>NW_023500908.1:3777857-4407500 GCF_013390185.1 Colletotrichum aenigma
AGCCAAGGGCGAGGCACGTCGAATGTGATCGACACGAGACGAGACCACACGACACTCTTTCACTTCCAAAACCTGCAGGGCCGAGATACGTCCGCAGATGGAAATTACAAGAATCTCATGTCATCGTTGTGAACACGCTGGCCCCCCTCTGCCAAGATGTCCCGATTGATGCTGAGCCGCTTTGGTCTCTTCGGAGCTCCCAACTTACTTTGACGGAGGAGCGTCGGATCCGGGTTCGCGCGTGTTTGGTCTCATGCAACCGCCCAAGTCAGATGTTATGCCGTCAAAAGCTGGGAAGCTCAAGACTTCCCCATACGGCCGGAGAGGACAACCACCACCTTCACCACCTTGCAGGGAGACAAGCTGTCGGAAAGTCCGCGAGGCATGGATGCCATGATGTCCCTCGGGCTCGAGCTCCCATGGAACGTTTAAAGCCATCGTATTGGAGATGAACCGCAACACACCAACTCCCGCGCGGCATGTTGTGGCACTCGATTTCGACCGGACAGATCTCCGCACGACGCTGCACCCGCGAAGGTCCCTGCACCGCCAAACGACATCCTTCCTTGACATTATTCATTCTATTGGTCTTCCCACATTATAAACATGACAAGAAACACGACGGTGACCCAAACCACGCCAGCGCGCCCAATAGCTAGTCATTGACGCGCAACACCCAGAAAGACAAACGCAGGCCACATGCTGTCTGATCATGTCATCGTCCAAACACCTTTTTCTTCTTACCTTTCCGCGGGATATACTACATGTACAGACGGGAAGGACCCCCATCCAAACAACCATGAAACCCGCCGTCCCCGGCAGCCGAGACGACGGGGGTTGTCCTTACTACCTCTTCCCAATCGTGGGGGTGTGTGATGATGGAACAAGTCTAAAGCTCGTCGTCGAGGTCCATGCCGCTGACCCTCCGCTCTCCGATCTCGCGGATCTTGTCACCCAGGATCGACCGCCCGTACCGCTCCGCAACCTTGCCCGCCGCCTCGATCATACGGCCGGTCCGATCGCGCATGAGACCCACCAGCTCGAGCGCGCGCATGCCTCGCTCCTCGCCCTCCCGGCACTCGATGGCCAGAAGCTGGAGCAGGGTCTTGTCAAAGTCGAGCTCGAGGCGCGCCAGGCCGGCCCGCTGCGAGAGCGTCGAGTCGGTGTGGTCGATGAGGTCGCGCAGCTGGGCCGTCTGCACGCCCGAGAGGAGAAGCTTCTGCTCGAGCTTGCGCGACTCGCGGCGGGATTCGTCTTCGTCGTCCTCCTGCTGCTCTTCCGAGTTTGCATCCGGCACCGGAAGCGGGGCGGAGCTGATGGGCACGGAGAAGTCGAACTCGGAAAGCAGGGGCCGGGGGAAGTAAGGATACTGATCCCCGCCCTTCAAGATAATACAATGGAACTTATTATCGGCCACGGCAATGGGCCAGTACGTCTCCGTCTTGCGCCCAGATGCCAGGCGCGGGAGAAGCTTTGTGTCGAGGAGGGGAACCCAGCAAGCGCGCGACGGCTTCCTCCAGTGCAGCAGTGTGAGCAACGTCCCCGTCGAGTCATAAATGCAAGGATCCTGAGTCGGTGTTTGTCAGTATATCCGAAGGAGCCAAAAAGGGGTGTGTATTGAGCATGCTGCAACTCACGCCATTGTCCGAGAAGAAGACGCTCTGCAACGTCGCGCCATCGGGTAGTGCGACCGTATCTTCGTTTTGACAGATCTCGTCCCGCTTGATGTTCTCGATCGTGTACAGGAGGCGGGCGTTGCCGTCCGCACTGACGGCGCCGTTGCCCATTGTGATGACATAGTCGCGCCAGCTGGCACAGGTGACCATGGGGGTGCTCTTGGGGCGGTACACTCGGTACGGCACGCCGAAGAGGGTGTATATGCGGACGTAGTTTGCCGTCGTGGTGACGGTGATGAATGAGTCGCTCAGGGACATGGCGACGACGGCCTCACCCTTGGGCAGTTGGGTGCGCCAGTCGGTCCGCTGTGTCCATGTCTCGTGCGGGCGGTAGAAGATGGTGGCGGGGGTATCGTCGCGCGGAGGGCAGGCGAACAGGGCGCCATGCTCTGTCAGACACGCCTTGTCATACAGGTAGGTGTCTGTGAAGTGGAAGTCACGGTGAAGCTCGTGGTCGTAGAACTCGACCGTGACAGTGTTGTGGCCGTCCTGGTCGACGGTCCAGACGACGCCAATCAGGTTCAGGCAAAGATACTTGCGGTTGCCGCGCCAGGGTGTCGAGCCAGGCTGGAAGGCTTCGTGAAGCGTTGACTCCATCATACGGCGCTTGTTTGCGCGCTCCCCGTCGCCGCCGCCTTCGTGAGGCCGTTTCTTCCCTGTCGAGTAGCCTGCGCCGTCGTCGTCAACAACAAAATCATCCCCATCATCGTAGCCATCTGCGCCGTTCAGGAACGAGTCCAAGCTGCCGAGCGAATCACGCCTCGGTCGCGAGGGGATTCCCGCCTTGCCATTAGGCTCTGGCCTCCTGGCGTTGTTGGAGATCTCGGCAAGAGGGTCGTGGATGAAGGGTGCAGGCTGGCGCGGCAGGGCCAACAGGCCAGCAAACTGCTCGGTGATGAGGTTGGGATAGATGTAGACCTCGCCGTCTGAAGTTGTGAAGGACAGCAGGTTGTCCTTTGGATGCCACGTAATGTCGATGACGTTGCTGTAATCGAACTTTTGGATCACGCTCTGCGTCTTGGTCTCCCAGATGAGGAGCTTGCCGTCCTTGCCCGCCGTGGCCAGCATGGCACCGTTCGGCGACCACGCAATCGCCGTGATGTCGCCCAGGTGGCCGTTCGGAAACGTCCTCTGCTTCTCCCAGTCGTTCTTGGACACCACCTGCACATCGTGCATCGGCGTGGGCACCGCAAAAGCCCTCCCGTCCGGGTGCCACGCAATCTTGGCCGAGTTCTCTGAATCAGACTCCAACGGTCCGAGGACGCCGTCCACCTTGCGGATCAGCTCCGGCGTGTCCGCCGTCAGGGAGTACACGTAAATGACCCCGTCCGTACACGCCAGCGCGAGCATGCCGCCCTTGGGGTCGAAGGCCAGATGCTTCGTCGGCCGCCCGTGCTCCTTGAGCGTGCGGATCTGCGAGTTGTCCTGCGTGTCGACGACCTTGACCGTCAGCTCGTCGCTCGCGACGGCGCACCACTTGCCGTCGGGCGACAGCGCGATGTCCCGCACGGGGAGCGACGTGCGGACGAGGTAGCGCTCGAAGGAGGTGTTCTCGACGCTGTAGAGGCTGACGGTGCCGTCCTCGGAGCCGACGACGAAGAAGTCGTCCGCGGCGGCGACGGCGCAGTTCTGCTCCGGGCACTCGTCAATGTTGTAGGGCTCGCCATCGTGGTGGGTGCGGTAGAGGCGGATCGTATTGTTCGAGCCGACAGTGACGAGGCGCGCGCCCGACGGCGTGTAGGCCAGGCGGGTTGTGCCCGAGGTGTGCGCCGGCCGGGGCCGCGGTTTTGGGGCGACGGAGGAGGACATTGTATGTGTGTGTGGTTTCTCAGTTGGAGTGCATTCGTTTGTTCTATTGGCATTGAAATTTTGGAGGGTTTCGTGGGACAGGTTGATTTCGCCGTAGTCTTCCTTCAAGTATCGGTTCAAGATAATTGCTCGAGGTTCGGCGATGGTGGTGACGGTGGTGGGACGGCGGCATTGAAGAAAGTCGCGTCTGAACGCGTTCCCGGCGCGAAATCAATTTAGCAACTGACAGGGGCCCAATGGATCCCCCGCCATCGAGCAGTACGTACCCTGCCGATGATGGCCGTCTGGTGCCAGCTGGACAGCGGCTTGACGTCCACAGAAATACATCGCAGGCATCCGAATTGATGAGAAATACAGACTGTGAGTGGGATCGGGCGGTCTGGACTTGTATCGATCAGGCACCGATAATCGACTTGTTCTTATTCATTTCTATACCCCCTCATATTTCTTGCGATCTTGGGAGGAAAGCATCTCACCAAACATCCAAGTTCGGGATCACCATTTGAGTATTATCAGTCACCAGTGAAAAAGGAGTGAAATACCCAAGATGGAGTCATCAAACCAGGAACATTTCTTTGAGACGGAGTAAGTGCCGCGTCCGCCTTCACTGCCACGAAGGAACCAGTTCCTAAAGAAATAATAGCGCCCAGCAGGCCAAGCGCCAGCAGCGTGCCCAGAAGGAGGAAAACACGTTTGGCAACCCGCTCCGCATGACCTCCAAAGTCCTGGCCGTGATCCTGGATCCCAAGAAGGCGAACTCAGTTTACACGGCCGAGTCTGGCGGCAGGGTCTCCCGCGTTGACACCGAAGTACGTCCTCAGCGCTGCAACATCATCTCACACCCTGGCCATGTCGCGACCACGTCGTGAGAAAGTAGGCACATGGAAGACTGACCAGGGGCAGTCACGAACCGCCACCGCAAAGTATACCGGTCCCTCCGTCCCCGTGACGTGCCTCGCCATCGGCGGGCAGGACAACTCCATTCTCTTCGCCGGAAGCTGGGACAAGGCGGTGTGGTCATGGGACGTCGTCACCCGCAAGCCCCTCCGCCGCTACGACGGACACTCCGACTTCGTCAAGGCGGTCGTCACCGGCAAGATCGGGGATAAGCACGTCCTGGTCAGCGGCGGGGCCGACAAGAAGATCATCGTGTGGGACGTGGAAGCCGGGCGCAAGCTGCACACGCTCCAAGACTCGGCGTCCGGGGCGAGCATGATGTCGCTGCAGTCCCTCGCCGTCGACCCCGTCCTCAGCACGAGGGAGGAGCTGGTGATTGTGAGCGCGAGCAGTGACCCACACATCCGCCGGTGGAAGGTCAGCCTTGGTGGCGCCTCGCAACTACCTACCGAAGTCAAGGGCGCCGACGACAAGCTTACGATTGAGGAGCACGAGACGAGCGTCTATAAAGTCGTCTTTGACGTCACGGGCGACGAGGTGGACCTGTGGACGGCGAGCGCGGACGGTACGGCCAAGTGTCTGCTGAGAGAGAAGAGCTTCACGGCCGAAGACGCCTTCGAGCATGGTGACTTTGTCAGGGCCATCGCGTTGACGGACGAGTGGGTTGTCACGGGCGGCATCAGCCAGGTCATCAAGGTCTGGGACCGTACGTCGGGGAAGCTCTACGCCTCCATTGACGCGCACTTTGACGAGATCACGGACTTGATCGTGCTGAGAGACCCGTCGCCGGGAAGGCAGGACGTCCTGTGCAGTGTTGGTATCGACTGCACGCTGCGGACATGGCCGCTTGACAGGAAGGGTCTGGACGGCGTTGTGGAGGAAATCCAGGCGGCGGCAGAAGGCAAGGAAAAGGTGGAGGAAAAGCAGGAGGGCCTGATGACGGCTGAGGAGGAGGCTGAGCTGGCTGCCTTGATGGAAGATGATTAGTGTTTGCTGAGTCAATGACGTGATGGAAGCCCTTCATCGCGTGTTGAGAGCATGATTGCGTGACGATGTATACCTCTGAGATGTTGAGATGTGACTCTCGACACATGTAAGTGCCGTGTCTCGGGCCGAGCTTTGTTATTGACACAAGGCCGGTCTGATGGCTTGCTGAGATCATCAATTGATGTAATTGCAGCAGTCCAAGCCAGTAAGGAGAAGGTATCAAGTTCCTACTGGAGATTGTCCCTATTGCTGGGTCTAGTCGCCAGCGTGTGGCCGAATCTGTTGATATGGAGATCGCCGGAATTCTCAGTGATCTTGGTTCAGTCCACTGGTAAGGACTTTGGATTCTGAAGCTTCTTTTGGTTAATTCTGGCCTGATTGCCCAAGAATTCATCACCCAGCCGAGACAAGCCCAACGGACAGAGTACATGGGTCATTCCCCACGCAGCGCAGGGAACATTATCTACGAGGCGTCATCTGCTCTGATGCCGCTCCGGGTCGGCCGACAAAGATTAGAGACAAGCTCCTTATCCCCGGGGAAGGCCGGCTTCGCACCAAGTCCCACAGCCCGCTGCCGTAGCCACGCTTCGGTCATCCGCAAAGGCGTTCAACTTCAGTATTGACCAAGAGCTCCAGGAGACGCATGTGCTACTCTAGCCAACGTGGCTGTCCGAGAGGTTGGATGAGTTGCAAGCCCCTAATAATGAGAAATGAGTGGCGTTGATGGTTCAACCCATCAGTGCGAGCACCCGTGGCCCCCAGGCCCTAGAAGTTAGTTCGCAATAGTTTTCAGCAAAAGCCCTTCACCGACAGGCCGGCTGATCTGCTTTTTCAAGGGCATCCTGGCCAGAATTCGGGATGCCGCAGATGCTCTTGAGCCTGTCGTTCGGTGAACACAGAATAGGGGCAAAGTAGTGACAGAAGTGGGGGTGATTTCCTGCAACGAGCTTGGGAAGGTTGCTCGTTCGTGTTTCTGACAGCGTGAACAGACATCTCTGTCTACAGGTGAAGCTTGCCAAACATCAGTTGATGGGTCTCGGCCGCCGCGAAATTCGACCACGGACGTTGGAGAGCAAGCACCGCTTCTCGCCTATTGGACCGCACGGGCAGCTGGGGATCCAGACCCTTCCCACTGCCGTGATGCCATGCTTCGGCCACCTAACGAACACAGCAGTAGCGGTTACAAGCAAACGGCTTTCGGTTTGAGGACGTAAGCGTACATTTTGCTGTGCGTTTGCATGTAAGATCTGATGGAGACTGGGCGTCGAAGGCAGGTACCAACGGACGACGGCGGTGAGCGTCTGCGAACACAACAGGTGCCTGTGCGTCTCGTGTGGTCGTAGAGCCGCCGGACAATTTTCCTGCAGAAATGGCGAACACAAAGAACATGTCCTGTAAGGCGACGCAAACCGCCGTGAAGGAAACGTGTTGGGGGAAACCAAAGAGACTAGGGCAACCTCGCGTGGTTCGGGTCGAAGGAAACGGTGTAACGAAGGCCTCCATCTCGACGACTTGGGCTGCCGCACAACAAAGAAGGCGTTTAGTCCGTTTCAAGCCCTTCACCGCCCTCTTGGGTGACGAAATCGTGTTGCCGCAGAAACTGGATCAAAGGGCAGGGATTGACGACGTGGGCGAAGGGGATCCGCAAGACGCTGAGCGGAAGGGGGCTTTCAACGACTTCCTTGCCGGCGATCAAGGGCACAGGGCAAGTGAAAAGGCGTCAGTTGTGGATTCTGGACGATCGATCGTCCGCCCAGCTGGAAAGTGGAGAGACGCTAGTGTACATGGGCAGATCCCTCTCTGGCGAAGGACGTGTTCCCAGGGTCTGACAGCCCCAGAAAAGCAATGTCTGCGATGGTGTGTAAGACGAGTGACTGGCTGAGGGTGCCAGGTGAAGCAGAGATGAATGCGTTCGCGTCGTCAGGTGCGTAACCGAAGCAGATGGGTCGACTAAGCTCCAGATGCGGTGTGAGTGAGGATTATGACTTTGCCTGGTGTTCGTGCTATGTAACGTCAGACAGCGTCCGAGCTGTATTTGCCTTTCTGCCTTCGCGAACTGGTCGTAAACCACCAAGACCAGGAAGTGTCCCGGGTACGCGATCGATCCATGACAAGTATGATGGAGCGCAAGGTTGTAGTTCTAAGCGGTAGTGTGTAGAATTCGGTTCCAGACTTGGACCTGGCAACCTGGAGACGCGACCGTGCATTTCCAATAGTGGTGGCCCTCGCGGAGGCTCGTATTTTAGGACACAGATGTTGAGTAATCTCCGTGACATTTCCTCGCGGTGAGAGACGCGGCAAGCCGGGGTTCGAGGGCAAGAGAGGGAGATTTCGGCTAAACGCTTGGAAACTGGGACTGGTCGCGTTGGCGGCTGGATTTGCAATGGTGGAGGTGCTGACTGGGTAGTATGGCGCAAAGTTCCGGCTAGAGGTAAATGATTCGAGATAAAGTTGGATTGGCGGCGTAACTGTGGGATCCGTTCACACTGTCTTCAGCAGCACCTGTGACCTCGGCGGGCGGCGCAGAAGAGGGGCTGCAGGATGAAACCTATGCGAAATTTGTGCCGCCTCCCAAAAGGGCTCAATTTGCCCGTTTTCTGGAGAGCTTCGAACGGCGACTGTTTGCAAATGTCAAAGCTCCGGTGACAAGAGAGAAGAGAGACGATTCCAGGCGGCTCGCCCTGGACTTGCAAGGGCTCACACAACGGGACCCCTGACTGACAGCGTGGTATTGCTGCTGTCGTTGTTCATCAGTGAGGTAGGTAGGATATGTTCAGGGACCGTCCGTAGTACGTAGCAGGCGAGAAGCGATGAAAGGAAAGCGGGTAGCTGACGGGAAGGAGCAGTGATGATGGGGTGAACAAACAGCGAGGAGAGCTCCAGATCCCCTGCTGCCGATTGGATGTTTCATTCCGACTTCCCAGTTCCATTGCCTGCGCCGATCAATGGACCCGCACAGCAAGCCCCAGTTCGAGTCCACAAGGCATCGCAGGACGCCTTCCCGCCCCGAACCCTGAACCCTGGCCCTTCGCACCCTCTACTATGGTATCCGTACACAAGGTTGGGTATCCGTAAGATCGGTACGTACCTAAGGTACCTAACTACCAGGCGCCCCTGCTTGCCGGATGTGGCGCCACCTTCCCATTGATCCCGCCAGTCGAAGCAGCCGCGTTCCTGCCGCCTCCTTTCCTCCTTCCACGTCCTCTTTCACATTGTTGGCGGATGAGGAGTAGGTAGAGGAGGAAGGCACCCCCATCCTGGAACCGGCCCCGTCATGATGGTGCCGCTTCAGGGTCTCCCCTGTTCCAGCCTCCCAAGCCATCCGACATGCACCTCACCCTCCGCTCCCTCAACAGGGACAGATGAGTTGGTGAGGTGCTTGCTGCACGGGCTGCACTGTGGTCTCTCATTTCACGGGACGAGACTTGTGGCATTTCGCAGTTCGTTCTCTTCTGCCAGTTGCTAAAAGTAAGAGCTTCTCTTGTCTCGTGCTTTGGTAGGTTCCGTTTGGCCAATGGAACTCTGTTTGTCCAACGCCAACTAGTCGTACCCTCGCCCAGTCGCACCCCCTGCTCGCCTTCTGCAAGCGATGTTGCCTCCGTTTAACCGGTGTCGATTTCTCTGCGACGACGACGCTTTCCTTCGTTCGCCCTCACGAGAACCATGTCAAACGGCGACATGACGTTGGCGATCATGATGCAAGTGACGGCGGCCTGCACAACTGTCAAACACCTGTGCCATTGTTCCCCGGTGCTGGCAAGCCGACGGACTGGTTCCTGCGAGACACCGGCATCGAATCGAACGAAGAAGCAAAATTCTGCTATTTGTCGCATTCTGCGCCCCTGTCATGCGCTATCTGGTAGCCTCAAGCCATGCGTAACGACCAGGAGTGTCCCCCATCTTATCCCACCCCGACGTCTTAGTGCGAAGCTTTTCGTCCAAACACCCCGGCCCTGACACCAGTCAGCTTTGTGTGGATGCATGTCCCGCCGTCCCGCGGACAGCACGATTGCTCGCTTTGCTTTGCATTTTAGCTTCTCTGGTCTTACCAAGCTCCCAAACGTGGGCAAGCTGCAATATCTCACGTACCTTGGGTGCTAAGTAAGGTACTCACTCCCAGACTGCGCGTCCTCGAGCGTCGGATTCGTGTCCCGGGCGCGTGAGGGCGGAGGCTAGTAGAGCTCTGCTGCAGTGCCTCATCTGCCCACGGCAGCCTGCCTTTAATTCTCACACGCTGGGCATGAGCTTCACCTGCCTTGCCTGGTAATCTGCTTTCTTGCCAGAGCCACGCGCATCCGTATTCTATCCAAGCAAGGACGCCGTTTAATTTCGTTCAGCACCCACTACCGTCTTGGGCTAGACACTCGCCCATCTGCTGCCGCCAGCCGCTCCCATCCCACTCCGACACGACCGCAACCGCATCCAAGATCCGCATCCACGTCAACAAATCTGCATCCAGCTTGCCTTGGCTCGGACAAGATCAAGACCAAGACCACCCGCAATAATTACACATCACCAAACAAGCAGCACCACCACCACCACCACTACATCTCAGACACCGAGTCTCCCTCGCTCTACACCATCACCCACACTGCCTGTCCTGCTCTCGGCAGCCTCCCCAATCGCTACCAGTCTAGCGGCTTGGGGCGCAGCCCGGAAACGCGAACTATTTGTTTAATCCTCTCCTTGTGTTCCCTAAATCAGGAACACCTGCTCGGTAGATCAAGCCACTTCCAAAAGGCTTGGACCGGTGTCCGCTCTGCTCGATCTCTCATTCTTTTCCTCCCCATGTCCTCCACCTCATCTTTCTTTCTTCAGATTAGATGACCGTTGAGCTTCTCCATCTTCAACCCGACCATATCTCGTTTCTGGTCATTGGAGCTACCGCTGCGGTTGCCGACCAATCCCCCGGTCCTGTAGCGGCAAAGTGTGAGATATCTGCAACTGGTTGCACATCATCGAGCCTTCCTTCCATTCGTCAACCAACCTTCTTCGCCTACACCTTTTCCCTCCACTTGGTCTCCTTCGACTTGCCCTTGGCCACCTTTCAACCACCTTGCGACCACCCGCATTTAATGCCTACAGTGTTTTAATTCATCATCAACCATTTCGACGCCATCGCCAGTCCTGCGAAATCCTGCTCCAATGCCCGAGCCTACCAAATATCACGGTGGCCTCGTGGCCTTCGAGGGCCCCATCGACCTCGTCTCAACCCAGCTGCGCCTGCTACCCACATCTTCGCAAATCGCAATTCTCCCCAGTGTCAAGGAATTTCTCGAGCCTGAAGACCCCGACCAGCCATTCGAAGCCCGGAAATTCATCAAGAGAGTTCACAATGCTGTCGCCAAGAGAAGGGAAGCAGCCCTGGTCTTTCTCTCTGAGTCCACCCCCAAGCGCAAGAGATTGGTCTTCATGAACGGAGGCACCCCGAGTGCGCAAACTGTCTGCATCAGAGCCATCTCCCGAAACGATACCAATGGCGATATCTCCAAGGCCGAGGCAATTTTTAACGAGATTGTCAAGGGTGGCGTCGCCGGCTTGGACGCGCATCCTGCCGCCTCCAGAGGTTCCTTCTTGGACACAACAGAGGATGTCGTCGAAGACCCCATCACCCGAGCTATGAGAGCTGCTGATGCCCTAGACCGGGAGACTGAAAACCTTCAGCCGAACAGCGACATCGACCTTACCGTTGGTCGCCCACGGAGCATGAGTTTACCGTTGTACAGCTATGCGGACCGGTTTGGTGACACGGCGCCATTTTACGTCTTTGGAGGCCAGTCTGACGAGGATACCGTCGCCGAGGAGGATGAAGCAATCTACGCACCCAAGACCAACAGCCCAGCGTCAAGGCTGGCCATCACAAACTTCGATGAGCTTGAGAAATTTGCAGCTCTTGACTTCAACTTCGACAACAAGTCAGTTGCGCCGGCCCCACCTCGTTCTCCAAGCTGCGTTGGTGAGGCATATGAGACTGGTGATCCGTTCACGTCGCCCTTGCCGAAGCCTCCCGGCCTACTCGATGTGGCGTCTCCGCGCTCTGATATGTTTAGCATTCGTTCAACAGAGCCCATTATCATCGAGCAAGCATCAATAGTTCGAATGAAGTCAACCTCATCCGCCAGGTCTCTTCCAAGATCTCACTCTGTGGACCAACTTCACCGGAGCAACTCACGTTATCGGGACACCTTACTGCGCCTCAGAGAAAAGAACAGCGCCGCTTCAAAGAAGAAGGCCGCTGACCACCGTCGATCTTCGGTTGTTGAGCTTATTGAAGACGCAGAGCGACGGGACAGCAAGGCCAAGCTAGTCGCAACACCGAAAACAGTATATGTGAGGCCGGCGAGACTGAATAAGACCCTGCCGCCACCTCCCCCGAGTCCCAAGGAGAGCGAGGCACTCGAGGAGCCTGAGAACACGAAGAACAAATACGTCGACCGAGGAACCGATGCCGAGGAGATTGTCGTGAAGGATCCTACATTTCAGCCAGTGCTTCCGTTTTCTGAGGATCTTGTCATTCACTTCAAAGACGACAGCCCCGACCCGATCCTAGAGTACATGATTCGAGCTTTCAAAGAGGGCACCTACCCGGTTACTTTACCTTCTTCCAGCACTTCCGTCACCGACGGCGATGTATCAGCTCCGCAAACTCCTACATGGCAAGCGGGAGAGTCACAAGTGGCCGACTTCACACCTGCGAAGAGCGTTCACGCGGACGAGTACGATCCCTTCTCCTACCGGGGTTCGGGTTACAAGCCAAAGCAGCTCCATCCCGTGTCCACCACCGTTACAACATCTACTCTTCCAACACCTGCCGCAACGCCGCCGCCCACGGTCTCGGAGCCAGAGGATAAGTTCCATGACTTCAACACCGTTCACTGCCAGACAGCTGTCGCGATGCAGAATTCACTGCGTTCTGTTCTGAATATCTACTTTCCCCCAAAGGCAAGAGGCTTCTCTCAGTTCAACTTTCCCCTTCTTCCTGAGATGGACGGACTGTGGAAACCCATCTTCCGCGACGTGGATCCGGGCGGTAGCCCTAGGAAGAATGACCACCGAATCGACCAGATCCTAGCCATTGGATCACAGAAGGGGGTCAAGAAGACGTTTGTCTCTTCAATTACGAGTCAGCTTGAGAAGCTGGGTACTAAGTCCAATGGTATTTCCCGGACTGGAAAGCTGGATTTCAGGTAAGTTGTATTTTGAGTTGATTGGTTAACACATCTAACAATGACCCAAGATACCTCATCGCAACTGCAATGCAGTCATTCACCGCTCAGCCTTTGGCCAACCAGACTCATGACAACCCTTTCACGAACTCGTATCTTTTGGCAACTCTCATTGTCCCTCACCTCGAGACGTACTTCGCCGCTCACTCTGAAGTTCGCTTCCTCCTTCTGGATTACCCGCCCGATCATCTTGCCACTGTACTCGCGTTGCAGAAGCTTGTTGGCGTTGACCTGATGAAGGTTGCCCAAGTCATCGATGCCGATGCCAAGGAGCCCTTCCCCTTTACCCACGTCCGCGGCGGCTCTGTCGGTCGTATCTCCAACAAGAGCGACTTGGCCTCGAGCTCGGGATCCCTTCAATCCAAGGGTTCAAACACCGGTGTTTCATCGTCGTCACGCGATGGCATGGCAGTCTCAAAGGCCAACTTCCTCCTGACATCAAAGGCGACTGATAGCGAGATTTCTACTTTCATGTCCACGGTGTGGAAGATTCTTATCAACGTCTCGAAATTCTACCTCCCTGAGGAAGGATTCAACCCTGGGGACAAGCGCAACTTCTCTCCGTTCCCCCAGCCCAACCAACCGCCCGTCAGCCCTCCCATGTCCCCGCCGTCCTCGGACAGCAGGAGAACGGGAAAGAGGTCGGCCTCAATCAAGACGTCAGGTCGGCCTTCATCCATTGCAGACACGATCAAGACCCGGCGGATCAAGTCTCGAAGAGCCGACAAGAAGATTCTGGGGGACGGCGCATCCGTCTTGACCGTCGATATGGACTACGAGAGCGATCTGGACCTCGAGGAAAGACGTCTGATGCCCATGTTTATGAACAAGTCTCCCCAGCAGTCTCGCAACAAGGGCAACAGCCGCAAGGCTTTGAAGTTTCTCGGCCTCGCCTGACGCAGTTCTTTTCCCCTTCTTATCTCTTCATTAGCATTCGAGTTAGCATGTGGGCTGGCATCACACACTGTTGTAAGCATTTGTACTTGTATGAGCGTAACGATCGGTTTCTTTTGTGGTGGATCGTCAGGGGCGAGTCGAGTGAATGGCAACATCGGGGAAGAGGATTTTACAGGAAAAGGGAGTCGATGTCCTCCTCTTTTAGGTCGCGGAAAACTTGCTGCTCGGTTGGGAAGACCGAGGATTTCACTTGCACTCACTGGCGAATCTTTAATGATTCAAGTAGTCACGAATAATACCCAGGGATTGAATTCCCCTTAGATAGGAAAAGAAGGACTTCAAAAGCCGCAAAAAAGTGTCATTACAAGATCCATGCCAAGTGACTGCGTTGACTGCTGATGACGACTTCAGTTACTTTTGTGTTGTCCCCTATTTTCCGTCATCACGACTTCATTTACAAACAGACTTCACATGAATTCCTACCAACCATGTCGTTCAGGCAGTCTTCGGCCGCAGGAGTGGCGCGTTAGTAAGAGAGGATTCCCCCTTCCTACCTTACCTTAGCTTATCGGGGGCAGATGTGGGTATCGACTGAGGTCCAAGTGACGCATGTGACCGCGCGGGGTCATGTGCGTGCGTGGTGTCCCCCCCGGATTGCGGAATGCCCGCAGACGCAATCCTTCTCCCGTCCTGCCTTTCCCTCTTGCCCTCCCAACCCAACCCCCAAAAGTACAAACCCCCAACCCAACCCAATCCACGTGAGGCCGCGCCCGATGACCGCCGGCCCATCCGAAGAATCCTCCCCGAGTACCGTCGCACGTCATATGTCATCGTTGTCAAGCTCATGGCAGCCTAGACATTCACAACTCGTCGATTTCATGAGAACTGTCGGAACTGCAGTCACCAAGCCCATGCATCATGTCAGGATATCGGTTTAAGAAAAGGAAAGTCACTTGCTCATTACTTCGACCCTATCTACCAGAAAGCAGCAGCCGCCAAAGAAAACAAGACAGCCCAGGAGAAACACGGAGAGATAGGAACCGGCCGGGAAATGGATGCTCCCGTCCAGTTGTCATCTCTCGCGGATCGCACGTTGTGATGATCATGTGCTCGTTACCCGGCCGCCAGCAATGTTCGGTTGCAAAGTACACGGTGCGCCAGCCCAAAACACAACCTACACATTTCACACGTAGAGATAGCCTCGTAGCCCTTGATTCCTGCCCAGCCCCTTAGCATCCCCAGATGTATTCTCGGTCGAAAGCCTATGCGTGTTTGGCCCTCGGATTCGTCTGCATCTAGGGGTGTTCTGTGTCTTGCCGAAAAAAAGCAACATCGTGGTCCCATTACAGAGGTATCTGTCTGTCGAGTGCGTGTGCAGTGTGTAAATGTAGCCGAGGCAACCCAAATCAACACTCATCTATGCGTAGAAGAAGTACGAAAGCAGCAGCAGGGAAGGAGAGAAAAGGCAAACGACACAGCTTTAGTTGAGCTGGATCCGGTTCCTAACACCTTCGTAGGTTGTGCATTTCTCCCTCGCCCATCTGCCCAGCTGTTTCCCCTCGCCGATCAAATCCGTAAATGCCATAGAACAAAGGTAAGGAAAGCGGGCTTCGAAAATAATCGGGATCGATACGTTTAGCAGCAGCCGCCGCCCGAGTTCGAAGAGACGCCGTGACCGGGACCGACCTGCACGCTGGGTTTCGTGTTGTTCGCGGTCGTGCTTCCCATCCGCTCCTTGATCTGGCGGGCCATGGTCAAGAAAGCCTGCTCGACGTTGCTGGCATTCTTGGCAGAAGTCTCGAGGAAGGGGATGCCCAAGCTGTCGGCGAACTCCTGTTTCGGGGTTAGCAAATGGTTCTTTGGATGGGGTGGCCGTTTGGCAGGCTGGGGGCTGCCTGTACAGCATCGCGCTCAGCTGGTGGGCAGGTGGCGGCGTACCTTGGCAACGGTGTACTCGACAACCTTCTTGTCGGACATATCGCTCTTGTTGCCGACGAGCAGCTTGTTGACGCCCTCGGTGGCGTATCTGTCAATCTCCTGAAGCCACTGCTTGACGTTGTTGAAGGAGTCCATGTCGGTGACATCGTAGACGACGCAGATGCCGTGGGCGCCGCGGTAGTAGGAGGAGGTGATGGTGCGGAAACGCTCCTGGCCGGCGGTATCCCACTACAGCAAACGCACAGGAGTGTCAGTCACTGCGACAAACGGAGCGTTTGAACGTATCGGCGACAAAGGTCAACTTACGATCTGCAGCTTCACCGTCTTTCCATCGAGCTCTATCGTGCGGATTTTCTGCCATCCATCGTCAGTAGGCGGTCGGTGGGCGGTATGGAATGGGAGCACATACGAAATCGACACCAATGGTGGAGATGTAGGACTCAGTGTAGGTGTCATCGGCGAATCGCAAAAGCAAGCAAGACTTTCCAACACCGGAGTCACCGATGAGGAGGAGCTTGAAGAGGTAGTCGTACCTGTAGACGGATTAGTATCGACATGGAGACGAGAGGAACGGTATCGCTGTATGGCTATTGAAGTTTTCGCGAGAGAAGGACGACGACGGCGGGAGTTTGGGATGGATGAAGGGACTCTGCAGCGGGAGATAGTCAGCTTGATGTCGGCTCCGAAAGGCTTCGTAGATCCTTCGCAAGGAGGCGATAGAGGCAACGTACTACTCGGGGTTCATTGTGATAAGCGTAGGTGGAGCGAAGACTGGCAGAGATCAGAGAGCGTCGCGATCGGAGGCAGGCGGGGCGATTAAATGGGCGTTGGCGTGGTGGTGGGAGGCGATGGATTCTGGAGGTGTCGTGATGAGGTGTTGAAAGCAACAAAGCCGGTCAAGTGAGGTAGGAGTCGGACGGAGTAAGGCAGGCTGCTACGTCAAGGTTTCTAGTGCAGTGCAGCCAGGTCTGCTGGTGCTCAGGGTGGCATAAGGTACCTCTTAGGGACCGTAGTACGAAACCATGGACGGGCAGTGTTTGGTAAGTGGCCAGTGTCCTGTGCCCACCTCACAGTCCCAAGGTGCCTGGAGAGGAGTCCTGTGGCCAGTGTTCAGCGTTTAGTCCACACGGGCATGCACACTGCAGGAGCAAACGGGCCCACTCACTCCTCCGTCAGATGTCACCGACGAATGAAACTCTTCGGAGCGGCGCATGAGCACGGGGTATCGCACGTGACTTTGCCGTTGGTCTGGACCGTCCTGAACTTCACCGAACACCCTGCCCACGCCTCCACCCTTCTGGCACCCGCGCTGCAGGAGCCAGGTACGAACACACTCAGTACGTAAGCAACTGTTGGTACTGACCGAGCCCAAAGGTGGTCCTTAATATCAAATCCCACGTCTCCTTTTCGTACCAGCCTGGGCAATGTTTGAAACACTTTCCGCCAGATGCTACACTCCCTGAGGGAACCATGAAAGCCTTCTTTGAACGTGGTGATTTATTTTCAGCTCCCGTTTGTTTCCAAACATCCCCCGTGTTTCCGTCATTTCTTTTCATCTTTGCGCACATTGAAATCTATGTTTCTAGCTTCTTCTGATGCTTTGTGTCAGGTTTGGTACCAGGCACGGCACGCCTGCATAATGCCGCCATGATATAGAGTATGCATGGTTTCGCTGACAGGACCCCACCCTCCGCGCTTCGTGTGGAGTTGCCCAGATCGCCAACTTCATCTCTAATCGTATGTAGTGTATTTATCACCTTTCCCCGTGTTGATTGTTCGCCTGTGCATATCCGAGTCCTTCGGACGACTGGCACCTCAACTGCTCGTCATTTGACACAGAGTCTGGCTGCTATCATGGCATATGAAGGCCTCAAACAATACATCGGACAGTGACGGGCTCGGGGTGTGCAGACTGACTCCCGGAAGCAGACATGCGTCCCTGTGCTTGGTGACGCAAGGGTGCCAGCCCGCTGGAGACATGACCGTGTAGCTGGATGAGTCCCTGATTCATCGTGACTCCTTAGCGATAACGGGCAAGCCATCGGCTTTCGTCTTTTTTGTGACAGCCTTCAACCCTGCCATCGTCACCGCGAACTCAACGGCGCCGTCCAATCCCTGTCCTGTCGCCTTGGCATGCGGAGCGAAGACCACCTTCATCCACCGACGCCAGTTCTTGAGCGCTGGCACCCCTCCATCCTCAGCTTCATCGTCCACATGTCGATGAACTCCGTAGACCGGTTTCTTGAATAGCGCAACGCGGCAGGCGATCTGCGTCGACCAGACCAGTCCCAGACTTGGTGTCTTGAGGCCGTAATCGGCTAGAGGGTCGTCACCCCATCCTGTAAACCACCGTTGCTGATGATCCAATGCCATCGCGGGCAGGGCTGGGGGTCCGACATCATCGAATCCGGGAGGTTCTGGCATGCTAGACCGCAACTGCTCTGCCATGGACGACGGTGGCTCGACGGCGGATAATGAAAAGTCTGGTGGCGGACCTCTACTCCTTGACGCCAGTGGGCTCTCTTGAGTGAACCTTACGTTGGTACTGGGCGGCGGCATTCTGGAGACCGCAAGTTGGCTGGAGAATCGATCCGCAACCTGGTTGGATACCACGACAGCCAGGTTGTACTTTTGAGCCAGCTCTCTAAGCAAGGCACCCAGCCGTGTCAACTCGTGACTTCGAGCTCCCATGTTTGATCCCTGGTTGCCCATAGCACCGCGCTCAAACTCAGCTCGGTAGTTGGAAGCAACGGAATCGAGAACGATGAGGCCGATGTTGCGTCGCTCAACTTCGACTGGGACTTGGAACTGGAGGATGTGCTCTTGTGATTCGAGATCAGGGGTCGATGTGCTTGAGATGCCGTCGAAAGAAGGTCTCTCATCATCGGGAAGATCCTTGAGTCGCGGGTTTGCTGACATCATTTGTGACAGTCGTCTGGTGGACAACTGAGCCTCTGTAGTGATGTACAAGGCGGGCCGACCAAGACCATAAGGAGGGGGTAGCTGAACAGCGAGTAGCAGAGAGAGCAAGAATTGCGTTTTCCCAGCACCGCTCTCTCCCGTGATCTCGGTCACGTATCCGGTCGGCACCCCTCCTCCCAACGCTCTATCTAGGTCATCGTCGAGAGTGCTGATAGTAGACCATTGATTTTGCAGGTCTGTGAGCGATCGCTTGAGAGGCGGGCTCTCATCCGATTCAAGGTGTGGGGGACCAAAGTTGCGATGAAGAGCGTCGACGACAGCTGCACATAGCCTCTTGACGTCAAGAAGCGGCAACTGCGTACGCTTGCCGATGTCAACAACATCCAAGGTCAGGAGCTCGGTGGTTGATATCTGGTGTCGTTCGAGAGTCTGCACGAGTCCAGCAAATGGCCTGACAGGAAAGTCAGGCAGGAGCTGCGAGAGGTCCGTCATGGCATGGAGCAGATGTCTAGTGGTATGAGGCGGCGAGTTTGGTGCATGGCCCACAAAATCGGATTGTGTGTTGATTCACTCAGAGTCACAAAAGGACTCGGTGGTGATTGTCCAGGCACTGGGGGACAGATTCAGATGAGTGATCTGCAGCCTGGGACGCGTTGTTGACAATCAAGTCATCAGACTCGACAAATTTGTGTTATGAAAAACGGGAGGGAAGGAACACGTCGATGCTCAGCGCTGCATGTCGTCCAGGTACTCTGAACAGTCTCCAACCTGCCAGGGCAAGTTGTTGCATGCGACACAACCCAAATCACGGTGTTCACGGATTTCTGCAGCTTGTGACTGCAGTTGGAAGTTGCAGTTGCGGTTGCAGGGTTTCCTTACCGACGACGATTGGGCAAGACTTGGAGCTTGGACTTCATTGAGGGGGTTACGTAATCACAGACAGATGCCTATTCGCCAAGTAAATGTCTGCCAAGCGACTCTACGTTTTGTTTATGAGACCGCCAATTTTTCCTGTGCTATACCGACTACCTTTCCTGTGGCTGTACTCAACCTTACCGTCATTACTTCTATTATCGTCGTCGTCGTCGCTATTATCGTCTCCGACAGGAGTAGTTAAGTACACAGGAAATATGGCCGCGCAGCCAACGGAAATTTCGGCGGTCTCTTGTTTATCTATCGTCTGCATGGCCATCGACAGAAGTCTTGTTTTGCAGCAGCCTTGTCTTCTGTGGACATTCCTTGCTTCCAACCACAAAATGGCACAAACAAGATCTTTGAAGCGCCATGGATCTTTGGCATATCAGCCTCGCCCAGGCCCGAACCGCTATCCGTTCCCACGTCGTTTGCAGAACAAGCCCCCGAATAACACGCGAAAAGACAGTAACGACGCCTTGGGAGTCCTCCAGCCCAGACTCAACTTGCACGTGTGAAATCTATTCCCTGGCAATTCCGCCACTCCGTCAGGCCATATTCCGGTTCCCGAGAGAAAATGCAGCGCAGGCAGCAAGTCTACTAGTGTACGGCTCTCGTGCGAACCATCAGGCCACCCTTATTTCGACCTGACCCGAAAAAGAAAGCACAGGCCCGAGGCTGAAGTCTGCCTTGTACCGATGCTCTCATCTAATTTCAGGTTGGGTTGGTCGATAAGCCAGGAAAGATAGTGTCTTCTCTGCTGAGGACCACTAGGCCAGGCTGGCTCAAGGGCGACAGTTCACACGCCGGACACGCACCGATCAGCCGCTAATCTCGGGAAATCCGACTTCCAACGGCATGGTTTGTCGCTTGTAGTGCCCTTGCTATCCTGAAGGATTCGATCGTCATGTTCGGTGCTCGCGAATTCATACCGAACGAGACAAACTCCACACTTCCAACCGTCAGCATCGTCATAACCTGTCCACGACGGCCTCAATTCCTCCAAAGGTGCCGGAACCGTTTCCGTTAAGCGACGACCAAGAAACTCAAACCACTGGAATTTGGGAATAGCAAGACGTTTAGCAGAAATTCCCATGTTGGGAATTCCCATGTTGGGGCTGTGATGTGACGGCTTGGCAATTCAAGGGCGCCTGCGAATGATGTTCGATCAAAGTCTCAGAATGTCGTTTGCAAATGTCTCAGCTGGGACTGTTAGCTCTCAGCAGACCTCCGCATCAACCCCATCCACAGCTATCAGCGCTTGATACGCTGCTGAACTCTCCCTCATTATCGTTTGTCTTTGTTTCCGCGTTGACCCCGCCTTCTCGGGCACGCTCTTTAAACATTCGCCAAGCGGCTGTCTTTCCCTTCTCTCTTGGTTCGCACTAACACGGCTTGCTCTATTCAGCTCCTGCAAGCCACAAGGAACCGACCACAACGCAATTGGTCTGGCTGAACCCTGGATGCCTAACTAGTCGCTCCCCTAAAGCCAAGCTTCCCGACTATGATACGAAATTGGCTAGCCTAGGGCTGAGCACCTTGCGATTCGCTGTCGAAGCCAACCAAGCATCACCGGTCCCCGTCGGTGCTCACATCAGTTGCTTCTATCAGCACAACTCGTACTCGGCCGCTGGCGCCCCGAGCATGTTGAGTAGGACAACAATCGAGCGTAGAGGACTGGGAACACAAGGAATGCCTAGTTTATAATGGCGTCCAGCTCTCAATGCCCAAGGGCCTCATTCTTCTCCCACCTCGCCCTGCTTGGTCTCCCTTGAGTTACTCCGACGTAACTCACAATTGATCATTGCTCGCCCGTCTGATCAACTTCAAACACAAATCAGTCATCATGGTGACTTCGAGACGATCCATCGCAAGCCTGGCGGTCCTCTCTGGACTCGCCAATGCGAAACTGTACGCCGTGCCCGAGGCAACTACAACGTTCAACCTGCCGCTCGACCAATTCAGCCCGCAACCTACGAAGGCGCCCGCCTACGCAGACCTGAGGAGAAGACAAACATCAGCCGCGACCACCGTGCTTGTTGCTCCGGATAACACTTGCGGATACATCTCCGGTCGTGCCGGCGCCGCTTACACTTGCGGTACTGCGGCTAGCTGTATCTTCTTCACATCGACCTCGCGAGTCAAGGGCTTCGTGGCATGCTGTGATGCAGACGACTGTGGTGCGCGCCGCACCTGTTACGACGCTCGGCAGATTTCTTCATCGAGCGTTTGCGACAATGGCTGCATGGTGGACAAGTATACCCTCAAGTGGTACGTCTTGAAAGTAATGCTGTCGTCTTCTCAAGCTAATACGAACGTCCAGCACCAACACAGCAAGGCCATACTGCAACACAATCTCCTTCTCGGGCAGCATCTTTGACTACTGGTGCAACACCCTCGAAATCTCAACGGCACAAGCTGCTGTGACGACCTTTGAGGGCCAGACAGGGCGTACTTGGGTACCGCTCGCTCTAACAGACGACGCTACTTCGAGCCTTCGGGCCCCGAGTGCGTCCGGCAGGTTCACTGCGACCGGAACTGGCTCCCCCGCAGATCCAGTGGCTTCCGACCCCACCAGCGACACCAATAATAACAACAACGACAACGATGGCAACGACAACAAGTCTTCCACTCCCGTTGGTGCCATCGTCGGAGGCGTTGTTGGAGGCCTGGCCGTCATTGCTCTTGTCGGCCTCGCAATTTTCCTCATCCTCCGCAAGAAGAAGAAGCCGGCCCAGAACCAAAACCAGCAGCCGCCTCAAATCCAGCCCCAGTCCCAGATGGCTCAGAACAACTACCAAGGAGGACCACCGCCTCAGGCATCCCCTCCTAACCAGTACGCTACGACTACTCAATCTCAAGTGTGGGATCATAAGTACGGCGGCCCCCCGGTGGCAGGATACCCCCAAAGCTACGGCAGCACGTCTCCTCCCCCCCAAGGTGGTTACCAGCAGCCTGGGCAGCCTGGCTACTTCGTGGCGGGCAACATGGTGCCCGACCGCGCAGACACCACGAGCCCCATGTCCGTGTCTCAAGCAACGGATAACCGGTACAGCACCCAAACCGTCGCCGGATACCAGCCGCAACAGCCTCCTCCACAGCAGCAGCAGCAGCAGTTTGCGCAGCCGCAGCCTACGATCCACGAGGCGCCGGCCACCAACGATGGCCACCGGGGCCAGATGCATGAGCTCGCTTGAGCAGGCACGTCCGCCGCTTGTGCGTGCTAGCTGAGGGGCAGGGACGTTGATTTGATGATACCTGTTGCTTTTTTCATGTATATTTTGTGGCAATTTTCTAGCCTATGCTGGGAATAGATGGAAACCCTTTTTTTGTAGACCAGGGTATGACGGCACCTCTTAATAGAGAATCTCAAAATTGCCAGCCAGCGGGATGGATTGTGCTCCCTGAACCCTAGCGAATGTACCATGTGAGAGCGATACGTCAGTTGTGTGAAGACGAGGTCCAATCCCATGGTTCACTCAGAGTGAGTATCACATGGGGACCACCTGGAAGAAAACGCCAGCGACTGAGACATTCCGCGACCACTGCGAAACTTCTCCTAGACTTCTGAATTGGTGTGAAAAATGTCTTGGTACGGCGCTGGGGTCCCAGATCTGAAGTCTGATGCGCGTGCCAACGAGCCTAGCAAATAACGGTTTGATAAGCTTCCTACTTGATTTGCACACCATGTGCATGTATGCAAAAGCGAGTTGAGGATTTACAGGCACAAGCCACAAGACTATAGGACTAACATTGACGGACCCGTGCAAAGATTTATCCAAACGGAGGGTATATTTCCAGAAAGAAAAGGGCTTGCTACTCTATGTGCTCAGCTTGCGCAAACTCGGGGGTGTCACAACATCCCCGTACCACCCAATACTCATTGTCCACGTTCCAGTCATACACAAAACGTGTCGTCGTACAACGTTACCGCGTCCGCTTCAGGCAGCCAAATAGGACAACAGACAAGTCGTCGGATCAGTAGTCGATCAGCCTCAGCTTCTTGCCAATCTCCCTACGACGCGCCTGCACCGCCGCACGCTCCGAGGGTTTCGTCTCCCCATTGTCGAGATTCTCGCCACGAGCCTTGAGCGCTTGAAGTAGCATACCGGCATCGAAGAAGCCATCTGCAATGGCAAGTTAGCAAATACTTTACTGTTTTGTATGGGTCCATTGGTTGCTTACATCCGCCAATCTCGTCGTCCTCGCTGAGGGCAATGCTTTCCTCGGTGGGCGACTGTGTTCCCGTCGAAGATCTGGCAATCGAGGGTTTAATGGCGTCGTGAGCCGTGATCAGGCGGCCCCGGGACTTGATTCCCTTGACCGGCTTCGGGCGCGGCTGGTCGAGCTCACGGGCACGCGTCTGCCTGACGCCTGTGCCGCGGCGGGATGTGATTCGGAGTATGCGCCTAACCTCCAGCAGGTAGCTCTCGAGAGTATCCACGAAGCGCTTGGTTTGGCGATGCTTGCTCGAAACACAGATTGCGAGACCCTCATCCTTGATGATGTAGCCGATGCCAAACCCGTCGCCCGAAGTAGGCCCAAAGCCAAAGTGTCGCAGCGATGGGTTGCCGCAGTTGGAAGTGGACATAATGGTGTTGTTCAGCTTGTCCCAGCCGCTGTCGGCGAAGATATGCGGCATCGAGGCTTGGCCGTTGCCGTTGCGAGAGTTGGTGCTGTCGCCGCGCGCGCGGCCCGTAGACTGCACATCGACGCCGTTGAGGGAGAGGACCGAATCCCGTCCGGGGCTTCCAACGGCAGACCCCGAGTCGCGCTCGGAGTAGCCGTCGATTGGGCTGGAGTAGCCATTAGTACTCACGCCACTGAGCTCTTCGTCGATGGAACGCTGCCAAGTGCAGAAGAGGGCGTAGAGATGGCGGTCGCAGCCCTGCGCCTTTGCGCACTCCCTCGTGGTGTTCACGTGCCGCTGGCATGCCTTTCGTAGCGCCTCAACCTTTTGCTCGGCCGGATTGTCAGCCCAAAAGGTCTGGACAAAGTCCACTGATGCGTCGGAAACGCTTCGGATCGCTTCGGTCCGCCCGTGGAGGAAGATCTTGGTCATGGCGGGCTCGTATGTGCACTCAACCCGGCCGTATAAACCGTAGTAAGCAGCCTGGAAGGCCATCTGAACGAACGCGTCTGGGGAGAAGCCCATCGACGTCATAAAGTTCTTCCCGTAGTGCTTGAAGTCCAACGTTCTGAACTCGTTCTGCTCAATGAGATCTGCGAGTCTCGATTCGGCGAAACGCACAGCTATGCTCAGCTCGGGGCTCAAGTCC
The DNA here is from genome assembly GCF_013390185.1 of Colletotrichum aenigma. NCBI lineage: Eukaryota > Fungi > Ascomycota > Sordariomycetes > Glomerellales > Glomerellaceae > Colletotrichum > Colletotrichum aenigma. The sequence goes on from NW_023500908.1 coordinate 3,802,401, forward strand.
CACTCGAGCTTGTGGGGGGTTGTGCTGACTTCGCCGAAGCTGTCGGGGTCACGCTTCGCCGGGTCGGGACTCGTTGACGCCCAGAGGGTCGGGGCCTGGCCGTTGATGGTCCTTGCAAAGCGCAGTATCGTGTCCGTGTACACATCGCTGGCAAATCTCAGGACTGTGTGGCCATCCACACCAGTATGCTCGAAGTTGATTCCAGCACTGCCGTTCTTGCAGACGATGATCTGCAGCTTGTCGTACCATCTGTTCGTGCAGGTTCCAACCTGCACACCCTTCTCGACCAGACTGGTGCCACACAGCATGTTGCCGCAGAGAGCGTCAGCGTCGGCTGGCTCGGTATAGTCCAAACACAAAACAAACAGGGCGGAGTCGACTATTCCCAGGCAATCGGCATTGTTGGAGCCCTCCTCCCGTGTCAATACGTCTCTCAGCCCCGACCAGATCTTCCGATTCTCTGTGCTCAAAACACCCAAGGCTCCTTTTGCTGCATCCTGAATCGGAACTTGTGCTGCGTCATCGATGATTGTCTGCAGGTTGATTGAGACGTCCTTTTCAGTCATGATCAGGTCATGGTTGCCGTCCAAAACGTCGAACCAGTAGAATTGGCCGTGGCACATGATGACGATGTGCCTCGAATCGGGGTCCTGCTCGATCTGGCAGCCATTGTCGGTAGGCACGCGCGCTGTACCGAATAGCCTGGAGTATTGGTACATGCACAGAGGCTGACCCTTGATGTTGTCTGGGGGAAGCTCCTCTTTACGAACGGCACGAACGAACTCCAGAGCCGACACCACGAGTGACGCCGCTCGAGTCACCTGGTTGTTCCTCGCCGGAGTTGGGTCATCTTCCAGCAGGAAAAAGGGGTTTAGGTTAAGGACAACCGGGTTGTCAAAGTTGAGGTAAGAATCATACCCTAGACTAGTCAGCACGCTCGAGGAAGCCGTCCGCGCTGAGAACTTACAAAATTGTTCGATATAGCTGGACTTGTCTACGGCATAAGCCTTCAGCTTCTCCTGGAGAGCTGGGCCATCATTCTTCAAGAAATCCTGTACGGCCTGCCCAGTGTCGGAGTGCTCTCGTCCAGACTGAAGCGGCTTCAGAGCAGTAAGGTACTTTTCGCAGGTGACCTCTAGTTCTGGGATGGGTAGTTGCTTGAGACTATCTTGCGCGGCAAAGGTGACACCGCCGTCGACGGACTTGTCCTTGTAGACTGCCATAGAGTTGGCGTCCTGGCTGCTCCTCGTCGGCTTTGGTGACTCGATTTGTTTCAGAAGATCAGTGGTATCGGGAACTGAGCGAGGAACCGAAGAGTTGTTTAGGGACTTTTCGAGGGTCTCGCCGAGAGGCCTGGGTCGCGAGAAGATTCTAACTTGAGTGGGCATTTTTGTCAGCGGCGGATGCGTAACCTCTTTAAGCGTAGAGGGGCGAGACGTTGGTGCTGATATTCAGTCCGCGCAGCGCCGTGCGGTAGAAGTAATGACAGTCCTGGAAGCAGTACGCTGGCATTACACTAGACAATGCTACGACATATGGGTATACTGTGGGCAGACTTGCACGAGGAGAAAGGAAAGGAGGAGTCGGCTCGGCTACGGCGCGGGATGGACCAGGAATATATCAACGGGCCTAAGGAAGCCGGAGGAGACACCGGCGAGGTGCGGCTAGGTAGGTAGGCAGGAGGTAGGCAGGCAGGCAGGCACTAGCATACCAAGAGCGGCACTCTACCAAAGCAAGATGGAGATGAGATGGGAAAGGCAATAGATGGGATCAAGTGGAACCCCCCACAAACCAGACTGGGATGGGCTGGCGTGGAGGTCCTCCGGGGTCCCGGGGTCTTGTCCTCGAGGCACGCCTTTCACATGTGCAACAGTCTTGGGGCTTGGAAAGGTACCGCAGGACCGGAAGTAGGCGCTTGACTGGGGTGGCGGGAGAGAGGAAAACGGGGAGGGGAGCAGGTGGGATGGGGGGGCAACTGGGCTCTGCTGGCTGGGTCTGGCCTTGGGTTTGGGGGCTTGTGAAACTCGCTCCGCAGGGCCGACGTGAGATGGTAATTTGGGAGGAGACCAGTTTCGTAAACTGCCGAGACCTTTGTTCTCTGGATAAAGGTATCAGGACAGGGGAGAGGAAGAGAAATGCCACCTACCGGCACGGTGAGCGATTGCGTGCGGCCGCTGGCGATGCCGAATGGTTCAATCTTGACGGCCAGTGATTGCGGAAATGATTACCACGGTAGAAGACACCTGGTGTAGATAGATGTTCGTGGAGGATCGGAGTGGCTGGAAACAGTCAGCCTCTAGCCTAGACATTATGACTACTCGTCCTTGAACGTGACAAGCACGAGGATGACACGAGGAGACACCGGGAGGGATCGGTCAGGCACCCGTCACTCACCTCTCTGCGTCGGAGTGCAGATGCTATACGGATATTTGCGCACGGTCTGGTTGTCTGCTGGGAGCAATCTCACTGCTGGCTACACACCAGCTGCAAGGGACTGTGTTTGGCCGCGGGAAGAAGAGAAGAATCGGGTTGAACGGGGGCGACGGGGATGCTGGAAAAAGAGTGCCTGGGTCGGCTGCAACGATGGCAACATTTGACGGCGATACGGACGCTAGATGGTAGGTCGGAGGTAGCCGTGATGCAATCAATGCGATGGGCGCTTCTGGAAATTCGACGTCAGGCCTCCACCACCCGGCGCAGTGCAGGTGCAGGTGCAGGTGCAGGTGCAGATGATTCGGCTCGGCTTGGCTTCGCCGCTTCAGGCTGGTGAACCCCACGGGGTTGTGGACAGGCTAAGAACACTCTCTGCGCAACAGTGCAGGACGTGGACGTGGACGTGGGCGTGACAGGCGCAAGGTTGGAGAGCCTTTCGGGCGAAGGGGAATATCGAAGAACGTGGCAATGGCCGCCTCTGGTTGGACGGACGGATCGACTACGTTTGATGCCACCACCCGAGAACAGAAGGGCAGGCGACCGGGATTGTGAGTTTTGAGTGGGTTGCGACACTCAAATGCCCTTCCCTCCTGCTTGGCGGCTGACTGACTGACTGACTTCCGTACGGCGCCGAGGGGTGTGCCGGTTGGATGTGAGTGCGTGCTTGTTCTTTGCTCGTGAAGATCCTCCGGGGTCTGCACTAACGTCGGCCGAACAGAACGGATGATAGTCTGGCCTAGAATAGACTTCCCCAGCAATCCCGAAGAGTTCCAACGTGTTGGCCTTAATCACGATGAGAGGCTGCTATCAAACCTCATCGAACCTCGTCCAGAACCATGAATTCCAAACGGCGCAGCGTCAGTCAAGAACAAAAAAAAAAAAAAAAAAAAAAGAGAGAGGAAAGAGGGGAAGATGAAGAATGCGGGCAATGATTCATTCCCCCGCGGGATGGGCTTATTGGAGAAATCGCAAGGGTCGCAGGGTGGACAGGGGTCGCCGCGGCGGGTTGAAAGTGGGAAATGTGGAGGAGGTTGGAACGGGGATAGCTTCCCCTGGTGCGAAGTGACGATGAATGATGGCAGACAGAGAGTCCAAGACCGAATGTGATTTGTAACCCTGTCGGATCCCAGGCTGCGGTATTATTGAAGTTGCTTCCCACTTTGACTCGCTGACATGTGCCCAGTTGGCAGCCAAGAAATCACGGCGATCAGGACCAACGGGAAGTCTGTCAAGTCTTGGGTCGCTTTACTCACAACGCTTGGTGCCGGCTTGGGGTTTGATTGGTATGCGGGGCCTTTTCGTGTGCTTCTCTCCCGCGAGCCGAACACAACACTGAAGCGACTTGTGTGATTTGAGATTCTGCTGATGCGTTGGCAATAGATAAGGAGTGAGAGGGTGCTGTGCTATATGTGTCGAAGAAGTCTATCATCTGGCAATCAACACAGTAGCTATGCAACGCACTGAGGCGGTGGAAGCCATTGAATCATACCAAGCCTCCTGTGTTGCGATTTTTCCATATCCCCGAGAGACTCACTCCCCTTACTACTGTCCAGAGGCGAACGTTGATGGATCGGTGATGCATAGCGACTTCTCTTCAGCGGGCTGGACCGCCCCAATCGACGCCAACGCGCTTCTCCGGGCCAAGACCGGACCAAAGACCAGCTCTGAGGTTCTCTGATTGCCGGTGACATTTCCTCCCCGCTCAAGGTGTTCGGATCAAAGGACCAAGACGTGGTGGATGGCACGACGGGAAGGTCGCTAACTGTGAGTTGTGGATAAGGGCCGAAAACGGCTGGCGCCTGCCCTGGGGCACCGCGGCCCAGGCCTGTTCCCCCCCACGGCCTGCTTGTCAGTGGGCTCGAAACCCGTCCCTACGGGTCACAACAGCAGTCACCTGCATGCGCCTAACGTGCGCTTAGTGGCTGACCCGTCCCGCTGCCAGCTGACGCTGAGATGGGATCATTTGCAGCCCGTCTGGTTGGTCCGTTGACAAATTCGAGAGACCGTCCGCCAGACCACCTCGCCGTTTTCTCCCTCCGCCGAGAAATTCCCGCCGTTGCGGAACCTGGGGTGCGGGTGACACAGCATTCCACGTCTTTGTTCCCCGCCATCTTGATTTCATTTGACCCATCTTGCGTCGTCTTAGCTCCTGCTCCGATTCCCGAGTGCAACCCGGTGTCGTCGCCACATTGCCCGGGAGAGCAGCGGGAACTCGGCCTTGGATGAGTGGAACTGTCCCGTTCGGCCCCATTATTCATAACCGGCCGGGCCGCCGGATCAACCGGGTCATCGTTGTGGACAGTCTCAGCAACCAAAGACATGATCTGGAAATAGGTTGCATGACATGCTTCAGCTACAGAATCCTGTGTAGCATTCGACTTCTCAACCCAGTGGTTTTTGCCAATAGTAAATGCTTCTTGCCGTCCAATTTTATCTTACTTACACCCACAGTGGCGCAAATAGTAGAGGGGCTTGTACAAGCAAATACTATGTGACCAATATTCTTTAATAAGCATGAGTGATCAAGCCTGACGAAGCGTGCGTCGTCCGATAACTATCCCACATTGTGATTGCGCCCCGTCTTCCCCGTAGTTCACATTCTTGATCTTCGGGGCTGGTCGGTAGAACTGTAAAGATTTTTGTGCCTTTTATGAGGCCTAATTGTACGTTCGTTCAATTGCCAGCTCACTGGTAGTAAGAGAATATGAGCATTTCTGATTCGGGAACATTCACAACACTAAGGTTAAATGACATGCCTTGTAGCTGCTATGATTTACCCTGCATTTCGTCATTAGTCGACATCAAATCAGAAATAGATTAGAGATCGATCACTTACATCTACTTACATCTACTATGTGAGCCACTGCATTGCCGTTCGGCTCTGAAGAGATGTTATTCTGCAAATGGCAAGTAAACATGCCCATTCTTCTGGACCACTGCCTAACTTCGAGACTTCAGGTCAGCATGGTTCATGTTGACACAAAAGAACGTTTCTGATTCTGATATCCACTTCGGGGAAGCCTATAGTGTTCAGACGGATAGTAAAGTGACAGAGATGATGGTAATCATCAAGGATAATAAGTGTTGAAATAAAGATGGTGACAACGACGAGAACTATGACAATATGAATACAAAAAAAAAAAAAAAACCAACCGGCATTACAGGGGTGAGAAGATGAGTGAAGTAACTGGCCCAACTCGCGGCCTGCTTAGCCAAAACCCTCCACTCGGATAGTAAAATTCTTTTAGAATACCAGGCGTGTATAGTAGATTTCAGCATGAGCCCAAGTTGGGCATTTACAAAACCAACCCACAAGCCGCAGACGATTGCCCCACCTTAGCTCAGGGCAAACCGCGAGGCACAGTGATGACTTGGCTTCTAGATCATGTAGATCAAGTAAACAAAACAGTTTGGCAGTGACCTCATACTCAAGGTATTCTCGCATAGAATGCGAAGACTTACGCAACATGTTTTGGAATGCTGGCTGTCAATGTGCGCTAACACTATCTGCAACAAGCGCTGGGTTAGCCCGTGGCTATGTCTGAAGGTAAGTAGTATGCGGATTGTAGCACAACAGGCCTTCGCTCGAGATCAGCACATATGCGAAACTATCCGACTAGCTTCGAGATGGGGCTTGCGACAGTCGATGGAGATCACGAGCAATGCGAAGCCACGTGTGTCAACTTCAGGCACCAACTCCGCCTGCCGGCTTTCGCTCGATTTGGAGATACAAAACGGTGGACTACTGATACGCAACTCATTCCGCGATTCGATGCCGTAGCGCTCGATGAGAAAGAAGTAACCCACGTGGCCATACGATTGTTCTGCTTGTCAGCGGAAAACAAATCAGCTTGCATGAGAGCTTTGGATATGCGACTTGGGATGAACAACACATTTCCTACATGAGATGACAGATCTCATCTGCTGAAGTGCTTCCTTTCACACCGGACGTTTCGACCAAAAAGAGACCAAATTCCAGCCGTTGAAATGAAGTGACTCAACCTCAGTTGAATCACAAAGTCGACATGCGGGAATTCCTTTGGCGTGCCGAGTTCCGAGAAGCGATGCGAAGTGGAAAAGAACTTCGGTGTAAAGAGGCGCAGTGCTACCTGAGCGATTCCCTTTTGGGCATTCGATTCGAGGTCCACGCGCGTGGTTCAGCGAGATAAGATGCAAGGAGAGTCCAAACGGTAGCGTCGTAAAGGCGGAGTTGTATTAACCCATGCGAGAGATGCACGTCAGCCGCATGTCGTCCACGACGACGAAGCTTAGCGGACTGCCTGCCGGGATGATTTGGTGAAGATGTGGTCAAAGGATCGAGGAGATGCGCCCTGAGCCAAGGCGGCAGGACCCTTCGAGCTGCCACTGCTCCACCCTCGCACTCGCTTAATTGCTTAGCTCTTCTTCCTGCGGGGCCATCATTCTTATCGAGCCTATCTACTGGCTGAAATGCGATAGGGCTGGTCATGCTGGCCCAAGCTCCAAAATGCTTGTCCTCTCCCGGCAACGCCTCGTGGACGGGAAGGGCGACGTACGAAAGCGACGAAAGCGACGGAGTCTCCCCATCTGGCACCTTTCACAAGGGCTCGGGCTGTGCTGTTGCGTCTTCCTGATTGCATTCTCTGCCATTCGTGGGGCTTGAGCCTGGCTGTCGCTCTCCCTATTGCACATCGCCAGAATCATGGCGGCAACCTATTCCGATAGGCCGTGTCGTTGGCCTCCCTGCCTGCTCCCCTCTCGCATTCGACTAGACTGGTCGTCTTACCCGTCCGGTGGCTGATTTCATTAGTGATGGATCTGAAAACCTGGTCTCCGAGTGGACGGTTCTTCATGTAAACTCCATTGCTTATGTCCCTTCGGGCGTAAGGTATATATGAGGCGTCCGTGTCTCTGATCTTGTTGAATTATGCCCACCAACACCATCTCTTTGTCTAGACTCGAGGCTCTTAGCAACAGCAGCATATCATATAAGCCTTCCATCCCACTATAAAATCTTGTTCTGCAACTTCACTCGACTACTCCAGGGCTTTCCTGCAGCTCAAATCTGTCTTGAGACGAGGAAGGACTACTATCGCCGACATGGTCTTCATCTACTTGGGCAAAAAGGCCTACCGCGCTATCCAGGCCAAGAAGAACGCCAACCAGACAAAAACTGCACATACACCGAACGCCGCTGTAGCTGACGGGGACATTCCAAAGGATGTCGCCAGCGAGGGCGCCACCGACCAACACATCGGCACTCAGGGCAAGGTAGAACGAACGACGAGCAACTCAACATGCGACCACCAATACGACACGACAGCTGGAGCATGTCCGACCTGCAAGTCTGAACGCAAGGCACGACTGGTCTACAGAGCCAGGATCTTCGCAGGCCTACTTTTGCCATTCGTGCTGCAGGCTCTGGATGTCACTATTGTTGCGAGTGCGCTTCCTTGGATCGCAGCCGACTTTCGTCCGTCACTTTCCCTATAGATCCTGCTATGAATGCTCAGCTAACAGATCGGCAGGTGAAACTAGTCAGCTGAACTGGATCATTGCCGCCTTCAACCTCACATCCGCTGCGTTCATTCCCTTCTGGGGCCAAATTGCGGATATTTTTGGGCGTCACACCTCCCTCCAGACCTGCCTGGTCCTGATGCTCATCGGCAGTGCGCTTTGCACCGGGGCCCCCACCTCCGCCTACGCCGTGCTCCTCCTCGGCCGCGCCTTTCAAGGACTCGCCTGCGCTGGACTGAATCTTCTGGTTCGTATCTGCATCGCAGACCGAGTGACGCTGCGCGAGAACGCCAAGAACTGGTCCATCTTCTCCTTCTTCGGTGGTGTCATCGGCTGGGGACTTGGTCCTCTGATCGGAGGCCAGATCACTTCAAAGTCTCACTGGAGATGGTGCTTCGGACTCAATCTGCCCATCGCTTTCGCCAGCATGCTCATCATCTACTTCGTCCTCCGCTCCGAACTTCTTGGGCCTCAACCAATTCCCCAGCTTGATGAGACGACAGAAACGGGCAGACGCACCACCTTTGCGAAGCGTCTTCAAACGATCGATGTCGGCGGCCAGTTTCTCTTCCTGTTCGGCTTCGGTCTGTTGATTCTCGGCCTTTCATGGGCCGGCGCAACGTACGCCTGGGACAGCGCCGCGGTGCTCGTCACCCTCATCCTCGGCTTCATCATCAGCATCTTGTTCATAGTCTACGAGTACCACATGGCTCCCGGCAAGTTTCTCGCTCGTCATTTCCCTTCCCAAAAGGCCATGATTCCGTGGGAGCTAGTCCGCACAAGGGACATTGGCCTCTTATTTTACACATCCTTCGCCACCGGCATGGCAATGTACTCGGTCCTCTACTTCTGCAACATCTACTTTACGATGGTAAAGCTCTGGTCAGCCGACCAGGCCGGTACGCAGCTGCTGTACTTTACGCCTGGATTGGGCGTCGGAGTCTACGTCTCCGCCTTCATGTGCAACTCCTGGCCTAGGAAGACGTTCCCTCCCATCTTCCTCGGCTCCATCTTGGAGATGGTCGGTATCGGCTTGATTGCCTGGGCCATATCCACCGAGCACGACCCGACCGTCTACGGAATGATGGCCCTCACCGGTGTCGGCACCGGTCTCCGTGTCATGCCGGTTCCCCTCCACGGTATCGGCCACTTCCCTAAGAAGATTGCAGCTGTCGTCTCCCTCATGGCCGTTGCCTACCCCTTTGGAGGCACTGTGGGCTTGACGATATTGACAACGGTATACAACAATGTGTCCGGCATCAGCAACGATTCCCCTCTGAGAGACTTCACCACGTTGAAGAATTTGCCGGCTGCGGAGCAAGCTGCAGTCACCCACGACGCCAAGATGGGTATTGTCTGGGCCTACGTCGCCATCTGCCCCTTTATGGTTATCGTGAGTAAAATAGTCAGCCAGGATACCGTGCGCAATGATTCTAACATGTCTTTCTCTAGTGCATAATTACTGCCTCATTCCTGGGCAACGTCTACATTTCCAGGACCGAGAGTGAGGGGCAAAATGCCATCTACAGAGGGGTGTATCTGCTCAAGCCTTTCCGCAAGGATGCCGATAAAGAGATCACGACCACAGAGCACCATTCGAGTGATGAGCGTATTCCGAAGTAGTTGCATGCGGCGGCTTACAGTGCATGACGTTGGAACGTTTTACGATTTTTCTTTGTCGGAGTACTTGGAATTAGGAGTTACAATACCCGATTGGAAAGTTGCATCCAAACAGCGGAATAGATCAGAATTGGGCATCAGGGGTTGAATTAAGTACCTATTAAATCATGGCCTGTGTTATCTTTCATTTACGAATGGAGATAGTTCAATCACATCTGTTACGTATGACGCTCGTTGCCGTGTGATGAAGTCTTCATGTGAAATCCGTGCTGTAGCACAACACCTGATCCAAAGAAGAAAAAAACAAGATCCGGCTGTCATCTCTTGAATGGAAGCGAGAGCAGGGAATCAGACGGCAATACATCTGGGCGCAGATCCTTATCCCGACGTGATTCGCCAGCAACGACGCCGAGGCGAGGTGGCCAAGTTGGCCCGAACGGGAAAGTGGGCTGTTTGGCCGTCGCAAAGCACCGCTCCGGCCACGCTCTGTACTCACTCCAACATCATCTCATCCGCCACAAAGCGACCTTGCCCCCGTGGTAGTCCCAATAATCACTACCATGATTCCAGTTCCAATATCGTAGATTCACAGCACCCCGGACCGCCCCTTCTCGGCCATATCTTATAACCCGCGCTGCATCTCACACTCCCCTCGCCCACTTCCCTGCGACTTGACCGCATCTCATCGTTCCGCCATGACATCCCAGACCGAGAACCCCCCGCCCCCCCTCCCGGACGAGGAAGCCCACCTCAAGGCCCTCACGTCCGCCTCAAAGTTCTGGCTCGAGTTCTCCGTCTTCAACGACGGCCTGGACGCCCCGCGCGCGGCGTCCCTCACCTCCGCCGCCGCGGGGGCGCACGAGCACTTCCACCGCTTCCCGGACCTGCCCCCGGAGATCCGCCTCAAGATCTGGTCCTACCTCGTCGTCCCCCGCGTCGTGACGGCGTGCTGCTTCGAGCGGGACTCGCGCCTGCCGGCCCGCCGCCAGGCCTTCCTCGACCGCTCCGGCGGCGCCTCGAGGGCGGAGGAGCCGGCAAAGGAGAGCGTCGTCTTCAACCCGACGTGCCCCGTCATCCTCCGCGTCTGCCGGGAGTCGCGCGCCCTGGGGCTTGAGCACTACGAGCTCGCCTTCGGGTGGAAGATCTCGGCGCTGCTCAGCGACACGCCCATCGCGCGGCCGCCGCGGGCGTGGTTCAACTTCCGCCTCGACTCGCTGTACCTCGTCGGCGAGCTGGAGGCGTATGACCAGTACGGCTTCAACTCGCCCATGGTGTACTTCCTCAAGAGGGAAGACACGAAGAGGGTCAAGTACGTGGCGTGCGCCTTTGAGGAGCTGCACTACCCGGAGCAGGAGTCCGACCAGATCTTTGGATGCCTGTGGCACGTCGTGGATAGGTTCTCCGGCGCTAGGCGGCTGCTTCTGGCCGTCACGCCGAGGGACGAGGAGGGGATGAAGGGGTCTCTCATGCTCAGCACGGATAACGTGATGCAGAAGATCTGGAACGGCTGGATATTGGGGACGACCGTGACAACGTCCAGCCTGGCAGACACGCAGATTTTGCTAGTGAGGGAGTGTGACTTGGCGGACGCCATGGCGTCGCATGCTGAGGAGGATGAGAACAAGAAAGCGAGGCGGTGAACTCGCAGCATCTTTTGCCTTTTCCTTTTTTGGGGTCACTTCATTGCATAGGCCGGAGTTTAAATGTTCTTCAATGGGATTTCTTTTGGTGTTGTACAATAGTTTACATGAATAGAGGAGAGGTGGTGGTGATGATGCCGCCCGCGTGATGATGATTGAATGAATTGGTATGTCCCGTTACCCCAATAACGCCCTGTTTTCATTGCGCCGTTTATCCCGTTGTCGAATCTCTCATTTTCACTCATCATGTAGTGCTCTCATTCCTTCTTGGCTCAGCCCTTGCAAGCAGGACTCGGGCTGTCATTTCCCCTCCGCATACCGCCGAGCAGCCAGTCCGTCAGCCCGACGACCTTGGCCCCCACGCCCTTCTCCCAGTCCCCGCTCTCCTGCACCGTCTCGATGGTATGGCTCAGTATCCTTCCCTCGGAGTCGAACTGGAACACGAACAGCCCCGTGAAGGATTTGTCGCCATCCTTTTCTGTTGCGGCGCCCCCTGCCGTCGTCGTATTGGCCGAGCCGTTCTTCCCACCGGCGCACCACCTGACGACGAGCTGCTCCGGCACAGCTCCTGAGCGCAAGGGCGCAAAGGGAAGAGGATGCTTCGTCACGCGCTCGGAGATGATGGACAACCGCACATTGCCGACCAGAGGTAGCCTGTTCCAGGCGATCGGGGCGCTCCAAAGAGCGGCTGTATAGGCTACCCTCCCGGAGACGGTTGGCAGGTGAGGATGCGTCGTCGGAAACAGGTGGAGGGAGATGTTGGGTGCGAGGATCTCCTGGGGGAGGGGTGACTGGAGGACTTTGGGGAGGTGTTCTTGTAGGACGCGCAATGCTGTTTTTACCTCGTATTAGTCTTCTCCTCATTCATTCGTTACGCAGTATAGTTTGGACGTACTCTTGCCTAGATTGGCATTGTTTTCGTTACCGGGATTCTTCCCCGGCTTCCCGCCGTCGGCTAGCACCGTGTTGGAGGGGTTGAAGTAGCGTTTCGGGGGCTCGCCCTCCTTCGTCCTCTGGCGCGCAAGAACGAATGGAGGGGGAGGCGGGGACGTGGCTGTTGCGGTCGCTGCCACCGCGGCTGCCGCAGCGACGGTAGCAACGGCGGTCGAGGGATGCGTCGGGACGTTCGGCGTGTGCAGAGAAGTGCTCGTGGGGTTTGCGCAGGAGGACCAGAGCTGTGAGGTCAGCGGAGACGTCGCGGCGGCGCGCACGCCTGAAGGTGCCGATGTAAGACGCAAGGCGGCCATGGGACCTGAAGGGCAGTTATCATGAAACAAGATTGATATGCATTGAAGTAGCGAAGCAGCAAAAGGAAGCGATGACAGCGATGCAGCAGGGCAGGCGGAAAGAATGATGTCAGGAAGAATGCGGAGGATGGAACAGGCGGAGATAATTTTTGTAGGGGTGGGCAGCAACGCAGGCCAAGCTACTCAAGGTAGCTCTGGAAGGCCCGTGGTCCAGGAAGGTTATCCTTTACCTCAGGTACCTTAGCTACAGTGTAGCCGGGGTTGCGTAGAGGGTCCCGCACGCCCGGCTGGACAACCCGCCCCACCTCGACATCGGATCGGAGACGACATCCGACTTCCATGAAGATTCGAGAACGTCACGGTCGCGGGATGTTGTGGGAAATCTTCTTCTCATTGTATTGAAGTTGCTCATATTCTGTCTATTCTTTTGTGGGACCAACGCTACCAAGTAGGCAAAACTCCGACGACCATGGGCAAATGTGATACACTTCAGGTAATATACACGTCGTGCCTTTTCTCACCTCGGGTGAGGGAACTCGTCCGCAAGCTGCAACCGCACACCGACGTTCATACTGATCAGCTCCTGAACCAGAAGCTTCGCAGCATAAGGCATCGTCATTTGTGTCACCTCCCTGGTGCTCTTGCAGGTGTGGCAGTAACCCTTGTAACCGAACAGGCCGCACTGCTGGCAAATGTCGAGCTGGGTTCCGTCGGAACTAATCATCAGACGTTCCAGAAGCAGCTGAGAAGCACCGTACGCGATCAAACAATCACGCTCCATCTCTCCCAGACGAAGACCACCGTCTCGGGAACGACCTTCTGTAGGCTGGCGAGTGAGGATGGCTCTGGGACCACGCGAACGCGAGTGCATCTTGTCCTGCACCATGTGCTTCAGACGCTGGTAGTAGATGGGACCGTTGAAAATGTAGGCCTCCAGCGGCTCTCCTGTGATACCCGAGGTGAAGTAGTCCTTGCCTTCCCATGAGAAGCCATGATCCACCAATGCAGCACTCATCTGCTCCAAGGGGTGGGAGCGGAAAGCGTCACCAAAACCATAGTCCTTGCGTCCATCCAACACAGACGCCTTGCCCGTCAGGCACTCGAGAAGCTTGCCGACAGTCATTCGAGAGGGGAAACCGTGAGGGTTCATGATAATGTCGGGAACCAGACCTGTGTCGGAGAATGGCAGGTCTTCCTGGTCCACAATGATACCGACGACTCCCTTCTGCCCGTGACGAGACGAGAACTTGTCACCAAGCTCGGGTCGTCTTGTTTGTCGGGTTTGGACCTTGACAACCATCGTCTCTCTTTCGGTATGAGACACCATGACCTTGTCGATGTACGCAGGGTCAGCTATTCTGTATGAGATGGACGAGTCGCGGAACTCGCTAGGACCACGATCCATCCCGATGCCGGTCGATCCCGTGTCAAGAGGGGTCTCTTTCTTGATCATGGTCTCACCCGAGTTGATCTTGTAGCCGACAATCGCCAGACCATCGTCATCGAGAGCCTCGTGCTTCTTTGTGCGACCATTCTCGTCATTAACGGGGTCTCCGATTCGCTCGCGACGTCCGTTGGGGTATTTCTGCAACTCGGCGGTGTACTTGCGGAAAACCTGGCAGCGTCCAAAACCACGATCGCAAGACGCCTTGTTTAACACCAACGCGTCCTCAATATCATAGCCAGAGTACGACATGACAATAACAGTCGCATTCTGTCCTGCGGGAAGCTTGTCGTAGTTGACCAATTGGATGGTTTTGGAAATGACCATGGGCCTTTGAGGGTAGACCAAGGTGTACAGAAGGGTATCAATGCGGTTGAACTGGTTATATGCAATAGCTCCAATGGCTTGCTTACCCATGGCGCATTGATATGTGTTTCTGGGGGACTGGTTGTGGTGAGGGAAGGGAATAAGACCGGCAACGGCACCGAGAACCGTAAAAGGCTCGATTTCCATATGAGTCGTGGTCATGGTAACGTCTGTTTCGTAGAGAGCAACAAGCGTGTCGTTCTCCTCGTTTACATCGAGATATTCGACAATGCCGTGTGTCAAGAAGTCGTCAAATGTCGCCTTGCCCAGTTGAAGAAGCTTGAGATGCTCTGCCTTCAGCTTGGGCTTACCGTTCTTGACGATAATATACGGCCGGCAAATACGTCCTTCATCAGTGGCGATGTGAACTGCGTTGAAATGGTTGTTGATGTGGATGCTAACGAAAGGAGAGATCCAGCCTCGCCTCCTCATCGTTCTGAACTTGCCAGCAAATCGCTTCGGGTATCTGGTCAGGGCGAATGGTGTTCCATTGATGTGGATAACGAAGGACCCTTCGCGATGCATCTCGCCACCGGAAAAGTTTCTGATGGGCTCAACGCCGGCATCCAGCGTAAAGACCCACCGTTTCACGGGTTCCTCCTCGACATTGGTCGTGATATGTGTCATGAGCGCCAAGTTCTTCACCAAACCACAAGCTTCACCTTCTGGTGTATCCGAAGTACACAGCATACCCCATTGAGAGGGCTGAAGTGCACGGGGACCAGAAACTTTGCGCGTCTTTTCAAACTGACTGCTGATACGAGTCATCATACCAAGTGCGCTGATGTAGCTGAGACGACTGAGTACGTGGGTGACTCCAGCTCGGTTCATGTTGAAACGCTTGACAGTCCAGTTGCCGGTTTGGATGGCGCGGTTGATGCCCTGCCCAATCATGTTGGCATGGTTGCTAATCATGTTGACGGCGTCGAGCGGAACAGCTCGATTGTCCTTCTTGAGGACCTTGTCGATGCTGCTCTTGACGTTTCCGCAGAATTGCTTGAACAAATCTTCAAATAGCAGAGATAGCAGTTGACCAGCCAACTCAAGTCGCTTGTTTCCAACGAAGTCTCGGTCGTCAACGAGGCTGAGGTTGCTCTGCGCCATGAGAACACGTCGCGTCATGAATGCGACGTACACTGCCTTGGGGTAGAAGTCCAGCCCCTCGATGGGAACGTGGGCGATGATGAGGTTCGCCAGAGCGTCGAGAGCCTCCTCGACGTGGTTTCGTCGGACTTGCGCAGAGAACGGCACTCTGCTCTTGCCCATCTTCACCCTCGCGCCGATGTACTCGAGAGCTTGCTGCTGAGTGTAGACTCCAACCTTGGTCGCCTCTTCAAACTGTACAAGAAATTCGTCCTGGTACTTGCCATTGTCTCCGGCGACGAGCTGCATAATCTCATAGTCGGAGAGACCTCCTAAAGCCTTCAGGATGATGACGATTGGGATACCTTCTACCAAAATGTTGGCAGTCAGAAGGATGCGGTCCTTCTTCAGCGTGACGTACGTCTTAGATTTGCGCTCGTGAGTAGAACTGGTGACAGAGGCGGTGATGATGTTGTTCTTCTCGTCGGCTTCGACGATGACTCTGTTCTTGCTGAGCTGCTCCTGAATAAGAATGACCTTCTCCGTTCCATTGATAATGAAGTAGCCACCGGGATCAAGAGGGCATTCGTTCATGCGAGACATCTCTGCGTTGGTAGCACCGCCGAGGCGGCATATGGAACTCTTCAACATGACAGGCAAGCGGCCTAGGGGAACGTTCTTGCGCACAATCTTGGACTTGTCGCGAATGTAGGCGATGTCAACCATGATGGGAGCGGCGTATGTCATGTCGCGCAGGCGACATTCCATTGGTGTGACCTCATTCTGTGCTCTGATGTCGTTGAAGTCGACACGACTGGGCTTCTCAACCCTGATATCAGTGAACCTAAGAAATTGGTCAGCGCAGTCCACGGTGTGAAGTTGAGATGAGGGCGGTGTTGGTGTTGACGGTACATACTCAAGCCAGAAGGAGCTGTTAACATCGCTGCGAATGATGCGGTTGGCACGAACAATCTCCTTGATTTCGTTTTCGACAAAGAAGTTGTACGAGTCAATGTGCTGCTTGACGAGACCCTTGACCTTGAGGAAGGCGGGCAGAAGCTGGAATTTGTCTTCCTTGGTGGAGATGGGATCTGTGAGCTTCTTTCCGTTGTAGAACGGCTCTAGTAGAGCCTCGAAGCCGTCGTCTTGCATGCTGAATGTCACCGTCGACTGCACGTAAACATCATGTGTGGGCGACGTTGATATCGCGTTGTATGACTACCGCAGAAGAATTTTGAGGCGTCGAGAGCTCGAGTCACCTTGGTGAGAATTCGAGGAAGGTGGCGGGCAGCAGCAAAAAAGTTTGGCCCCGCGATACCGGGTGCTGCCAGCTGCCCCATCAGACGGGACCGCGACGGCAAGACGCGCCGCAGACATCAATGCTGCTGACTGTCCGAGTGAGTCTTTTCTTATCGCACATCGCGTCACGTGCCGATAATAGAATGGGACCCACCCTTTCACCCCAGCACGTTCCTCACCGAGGTGAGCCACAAGCCCAGCCGGGAAAGAGGCTGCATGAAATGGCCGTGGCACCACCGTTGGAGCGCTTGAATTTACTTTCCCGCCTAAGGTTATCAGGCTGTTCATCCCAACCTCTTGGACTGGTTCCTGGACTAGCCGGGGCACAGTTGACTCAGGCACGCTGCACCGAGAAAGTTGATTAATACTGTCAAAACATATCATGGAAGGTTCCATAGTGGTATGATACTCCAGGAAATGGTCGTTGAGAAATTGCCAAGTCATCTCTCAATCGCTTCACCGGTGGGCTCATCTTCTCCGGTCCTCAAGTCTGGGTCGAGCCGTGACAGCAATGGTCATCCAGGAGGTAAACGGCAGAGAGGACTTTGGGGGTCCCGCTCCATACTGTGCGCATCGTGCATCGCAGTAGACAGGCTCGGAATGACCAACATGGCGCACGTCTTATTAATTGACTGACAAAGTGGATATTCGCGAACGCGCGACTTTGCATGCCTCCCTCATTACCTAGTCCCAATGAAGATTCTGCCAGATCTAGAAGTAATCCGGTTCACGCAAGCACTCAAACACTTGTTGATAAAGGGTAAGGCATTTTGACAGGGTCTCTTGCCTCAAGCGGTTGACGATGCTAGCAAGGGGTGGGGTTCCTCACTTTTCCAGCGCCTCTCGTAGGTGAGAAAGCCGAGCCAACAAGGGGGAAGGCAGCAAGATGGTGACAGTGCCCTGGGCGCTTGCTGCAAGCCCCGCCATCCAGCATCTTTCCTCTCTACCTCATACTTTACCCCTCCCACTCTGCTCGGACGACAAGCCTGTCTTCGTCACCCCTCACTTGAGCCATTCCCTTGGAATGCGCCTGTCTAATTGATTCTTCGCATTTGCCGCTATTAGCGCAGAGACACATTGGAATGACGAGCACGCTCTTGAACACAGCAGAAAGGCTCACCCGCAAACAAAGACAAGCGTCAATCAATGCCATTGTTGCCTTGGCTCGCCTCCAACGGCCCCTACCGGCCGCTGGCCTCTGACATCCGCCGCCCTGAGTCTGTCATCACACAGCAAGGGATCAGAATGCTCCCCGCAGGGTTTCCTTTTGTACGACCCGCAGCAGATGTGATGCAGCGGCGGCAGCGCCGTCTGCGTGTTGCGTTGGCAGAGGAGAATAAGTGTGGCAAGTCGAGTCGCGTCGCTGTCCATCACCGCAATCGCAATCGCCCCCTCTTCGTCTCCAGATATCAGGTCCTGATCGGTTAGGTGGTGAAGCTGCCCCGCGACGACGATGCGTCTCCTTCGCATCTAAGCCACTGCATGTCACTTTATTGCACCAACCATACGCTGGACAATTACATCGGGGGCGCAAAGTCAAAATACAAAATAAAAGGAACGTTTGACACCTTCGGCATGTTGGCGAACAAGAAACCGATTAGATCGTTTGCTGTGGCGTACTGCCGGCCGTCACCAAAGGCACCATTGGCCTGGATACCATCGTTCGCCCTCAGCGTCGACTTCTGGCCAGGGCTGCCAACAATGATGCAACAAGCCAACACCGCGAGTCACGATCTGCGGCCCCAAACTCTGCGGCGCACCGAGGGTCCAACCTCTTCCTCTACAACTGGAGAGGGACCCTGCCGCTGGGCAAGCGCTGGGGTATCGCGACACGGGTGACGATTGAACCAGAGCCTAGGGCTTTGCCGCTTTTGCCTGATGGGGCCTTTCATCAGCGACTAAGGGACTGACGCTCGAAAAAGGGGTGGCGAGGGAATATCCGAGCTAAATGATCGTCAAGCCGATTTTCCTCGAACTAGCGCAGGAAGTGGCAGATGGAACATTGCCCAGCGATTCTAGCCCATCACCTATGCCATTTTTGCCTACACTGCAAGACTGGCATCCGTCAGCCGGCATGCTGCAAGTGACATGGGACGACAGCCAGGCCCCTCCGCGATCAGAGCCAGCGGCTTGAGAGCTTGAGAGCAGCGCTTTTCGACTGCCTGCAGCCAACATCTTCTACATGTCCACCAGGCGAGCTCGGTACAAAGCGAATACCTCTTCACGCCTGCTCCAGGGTCGATCTGGAAAAGTCACTGCAGTCCGAGTCTGGAGTCTGGTCATTTTCCACACCAATCCCGCTGCCCACGCCTGCTTTGTCGCAGACTCGCAGACAGTCCACTCAATGCGGGCCTCAAAAGTCGGTGTAGAACGGAGCCGCTACAAGCCTCCGAACGCCCATGCCTGCAGCCCAACAAATCAGTACTTTGCACTGCTATTTTCACCTTGAGACAGGTGACTCCAAGGCTACACAGAAAAGGCCTCGGCGGCATTATGACGAAGTCTCTGGGTCTTTTGCCCCCAAAGCATGGGTCGTGACAAGCCTGCTGTCGTGTGGGAAGTGGGATGATGCAAGTCACTTCGCGACCCTCCCAAGCCCACCGGCCACGACCCAAGATGCTGCCGCATCGAAAGGCCTATCCCGCGGTAGCAAACGCGCCCAAATCGCGGGGCAGACCACGCAGGACTTTGAACAGCCCATTATTATTAGACTTGTGCTGAGGATGAGGCTGCATGGCTACACCAGCCGGTCGTCTCTTAACTCTCGCGAGACCGTATCCATCCGGAGACTTCAAGAATTAGCTCCAATCCACAATTCTTAGCCTCATGTATGTACTGACGGGCAGGGAGTGTTTTGCATGCAGACTTGGCCGTTGGTTGCCCGCTGCGATGCATGTCACCTCGGAGTTGGAAACTCAAGCATTGGAAACTCGAGCGATGCTGGAGAAGATACTTCCTCTTACAAGCGGCTGGTGCTCGTGCGCTACCCAGCCCAGGCGGAATCGCAGGTCGGGAAGATACCCTGATCATCTGCCAGCGAGTTTGCGAAGAAAAACAGAAGTGGGAAAACAGCAGTTGGAATGCGTTGGAGCATGGCAATGGCAAGACAAGGGTGAACCTTCTTCTCAAGCTCGAGCAATCTCCTGAAGCCCCGTGCCGCAGCTCACCGATGGCGGGTTGCAACCCAGTGCCGGTTTGCGATGTAGGAACGTTGCGGAATGGTATCCTTGGGACCAAGTTGTCGATTAGCGGACCAATTGGATCAAATATCATCTCTCAAGACCGACTTGTGCCCGCGAGGTCTGGTATGCGGCCCAGGTATCTCTGCTTCTGGTGTCATGATATTCAAGTACTTGGGGTTCCGGTCGTTGTCATCTTGGCAGAGACTAGCTGGATGGGTGTGTCATTGTCGCCTTTGCACAACTACACACAACGCGGAAATCACTCTACTAACTGTTCGTTGTTGACAGAGCAAACCAATGACAGGGCTTGGAGCGGCAAACGAAACTCGTAATTCACATACCCATGCGCGCATCTCGCTCTTGGGCAGCCCCGGTCTGTCCACTCGATCAGGCAGATCTTCGATAGCCGTGGCACGGACATGGGCTGCTCTGTGGTGTACAGTCGAATTTTGGATGACTGGCTGTTACGAGCGAGATACTCTTTTTGGTGGATATATCGAACCAACTCAAGAATTCAAAAGAGGCTGGCAGAATCCCCAACTCTTCTAGATGCATTTTTTCTTCTCATGTTCCCCATCCGGGGGAGTGTGTTGTCACCCACACAGGGTTATCCAAGTACCGAAGGCAATGCGACGCAGGCTGTGCGTGCGTGGCACACAGACACCGTCGCTGGACCTGTTGTCAATAGCAAGCTACAAAAAGACAGCGAACAGGCTGTGGCTACACCGCCTGAGAGACATGCGAATCCTTGGTTTTGGAGGTTGCTTTG
The DNA here is from genome assembly GCF_013390185.1 of Colletotrichum aenigma. Classification (NCBI taxonomy): domain Eukaryota; kingdom Fungi; phylum Ascomycota; class Sordariomycetes; order Glomerellales; family Glomerellaceae; genus Colletotrichum; species Colletotrichum aenigma. Next base: position 3,822,980 of record NW_023500908.1, read on the forward strand.
CACCGAGAAGGGGAGGCAGAACGACAAATTACGAGCAGGGTAATCCCCAAAGCGACGAGCCCTACTTCGCAGATTGCCAATTCGACAAAAGTCAAGCACCAAAATGAAGAAGAGCGGTGACAATCTCGTCGAGACTGACCGGAAAACAATGTGGAAACGCAAACACGCCCTTGAACTCTGCGGATCTCGGGCCTCCTGTCAGACCGAGATAGAGTTTGCGATGCACTGACAAAAAGGCTATACTGATGGTGGTCAACTCTCAGTCCCTCTCTCTCTTTGAGGTTGACAAGCGTCGATGGTGGGCCAGCCGCTGCATGTTGCTATGGGGAGAAGGCGCCCCTGACAGGAAAACGGAAGGAGAACATCGACTGGGCCTAGTACGGAGGTCCTCCGACCTCCGACCTGCTAGACTCGGCGGTTTCTCTGGCTGTTAGTGCACCAGCCCCTCAGCAATACCTAGGCAGAGGATGGGAGGGGATGAGGGGGTAAGAAAAAAAACGAAGGGGACGGAGGGGTGGAAGCGAAGTGACTGGGTTTGCTCGCCATTGGCATCGATTTCGCAGAGGTTCAAAGTCAGATGTCTACGAAAGGAGTTAAGAGCTACGTTACGTGTGAGCCTGATTCGCAGTTTCTGTCGGTACAGCTGTCGGTACCAGCGAAACAGCATTCAGAGCAAGGCAACAAGACAAAACCAGATCTCTTCCGCAACTCCCATCATAGACTCGTGTACCTGAAAGGTATCCGAGATCAAGTCACCAGTGCAACCACACATGTTCGCTCTCTTGCGCGCCGGTGCTGCTGCGGTAGCGGGACGGTTTGGACAGAGTACCTGGGCGGCGTACCTTGTCTCCCACTGGCTGTCTTACTCTTCTGGGAATGATGAAAAGGCATGCCAAAACTGCCCGCGCTGCGTCAGGATACCATCCACACCAGATACCCAGCATCTACCACTGCCACATGCGCGCAACACCGCGGCCACTGCATATGAAATTGTGCCGGTGCTGTTCACACTTGGTACCTGCTCTGGGTGCCCGCAACCTTGGCTCCAACCTGGACAGGTACGGCGGCACTCGACCTGTTGGATGCTGCGCGGACCAAGACAGGGCAGGGTGTCGTAACGCAACCCGCAATGTGCTGCCAGGTACTTTGGCTGCTTGCCTGGCAGGTAGGTACCTCAAGCCCGTGCTCTCTCTACCTACGAATAGCCTGCAGTGAGGAAGGCTAGGGCAGCTTTGGGCAGTCACTAAGAGCCCAGGAGAGTGGAGGAGGGGGAGGGGAGGGGGGGAAGTTGCCAGGTCCCTTGGGCCCCCAGCCCCAGGTCCAGCGGCAGCAATATGGAGAGCAAGCGAGTGAGCGGGCGAGTGAGATGCTGTGGTTCCTCTCTGTGGTTCCTCTTTGCGATGGTGGCCCCGTCAAAACCCCTTCACCCCCGTCGACGGCGCAGGGGTATCTTGGGCCGCTGGCTGGCCTGCCACGCCCTCTCGACCGTGCTTCTCTCCCACACCCAAAAACGATACATTACCTTCTTATGCTCCAAACCTGCCGCTCCGCCTCTTCCCACGTATGTCGGGTTTCTTGTCCAGTCTCTTCTCTGTACACCATCTTGTGTGTCCGTGTATTTCAGACCCTCTCCAGACTGCCGCTCCTGGCTCTCCAGGGCGCGACGTGTGAGACTTATATCCCGAGTGTATACTCTGTTCCGACGCGGGCAAGAAGAAAAAGGTGAGTCCCTGGTCCATTTACTTACTGTCTTTATGCGTTCGCAATCCTGCATCCTGCGCGTTGAGGGAGCAATTTCGCGACATGGCGACAAGAAACACATCTACACACAGAGAGAAAGACAGAGAGACAGAAACGGTTCTGTCCTCTCTTCAGTGCCAGCGGGCTATTGCAACGGCACTTCACCTGGACGGGGGGGCTTTCAGATGCGCAGCCAAACCCGACTCAAGCACCCGCAAAGCCATATCGCATCTCGGCACGGCTGGGGGTTGTTGCTTGACAGACATGAGAAGAACGAGGTAGGGGTGCGCGGAGGACGACGAAGAAGCAAGGACTGGGACGGTTTCGGTTTGCGATTCGAAGAGACACACCAGAGGAGACGGGAGCTGCAAGGCGAGACATTGGGGTCTCACGCTGCTTAGCCTTCTCCAAGCGCTCTCTGCTGGGCTTGACGTTGGTTTTTCCCCTGCGGCCCTGGATGTCATTCATCCTCACGGTCGTCTTTCAGGGCTTCACCGACTACCGCCCGCTTTTGGAGAAGGCCAAAAAGCAACCCCCCTGACCAGCAACCAACCCAACCCGACCTGGAAACCTTACGCAGTCCCGTCACTTTTAGTTCGCCAGATCCGCACCCCGCCTCCGATTTTCCTTGTTTTCAAATTCGCCAAACCATCGCTCTGTTCTGTGTTTCTTGTCGTCGTGGGCTGCGATCTCCAACCCAGATTCGCAGCAGCCTGCAGCGTTCTCATTTCCCATTCCAGTTTCTTCATGTATTTGTTGCTGACCGCCGGCCGTACTTGATGCCAGCAGTAATATAGAACGCCATCGCCACTTGGCCCCTTCGTGTGAGAGTTGGAGTAAACTGGACGGCCACATGGACGACCTGCGATTTCGATCCCAACAGCCCCCGCGTAACGAGCCCACGATGAATACGCTTGTCTCACCTCCGCGGAACGGCAGCCGCATGCCCCAGCCTGTTCAGGCCCACGATGGGCGCGGCGCTCTGCCCCGCCGCTTCACCACCGATTCGGGGCGTGTACCAACATTGTCGTCTATTACCAATCAGCGCGGCCCTGAGATGGGCAATGATTACAATGTACGTCGTCATCTCTGTGCATGGCACTCGCAGTACTCGCGGATCTGCCATTGCGATGCCCCTGTTGCCATCGCATCCGTCGGTGCACAAGGTAGACTTGGGCTGACAAGTGAATTAACAGACTTTGCACAAGGTTCAATTGGTTCGTGGACCTCCCCTCCCGCCCCGTTTCCGCGACGGCAAGCGGCAGCCCGATGACGGCGCGATGCTGCATTCGACCGGTGGCGATACTAATTCTCGGGCCAGATTGAGAAGAAGAAGCTCGAATACGAAAGACTCCGAGAGCAGAGACGCCGATTCGAACTCGAGATGCAGAAGCTGGAGCAGGCGCAGCGGCGCGAGGAGATGGAGCTTGCCAAGATGCAGGATGACCTGCGCCAGGGTCACCAGTCGGAACCGACGACGCCTCCCGAATACCACGAGTCGTCTGGCTTCCCCACGATGTTCTCACGCCCGAACCGTTACTCGACGTCCAGCCTGACCTCTCCCCCGGGCCTGTTCAACCGTCCCGGCCGCTCGGGATCGCAGCTCACCTCTCCTCAAGCGACTCTGATGCAGCAGTCTCGCTTCAGCTTTGATGAGCATCTCCCGTCCCGGTCCGTTCCCGGCTCTCGAAGAAACAGCGACGAAGACGAGAAGGAGGAAGCTGTGCGTCAGGACCCGACCAGCCATCGGTCCTCTAATGCGTAAGTGCTGTAATCCGTGCATGTGTTTGTTTTCTTGGACAAGTCGTAAGTATGAAAATCTGGAGTTCCGAGGGCTCTTGCCGTTGGCTGCGCCGAGAGATACTTGTTGTGTTGTGTGGGCGGGCGAGTGTTGCAGTCGAATTATCGTCTTTGGCTGCTCTGGAAGAGCTCTTGCGACTCAAGGGTGTAGTGGATCGCTTCCTTCCTGCGGTTGCTCTACTCTCAGTTCTCTGGCCTCCACAACACAAAAACTCGGGATCCGTCTTTGAAAAACCTCGACTCATCACATCAACCCTCGAGGTCCCCCACCACCACCTCACGCCTTCTTCACAACGAACGCTCCACCGGGCTTTTAAGTTCCTTACCTCACTCAACCTGGCAACTTTGTGAACAATCCTTTCACTTCCACAACCAGTCTTCACAACCACAGTTGCGCACCTGCCTATTATCCACCTACGCGCCTCGCAACTACCTTTCCAACTACTTATCGTTCTAACCACAACTTTCGCGCCTACCTTTCGACTATCAACTCTCGATCGCGCCTCCTACCAAATCTTCAACCCGTTCAAACTCATCGCTCCAAATTCACTTCACAATCAATAGCTTCCTTTCGGTCGGGATTCCAAAGCTATTTCAAGAGCTTTTATTTCTCCAGATTTCCTCACTTGTTTCTAAACGAAACAACTCGACTTGTCCAAGAAACTGACCACAGGCATCTTCACCTCTTGGGCAATGGCTGACTCTCAACCTTCTGACAACAGCTACAACCGCTACTCCATGCCTGTCACCAGATCTCGCACTGGCTTGTACGGCTCTGACCTCGACCAAACCGGCACTGCTCGATTCCTCTTCGGCGAGGAGGACGCTTCTGGCGAGCACAAGTACGGACACGGCACTGACGACAACTTCCCTACGCTGGTGCGCCGTGACGACCAAATGGTAAGTCTCGCTCTGGTTTGCTCTGTTATTTTGCTCTTTCCCAAATCCATCCACCATCGAGTTGCCCCCCCCAAAGCAAGTAGCAAGCCAGTGTGCCTCATTGGTCCCTGCCCTGGTCATGATTGGCTGGTGAGTTGAGTGAGGTTGAAATAGCATCGGGAAGGAGCGAGCAGCAAGCAAGCAACCGCCGCAGCTTCCCAACCTCAACTTGATTCATCACATTCACCCCGCCCGCCTTTCCTTCCACTTCCACTTGCACCTTTCCTTGCCTTCTTCCTCTCCTAAAATTTCTGTCTCAAAAGGATTTTTAATTTTTTTTCACCTCACGCACCTTCCCGTCCTCCCTCTGTTTGTTTACAGTAAACACTCGCTCTCCCTCATCACCTCCCTCCCCTTCACCTCAAGGTCGGAGTTTTGCAAGAACATCACCTCGTTGTCGACACACAGACTTCGTTACAACACAAATTGTCAATATCTGCTCAGCGTTGACATTGTTTGGTCGTGTAGCTCTCTGCATCCTCCGCTGCCCTTGATCTTGCCCTCTCTCCTTCGCCTGCCCCCGACGCGCCTCCCACGAACGGTTGGGGCCATATTAACCGTCATCGAACCCAACAGAGCTTGTCTGCTATCAACACGTCTTCGCTCAACGGAGCCACTTCGTCTGGCGAAATCACCAACAGAGCCAACGCCCGTCACTCGCTCGATCTCAAGTTCTACCCGGACGCTCCTACCGACAACCAGAACTCTGTTGTCTCGCCGACCAACCACATGATGGCCACCCCTCCCAAGTTGCAGAGCTCCTTCTCTGCCAACGACATCCCTACCGTCAAGAGCACCAACAACGCTTCTGTGACCAACAACCACGCCCAGCAGCACTTTCATAACCACAACGCCAGCATTGGTCGCATTCCTGCTGGTGCTGTTCCGGGTCGTCACAGTCGCGAGCTGTCCAGCGACAACAACATGGGCGGTCCCCGTGAGCAGCCCGGTCACTTCCCCTCCATTCAGTCTGCTCTTCAGGCCAATGCCGCTCCTTTCGGCCCTGGTGCTCCGGGTCCAGGCTTCCCCCACACCTCTCAGGGCAACCAGGCTCCCAACGTTGCTCCGACTGCCGGGCCCAACAACACCTACGGTAATTTCTATCCCAACGGCTACGTCTCCCCGAGCAACCCTGGCCCTGCTGGTCCTCCTGGCCCTCCCACCTCTGGTCCCGGACATTACGGCATGCCTCCTCTCTTGGCCATGGGCATGCAGAACATGAACCTCGGTGGCAACAATATGTACCCCGCCCAGAACTATGCTGGTTATGGCGCTCTCTACAACCCGCAGCATCAGCCTCGCGACAGCCAGGCTCGAGTTATCCAGCATCGCCGCCAGATGGATAACGAGGGTACGTTTTCTCCTAATGTATCTTGTCCTGACCCGTCATGCTAACTGGTTCCAGCCATGTCACGCTACAACGGCCTCGCGCTCGAGAACGTGGGCGGTCAGATTTACGATCTCTGCAAGGACCAGCACGGCTGCCGCTATCTGCAAAAGAAACTCGAGGAGCGCAACCCAGAGCAGGTCCACATGATCTGGCTTGAGACCAACCAGCACGTCATTGAGCTCATGACCGACCCCTTTGGCAACTACCTCTGCCAGAAGCTCTTGGAGTACTGCAATGACGACGAGCGCACCGTCCTGATCCAGAATGCCGCTGCCGACATGGTCCGCATTGCTCTCAACCAGCACGGCACTCGCGCCCTGCAGAAGATGATTGAATTCGTCACCACCTCCACCCAGATCGAGATGATCATCAATGCCCTGCGCTACCAGGTTGTCGAGCTTATTCAGGACCTCAACGGCAACCACGTCATTCAGAAGTGTCTTAACAAGCTCAGTGCCAAGGACGCGCAGTTCATCTTCGATGCTGTCGGTACCAACTGCGTTGACGTCGGTACTCACCGTCATGGCTGCTGTGTCCTCCAGCGCTGCATTGACCATGCCTCTGGCGACCAGAAGGTCTGGCTCATCTCTAAGATCACCGAGCACGCCCCGATTCTGGTTCAGGATCCCTTTGGGAACTATGTGGTCCAGTACATCATCGACCTCAACGAGCCTTCCTTCACTGAGCCTATTGTCCGCATGTTCAAGAACCGCATCGGTCAGCTGTCTCGCCACAAGTTCAGCTCCAACGTCATTGAGAAGTGCCTGCGCTGCTCCCAAGAGCCCTCTCGTGACATGATCGTCGAGGAGCTCCTTACTCCTGGTGAGATTGAGCGCCTGCTCCGCGACTCTTACGCGAACTATGTCATTCAGACCGCCCTCGAGTATGCGACTCCCCACAGCAAGTTCCGTCTTGTCGACGCCATTCGGCCCATCCTGCCGTCTATTCGCTCCACCCCCTACGGACGTCGCATTCAGGCCAAGATTCAGGCTTTCGAGGGTCGCAGCAGTGCTACCTCCAGCGGCCAGACTACTCCTGCGGACGCCAGCCAGGGCCAGATTGCCCTTCGTCCCAGTCACAACCGTGCCATGTCCAACACCACCTCTGTCATTGCTCCTGGCGGAGGCTTCGGTAACGGTCTGAACGGCGGTCTGAACGGCGGCATGGCCCCTCGCGGCGCGCAGGCCAGCTACCCCACGCCCGCCAACATTACTGTGCCTCCCCCGGCTCCTCCTCAGAATCAGCGCATGCAGCAGTACGGCTACAACCAGCAGCCGCGTACCATGGGAAACGGTCCTGCTGACGCTGGCGCCGGCGGCGAGACCCAGTGGCTGTAATTGTACATAACGCGTTGTCGACGTGGGATTCCACTTCTAATGGCATGAAATGTGATGCGGGCACTCGACGACGAATCTCATGGGCGGCATGATGCTTTCCGCAACGGTCTTCTTTCGAACACAGCACGGCGACGACGCAGCAACGACTTGACGATCACTTTTCCTTCACTGTCTGTGCAAACATCAAAAAATCAACCCCCACCAACATACAAATCGCAACCCACAACCACCTCTTCATCCGTCAAGCACGGCGGGCTTGCATCTGGTTGCAAGACCTGCTTTGTGTGTACACTATGGATTCGGGCAGCGAATGCCAACGGCATTCGCAGCACATACACAAGAATCGCATTCTGCTTCTCGGCAGCCGTCACCAGATCAGACGGAGCCTTCATTAGGCTTGTACTTGACGCGGACATCGACATAGACGAACGTTTTTTCCTACTCTCTTTCTTGTGTTTTTGTTTGCGGGTTTTTTCTTCTTCACTTCGATTCGTTACGCTCGCTTTCCAGGTATCATCAACTTGGATCACGATTGGATCGGACTTATGACGACATCGGCTTAATTTCCAACACGACGTGCCATTACGAAGCTGATCATGAGACGCAACGACACGTTTATGGCGTCAGCTCTCATTCTTGTGAAGGATCTCCATTTCGTTGTCAGCGAGTCTGGAGGCTACTCAGGATGGTACTGGAGCAGCCTGACTGCGTATGCATTGCACAGGGGCGAGCGTTGAGACATGATAGCATCGGGCGGGCAGTCTTTTTCTTTCTCTTATCGCAGCGCTTTGCGCATCGCGTATCTCGTTCTCGGCATGTGCTACCGACCTCTCATGGCTATTCTGATTGGGAGGACGATTTTGGCAAGGATGGTGGACATGGGCTCTCACATATCAAAGGGGGTTATCTGAGACGGGATCGAGCGAACTTTAGCGATTGAGGAGGGCTTTCTTGTGTGTTAAGAGACCTCTAGGGATGAAAATTGGCGTTACTTTGCATTTCGGTCGGCGGGGATGATGTGTATGGGGTTTGGCTGGAAGTGCGTACGCTCTTCAGCAAACACCCAGCATCCTACGGCCACGCATGTATCTAGGCAGATCAAGAAAAGATCTCTAAAAACCAGTGCGCTCATCTTGTCCGACGTGATGTGTGACTTTGCCCAGAACCCGTGAATAGAAGCGTTTATTTTTGGCGCCTATCACGATGTCTGCAGCCGCCGTGGTTGGACCACGTTGACCCGATGAGACGGGGAAGGTAATGATTCGGAGAGTGGAGCATGTGAAGCGACACAGGAAACAAACCCCACCAAGATGCCCTCTGATTGGCCAAACCCACGAACCCCCTCCCTCCCCCACGGCACGGGCAGTGCGTTCCAGAACAGTGACCGCGCTGAACGGACACTCTTTTCAGTGAAGGCTGGCGGCTGACGCCGTGGGAAGTGGGCACAGCCTCACTGTTTTGCGGCAAACTTCGTTGGTCGGGCGCGGGCCAGCCAGCACCTTGGGAGGGGGGGGGGAAAAAAAAGAGGCCAGACCGCAGCGCAGGCCTCCTTTTTGATTTTCTTTTCTTCTTTTTCCCTCTTGTCAGCGAACACGACAGACTATTCTACGCAGCACCACTGCAACATCCTTTTCGCATTTCCCAGCGTACGCCTCTAATTTCATTTCGACAAAATGACCCGCGGCAACCAGCGCGACAAGGCCCGTGAGGCGGCCCAGAAGAAGGCTGCCGGAGCGGTGAGTACTTTTTTTCTGGGGGCGTGTTTACGTTTCGCGGTCGGCCGGTTGGCTTTACGACGATCACCCGACTTGCTCACCACACCCGATCCGATCCGGTTGAATCAGCTCCAGCGGTCGTAGGAAGGATGAACGTTCCATTCTCAAAAGTGTTTTCCGCTGAGGACCTCGACGGTTTCTGGAGCTGATTCGCCGTGTGGATGGATGAGTGAGCGAAAAGGGATCGCAATGTTAGCCGGTAAAAGAAGTGAAACAGAATGCTGATGCGTAGTCTTTTTCCCCCACGCAACAGAAGACGAAGAACACCATGAGCGGCACCGAGTTTGCGCGCGCCAAGGAGAGCGCTGCCGACATCATGAGGCAGAAGCAGGCCGCATGTAAGTCTTTCCCGCCTCTTCCATCGCCTGCCCCTTTTTTTCTGTTGGGCAGAGTCTTGGGGGTCTCTGCGACGACGGTGAACATTCAATTGTGTGACCGGGGCCGAATACATTGAACAGACGATATGCTGACCATGTCATCACAGCTGAGGCCAAGAAGGCGGCTGCTGCTGCCGGGGGCGGCGGGAAGAAGTAAATCTTAGCAGAGGAAAACGGCAGTTTTTTTTTATCGCCCGGCTCCTCTCGCCATATCCTTCTCTTCAACCTGACGCATTTGTCTTCCTGGGCCGGCTCATCAAACATGCAAAGCTCATCTATCGCCTCAACCTGCCCGAAAAAGGCATGTGAGATGAGTCAGCTTCATGTCTTGACGATCGTTCGGGAAGACGGGTATCGACCTTATCGTCAGGGTTCACCCAAGAGATGTGCTATTGTGAGAGAGAAAAGGGGAGAAGGAACAGGCTGCTGAACCACACAAATACACACTCACACTAACAATCATCAACTACGACTTGCAAACGGAATTCATGGGCGTCTTTACAGGGGCGGTGGCGACGGAGGTGCATTCGGCGTGCTTTAGGCGGATATTCACACACACACACAAACTACATTAAACACACAGTACCTACCAAACTTCAAAACACGGGGGACTTGCCTGCTCTTTTGGCCTCTCTCTCTCTCCATCACCCAGTCTCCCGCTTGTGCGTCGTGTCCTTGACTTGAGAGGTGGCCCGTGTGCCAGGCAGGAAGGTGAGGTGAGAACAGTGGTGAGGAATCTCAGGTAAATACTTAGGCATCTCACGTCCCAGCCTCAGCAACAACGACCGGAATAAATGGCCGTGAATATCCCCAGTTCTGGTACAGCAGCTATACCAGCTGAAACACACAGAGATCATGCTTATCCGGCGCTGGAGACTTTGGGCTCGAATCCCTTTTTGAAGCCTTTTTTCCATTCCTTTTTGTAGCAGTTCTGAATCTAGCTACGTGCGCTCTGTCTGCAACCACGCCAAACCGGCGATACAGCTGTCAGATGTCAGTCGGCTGGTCAGCATCGCACGTTCAGATGTCAAACAACGAATTGAGACGATCAGGAATATTTCACCTGAAGCAAACACGGCCCCCCCAAACGGCACCGACATCCGCCCACAAAGTAAAGGTAGGTAGGTAGGTCATGCTCTTTGAATCATTTCGGCGTAGATAACCGGGAAACACGGCTCCTCCACTCTTTTTTCCTGTCTCGCGGTCCTCCGCGGACCCAGCCCGGGCCACACACATTGATGGCCGATCAAACCTCGCCAGTCGTTGCAGAACATCTCGGATCTTCTTCCTTCCATGACCCCTTCATCTCCAGTTGGCAGTGATCCTAGTTGATCATCGACTCGTGATCTGTCTTCAACGCTGGCTTGCACAACATCAGCGAGTGAGGAAAAAAGGACCCAATATTTTGAGCGTGATCATTCATCATCCATTTATTGATTCCTATTAAGTGGTTGCGAAAACAAGAAACGGTTTTCCATCCAGGAAATACGAACCAGTCATACTCTGTAATTATCCCCTAAACCCCTCCTGGCTTCCTTCCTTTGCCTTTCGTCCACCGTCCAGCCTTTTGGAGCTGAGCGGCGACCAAAGACGGGGCGGGCTTCCCCAAAAACAACAAAAGAGTTCAAATCCGCCTCGACGACCTTCCAGGCCAATCGAAGCTAGTGGACTATATCCTGCTCTTTTTTGTGCTTCCGTCTTCCACAACCAACAAAAGAGAAATCTACATGTGATGAGAAAAAAAAAAGAAAAAGAGAAAAAAAAAAAGGTCGTGAAGCCCCCTAATGTGTAACAACTCCGGATATGTGGTATCGTTCCCAGCGGAGTGGGTAATAAACCGGGTTAAATCTTTCCCGGATTTGGTATGAATATAATAGGACTACTAAGGAAGCGGGGGAGTGCACGACTAGGTGTCTATTCCTCCGTCTATCCTTTAAGCCTCCATCATGTTCATGGGGAGAGAGCCTGCCATGCCGCCGAAAGCACCAACGCCTTGTGCGGCCGCGGGGAAAGAGCCAGCTGAGCAGGTGACGGCGCAGACGCAAGCACCGGCGCCGTTGATCTGGCCAGTGCCGGGGGTAACGGCACCGCCGGCAGCAGGAGCGGCGGGAGCGGCAGGAGCAGCGGCAGGGGGCGCAGCGGCGGGCGCGGAGGCAGCGGGAGCAGAGGCAGCGGGAGCGGCAGCCGGGGGAGTGCCGCCAACGATGGCGCTGGGAGCTCCGTTGCCCTTCTGCTGGATAGCCATAGACTGGAACAGGGCCTGGGACTTCTCGGCGGTGGGGTTGATGGAGAAGGTCATGCCCTTGCCGCAGTGGTTGGCTTGAGCGCAGTAGAACCCTTTGAGACGTGTTAGTTGAGACGGAGGTAAGATGTGAGCAAATAGACTTACACAAGGGGTCAGACACCATGACTTGCATGGCAACCTGGGGAGGCGGGCTGACGGTGTTGTTGGGGTTGGCCATGAAGCCAGAGTTCATACCGCCGGCGAGGGGATCGCAAGGCTTCGCGAAGGAGGACTGCGTAGCGGTGTGGTTCTGGCTCATGAAAGTGAAGACAACCATGTCACCAACGGCAGCCTTGATCTGATCGGGAACGAAGACGAGACCAGCGGCACCACCGACCATAACCTATAACCAGAGTCAACGACGTGTATCTCACGAGATTCGACTTTGCAAACTTACGTTGTGAGTCTGGGCAGCAGCAGGAGGCTGAGGAGGAGTGGCGGGAGGAGCAGCCGCGGGGGGCGCGGCGGCGGGGGGAGCAGCAGCGCCGCCGGCGGGAGGGTTGATGTTGATCGTAGGCGCGCCAGCACCGGGGTTCGCCCAGATGATGATAACTTCGGTGACCTGGCTGTTGGAAACTCCGAATCCTGTCATGCCAGCGGGAAGAGCCTTGGCGATTTCTGCGGAGGAAGCAGACTTCTTGTGACCATCGCGACGAACGGGGTAGGTGTTGCGAGCGGATCGGGCGGAGGCCAGCGCGGCGGCGGAGAGAGCTAGTACGGCGGAGAACTTCATCTTGACGGTTGGATGGTGTTGTCGTCGATTAGGGAGACCTTTCTTATTGTTGTTGAACAAGACACGACCCTTGTTCCTTCTCTTTTCTTTTTTTAATTTCTCTTCTCGGAAGATTTGTTGGTATTGCGAGACTGCTGGAGCCCGTCGAGTTATAAAGGAGGAATAAAAGGGTTTAGTTAATGCTGGATGGCGAGGGCCTGCTCGTGACGAAGGAGATTGAACACGGAACCGGAAGAGAACGAAAGCTCAAAAAAGAATGTGTGAAGACACTCGGCGGATGAAGAAGAGATGGGGAGGAAGAAACAGAAACCTCTTAGACGACGAGGATCGGGGGAAGTGGGAGAGCTTAAATCGAGGCGAGTCGTCGTGGGCTCTGCGGCATGGATGGGCGCGAGCCATGTCGCATTATCCGTTCGTTATCCCATGTCTCTCTCTCGCTCTCTCTCGTTTAGTGGCCCCAGTGTGCTAGGTCATCCACAGGACATGGGACAGCCCCTTCCCGGCCCCAACATCGACCTCGACGAAACAGGACGAGAAAATCTTCCGCCAGCCCGTCCTGGAGTCATTGGGGCAGGCTTGCCTTGGAGCGCTAGGCCAAGCGCAAGCCAAGCAAGGCGCCCGGGGGTCCTTACTCTGGGCTCAGGGGGGGGAGGGGGAAGGTCACAGAGGAGGAGGGGATGGCAACGATGATGGAGAAGGTACCCATTAAGGTCGGCGAGCCAGGATCAAACGGCGTGGTAGTGAGGGCGTCGAGGGGCGGTTCGTTCCTCGGGGATGCAGCGTCCGATTAAGCACACGAAGCACAGGCCCACAGCGGCATTGCCATCCCAAGCTTGGTGCAAATAAAGAAGAAAAGCCAAGACGAGATGGGTGGGGTTTGGGTGGTAGCAGAGGGGGTGTTGGTAGGGGTAAAGGGTTGGGAGGAACCAGGGGGTGGGAACGGATGGATGACGGATGGAAGCAGAGACTTCTCACGACGAGGAGGGACGATGATGCTGCCAGCGGGCCAATGGACCAATAGACGCCTGTTTCTGATGTAAGTGACTGCATGTAGAGCAGTGTGAGGTAGGTGTGTGTGTGGCACGGGGAGGTGGGTGCTTCTGATGCAGTTGGTTCCAAGCCAGGGTGTCGCTGCATCGGCGATAGCTGGATAGAGAATTGACAGCATCAGCAGCAGGTACTGAGTAGACGAGCAGTTGAGGGTAAGGTAGGTACGGATAGTAACAGTGAGAGATGGAAAAGTCGGATGCACCACACAGGCTGCGGACTAGCGCGGTGAGGGAGGTGGAAGCTGTGACAGATTCGTCTCGAGTCGTGTTTTGGCATCTCGCTAAGGGGCCCCTGGCTGCCCTTCCCAAGACGGTAGTCGCTCGGACCCCAAGCGAGGTGCAACCCAATGGTTTTGCATGTCACGTTCGTCGTTACGCTGGGCTGGGCGGCCTCTTGTGTCTGTCTGTCTTGAGAACGGAAGCTTGTTGCATTGGGAGAGAGTTTGGATGGCTGTCAGTGTGACTGGTGTTCTGATGACATGTAGTCGATTTGATTGTTGTACATGTAGGTGTTGTTGGCCAAGCATCACTGAATCTGAGTATAGTATGCTAGTGCCAGCTGATCAGAGACAGAAAACCAACGATTTAGATTAATCGCCCAATGGACAGCCAGAACCGCGACGTTGGACCCTCCCCCGAGAGCCAAAATGCCCCGGGCAAGGCTTGTTGCCCTCTGTAAATTAACGCTCCCGCTGTCTCGGGGGGTGCTAAACCTTATTGCGGCCAATTAAGGTGGTTGGACCCCCTGAACTGGCATTTTAGCTGCCGGAGCCACGGGATGGCGTCCTCCCCCCACCCCCCCTTTGCGCCGTGTGGTTCCTGTTCCTGCAGGTACGAAGCCCTGCATCCAATCCAACCCAACTCTTTCTTCAACCTTACAACCTTAGACATCATTGAGGTGTCCCGTCTCCTGTTCTCTGGGAACCCGTCTCTTTTTAGGCTGCGATACGTATCCTTTTCTGTTGTACACCTATCCCACATAGTGAAAGGTTAGCGTACTACTTGCGGGGCCATCCATATAGCCAAGCCCCGCAAGAACCGCACTAACCTTTCACTCCGTGGGATAGGTGTATGTACACGTGCCCGCCTTTCAACAACCCCAACCCGCCAAGCGCATCCGTCCCCTTGAGTATCTATCTCCGTCCCCATCGTCCCTGCATCTGTGTACCTTACCTTACTGAGTCTGCATCACCCCTCCTCCCAGTCGTTCTCGGTTTTCGGCTTCTCTGAACCTCACAGAGTATGAGCGGTGTTCCCTTCGACTGCACCCTCTCTCCAGCCAATGCCTATTCGTACCTTAATCCGCATGAGTCGGCACGGCTTGCCAGGCGGAGCCGTGTCTGCGTTCGATGTACATGCTGGGCGTGCAGCCGCCTCAAACGGCCACTGAAGACTGTGAAACAAGCCCGCCTCCCATCTCACTGTCTCTGTCTCTCCCTATCCCCTTCTCTGCCACATTCTCTCTAGACTCTCGCCCGTTGGGGGTACAACCATTGCAGTGCTCCATCCGCTCCACGTCCTCTGACCGCGGGCGAGTCTTCCCGGCCCACAACACCAAGAAATACCCAAGACCTCGTGTGTGATGGAGAACAAAACGAGAAGAGACCGATCCAATCCAGTCCAGCCCAGCCGCCCCTCCGTCGTCATCCATACTCTTAGTAGAGTCCCTGCCCTGCCTGCTCAGTGCTCCTGTCCACTCAACTTTGCTCATCTACCCGCCCTTGTCAGCAGCCACACGCTGTAACCGCAAACCACCCCATCCCAACTCTGAGCAACTCTTATTAGCAGACTAATTCCAAAAAACCCATGGACCCTGCTCGTCCAGTCTCAACACCGACTTGGCTGCCCACTGCCACCATTAACGCCCTGCTGCTACCGTTTGCCCAACCAGAGACTGAACCAGGACCTGACACAAGGCCATCGGGCGCTAGACATCGGCTTATTTCTCTTCCAGCACTGCCATCGTCTTGTCATTCCTTGGTCGCGCGCCAGCGAGATAGCCTGTAATGCGACGTCCGCTTCAGCCTTCTCCCTCTCACCCGTTGCTGGCATCCTCCAGCAGCAGCACTCGGAGGTCTTCCTGTCATTAAACCTGATGTTGGTAGCGTTGTCGCATCTCGTCGCTCGGGGATCGACCGAAGGGAAACGGCACCGCGGCCCTCCTCCTGTCAAACCTCGATCCGCTGGATCCGAGCCCGCGCGTCGAACGACTCGACCACTGCACTGCATGCCATCCACGCGTAAAGTGATGAGTATCTCCGGACCGGAGGATCACCATGCTCGTTGTGCAGATTGACGGGTAGCCGGCCCAACAGACAGCCGCTGGGACGCATGGGTTGCCGAGCATGTCACCTACGTATGGCGCCGGGATGCGCAAACGGCTTGCAGGCCGCATGAAGCCTTTGCGCTCAAGAAAGTCACTGCAATCTGTTCTGATTTCCTCGGAAACATGTAGACCTCGCTAAACAGCCTGACGGGCCTTCAATCGCGAGCCCGAGGAGATCGGTGGACACTGCAACTCCACGTTCCTTTCCAAGTCCGGCTTGAGGCCCGGCTCCAATATTCCAATTACTACGGCAATGAACCAACCCATATGTCAACTAAGACCTCCCTATCGTTATTATCTCCCACGACACACGAGGCCATCTCGGCTACCTAGGTTGGCACTAGTAGTGTCATCTCTTCTATCCCGCTATCCCGCGCTGTTAAGGCTCCTTTCGGATCTTGCTCCGCCTTGACCCCCATGTGTCTTCCTACTTGGCTTGCAGAAGCGCGTAAATGGACACTTTGACGAAATGGGGACATGGGTCTTTTTTCCCCCTCCTGCTGCAGTGCGGAGAGGAGAAGATTGACCAAGCCTAGACCCGTCCACAGTGAAACAAAACGAACTCTTGGGCGAGAGGACACGAGCGCGCTAATTGCCAAATTTTGTCGCAGCAGCCACGAGGTTTGCATGGTTGCATTGGGGCTCTCGAAGGACCCGCCAGCTCAAGTTCGCCCGACCCCGACTTGGACAACCAAAAGAATTACTCCGTCCCAAGACCGAACATCTGGGCGCTGCGACTGCAGAAGAACGGATAAAATGGCGAATCAGAGCGCTGCTGACCGAAAAGCCTGCGCTCCTGTCGTTCGTGACACATGCCATGGCGAACCTCAGACAAGGAACGGTGTGGCGCCGTTGCATCATCGGATGATGGAACAGATCGTGTTACAGACTCGTCCTCCCGCACGTCGATCAGATAAACTCTCGCGTAGCCGCTTCTCAGGACGTTCGACCTCACCCCATTCCCCACACCACCCTGTCTTCCTTAACCCAGCTCAAAGGAGTCAACTCAGCCTCATTGTCGCGGCTCTTGTGTCTGCTGCTGTTGCTGCTGCTGGCCTTCGTAAAGGCCAGTGTAGTATCCGGCGTAGTACCAAGACATCAGTAGTCTCTTCAGTCCTTCGTCTTGCACTGCAGATCAAAACCACAAGGGCGTCCTGGTCAGTCACGGCTTCTTTCATCCTTTGGCAGAACGGGAGCGGCACTGGGCAGATTGCAGCCTCAACATTCCGAGTACGCAGGGCTTTCATTACACATACCTGAGCCAAGTAGACCTTGCGGGCCCATTGTCGCAGGACTTGGGACGCTGCCGCTGCTGCCCGAGATAGGCTTTGCGATGGGCGCGCCAACTTTGGACTGAACCTGGAGCGGGCAAGGAATGCGTTAGCGGAAGCGAACAAGATGCAGGACAGATGGATGCCAAGCTTTTCTGATCTGCCTGGATTTCCTCTGGGGTGAATGGGTTGTTTTACATCCGTGCTGCCGCCCGCCCCTTTCGTTTCGTGGGCTACCTCTCTGTCGTCCACGATCTCAGCCTGATCGACCGCTTTCGTTTCTGAGTCGCCGGTCTTATGGGTCCTAGGAGATCATGGAATGTCAGAAATCTTCTTGGTATTTCATAAATATGGAGGAGAGTCTGGTCATACTGGGATTCGGAGGTCTCCTGAAGATCGACATCTTCGAGTCTGCCTCCCTTCGCGTGGATGCTGTGATACTTCTGCCCAGACGATCAGCCGCTGACACTCGTGGGGATGTTCTCCTGGCTCAGACGGGGGGCTCTCACCTTGTACTCGTTCAGAGCCTCATTCCAAGAGTCTATGAGGGCAGAATCGTCCCAAATTTCAGCATGCGTCATATCCATGTCGTTGCTAGGCATCTTGGGAGCTGTGCAGGAGCTGTCTCAATGACGGAGAAGCACGTGTCTGGGAAAATTGGGGAAATGACGGCAGTGCAGGTCGAGCCTTTGGTCTGTTCTCGACTGTTCGAGTGCCAGAGGCAAGGGTCAAGGCCTGCCTGACGGTGTTGAGTAGATAGAGTGAGTTTGAGAGGTGAGTGTGTGTGTGTGGACCTAGCGGTTCCTGTCGAAGCCGTGCGATTGATGCAAGGAATGATGTTATTCCGGTTTCCTGGACAGGTTCCTCTTTGGTGCTGCAATTGCGCTCAATCGCTTTTGTTCGTCGACAAGTTGAGTCTAAAGGCGCGGACGTCACCTTCGTCTTCGTCTGCTGCTACGGAACTGGGGCTAAACAACGGAGATGCTAGGTGAGATCAGGTGTTTTACTTCTTGGGCGTTGTCAGCAACAGACCGTATACTGACGGGAGCACTTAGGCGAGCAGTCCGGGTAAAGCGAAGATTCACCTGAATTGAGATGTGTTGTTGAAGATGACGAAGTTGTTGCGGCTCAATGACAGGAACCGAAATGGTCTTTCGAACGACAACCCGCACAGCGATTGAGCGAGCTCCTTAAGAGTTGAGCTTAGCGCGTCGCGGTGCTGAGAGCTGTCGGATTCGTCGCTCCTTCAGCACCGATGCCCCGCTAAAAAGTCCCTGGCCAGAACAGCCCGGGGCACCGTGCCAGCGGGGTGCTAGCTTCACCGCCCCCGTATCTGCGTGGCAGAATCCAGGAAATTTTTATTTTTTCGTTCTTGCGATAGGTACTCGATCGCTGGTGCCACCGATTTGTCTACACTCAACAGCATCTCCAACCATTAACAAATATGGCCCCCGAGTTGAGGAAGAGAACCAGATGTAAGTTATAATCTCTCCGCGACCTCAAAGTTCAAACTCTTACATTAGTACAGCGGTCACCGCGGCCGAGAACGCGCCTGCGGCCAAGAAGGCCACCAAGGCCGAGAAGGTCGAGAAGACCGAACCTGCGCCCAAGAAGGCCAAGGCTGAGAAGGCCGAGAAGGCCGAGAAGGTCGAGAAGGTTGAGAAGAAGGCCACTCCCAAGCGTAAAGGTATAGAACATCGTCGGTATTCTTTCGCGCATTGGCTAACAACCATTTCTCCAGCCCCCGAGGAGGCCTCGCCCGTCGCCGCGAAGAAGCAGAAGCCCGCGAAGGCCACCCCCAAGACCACCCCGAAATCCAAGAAGGCTGCTGCCAAGCCCGAGCCCGCTGAAGAGCCAGAGCCTGAGCCCGAGACCACCGAGGTCGTCGAGGAGGAGGCCGAGACTTCTGTTATTCCTATCGAGGATGGCGGCGACTCTGACGAGGAGATCGATGCCGACATCCAGGCACTCGCGGCTGGGTTGGACCCGGAGGACGCGCCCGAGGCTGACGGAACCCTCTTCAAGGAAGGCCAGGACGTGGGAACGATCCCCAAGATCAGCAAGAAGCAGAAGAAGTCCATTGGAGGATCAAGCGAGGAGCCCGGCGTGGTTTTCATCTCGAGACTGCCCCATGGTTTCTACGAGCACGAGTTGAAGGGCTACTTCTCTCAGTTTGGCAAGATTAACAGGCTGAGACTCGCCCGCAACAAGAAGACGGGCGCAAGCAAGCACTGGGCTTTCATTGAGTTCGCCGAGGAGAGCACCGCCCAGATTGTCGCGAAGACCATGGACAGCTACCTGTTGTTCGGCCACATCCTCAAGGTCAAGACCGTCCCCAAGGAGTCGCTGCACGAGAACCTGTGGAAGGGTGCCAACAAGCGCTTCAAGAAGATCCCATGGAACAAGATGGCTGCCAACGAGGTCGCGAAGAAGAGGACGGAGTCGACTTGGGCCCAGAAAGTCTCTAGGGAGGAGAAGAAGCGCGAGGAGCGTGCTAAGAAGCTCAAGGCGATCGGATACGAATTCGACACCCCCGACCTGAAGAAGGCCGTCGCGCCGCCGCCTGAGCCTATGGCTATCGACGCTCCCGAGGAGCCCAAGGCCATTGAGGCAGCACCGGCTGAGGAGAAGCCTGCTGAGGAGGCTGCCCCTGCGGCGGAGGAAGAGGCAGCGGAGACGCCCAAGACCAAGGCAAAGGCGAAGAAGGGCGGCAGGAGAAAGTCCAAGAACTAAACTCCTTCATCATGTCCCGCGTCACGAGTGTTTGAAAAGTTGTTCTGCATATTTCTGCTGCATTTAATGCTTGGGGAGTCCATCAAAAAAGGGTAATCACTGGGATGTGTACGCGCATAGCGAACCCGTCGCACCCATTCAAATTGGGGCAAGCGCCGGGATTATAAAAGGCGAATCTACTCTGCTTCAGCGTCAAAAAAGACCAAGTCATTGATTAAATGGGCTCGATCAAAAATTATGTCAGCGAAGGGTAAAATATGTGAAGAAGAGAAGAAGAAGAGGAAAATTTCGTCACGAAGCAGAGCCTCTTGAAGGTCTTGCAGCTGATAAGATAACGCTGAGTCAGCAACCGCAATGGGTCCATCGACGCAGCTGTCGGCGCGCCGACCTGTTTGTGGTCGCCAGTCACCGATGCACCTCGTAAAGCAGGGTCGTATCTCTCAGTCATCTGCGCCATGCATTTCGTAATTGCTTGTATTATCTCATGTGACCAAGTACGGGAATTTAACTGAAGAATGAAATTGGTTACCTCATTTGCAGAAAGCCATTTAATTTAAAGTCAATGTCAGACTGCGAGACCAAGGTGTGATTCGTGTTGGTCGGTTGACCAATTGTCGAGGCCGTCGTTTCATCTATCGATCCTGTGCTGATACATGCCAGGACACTGTATAAGTTACAAGTCAACTTAGATTACTTGAAGGGAAAAGCAATCAAACCTGCTGATTCACAAAGAAATAACTCAAAGACCCCATCGAGCGAAGCACGTTTCAATTGAGACTTGAGAGAAAGACCGTTAGTTCTCAGCAAACGGTTGGCGCTAGACGCGCTGTCCTTAGCTAATACTTATCGTTATCGGTGCTTTTAGTGGAGCTTTCCGACCAGTGTGGGGGGCAGTACCTTCCGCGTGTGAAGTGAACACGCTCGCTAATTTGCGAACCTAGCTTACGTTGTGTAAGTACATACCAACCCGCCCGATGCCAAACTAGACATCTTGCAACCTCCCGACGAACCTCGAAAAAATAGCCCGTTCCACCCAGCGTATACCAGCTCAAAGGGCTCTGCACACCTTCCGATGCATTTGAGAAGCCAACATGTCGGCCGCCGCTCCCTCTAGTGACCCGGTCCAAAACGCATCTTCAGGTTCGCCGATTGAATCCACCCCTCGGAGGCAAATGATGCGATCGCAGCGCTAACCTGTCTGGCCACGCTTCTAGGGAAAAAGAAGAATAACAAGAAGAAGAAGAATGCAAACAAGCCCAAGGAACCGATAGAAACCGACAGCACTACCCCGCAACGCGACGCTGCCGAGGATGGCGATGATGAGCCGGAGACCCCGGTGCAGGTGATACTCCCTTGTGTCGTTGCCTTTCTAGCCTGATTGATCTGACTGCTGTCGCAGGACGCCGCACCCACGGAAGAGTCCAGCCCCGACCAGACCGCAGACAAGGACACAACGGTCAATGGCCATACCGAGAGGCCGACGAGTAATGGACATGCGAACCCGCCGATAGAGAAGCCGACAGACGACCTGGGAGCTGGGGGAGATGCCACCGCGAAACTAGACGCCCTCACAAAGGAAAGAGAGGCACTACGAACAGAGGTCGAGACACTGAGGAAGCAGCTGGAGACAATTCAAGGAACACACGATGAAACCATCTCAAATCTCAAGACTGAGCTGGAGGAGACGTCATCGGCCAAGGAGCAGGCGGAGGAGCAGTACCAAAGCCTATTGGAACGTGTCAATCACCTCAAGTCGACACTCGGCGAACGTCTGAAGCGCGATCGAGCCGAACTCGAAGAGGCCAAGGAGCGAATCGAAGAGCTCGAGGCGCAGAACGAAGAGCTGCAGAATGGCTCGAGAGCATCTGAAGATGAGCTTGCTAAGCTCAAGGAGGAGCTGCAGGATACCTCGCGCGAGGCGAACAGCCTGCGCAGCCGCAGCAACTTGTCTCAGCAAAACTGGGTGAAGGAGCGAGAAGAGCTGACACGAGTGGTGGCTAGCCTGAAGGAGGAGGTGGAAACAACGACAAATGCAATGGGCGAATGGGAAGTCATCGCCATGGAGGAACGATCCGTCAAGGAGAGCCTAGTAGAGAAGGTATCGGAACTGGAGGAGCAGATTCACAGCCTTAGAGAGGGCTACGAGAGCGCCGCATCCGAGCGAGATCACCAGTCGCAGGTTATCGACAACTTGCAGAAGGCGTTGCGCGAGATCCAAGAAGCGCGGAAGAAGGAGCTGCGCGAGATGGTCGAGACGTCAGAGGAGCAGCTCCAGGCTCTGAAGAAGCTGGTCCAAGATGCGGACGCCAGAGCCACGGAGGCCGAGACCGCCAAGGATAACCTCACCAAGGAGCTTGAGCGGACAGCGCCGTTCGAAAAGGAGGTCAAGGAGAAGAACCTTCTCATCGGCAAGCTGCGACACGAGGCCATTGTACTCAATGACCATCTCACGAAGGCCCTCCGCTACCTGAAGAAGACGAAACCTGAAGATAATGTTGATAGGTATGCTGCTTTCACCAGCCTCCGCCATTACAGCCTACTAATCCTGCCTTAGACAAGTCGTCACGAATCACATGCTCCACTTCCTCACTTTGGACCGCGGAGACCCCAAGCGCTTCCAGATCCTGCAAGTCATGGCTGGCTACCTCAACTGGAACGACGAGCAGCGCGAGCAAGCCGGGCTCGCTCGGCCCGGCACCTCGACAAATAGCCTGCGCTTGCCAGCTTCGCCCTTCCACCGCACGCCGAGCACGCCATCCCTCAGCGCAGAGTTCTTCTCGGATACGCCCACGTCAGCCAACAAGGAGTCGCTCGCCGACCTGTGGGCTGGCTTCCTGGAGCGCAGCGCAGAAGAGGGCCTAGACCAGGCTGGAGCGCCGCGAGACCGCAAAGACAGCGCCAGCAGCGCGGCAACGAGGCCCGACACTCGCGGCGGATAGAGGCCGTCATCGTGGTACGGTCAGTCGTCTCGCGAGTGACGAGAGACGGGCAAGCGGGGCTTCTTTTGGGTATCAAGAAACTGAACATGTTTCTCACGAAATGCATACCGCCGCGCTGTGACGATATCCAGGCAGCCGGCATGTTGTACACATGTTATATAAAGAAAAAAACCGGCGTTGTTAGCGCTCGCGTGGGAGGGCAGGCATTCAGATGAGCGGGCATGCAGCATTGTCGTTTTTCAGGGGGAAAGGGGGGGAGAGGACTTGGTTCACGAAGACGGGAAGGCAAAGCCGGGGGGTTGTGATGATGAGAATGGTCCGATCCAACAGGAGAAGGAGGCAATGGGAACACTTTGCGCATTACCGGCCCTAGAGGCGTATTAAAAATAACATGTTTCTCTTCTGGACTGCACAAGCATTCATAACGTGTCTGCATTAGTGGGGGGGGGAAAGGACACATTTGTCCTGCGTCTTAACACTGTCTATGTCTCTAGTCTACGGCAAGCCTACTGCGCCTGCTCTTGGCCCTGTTCCAGAGGCGAAAACACGCTGTTGGCATAGTTCTCGGCATCGGCGGTGATGGTCTGGATGTTGATACGGTTCTCGAGAGCATTGTTCACCCCCTCGATGACCTCCCGCTCCTCCATCACCTCCCTGACGAGCCGCACCTCGTGCAGCCAGTACGCCTGGCTCCTGTTTCTCAGCTCCTCGTCCCTCAGCGTGGTGTTCTTGACGATGCCGAGGGCGTTCATCTTGCTCCGGACGCTGTTCAGCAGGCGGTTGCTCGCCTCGACGCGCTCCGCCTCGGAGGGCGGCTGCAGGAAGGCGCGGCAGGTGCTGGAGAGGAACAGCAGGCCGCCGAGGCCGACGTCGAGCAGCGCGAGGGCGACGTAGCGCAGGGCGCGGGCCTTCCAGTAGAAGAAGTCGATCTCGGGCAGGCGCAGGGCGGAGGCGTTGGCCGAGTAGTCGTACTGGTTCACCAGGCTCAGGTCGGCGATGCAGAGGGCGGCGGCGGCCATGGTCGCGTAGCTGCGCCAACGCGCGCCGTCGCGCCCCGTGATGGTGCCGGACGTGACCACCGCGATGACGACCAGGTTCAGCAGGTGGAGGAACACGATGGCGGGCAGGGCGTAGTAGAAGTAGCTCTTGGGCTCGTCGGACTTGCAGAAGGGGCAGTCGGCGAGCGCGGCGGGGCCGAGGTAGAGGTACAGCAGGCGAGACTCGAGGTTGACGAAGCGGGCGCGCAGGCGCTCGTCCGCCTGGTTGAGGAGGCCATCGGGACGAAGCGAGGCGAGGCGGGTGAAGAGGACGTCGACGGGGATCTGGAGGCGGGACTGGGTGAGGGCGAAGACGTTTTCGGGGGCGAAGGGCGGGAGCGTCTTTGCGAGGTAGAAGAGGACGAGGACGGTCAGCACGCCGAGGGCGCAGGCGACGTGAGGGGGTGGGGGAACCGGCTCGGCGCGGTGTTGCGAGGCGGTGCGGATGGAGCGGTAGGCTGAGATTGCCTTTGGGAGGAGGATTGGGCCGAAGACGAGGAGGAGGGAGCGCAGTCTGAAGTCGCAGAGTGTTAGTTGTTGTTGGTGGTGATGCACGTTGAAGTGGACAGGGTAGCTTACTCGGCCCAGCCAAAGGCCATGATGGGCGGTTATGACACGGCCGGCGTGTCTTGCCCTCTACAAACTATACCGAAAATACAGAGACGCAGAATCGCCCAGAGTCTCGCAGCGGTATGGAAGCTCGAGAAGGCTGAGAGAACTGTCTTCTTTGGAAAGTTGGAGGGGTCAAGGCGCAAGGCTGTCCGTGTTCCAAGGACACGGGTAAGATGGGTTTAGTTTCGGCCAAGAAACCATGGATGGCTTACCTAAGGGTGAGATACTCCAGGCGACAGAAGTTAGAAGCTTTGTACGGGGCAGGGATTAGCTGGCTTTGGCGGCCCCGGGTGACGGCACGATGATGTATCCCCTGCAGGTACGCCGAGAGCTCTGGTCGATTGGGCACGACGACGTTACAAAGCCCGCCATCAGCAATGTCAGCGCTACTACTACAGCAGACGAACCCGGCATGATTCACACGTTTAGTCAAAGGCCAAGTTGGTTGTTGAGCATAAAGATTAGGGATTATGCCACTCGTTCTCTGTATTGTACATCAAGCCAGTCATTCGTCGTAGCTGCTTGCTCGCTATGCTTTTTTCTGTTCATCTGATGTCCTTCACTCGATCTTTTCCGCCTGCAGCTCCGCGGATCCTTCGCCCCCGTCGTAAATGAAGTAGAAAAACAACAAACTTTTTTGTTTTGGTATCCCAACTCCGCCCGATGATAAATATGCCAATGAGAAAAATGCATCGAAAAACAATGGCTAAAGTCTGAAAATGCCCATGAGTCGCTTTTTGGGTTGATTTTTTGTCATCGTGTGTCGAATGCCGTTCACATGCATTCATAGCTTGCGTCCAAACATGAAGGACCCGTACATGCCCCCGACTTCGGCGCGCGCGACCGGGATCTTGCGCATGCCCCAGTTGTCGGCGCCCATCTTCCACCATCGGTAACCGCGATCGCTATCCTTGCGGTGGTCCTGGAGTCGCACCATCCAGCATCGGCTTCCGATCTCCTGCAGGGACCAGCCGATACGCTCGAGGACTCTGTTCCGGGACAAGCTCTTGAACGATTGCTCCGAGACCTCCACCACCTCTAGCGGCGCCGAGCTCGGGCGAAGCAACGAGTTCCGAGTCGAGAAGAGGTCGACGAGGTCGAGCTCGCTGCCCCAGAGGTCCGAAAGGTCGAGGTAGCGCAGCGTGTGGGGCTCCTCCTCCTTCTCGGGGTCCGCCGGCTCAAGAAGCTTACCGGCGGCATTGACGTCCATGTTGCGCCCGACGGCCAGTTCCTCGAGGTACTTGGTCAGCGGTCGCAGCAGATCAATGTGGATATCGTCCATGCGACTGCCCTTCAGGCTCAAGGACCTGAGGGTCTTGGGCAGCACCGGGATGAGCTGTGTTACATCCTCCACATCCAAGAGTTGGTGGCTCCGAGCATCGGTGGCCACGCTGAGGTAGACCAGGTTCTTGACCGCCGGGTGGTTGGCAAGGAAGTCGATAACGGCAGGTGCTGTGAGCAGAGTGCACTTGGCAATGTTCAAGTGGGTGATCTTGGCCGTGACCGGAATGGACTGCAGCGCGCGGTCTGAGATCTTGGTCTGGGCAAGGTCCAGGTGCGTGATGTTGGTTAGACGCGGGAGGATCTTCTCGAAGAGGGTAGAGGGGAGTGTCAAGCACTTGTGGAATGATAGTCGCGTGACAGACAGCATGTCGGGCCAGTCCATGGCTACCAGTGATGTGAATGAGTTCTTGAAAGCCGGCGAGGTGCATCCGGCAAAGTCAAGAGCCTGCAGCCTGGGCATGCCAAAGAAGAGCTTCCGCAACACGTCCGCGTCGAGATCGTCGTCAATGTGCTCCATGGCGAGGAACTCCTGTAGATGAGGCGTCAATTCCAGTGATTGCACCAGTGTCTCGGCCGTCAGGTTCCTGGTGGTCTTGCGCTCGCTAGCAGACTCGAACAGGGTCGCATTGTTGAAGTGGCTGAAGTCCATGCGCCGTACAATGGTGCCCAGCGCAGGGTACATTGTGATGTTGGACAAGAACTTGCGGAAGATTCTCGAGTGTGGGATGGTGATGTGCTTGTAGAGGGTGTTGAGCGTGGCGGCGTGGAGTGTCCTGGAGGTCATAAGAAGCGCCATGAGATCGACGTTGCGGCGCGCGGTGCCATATGGCGGGGGGATATCGAGGACTAGGAGCTCGATGATGGATCCTATGAAGCATTAGTGTTGTCCCTGGTGGTCCAAGAACACCTGGGTCGACTCACCTAAGATCTCGAGAGGAAGCCTCTCCATGGGTGCGCGGCCGCCAACATGCTTGTCCTTGACCTTGGGGGAAGCTGGAGGAGTGCTCCAGGACATGCGCAGTGCCTGGAGGTCGCTGAAGCTCCGGCTGGCTGTCTTGCCCTTGACATCGATCTGCTTCCAGCCCTTGAAGCTGTTGGCAGGATACCACCCGCCATGGAGTCTGCTGTTGGGGTGGGTGACGGGAGGAAGGAACTGGACTTCACCCATGTCTAGGGACGGGGAGGCCAAAGGGGAAGGAGAGTTGGAAGAAGAGTCAAAGACGACGGCGTCGTTTGCCTTCTGTGCGTAGGAAGAGACCTTTGAGGAGGTGAAAGTCTGCGCCAAGTCGGAGTCGTTCTCGCGGATGGATGAGAAAGAGGACCTGCCGTTCTTTTCTGGGGTATCAGGTCGGTGCGGCTCCGGGTTGTCCATTTTGTATTTGGTCTGGGCCTGGAGAGACGGAGAGCCGTTGTGGTCGTGGCCGAGACCGTGACTGTGGCCTGTCGGAGAAGGGCCTGGGGGGGTGTGGTCCTGGTCCGGAGTCTGGGACGACGAGGTCTGCGAATGGGGTACAGGCAGGAGAGGTAGAGGGAGAGGCAGAGCTGAAGGTCGCGGAGTAGCCATGGCTGCAGGAAGTTTACTTTGACCTTGAAGGTCCGTCCGGGTCGCTGCGCTTGTTGTTTCAATTGTTGCACGACACACCACCAGCGAAAAACCACACGAACCACTCCAACGCACACACGCTCGCTAGCTGGGTTGTCTGTCGCGCGCGTGCCTGTCGCTGTCAAGCTGGGGTCTTGGGGTGTGAAGAAGAAAAAAATCCAAACCAGCTACCCCGTTTAAAGTAGTCGTGCTGCCCTGCAAGCGCAAAACGCAAGTAACTCGAGGTTACCGACTTTGCTGCAAAAGCACAAGGCCGGGGGCCCGGGACCGTCGATAGAGCAAGCCTCAAGGGCTTTTCTATTAGTCAAAGACCGGGGCTTTTAGGTAAGAGGAAGCTGCCGCGATGCGGGGAAGATGGTGGTTTGGCGTGTTCAGGTGGTCCAACCTCAACGTTCTGAAGTGTAACACTGAAGCCAAGTGACAAGTCTGGAGTACGGATAGAGACGCGGCGCAATCCAAGATTCTTGGGGGGGGGGGGGGGGGACGAGACTGGACCCTTGTTGGTGTAGGGTCCTGGGGATGTGAGGAGGAGCAGCGGCGGCAACAACAACAACAACAGGAAAGGATCGCAGACTGGGGATGGATGCAGAAGTGAGTGGTGCGTGACACAAGGAAAGACGTCTTTTTCGTAATCGCTGAGGTGATGTGGTGAGAGGTTGGCTGGGCTTCAAGGCGACGGAGCAGGGGCAAGAGATGGAACTCGTCCAACGGATCGATCGCGACTGACTGGGAGTGCAGCTTATGGGCGTCTCGTCATGCGGAGGAGTGGCTGGTACTGGCGTTTGTAACCGGGTGGGAGTGTGTGTGTGTGTGAGCGGCCCGCAGATTAATATAGCAAGTCGAAGAGGCAAAGGGTTGCTCTTGGCCAAAAATTGGGTAATGAAAACAGAGGAATGGAGACTTGCCCGTCACATGAGCATCCAGAGCTTCATCCAGATGGAGGCGGAGCCTTGTCCGTACATGACACGGCGCGGTACGGCGGTACGCCAGGTCCCCAGGTGACATGCTTCGTGCTCACGGACGGCGACGACGACGACGACGACGACATCCATCCAGGTCGGGTACGGTACAGGGACGAGACATTGACAAGAGGCAGAGATGGATGGCGACAGAACCTCTAGAGGTAAGGGCTGGCGACACGACGCAGCCTGGTCGCCAACGATTGGACGGGTATTTGGTAATGAGAATGTCATAGGTGTGTTGCGTCGAGCCAGTCGGCCATTGAAAGCAATCAGAGCATAACATCATTGTTCGCGTTTCCAGTCCGTTAAACGGCTGCGCGAGATGTGTCAAGGAATGTCCATCTTCCGGGGATCTCAGGTTATGTGGCCAACGTCTGTCTTGTTCCGGACAGGCCGTTGTTTGACCGTGTGTAGTCATAATCATCCCGAGTTATAGGAAGCATACCTCACGTGGACACCAGTTGACGAAGGGTGTGTGTGGTGAGGGCGGTTAGTCACTCTCTGGTCAGTGTTTGTCTGGTCAAGACGACGGGAGCCGTGGCCGTGGGCAGCAGCCAGGCCAGGAACGGGAACCGTAAGGCATGGCAATGGTGCCCGCGCAGCTCGTCGGTCGCGGTTTGCTCTTCGAACCGGACGGGGCGACTAGCGGGGCGAAGGGGCCCGGACCCAGACCCAGTTCCAAGGGGGAGGGATTGAGAAGTTGAGGGCTCATGTGAAGGAAGGGAAGGGAAGGATTTGTTTCTTGGTAGGACGATCCGATTCCACTTGGGAAGATGGGGAAAGGAAAGGGGAAAAAAACCTGCCTCGTCATAAGGAGGGTCAGCAAGACGAGAGAAAAAAATGCGAGAGGGTCGGGGCCATTGGGTGCGCTGAGCTGAGCTGGAGACCTGGAGACGTGGACAGGTTTGCGTTGGAAAGCTTGGCTTGCGAGGT
Organism: Colletotrichum aenigma; assembly: GCF_013390185.1. Taxonomy (NCBI): domain Eukaryota; kingdom Fungi; phylum Ascomycota; class Sordariomycetes; order Glomerellales; family Glomerellaceae; genus Colletotrichum; species Colletotrichum aenigma. The sequence goes on from NW_023500908.1 coordinate 3,852,104, forward strand.
GATCAGACGAGGCGAGGAAAAGGAGGTTTGCAAACGTAATGGTAACAACTTGCGACTAATGGAAACTGGGAAAAGTTTTCAGCATGGCGCCGAGACCTCTCAACCGCCGAGTCACGTTGCTCAAAGACAGCGTCCCAAGTTACCTAATACAAGAAAAGGAAGTGTACTTTGCTTTTTGTACCTCATCAGAGTTACATCGAACACAAGAGTCTCGCTCTCGCAGCGTTGCACTCACTCAGTCTCTGGCAGTTAATTCCAACCTCTGCTCCAGCTGCATAAGGGAATTGAAACGCTGGCAATATGCGGGACGCTCCCTTACGAAAGCAAGTCTGACGACAGACGATCGGGCGGATGAGATGGATCATGGAATCATTGACTCGGAACCACTCCTGTGGACATTGGCATCTCCCATCTCCTCGGCTCGGCGCCCGGCTTTGCAATTCAATTCAACTCATTGCCCCTCAAACACCGAGACCGCCATGAGCAACCAACTCCAAAAGGTGCGATGTCGCTCCATACCAACGCCCGAGACGTCCGTTCCGGTCGTCGGACTCCGTCTGCCAATACGGGGCTAGCCAGCCGCCAGCCAAGGCCAAAAGCCTCCAGACTCTGTGACGATGATGGCGAAATGTCGTCTGCAGAGTCGAAAGGTCGGGGAAATTTGCATCAGCGCAGGGCAAGGGGCCGTCGGCCAATGCCCAACCGCCAATTTGCTTGGCTTTACCTTACCGCAGTCACCACGTTGCAGACCGCTACCGCCGGGGCGGAATACGGCTCCCCCGCCAGATCCATGATATTGCAGTCAAGTCACGCTCAAGCCAGTCACCTCAGTCATCTGACCTTTTTGCCCGCCCCATTTGCCCATTGCCGAACGATGCGGCCCTCGGGCTGTGCGGCGAAGGCTCGTCAGAAAAGGAAAAGGAAGAAGCAAGAGACGAGGCGCACGTAACGGTACGAGCTGAGAGGCCTACTCAGACGGGGCCACACAGGATTTAGAAATTGTTGGAAGGTGTTCCCGGAGCACGGGGACCGCTATGCTCGACGACCGGATGAGAGAGATGCCCCATGCCAGGGGTCATCGTCGGCGTCAGCAAAGGTCACCACCACCTCTTGTTTTAATGCACTTACCGGACAGACGATACTTGAGGTACCTCTCTCTCGTACTATGCATGCGGCCCCCGGCTGGACCCATCGTGACAGTCACCTCGCAAACGCAGCCTGGAAGATCGACGACCTTCCACCGGCTCTGAGCGTACAATCTGGTTAAAAAAGATGCGAATGAACGGGAAGATCCTAGCACCCGTGGCATCCCAGCGGATCTCCGGTTGGCGGGCTAGGAGGAACTTTGTGTGTTAGCCGCGTGGTGTGTGGTGTCTGCCCCAGATTATCCACCTTTTGACGCAGAGAGCCCAGGCAGGGAAAGCGAAGAAAAAAAATCTGCGTAAAAAATCTGATGGACCGAAGCCAGCCGCCTTGTGCCATCTCCCCGGTACCCTGTCCGGCTAGCGCGCAACACATTTGTACAGTTGCAAAGCTGAAGAATGGGCAATGTTCTGGCCATTCTGCAGTCACTATGAGCTTGGCGGACTTTTCTCGTCTTTCGTCTGGTGTTTTTGGGGTTATGGAGGCAGTTGGTTACCCCGTCGGCATGGTCCTCTCTGTTGAAACCAACATACCATAACATAACTCTGCCCATCGCTCTTCAGCTACCTACGTTTCTCATCCACCGTGGCTCCTGTTCCCTGTCCCGCAACACTTGAGAGAGAGTTCCGTCAAACGCGTCACGCGGTAGACTAATAAGACCACAGCATCAACAAACGTGTTGCTAATATTTAGTCATTAGTTGCAAAGTGTGTCACCAAATGTCCCCATCTCCCAACGCCATTGCGCCATGTCCACCACTCATGGTACCTTGCAGCTACTAATAACACTCCTACCACTTTGCGCCCCTCTTGTATCTCAAAGTCACGCGCACACATTTGCCGACCAGCATCTCCGGAGACAAACCAGCAAGCAGCGACCGCAAACGAAGGCAAGGGGCGACACCAAATGGCCAGCTTCTGCCTTTAACCACAGAGTGTCAAGTCATGCTAGCTCCCTCAAACACTTGTGTAGCGCATAACTCGTTCAACATGCCAGTGACCAGATATCAAACAACCCCAGCAACACCAAGCCGAGCCAATCAGCCACTCAGCGCCGCCAAAAGCTTCCCCAGGTTTTCCCCTCAAAAGCCGGCTTTGCACTAACCTGAAGTCGTTTCTCGATCACACACTGGCAAAGTACCTTACGTCGGCTTCACTCATATCGCCATCACTTGCCTGCCCACCACTCAAGTTGCCTTTTGCCCTGTCTCTATTTCAGGCAAGTCTCCCCCCCGCAAGCGCTGCGGCGGCTCAACCACACTCACCAGAAAAAAAGGGGCGAGTGACAAGACCCCAGCAACTCACTTTCCCTTTTCAACTCTTACCCCAGAAATTCCTACCCCGGCCCAAAACGACAAGGCCTGCATTGCTCGTCCAGGGGTATTTTGTACTCCTTGCAGCCTCTGAGGTATTCGTGTACCTCTGAGGAGCCCCTCACCGCGTAAAGAACACCGACACTCATGGATATCCAAACCTCCTCTGCCCACGTCCCTCTCTCACCCCGGATCTGGACCACGTAAACGTTTCCGTGTTTTACTCCCCACCTCACACCCAGATCACCTGTGTCCGAGACTCTCTCTCTTTACCCTTTTCCCCCCTACCTTCACCGCCAGTGCATGTATCGTGACCTTTGGACCTGCTCTGCACTCCTCTTTATCCCACAGGCACCTTGGGTCGAACAGAACCCCGACGCGGTAATTGCTGCAGCTTCCGCGGAATCGCACTGCTGGAACTCGCCGGGCCAAAGCACCGGGGAACGTGGCCGGCATAAAGGACAAACCCGTCCGAACCGTTGAGGCGAGCACCACAGCGCTGCAAGATTCCCATTGGGTGGAAACATCTCCTCTTGAGCAATTCCATTGATCTCTAGCTCCGAATTAGATTTCTCTTCTATCCCGATTCGGGGGGCCCCGATAGACATTGCAGCGGTCAGGCACACGCACACGCTTTCATCCTCCAACTCGTCTTCACAGAAAGACCCTTCGCGCCACGGGCCAGATCGCCACCAGGTGAGCCGTCCCAAGATGTGATACGCCCCCTCCTGCTTTGCCGTCCCGGTAGTATGTGCTGTACTCCATTCCTGAGGGCAACTAGCTCATGTACCTTGCTCCATGTTGATTTACCCCGCGATCCCAATGCTCGTTAGGTAAAAGGTATCTAGAGGTCGGCCAAACACGAACGTGCCGACCGACCTACACGCCAAATCAAACCAACGCCGTGTGGAAATGTGGAACGTTCCACGCTGAAAATACCACTTTGTTCTCATCATCATATCCCTATTTGCCGTTGTGCCGTGCAAGCCGCACGGCGAGTCGTATTGAAAAAGTTATTCAGTACTGCGGACCCCGCTGCTTGCGAATATTCATGGCGTTAGGGAGCAGGTTGTACTTGTGGGACAACTTCTTGCCTTGCTTTGCCAGCTTCTGAACGCACTCCTCACAGTACCATTTTGCTGCGTCAACTGTTAGCTTTGCCCACATATGCATTTTTTTGCACACTTACAGCTTCCCTTTGGTGCTACCTTGAGACCAACACAGTTGAGGTGGAACCATTCCCTCTCGCAGTTATCTGCGTCGCAAGCAACCATCTCACCGTAGCTGACACTAGTGCAGTAGCAGTACGTAGGCTCGTCTTCCGTATAGTCGTAGCTGCGCTTGGCTCTGATCTCTGCATCCTCGGCATCCTCGCTATCTTCAGCCTCATCTGCTGGCTTGGGGGCAGCCTTGGTTGCCGCCGCTGAACTGCTCTTCTTTCGCTTGTTTGTGGTGCTGTCGGTGTTGCGAGCCGACTTGGGCCGTGCCGCCTCCTGGAATGTAGCCATTGCAGGTGTTGACGGCTTACTGGCACGCCCGCTCTTTGTCACTGTTGCAGCGGTGACTGTCTGTGGTACTGGCGGAGGCTCAATCGGGGTCTGTGGCTCCTCCGGCTTGGGCGTTTCCTTCTTCTGCTTCGCTACTGGTATGCTTGGCTTGATGGCCGTCTCGGTTGTCTCGGGCTCCTTCTTCGTGATCTCCGGCACAGGAGGTGCGGATGGCTCTTTAGGTGCAGGCTGCGGTTCGACCGTAGGCTTGGGCGTCGCTGTCACAGGCGCGACCTCGGGCGTCGCTGGCGGGGCTCCGTTCGGCTTAGTCGACGCAGACGAAGGCGGCCGAGATTGCTTCCCGCCCTCTACCGCCGCTTGTGTAGTGCTCTGCTTGGCTCGGGAAACGGTCGGCACTTTAGGCGCCGGGGGCACTGGAGTGACGGTCGGAGCAGGAGAGCCTTGAGGCAGCGGTGGTTCGGGGAAAGTGCTGAGAACTGGAGAGGACGTGACGGACGGCGACATGGCCGCAATGCCGTTCTTGCTGTAGATCGCCATACGTCAGCAAACATGTCATCGAATTGGACCGAGGCTTCTTTTCAGCGAAACATACCTCTTCTTTGCCTGGCCGGTACCAGAAGGTAGGGCCTTTCGCTTCTTCGGGCCCTGCCCCTCCGGAGCTGGTGTCTCTCTGGGACTTGTCGTCTTCGCCTTGGAGACGTTGTTTCCAAACACGGTGCTCATCGCGCTGGGTACATTGTTTCCACTGGGCGTCTTCTCGACCTTGCGTCTCTTGGGCTGCGGCGCCGTCCCGTTTGTTGTTCCATTTGTGGAGATGCCTAGGCCTACATTGGCGGCGGTCTCGGCCGCTTTGCGTGCTTTGCTTCCTCCGTGACCCTTCTTGCCGGCCTCGGGCTTGGGTCGAGCCTCGGCATCGTCGCCATCAGTCTCTTGGTGCTGCGTCTTTTGGTTTTTCTTTGCCTGCACCGCCTGCTTCCGCGCGTCGCTTCTGGCAGCTGCTTCCTCTGCGAGCTGCTGAGCAGCGGCGGAAATAGCGGCAGCGCCCTCGCGTCGTGAGCGCTCAGCATGTGCGGCCTTGCTGACGGCTCGGTTCTCAGGGTATGCCCAGTGTGTATTGCTTCCCCATTTTGCCTCGTCACTGAATTCGCTCTCGACGTGGGGCCAGACGTCGTCAATACGGGCAAGCTGCTTTTGAAGAGCGTCATTCGCGGTCGAAATGACGTGGTTCTTCTCTTCCAGTGAACCCAACATCTCCTGAATCTTGATAGCAGTCTGTCGGAAGAGCTGTCGTCGTGGCAGGTTGCTTGGATCGTATATGGACGTCGCGTAGGAGCCGTCGGTTGAGGGGGCAGGAGGAGGGGCAATGGCTCCGAGAGGGGCTCCGCTGGAGCTGTTCTGGGCGCTCATCGGAGCAGAAGCTGGCGCGACACTGCTAGATGCGTCGTTAACCGGTCGGGGCTGCGGAGCTGGCGCGCTCATTGCAGCGTCGACAAGCTGGAAGAGGGCATCTTCGGGAGCAACGATTTTGGCATCGACCTCCTTGAGCAGAGTAAAGTGTCGGACCATCTCTTTGGGAAAGGTGGCAATGGCATCGGAGAAGTATGTAATGGCGGGAAAGATGTCGATGGGCTGGTCAGAAGAGGAACCACCGGTGAGCGAGTCCCGACCGCCACCGGATCCTCGCAGGCCAGAAGAGACGCGCGGGGGGTTGGTGCGAGTCTGTCGAACAGGCTGGGACCGCCTGCTGGACGGCGTATCCGCCGCGGATGTTTTGGCCGACTTCATCGCGACTTCGGTCGGCAAGGCGCGCGGAACGTACGAGGTCGTGGGCGGGAGAGCGATGTGGTCGCAGCGACGAGTTCTCGGGACGAAGTGCCGCGCTGGGCAGGGGGGATCTAGAATGGTCTCGCCGTGCAAAAATCAAAATATAGGTGGTTATAACGTGTGAGTATAGCAGTCTAGAGCATTCTGGTCGTAATGAAGGCTCGGGAGGTGCTGAACAGCATCGGTGTGTGAGGGGAGTGCGCGAGGAAAATCAAGAGCGACGCCTCGGGATGTTCCATCATCCACGTCTTTTTGGGGATCTGCTCTGCCGCGGGCGGAGGATTGGCTGAGGGACCCCATCCGTCACTTAGCGAGCCATTTCAGCCTGAGGCCCCCGTAGCTCTCTCCTAGCAACTGAACCTCAAGGCCCCTGGACCGCTGACAACTGCCCAGGCCAGACCTGGTTTTCTCCCACCTCCAGCCACCCACTGACCTACCATCTGATTTCGCGCCCAGCAGAAATGCGAAAAGCCACATTGATTGTCGTCATCCCTCCTCTTCTTATCGCCGTGCGCCACACCTTGATAAGGCTCACAAGATGGATGCGTTTTGGCAGCCAACATACGTTCCATTCCAAGTTGGGGAACTATTTCTTTGTCTGGAATTCCAAAGTCCAAATATTTAAACACACCAACCTTGAAATTATCTACTTTATTCTTCAATCGACAAATGAATCTTGTGGATATCAATGCGGTTTACAATCACTGCCATGCTGGTATCAGTCCCGCCGTTCCTCCTGCTGTTGACGCGACCTAGGCCGGAGGAATCCTAGGTCGTTGCTTTCCCTAATCAGGGACCATTATGAGATATAGAACGCCTGCTCACTCCATCGATCAGAAAGCAGCCCACTCGTTACAGATTCGACGTCACGGGCTTAGGCGAGCTTCCGCGTATTAGCGGCGATCTGTCTAGGCCTCTCGTCTCTCTCGATCGTTTTTTGCCTCCATTGCCATTCTAGAAGGACAGGGAGGAAGTGCTGCAGATCGAAATCGGGCCACAGACACTTGAGGAAGAAGACGTGAGTGTCCTGGTGGCACTGCCAGAGCATGAAGTCGCTGAGCCTCTCTACGCCACTAGTCCGAACGAAGATATCCAACGGGGGGTTACCAGCAGTGTACATGTGGTTGTTCAACGTTTCGGCTGTGATGGTCTCCGGGTTCTTCAGGCGCATTCCGCCAGAGGAACCGGGACGGTGATTTGGTGGCGACGGCGAGTCTGGAGGCAGGGTCGTTGACGATGATGCGCCATCATCGCCGTCTGACCGGGATGAAGGTGCCGGGGATGTGTCGCGAATGGTTGGAAGAGGCTCGCGTCGGTCTAGCTGCTTCGACATGATCTTTTGCGAAATGCGCGCCGCAGGGAACGGCGTGTACTTGGGGCCCGGGGGCATCATATACTCTTCCACCGTGGAGCGCATCGCTGTCGCCATTTCCTCCCTTGAAGTATACGGGAAGCAGATGTTCAAGACGTTGCTATCGAGGTCAGCTCAATACTCCTTGCGTCCGAGTTTGCGCATTTCTTACCGCTTATTGTACTTGGTCATATCCACAGCACGGTCGACCACGTCGAGAACGTCCTTGCGGATGAGATCCCTCTGACCGAGCACCCGAACCGCCGCACCATATCGATCCAGCAGATCCCCATGCTGTGTCAACTGCTCAAGTTTCACCTTGGCCAGCTGCATCAGCCCATCGACCTCGTATTGCGGGCGGTTGAAGTTTTCGATGCTGAAGGCGTAAACTGTCACGACTCGGACGCCGCACTTGTAGCAAATTTCGAGGACCTGCACTCCGACGGTCAGTCATAATTTTGGTAGGAATGGCTTGCAGTGATGCGCACCCGTGCAAGGGCTTCAAAACCGTGGTGGTGGCCCTCTATCGTCTCCATACGCTTGCCTCGGGCATACCGCCTGTTGCCGTCCATTTCGAAGGCGACATGTTGGGGAATTGGCCCTTGCTTTAACGCTCCGATGAGCAGTTCGCGCAGTTGATTGATCGCCCACTCCGCGGGCGGGGAGCTCAACAGCCATCGGCTGATGTGGTTCAGAAAGATTTCTGACATGGTTTGCAGACTTGGATTTTGGCGCGACCTCTGGCGGAGGGAAAGCTGGCTAGTTGTGCAGTTGTAGACAGGAATAAACCGACTTGAACAAGTTACAAATTTGGTGAGGAGGAAAAGACAAGTATGTCAACCACAAGTACAGAGAAAAGAAAGCACAAGAACAGGTTGAGCCACTGCGTGATGGCGCGTCAGCTCTGTTGGCAACTTGGACAAGTACCCGCTTGATCTCAGCATTCGGCCACCAGAAGCTTGGAGTCTGGAAGTAGCGGCGGCGGCGTGTGCCCAGAGCTCTGCGCCTCACAGAAATACGTCGCGACAGGGATGCTGAAGGGAAGCAGGAGCATCACAAGTTGGCAGAAAAGCGGTGGGCCAATGAGACTGTACACATGCCCCGTGTTAGCGGGTGATGCGGGTGAACAAGCCACACCCTTCCCGACCATCAGCCCTCCAGCCTCGCTGTTGCATGCGGTGTCATCCATGGGTTGAACCGGGGGGACGTTGCCCTTGCCGATGAGGCTTGCCTTACCTAACATTACTGTGGCGCTGGAACGTGGACCCGAGGCTGGGTCATTCCCCAAACCCACTCACCCACTGTCAGTCAGCTTGAAGGTCATTGTGCAGGCGCTGCCGCATGCGTCGAGCTTCGAGTGGATTTGACAGTGGCCCAAAAAAACCACCTGGCAACATTGGCCGTACGGCCTGCTCGATTCATCCACGACGTCGTCGGCCACTCAACCCGCGTCGAATCACTCAATCTGAAGAGGCAACACGTATCGGAATATCCTGCCCGAGACTGCGCTGCAAGGGAGTCGGTTTTAGCAGAACAGAGCTTCCCATCGCCAGGGATCGCCCACTACCTGAGCTACCTACCACCTACGTGCCTCTCCCTGCCTCTCTGCTCTGCCCTGCCGATCGAGAGTGATCCAGACAACAAGTCGAGCTACGATGCGATAGCACCTCGACAACATGTCCTTCACGAATGCGCCTGTCACGCGCACTCTTGTCCTGGGCTTGGTCTCAGGCTCCATCGCGGCTAGCCTGTTTGACGTCAAGCACTACTTCTACATCATTGTCGACTCCCATCTCTGGCGATACCATCAGCTCTGGCGGCTGCTGACATATCAGCTATGCTGCACCAACTCCAGCGAGGTGCTGTTCGCCTCCATGACTCTCTACCACTTGAGGGTAATTGAGCAGATGTGGGGTTCGAGGAAGTACGCCGTGAGTTACTCCGAATCCCAAGTACGTGAGGTCTCGTGATGCTGACTATCGCCGTCGCAGTCTTTCATTCTCGTGTCGTCACTCTTCACTGCCGTGATTCCGCCAGTATTTCTGTCCCTAGTGCTACGGCCATTGACTGCAGGCTTATTCAACTACATGCCTGCGGGGCCGACCCCGATCATATTTGCGATCCTCGCGCAATACCACGCCGTGATCCCTCATATTTACCGATATCGCGTTGCGGCATCCGCTGCCCCGCCGACCAATGACCAGTTCGTTGGGCTCACCTTCTCCGACAAGTCGTATCGCTACGCACTCGCCATCCAGCTCTCACTCTTCCAATGGCCTGGCTCTCTGCTTGGTGCACTTGTTGGATGGGTTGTCGGATACTCCTGGAGGAACGACTTTCTGCCAGGCGCGATGACCAAGTGGCGTCTTCCCGGCTGGATGGTTGGCGTCAGGAGCCAGAGGAGGCGAAATGAATTCGAGGGACTTCAGCGCAGGCTAGAGAGTGAAGGGTCAACTGCAACCGCTTCGGGAGCTCAAGGCATTGATACGGATGCGGGGCGTAGGAGACCAGCCGGCCAGGATGGTCGGGAGGACTGAACAAACAAAAGTCAAAAACAAGGCATACTCCAAGAGGAATAAATGTTTCTTGTCGTTACGATCGAACCACTGTTCGTCACGGCTCTACGACGTCAGCCGTAGTGATACAGCCTACAAAGCCAGGCCTGAGGAGCTCACTGATGCGTTGATATCAGACTCAAAGACTGACAGAACAGTTACTTAATAACAGATCAACTTCAACCTTGCATTCATATATGCATTGTGGTTTGTACCGATTATATGGATGGGCTCTGAATGGCCTAATTGCTGGGAAGGACTTGAGAATGAATATGTAAGCAAGGCTCTCAACTACTCATGCGTCGGCCGGGTATTTTTATCAGCATGCCTGGCTCATCATTAAAGAAAATCCATTGATCTGCTCGGTCTATCGATATTATTGAGGGCCCTGGTAAGGCCGAGAACCGTTTTTGGGATGACGGTTAGCACGTCGCCTAAACAGGTTCGGGTGGCTGTCAGAATTGGCATAGCTCGGCGTGATCCCGGCTCAAAGATCCCGGTCGTCAGGAACCCGAAATTACGGTGATTTGAGCCCCAGATTACAGATGCAGACTGATTTTATGCAAGCTGCAACAGCGATGACGGCTCTCAGTCGCCGAAGAAAGTATCACCTCAGCTTCCACGAGGATTCAGGATGTTGCGGCCGACGAGGCACAATTTTTCTAGAGATACGCGGATGGATAAGGCGGGAAGGCAATCCAAGAAGAAAACTAAAAATACAACCCAGTGACCTTTACGCAGTACACGTTCTTGACTTGCTGCTTAGCGTCTGCTCTACGTGCCGTAAAGCTAACGGCCACCTGTCTGCCAATAGAAGGGCGGCAGCTGCCCAAGGAAAATGATGAACGAAAGGAACGGGGCAAGGGACGAACCTAAATAAGCTTAGCGCAAGTGCCTCCCCGAGAGTGGGAGCTGCGAAGCATCGCCAGCAAACGGGCGGCCTGCAAGGGGGCGGGGTGCTCTGGCTGCACCTCAGTGTAAGGTAGGTAGGTACCTTTGGTACGTGTGTACGAATAGGTACAGTGAGGTTACCTAGGTAGTGTCAAGTGTCTGCCAGACTGCCACCCGCTGCGACAGGTCACCCAACTCAATTTTTGGGACGGCAAACTCACGCCCTCGGCCACCACATCTCGCTGCTGGTACTACAACTCTTTTCGCTGATCCACCTTGCATTTGCATTCGACTGGGAAGAAAAGGATGTCTCTGCCTCCCCAGGGAAAGGCTCTTTCCATCATCCTCCCATCTCCGTGCCGATAGCGATTACGAAGCGGTTGCTCTGGTGTCACGACCGACCCTCTTGCCATCCACGTCCCTCCGGCTGCGACTCGCACCTCGCTCGATACAGTAAAAAACACCCCCTTGCTCCCTTCCAACCAAGGGGCTCCGGCACAATCCCACGCGCCAGCCACCAGCCACCCTTTGTCCTCCTCTACTACTTCCTACCTTCCCAAACGGAAGACGCTGTGCGATTGTTTGTCTGAGCTTTCATTGCTTGCTCTGTTGTTCGAAGTCTGTCCGTTCAGATACCCTCAGCCGACTCCACCTCGTGCACCAGAGAAGAACATGCTCCCTACGGCCGCGACTACGACGACGACGACTTCCTCGTAAACAATTCTACGGTTCAACGATTTTCACCCTAATATAATGCTTTGACGAGTCACTCTCTTGCTACAGTCGATCACAAAGAATGAACGGGTATTCCCCGGGGAGGCCCTCGCCGCCTCGGGCGCCTGGCCGCGGTGGGGATGAATACAGGAGAGACATGATGGACAACTCTGCGGCGCCACTGCGTGTCAATCCAGTCAGTCTGCCCTATCTGTATTGCCGGCCGCGCGCCATCCTCTAACAAATCATAGATGAACACGAAGCTACCCCCGAGTTCCGCCCTCGTCGACCTCAAGGACCCTATCCAAGTCCATCTTTTGACCGAGACGGCATTGACCGACAGTAAACAGTTCAGGATATTGTCGCAAGAAGAGGTGGATAGTCTGAAGAAACAGGTGCAGTCCCTGACATTGCGCACGGAGCAAACACGCACAAACCTCGCCATCCAGACGAAATACCGAGATGCCGCGATTTCCATGGCCAGGCTCTATTCGCAGCCCGACGCTGGCAAGAGGAGGAGTTTGATCGGCAGCAACCGCAATAGTATGGGCGAATCCATGCGAGAGGCCGAGGCTGAACGGCAGGCTAGTGAGAAGCGATGCGAAGAGTTGTCAAACGAACTGCGGAACCTCGAGCAACGTCTGATTGAGTCGCAACGAAGTCTATTGGAGCATACCGCTGGTATCCTTCAGTTGACACACAAGGCTTCCAAGAAACCCGTAAATCAGCTGCCGGCGCAAATCATGAACGGAATCCCGGGAAGCCCTGAGAGTCTGTACACGTACACCAACGGTCGCAACAGCATGGAGGTCCCCGGGGATGACTCCTTCTTCGATGAAAATGGCCTGTTTCAAGACTTGGGCCTCGACGGTTCTCCCTCTCGCGGAAAACCCAAGGTCACGCCACTGAATATCCCATCCAAGGCGCCTGGGGTTGAAGACAAGCAGCTGCGAGATGAGGCGGACAGACTCAAGGAGGAAAATGCCCAACTCCGTGCGCAAGCCGATGCGGTCAGCAGGCTGCAAGACGAGAACGCACAACTTCGGGCACAGGCTGATGCCTTGAACGCTGAAATCGACTCTTTGCAAAAAGAGAATACACAGCGACTACAATCTGTCACGGATACGGAGCAAAAACTTATGACTTTCAACAACTCTTTGCGAGAGGTAATTGTAAACTTTAATCCTGCCAAGAACAGCGGCTTCCGCGAGCCGCCTGCGCCAGCTCAGCCTGGGGTTGCACTCGGAAGCCAGTTCGAATATCTAGAGCAGGGTCTCATGGTGGTCAGGGAGGAACAGCAACTGCAAGGACAGTCGTCCGACGGTCTCAAGGATGCGGAGTCTGCAGCCGCGGCGTCTTCCATTGCTCTTACTCGAGCCGAGGGACGCATCGAAGATCTAAACCAGAAGTTGCGTGACGTTCTAGTCGTGGTTGACCCTGAGTTCCCTGAGGTCCCCAACGCAGGCCTAGATGCGCAGTTCGACTACCTGCGAGATGCGTTGATCGTTGTTGAGGAAGAGATGAAGAAGACCGCCAGCAAAACAGCGGTCAAGAAACAGGACGACGAACAGACAGAGGCAGTCCTCATGGGCTTGTGGGATATTATCCAGTCCGGCTTCGCCAGCATCCAGAAGCAAAAGGCAGACCGCCGCCGCACGCGACTGGAGCAAGGAATGGGAGAGGACGCCGACATGTCAGAGGACGAGAACATCGATACAAACGAGCCTTATTCTTTGTCGGCCTTCTCGACCAAGGTGCAATGGTTGTACAGCCAAGCCACCAGCCTGAAGGAACAAAAGTCAGTCCTCAAGCGCCAGATCAAGCAGCAACGAGAGTTGGGCAACAAGACAGAATCTCAGAAGGACACTGAGTTGAAGGCCAAACAGGATCAGCTCGACCAGCTCCGCGCAGCCCAGGCGCGGGCGGATGAAGAGAGAACCCTCGAGCTGACCATTAAGCAAGACCAGCTCGACCAGCTTCGGTCACTGTTGGAGCAATCCGAGGCGGAAGTTACAGAGGCTCAGGCGAAGCTTGCCAAGGCGGAGAAGGAGGCTGAGACTGCGAATGTCACACGCATGGCCAACGAATCTAGCTCCGCGAGGACCCAGAATGAAATCAAGGAGCGCGATGCCAAAATTGCTGCGCTCGAGGCAAGCGTCAAAGAGGCGGAGACAAAGCTGTTGGGCATCAACAATAACGTCCAGGAGACTGACGGCAAGCTTTCAAAGGCAAACGAGGAAGTCTCTCTGCTCAAGACCAAGTTGGCGGCGGCAGAGAAGGCAGCTGTGGAGAAGCAGCAAGAAGCCGAGGCCAAGAGCAAGGAAGTCAAGGAGAAGGAGGAGGAGCTCGACCGGTTCAACATGATGATTGTCGAGCTGAAGACTGAGTTGACCATTGCGCAAGCTGAGCTTGACGGCGCGTACGGCTCTCGTAAGGAGAGAGCGACGCAGGCCGCGGCTATTAAGAGCACCGTCGAGGTCGAGCAGCTCAAGTCAGAGGTCGACAAACTTAAGGAGGAACTGAGCTCCACTCTTAAGGAACTCGAGAACATCACGGCTGAGACGATCAATGCCGAGAAGGAGAAGTTCGACGTTGAAACCAAACTTGACGATGCGCTGGCCACAAAGTCCAGCCTCGAGGGCGAGGTGGCTTCTCTCAAGGATCAACTCGATGCCGAGGTTCTCAACTCGAGGACCAAGATGTCGAAGCTGCAGGAAGAGCTCGATGCGGAGCGGCTCAAGGTGGTGCCAAGCCCCGGTGCTCGTGGTGCTGGAGCCACTATGCTCAGCGAACAGTTCCGGGCTACAATGAGAGAGGAGAGGAAGAAGTTCCAGGAGGACCTCAGGGTGAGTCAGAAACGTATTCTTGCAATTATCACCAGCATACTAATCAGCATCGCAGGAGGAGCAAGGCAAGAGGAGACGACTCGAGGAAGAGCTGTCGAAGCTCAAAAAGTCCCAGGGCCCCGGGCGGTCACCCCTCAGCCCGAGATAATCGACCATATCATGACAATAATACAAGCGGCGTCCACGTTCTCCCACGTCGTATCACACTTACGCCTTCATTTTCATTTACGCGGAGTTCTCCAACATCAATATCAATCATTGCTACACATGTACCACTAGACACGGGGAGACGATCACCGGTTTACGTTTGCCAGTCTATCACACAAGTTTGCTGGCCTTCTTCTTTCTCCAGCCGGCGTCGCTGTTTATTTTGCATAGCGGGATCATAGAAAAAAGGAGAAAAGGGGGACAGATATTACCTTGTTGTTTACGTTGGATACCACGCCTTCCGGCTTGTACTGTTGGATGCCGTTGCTGTTGGTCCCATTTTATGTTTTGTACAGAAGCTTGGTGTAGTAGTTTGGATACCATACGACAGAGAATGGAGATGACAGGAGTTTGACTAGGAGAGAAACACCCCAACTAAGAGGTTGAATGAATACCATCACCAGAATTATTTGACCTAATAACGATTGTGCCCCTCACGTGTCGAAATGATGTGTTTCAGCGGGCTGCTGCACTGCTTCCGTCTATGTTGAGGTTGTGATCCGATGAATCTGAAAAGGATTACTCCATAGTTGCATTGCTGCTAATGCTGGACATGGTCTTTTCGGATTCATCAAGCTTACTCACACTATCACGAACATGGCCGATCCCGCGTAAGCCCCGGGAACCCGGCAGGATCGTGATACAGGTCAGCCAGCTCCCTTCAGCTAGTTATGCAAATACCGCTTTGGGCTGCTGGGTCCAGCAGACAGACATGCCTCAGCCTCATTGCGTCTGTCTACCCGAGTCCAGAGCAGGAGTCTGACGATGTTTCACTACCCTCACTCAGCCTTGGCCGTACTCATGGCTATGAAATATGGGTTGAAGCAGATTGGATATCTACAAGGACTCTCTCTCTCACACACACACACACACTCTCTCTCTCTCTCTCCTTGCAAGACTCACGACCAAGATGCCTGCATGGTCAGTCAGATACGTCAGTGCCAGACCCCCTACTGCCGCAGAGATAAGTGCTTCTCGTATAGGGAGAGAGAATATTTTCAGCCTTGAGCAGGATCTACAGGGCACCAGTTCAATACAAATCGTAGAATACGACATGAAGCACTCAAAGTGGGAACAGCAGGAAGCTTCACAAATCCAAAAACCTCACGAGGCATATCATCATCGAGCTGCAACCACTCATTTCGGAACTCTCAACAAAAGAGCACATGCCGGGGACACACACACGCGCGCTCTCCCCCCGCCCTCAACACGAAAGCCATCGTCCCGGACCCGCGTGAGCATGCCAGAAAGACGATCACGCATCTGTAAACATTTCGCCCCTCCCAAAATTGGATGTGATATCGTCATCCCACGGCGAAAAGGTGGAGCCGAGATGGGCGCGCCGCGGCCACCGCCCGCTCCGCCGGAAGCCAATCCGCAATGGGACCAGAGAGAAAGGGTAAAGAAAAAACGTGTCGAGCACATGAGATAGAATCGCGCGCCCTCAATTCCGCCTGCCGCATATGACCGGACCCGTCTCCGTTGCGACATTCTTGATGGTCACCTGACTGATCCCCAAGACGCAAGACCCTCAACAAAGGGAACAGGGCGGCAAATCGCTGCTCAATGAAGCTCGAGATCGACAACGAGCATGATCTTCGGCCTGCCAGATTGGATGTGATGTTCGAATCCTGGCATAGGCCGTATAAGGCATGACACAATATTGGGCTTAGGGCGGCCCTCAAATGGCAGGGCAGGTAATTACCCAAAGGAGCCGGGGGTGAGAGAGGAGAGGGGGGGATGAACCGTGAACATTAAGAAAAGCAGCCTTGGTGTGCGTGGTTCATGAGATCTGCGAATCCGCCGAAAGGTCTGGATTCCTCGGGAACGCCCATCGTCGCGAAGATGACGATACGGCAAGGTGCGGCAAGGTGAGGCAAGGTCCCACGGGTCATTTGGGAGGATGGTTGGGGTGGTGGTGCCGGTGGAAGTGCCGGGGCTGGTGTTGGCACCGAATGGTCCAACGCATGGGGGAGAGGAAGTGAGAAGAAAACCCTTGCCTCGTCTTTGTCTCTTTGACCGCGCTCCCCGAATCAGGCACCGTCAGTGCCTTGTTGCCCTTTGGCAAATGAGTTTTTGCGACTCTGTTTCCACGCCGCTTTGGTATCGAAATTTGGTGGGGAAGCAATGGTGCTGCCGATCTTCATTGTCTGTAGGGCGGCGGAGCCACTGGCCCAAACCGGACGGCTGACAATCTTTGATTGGAGCCGAGACTCGAGTAGCGCACGACCAGGGGGGCGGGTTGGCTGCGAAGTCTTTCAAAGACAATGAGCTTGTAGCGTGTTCCTGATGGCGTACGTGTCACGATGGAGACTTGCCAGATTTGTAGGGGCATCCTTTTGAAGATGGAGGCGTGGCAGGCAGGCAAGCAGGCGGTGGCAATGACAATGTGGACAGAGAAAGTCTGATGCACGATGGGGGAGAAGCGGTAAGTGGGAAAAGGAACGACCCAAATGGCGGTGATCACGGCAGGTGAGGTATTCATGCAGTTTGGCGGCCTTTTACAGCAAGACAACCATATGTAGGTTGCGTATGGAACGTCAACGCAGCAGCGCGTCTGGGCTGGGGCGTGAACACTTGGCTGCTCACCGCCCTCAAACTGCATCCCTATGGCATCTTTTGAGAAATAGAGGAGATCTCCCTTCTCATTAGTCACAAAAGCCCTTGCAAGCTTCTGAGAACGAACCCTGGTGAAACTCGCTGTCGGCAAGCGAGAGTCGATGCTGAAGAATTGAGCTGAGGTCATGGCTGGCATGGAGGCCTTGATCGCAAAGCTGCAGAGTCATATCCACACGTTTTGGTGGATTCAATGGAGACGGGGCCTGGATGAGGAGGGCCAAGACCATCAAATGCTGCGTCGCTTTGAACACGCATTGGTGGCGAGCGTATCCGTTGACTGTAGGGCTTCGCCAAAAAAGCTGAAGCTGAGGCAGAGCAGATGCAACTGAACGACATTAAAAAAAGATTGGACTCCAAGGACCCACGCTTGCCCACCCACATGGTGACCTCAAGGGCGGAGTCCCCGATGCTGGCTCGAGAACAGCGTAAGGGCTTCTCTCTCAGGGGTTTGAGCCTTCTAGAAGACACGGAAAAGACGGGTAAAAGAGGAGGTGCCACAGCTCGGCCCAGATCCCGCAGTGATGTGATTTGAAACGGTTGATGCTGGAAGGTTGGGGCTCTGGCAAGTGGGCAAAGGGGGGCGTGGCAGTGTGGCACTGATGGCAGCAGGGCCGTTCAGCAATGAAAAATAAGAGACGAGACAGGCATCGACCGGGCACGGAAGACAGGCGCACTTTGGGAAAGGCCTATTTGCTCTGTGTGGGCACGGTCCGGACGTTGTCCAGCAAAGGCCCTTCCCTAACCCTTCCCACCGGCCAAGGATGCGACAAGAGGCATGGCGACAGAGTCAGCGACGTGTACGAGCTTTGTGTGGTGTGGATGTGCTTGTGTGCATCTGACTTGTCACAGCCATCTGCTTCTCAGGACCCCAAACAGGTTGCCGACGCAGCGTCGTCTTCTGGGCACACACAAATCGTGCCGGGACGTGGTCCAACGACGCATCAACGACGATCAATCCAAACCGTACCGACACTGGGGGCGTTACGCTGCGGTGTGGTGCGGTTAACCTGAGCTGGCTGCCATCAATCAGCTGTTGCCACAGCGTACTGCGTTGCTAGCTTGTTCTCTCTATCGACTTGGGATTCCACTTGTACCAAGTCCCGGCATCGGAAGTGGGAGGTTGAGCAGGGGAGGGGAGGCCACCCGGTGCAGACCGACTTTGGTGTTTGGTTGGTTTGGGTGGGATGCGCTGCGATGCAAGAATACTACTGCGTACGGTACTGAGAAAAGTCTCCTGACGGGCTGCAAGCTGCATTCGTTGGGCGGGTTGGCAGTGATGTTGCCTCTGCACCGACACGCCCGCCTTAGGAGTAATACGGCAGAGGCGATGTGCTTGCTGATCGTCTGAAGCGCCGGACAAGGTGCCCGAAGGCCGCGGAAAACGCAGTGGTCGGGGCATGTCGTGTGCGTGCTCTGGGAGCGGACCGAGTCATGGGCTCGATCCATCCCTCTACTTAGTATATTGTCACTAGAGCACCGGTTGGACAACGGCCACGCGGTGCACTTGTCTGAACCTCTGAAGCTTAGCGTGCGAAGACATGAAGCAGAACTTGTCAGGCGCGCGATGGTCAATGAAGTTAATGAGCGCCATCATGGCTGTCGCACTCGATGCATGACACGACAAACCGGCCAACGGTTTGCAGGTGGTGTTGCCAAAACACTAGGCCTGCCGTGATGAATGTAAACGTTGAAAAGTGCCGTCTCGGACGAGCGACGCGCGTTGTACTACAGCGCAGAGGAGAAAACGAGGTACCATGTAACAGGTAGCAGCCGCACTCGAGCTGTTCTGTACCCCTCGCTCCCCTAACAAGGGCCTTGTTGAAATGCAACTCTCGCCTAGGAAGAATCCAGAAGGCCCGGCGAATAAGAGGGCCAATAATGTTGCACTAATGTCGTAGTTGGGACGATGGGATCTGCCAAGCATCCTCGTCGGCGACTCTGTCAATCTCTCTTGGGTTGATTGGGGGCAGCTCAGTCAAAGGCAACCCTCAAGCTTTGGGCCGGGTTTGTCTGGCTGGGCTGTGCTTAAACCTTCACAGTCACCCAATCTCGGTGAGGCGGCAAGCGACAGTCAGGTGAAGGACGGTCTATCAATGCCTTGCTTGCTTACAAAAAGCATGCAGGCAAGCGGTCGGTAGCATCTGTATCACACTTACAGCGACAGTAGGCGGCCGAAACGAAGCATTCGCCGTTGCGTCGCGTTGCAGTTCCCATGATGTTTGCCGACCGGGTAGTGGATGTTGTCGTTGCGTAATCCATCACCACCAAAGGGGGGAAGCTGAGGAGAGTTGATCTTCTTTTGTCTGTTTCTGTTACTCGACGTGGAGGGAGGGCAGGAAAGAAAGTTGGATCCAGAGTTTGAAGCTGACCTCACCTCCGTGACAGTAACCAAGTACGGCTGGATTCCCGCAGTGGCTCGGCAGACGGCCATGCCAAAGGTGGGTGCGACAGGACCATCACCGGCGTTCGATCGAATCGAGAGACGGTGCTGCGTGGGCTCCGTACTCGAGAACTTCGGACACCGGTTGACAACTAGATGGTGGGCAGGTAAATGTCGGACCGTTGAAACTGGAAGGGCAGGCCGCAGACGTGAATTGGTGGTGTGAGCTGTGCAGCCTCATTCTCAGCAGCAGTGGTGCGAGGATGACCCTCGTCCCTGGACAGCCGCGGTTCCCAGTCTGCGGACCCTTGGTGTGCTCCATCAACCACATGGCAGAACGAGGCAGAAGGGATGGAGGGATGGAGGGTTCGCCGTGGCCGAGGCGTCTTTGTTTGACGTGTAGTGTGTGCAGTAGGTGGTGCCCGTGGTGCCTTGGATGCGTCCGCACCGCACGCACACGGCCAATATTCGAAAAAGAGATTTTCCAGCATCGACGTCAGAAGTTGATTGACTCGTACCGCAGGAAGATGGGCGGTGGCTCGGGCAAGAGTCAGCCAGCGGCAATTTTAGATGCAAGCTGATTCCGTTCCGGATGCCTTACAGGGTGGTAGCGGGAGTGGTGGACGTTTTGGAAGAGATGAGATGATCTCAGCTCATTAACGCCCGATCCATCCATTCGCATGCATGTAGGTCCAAAGGGCTTATCCGTAGGTGGGCATGCGCAGAATAAGGACTGTCGTCATACTTTGATAGTGTATTGTGCCGTAGCGCGTCGTGTCCCATGTATGTTGGCTGGGGCATCAAGCTTCCGCCGCCGGCGACGACAGACAGACAGCACGGTTCATCTCTTCACCGGGACCTAATACTTGTCGCAAAGTCCGGGGAGTCAAAGCCACACGTCGAGGTTGGAGCCGGAAAGGAAGCGAAAAGGAAGCCCATGCCAGACTCAGGGGCGAGCACGCAGCACGGCATCACCTTACTCATGCGTGGAGTAAGCTGGCTGCCGGTCAAGTCTGAGTATCGGGCAGCGGCCGGCGTCTCGAGAGTTGAAATTGCATTCTGCCGTGCGCCGTTGGCGTTTGGATCAAGTGACGGACGCCCCGGAAGTTGCGAGATGGACGCCTATTATCTTACTGCGCAGACAGACGGACGGGCGGCCACGCTGCCGGGCACCGTCTGAAGCTTCTCTCATCTGGCAGTCCAGTCCAGTCCAGTCTCGACGACCTCGACGACGGCGACATGATTGCCAGTCCGGGCTCAAAAGCCTCAAAAAGGGCCACTCAGCAGTAGCGGGGAGCTCAGCGTCAAACGACGGCGGTCAGCGAGGCGTCTGGCTCGCCATCGGCCATTTTCGCAGAGGCACCGATATCTCGGCCGCATGCACCCAGGAATGGGTTAATTAACAGCCACACCTCACGGGCTAGACATCTCCATGTAGATCCATCCGACCGACGGCCTGGAGGCTGATTCAAACCAAGTTCCCGGGCGTACCCCGACGAGCATAGGGGCGGGTTGGGGCGGTTCGTATCCCGAGATCTTGTACGAACAGACAGGAAAAGAGTGGGTAGATAAATTGCGGGAGCGATGGAAGTTGTTGGCTCGCTCCGTTTGACTGCCTGCCTTGCGAAGTAAATGCCACTTCCCCCTGGTGACAATTTTGGAGTTGCCGACGGACGGACGATGGAGTCGGACGACGATAGTTCTGAACCAACGTTGCATCTGTTCATCTTGCCCGCCTACAGCGAACGAGTCGGCACGTACGTAGACGGGGGATTGCGATGGGCCGTTTGAGGTGCGACGATGCGTGTGGTGTTACTCATTTCACCTCATGTCCGCTTGGCTCGTACGGCGCAAAGGACTGCTGGCAGAAGGCGGCGATGGCTCCGACGCCAGGGTTGGCAAAGGAAAAAGAAAAAAAAAAAAAGAAAAAAAAATCGTTGGAGAAATTGATTGCGAGGGTTGATTGATCAGCAGGACAGATTGTTGGTGGTTGGTCGCATCTGGAGTGGACAGTGGACGAGGTGAAGACGGTGGATCGTGGATCGCAGCTAGATGGATCCAATCTTAATGCCAACGGGAAGGAAAGACGGGACTACTTGCGCTAGCCAGGGGGGGAAACGGTGCCTCGGCAGCCTCTTTCTCTGGCAAGAAGTTGCCTCCCTCCCACTACTGCTACTTCACCAGTAAAGGTACTTGGCGGTACCGACACTCCACCACCGCACCGTACCTTACTCAGACTCAGATGAACCATGGACCTGTCGCCGTCGGTCCGTCGCCCTTTGTCTGAAGAATGGGAGGAGATGACGGAGCGCATTCCGTATCCGTCCAGGGCCGTTCCAGCCCACAGAGCCAAACGCCCAGCAGCTCCAGCACCAGCACCAGGCCTCGACGCAAGACTCCCGGGCACGTATCAGCTGACGATGCAATGGAACAGGGTCGCACGCGCTCAGAGTGCCCTGCGACCCGGCTCCGAAGAAGACGACACGATCCCAAGGCCGGCCGCAGGATGCCCCCATGTCCGGGGCAAACTTCAAGTTGAGCTCCAACTTCCGCGACTCTTCAGACACGCAGTCTCCGCCGTGCCTTAGCGAGGCAGGGCAGGCCATGATGGACACTGTCGATGGTCAGGTACCCGTCTCCGTACCCTTATTACTTGCTACGTAGTGCTTACCGTACCTAGCCCTGAAGATGCGGCGCCTCGGTCGGTTGCTCCCTCTCTCCCACTTGACGCAATTGAGATGGATGCGGATGCAGGGACGGGGCCCCGGAAAAGACATCGACATCGAAGCAACTCTACGCTCGGCGGCACTGTACCAGAGAGTACGCAAGAAGGTACTCTCTCGGTGGCCAGGCTGACCGAGGGAGAGGTACCGCGCGCTGAGTTGTGACCGAGGGGATAAATAAAAACAGCCCCCACTACCACCATATTGGAGACCCATGGCAATGGCACCCTTGGGGAGAGGGAGGCATGGGAGACATGGGAGGCATTGATTTGTTTCTTCCAGATGGTTTCTGCCTCCCTGGATAATTCCCCGACCCAATTTTGGAAATAGTCACTGCTCGTCTGCCAGCAGCGGATGTAACCCCACGCCTCGGTCGGGCATGCAGAAATATCACAGTGCAGCCCTCAAGATTGGGAGGATGGAGTCAGTCAGAGTCGTGTGTGCGTGTACGTGTGCCAAGTGGAAGACTACCAGTTGTGGGTTCACACTTGCTTTGATGGCAAACCCATGGATGATGACTGCCCATACGGATCCCGTGGATCACAACTACTGCGCTGCGTATGCAGGACGTGTAAGTGTATGGAGAGTCCGAAGGCGTATGCATCTTGCGCTTTTCTTCCGGCTCCGTCATTTCTTTATCTGCGGTGGTGGCGGCGGCGGCGGCGTCGGCGGATCGAACTTGTCTGCGATGTCGGGCAGCGGCCGAAGGGGGCAACGTGGAATCCTTTCCACGCAATGCGCAAGATTTGAAGGCGGTACACTACGGTGGCACCTCCTCGAGCGCTGACGCTGTGCGGTGAGTAGCGCGCGGGTAAGAGAGTCAATGCAGGTTGGTGTCGTGTGCCTGTTGTAGTTGCTCTTCTTCTTCTCCAGGACCAGACTTTGTCAAAAGTACCTCTCTTCAGGTCCAAGTCCAAGGTGACGGAGGCGCTCACCTTGCCCACCTCCCTGCCTGGTAGTGTAGGCAGGTGGCTCTCTCACCGTGAGAAACCCACCAGACTGGGCTTCAGACTGGCGTCCGGGAGATTCAGGCAGGGTGTCAGGTCCGTGTAGGCTGCCCCATGGTGCAACCCCTTGCTGTCCGCCCTGTGCCAGAGTCAGTGTCCATAACTGCCCTGCTTGCTGTCCCAGCCAGCCAGACAAGTGGCAGGCAGGGCAGTCTCCGATAGCTCCAACTCATTTTTGGAAGGTATTCGGACAGCTGAACTGAAAATACCTGGAATTAAGTGAAGTACATTCGTATGCCGGGCCAGGCCCCTGGGACACTGGAGCAATGGAGGAAGCAAGGTACCGGCGGCGTGGATTGCTGGGTTGTCTCAACTGGCCCTTGCCGTTGCTCTTTTGCCTTTTCCATCCTGGCATCATGCATCTTTTGCACTTGTTCTTTTCTTCTTCGACTGTTATTCCTCCGATGCTTGCTTATCCATCCACAGCCCACCCCTTGTTGGAGTCAAACCCCATGCCAGGCGCACCACCCGTTTCTTATGATCGACCAACTCCTTTCTCCTTTGTTTTTCTTGTATTAATTCCTCCCCCGCCAAGAATGCGTGCGTCCTTGCTTTCCTTTCGCTCGGACTCCCCTCCAACAGATGATTTAGTACGTAGGTAGCAGAATGGGGCGTTGTGCTCATCTTGTCGACCGCGTCCGTCCTTACATGGCATGGCCCACGCTAGGCAAGACGACTCGACTCCTCTTGGCTCCTCATCCTCACCTCCTCACGATCATCCATCCGTATTCTTTCAAGCTTACCGACGGACGGACGTACAAGCGGGCGGGAGTGAAAGCGTATGAGAGGTGGAAGCGGTGGTTCTGTGCGGCGGTAGTGGGATGGATTCCTGACGGATAGGACACCTTACATTCCATCTCCAATCTCCATCTCCGTCTCGTCCTGCCGTCCGCCGCAAACTATGCAACACGGCCTCCACGATCTACGACCCGGCGGTCGATACCGAGTTTCGCTTGCTTCTGCTGCAGTTTGAGGGTGCTGATGCCCACCCGTAGTGTATTACTGCAGCTACCGGAATTGGTTGAGTTCCCGCTTGCTGGTGGTGGCCGATAATACGATGCGAACCGAACCTAACGTGGTTGACTCGCCGTCCGCCGCTGCCGCCTCATTGCTTTACCAACTTCGACCTGCCTGCCTTGCATTACCTCACCCTCGCCTGACCTCACCCCGAAATTCAAGTCTCTTGTCATGTCGCCCTGAGCGAGGGTCCGGCAGGTAAAGTAGCTTGCCCTTCCTGAATGATGCGGTGGTCATCTTTTTGCCGACAAGCGGCGGCGGCGACGGCGCCCCCGCGGCTATCGTGTGTCGTGTGTCTTTCTGTTCTTTCAACCCGCACTCAACGACTAGTCGCACGCGCATACCTACCCTTTTGCCCTTGGCTTGTTTGATTCCATGAACAAGAAGAGAGTCTGGTGTTTTGAACATGCTGGTCGCTCCAACGACGCTGGATCGACCTGGCCCCGTCTCAACGCCACACCGTCGTCCCCTTTTTTGGTTTTGGTATCCCCTTCAACCTGTTCCAGCTTCCCGGGGAAAACAAAACAAGGAGGACCAGGCAAAGAAGGGAGGCTGGCTGGCGTGTTCCATGAGGTATCCATTTTGCGTTCCGTTCTTCGAGATCACCGACAGGCGCATGGGTCGTGGTTCTTTGGGAGAGAGTCTCCGGCGGCCGGCAGGGACAGGCCCGAGTGGACGCAACCCCCAAGAGGAGGAAGAGTCCCAAGTACCAAACGTGTTGTTCGTCCACGCCCCCGGCCCGCCGCAAGGATCTCTGTCCTGGGCCCTGGGTGCAGTGGGTGTCAATCGCCCCAGCGTGCGATGAGCGTGGCATGGCATGGTCTGGCATGGTCTGGCATGGCATGGGGCATGGCAGCATGGGTAAATATCTCGTCTTAGTGGCCGTGGGCGTACCGACACCCGAAGAAGAAATCAGTCAGAGCCACGAACGAGGACGAGCACTGACTGGCAGGCATTGTGCCAACGGCAATTGTGATTTGATGCAAATGGGAATGGTAATGGCAAATGACGATGGCGAGATGCACACGACTCTCTCTCCAACTTTTATTGCCTCAATCAGCAATGCTGCTGTTAACGCCGCCTCAGCTCAGCTCACCGCCTGCCGACTCGACTCGACTGGCATTGGCCGGCCGTTGTTATTTCGTGTCGATACGCCCGCGGGTGCCACACTGCCACCCAAGGGACCAGAGTGACGAGTTGCAGATGGCGTGGCATAGGCATAGCAAATATGTATGCGGCTTGCAGGTATCGTTCGTTGTTGAGGGTATCCGTAAGGAAGGTAGTTAGGTACCTACCTACCTTACCAAGGTACTCGGCGAGGACCCGAGGGACGAACAACTGGCTTGAATCGCATGCGTATCCGTAGATTGGTGGGAGTGAGTTGTAATGCTGTGCTGTGCTGGTGCTCGCCGGCCGGTGCTGCACAAAGAAGACACCGCAAGCACAGCGCTGCACTGCAGCAGCATCCACTGGACTGCTGCAATCTTGGTGCTGCTGGTTCTGCCGATGGTGCTTTAATGCCGGCGGTCGACCGGGTGGTGGTGGTAGTGGTGGTGGTAGCGGTGGTGGAGGGGAAGCGAGAGCGAGCAAGCAAGGCGACAATGTACCACTTTCATGTATGCAGGCTGCAGAGGTACATGACATGGTCGCTCCGTGTTTCCGTCTCATGGACGGAGCGGTGGGCGCGGCCGTGGGCTAGCTAGGACGTGGCTTGTCATGGCAATGGGGAAGGTCTCAAAGGGACCTCGCAAAGAGACCTCGCAAAGATGACGGGCTAAAGCCGCGGCGGGCAAGGAGGCGCGGTGTTGGAATTGGCGGGTTGAGGCGTCCATGAGGCGTGCCGTACCTGACAGAGAAGGGAAAGGTGCCAACACCACGAGCGAGAACTGGGAAGGGATGCTGGGTCGAGGTGAAGTGAGGGAAGCAGATGAGGGAGGCATGGCATGTATGGGATAGGTGTGTGGTGTGGTGTGGTGTGGGATGCGTCGCTCTCTCACTCTTTTCTCTGTCTGCGCTGCTGCAGCCAGCTGCTCCAACATCTGGAAGTAGCAGATGCGTGCCTCTGACGCGGCAGGTGCTGCAGCGAGATACGAAAGGGGTACATGGGCCCTCCACATCACTGGACATCACATACCTGACCCGTACGGATACGCAGTACGCCCTCACCCTCTACTGCGTATCTGCTGGTTCCTGCTGCTGGTGCCCGTTCCTACGTCGCTCCTCCCAGGGTCAGGACAACCTTCTTCTCTGTCAGGACCTGGGCTGGCCTGGCTGACCATGCTATGCCATGCCATGCCACAAGGCACGGCACCATTACCGTGCCGTACCAGCCAGAACACGCCGTTCAGGTCATGGAAGGGGGCCGCGAGAGAATGTCAGTGGGTGCTGCGCTAAAAGATGAAGCTCCGAGTTTGTAGTGTGGGCGAGTATCTATCTGTACTGCTGCTGCATTGAAGAGAGGGTGCATTGCCAGCAATTTCACCCAACCCATCCAAGCGCATATCATCCCTTGGCCCTTGGGACCTGGTTCCCGGCCATGTGTAAGGTAGGTACCTACATACATACATACATACATACATACATACACATATGGGGCTTCTTTGCCTCGCTCTTTAGTGCCAATACACCGGACACACATCACTAACAAAGTGGAAAGCCTCTACGCAGTACTGACTGGTCAAGGCAGGGTTTGGCTACCTGTTCCTGCGCCTGTCGCAGGAACCTTGCCTCTCTCTCTCTCTCTCTCTCTCTCTCTCTCTCTCTCTCTCTGTCACTCTCTCATTCTCACTCTGTCAGAGTCTCTCTTCTTCTTTTTTCCCCCATTCCCCCTTCTCCTTGTTTTTATTCAGGTAGTGTATTGGCCTGAGCTTTTCCGCCTTCCAGCTCCTTTCCGCCGCCTTCTTAGACGCTACCTCACACATGCATGTCTATGTAAGTGTGTAAGGTATTGTACCAATGGTGGTGTGCGTAGGTGTGGTATGTGTACATTGCTGCTGCGGTACACTTTTGAGTCCCCGGTCTTGACTTGAGTCTTTCCGCGGGCAGCCCAAAGAATACGCTATGTACCTGGCATACCTTACCTTGCCTCCCGTCCTCTCTCCACTCCCACGGCCTTCCACACTCCCCCCGTCCCCTCCCACACACACACACACACACACTCTCTCTCTCTCACACACTCATACTCCAGACAGAGGCACACACACACACACCAGACAGACCAGACCAGACCAGACCAGCAGAGTGTGCTAGCTAAGTAACCTGCCCGTCCTAGTGCACCTGCTAAAAGGTGAGGCGTGTACGTACCCCCCTCCCACCCCTTGTTGCTCTATGTATGTACTATGGGCAATGTACCTTACCCTCCATACGTCTTAATATTATTGTTTGGCTTTAACACGCTCCAGTCCTCTCCTCTCTCCTTTTTTTTTCATCCCTTCCCCGGCTGCATACTGCACTGACCTGACCTGACCTGGTCTGGGGCCTGACCTGACCGTACTTACCGACCGTATTTCTCTTGCCTCTCCCGTCCCCTTACTAGACGTGGTTTTCCTCTTCCTTTTCTTCCTTCTCTCCGTTTGCAATTTCCTTCCCAATTTGTAATTAACTCTCTGGGCTCTTTGGCTTGCTTCTTGCACTCTCTTTTTCTCGGGTCCATCCTTCTCTCGCTACGCTACCTGGCAATCTCCCGACATCTCACCCGCAGCATCCAACCAAGCCTCGCCTCTCAGCTGGCCACAGACCTGCTCACTCACTCGCCTGGCCCCCCTTCCTCAAATCTCATAACATCCTCCTCGCTCGCCCTCCAATAGACTTTCACCCTTTTTTCCCAACTTCCACCCGGGAATCGAGCAACACTGCACGGAAACATACACCCCCCGACCAACCAACAATTCCACCGATCTCCCGCCACCACGATACACACGTCGTTGTCGTACTGCGCCTGACCGCACTCTCGGGCTCGACACACGCTTCGCCGCTCATCTCACTGCCACTCCCACTCTCACCCGACGGCAGCAACCAACGAGACCCTGCCGTGGCCGCTTGCTTGCTTGCTTCCCAGCCGCGTCTGCTGCAGCAAGCCCCCTCCCACCCAATACGGACTTGTCGTGGTCCAGCCGCTCCTTCTGCACATCTGCGTGAAGCACCGAAGCAAACATCCCTCGAGATAGTGACCTTTGCCTCGAATCTCCCAATTGCCGTTGCGTTCTGCGCCGCATTCGCAACCCATTCTGTAAGTTGCCACGAGCACGCCTCGCTTACCCGGCCACCGCAGCCGCAAACTCGCAATCCTGCCTCCGAAGACTGGGTTTATTACACAGAGCTACGGCACCTTGACCCTGCACACATCCGTGTGTTGCTCACGAGACCTGCTCCGTCTCACAAAACCGCCAGTGCTTGTTTGCGGCCCTCCATCTAGATATACTCTTGCTAACTTGCTCTCCTGCGGGACACCAGCCCCACGACAGCTCTCTCCCCTATTTCGACCATCTGGGCCCCATTTTCCTGTCTCAGCGCCGATCTCGAGTGTGTAACCCAACGGTTCTAGAATTGGTTTCTGACGGCTTTCTCTGAATCGATTGCGGATCTGGATTCCAGTGGAACAACCCTCCAAAAGAACAACAAAAATCATCTCTTCCCGCGACAGTTCGGTACGATGGCGGGCGAACAGGGAGCCGGTGGCGGCATAGAGAGCAACCGTCGGCACTTGTCGACTTCTACTCGTGCCAGTGCCGATAATGAACCCATCCAAGAGACAGAGCCCCAGACGGGCAAGCAGACCGAACAAGAAGAGGCCAAGGCCCAATTCCAACAACCTTCCCAGGACTCTCCCAGAGGTTTCAACCCGCCTTCAAGCACGTCAACTCCTTCATCAGCACCCCTGATGGCCAGGGCATCTTCCAACAGTTCCACGGTTTCGACTCCGAGCGCGCCGACAGACAGCTACTTTGCACCAGTCCCTGAGGCAAAGGCACCCGCACCGAGGCCATCTCGCCCTCTCGAGCCTCCAGTCACCAAGGGTACCTTGAGCGAGCTGGACGTGTGCAAAATCATGCACAATCCCAAGTTGCGCCACGATATTAACTTTGACCCCGAGCTGCATTTCCGACCCAACCTGGATGGAGACAAGGGCAAGCGGAAGCAACATAAGGCGGACCTCTTCTGGAATACCTTGCAGGACCAACTGGTTGATTTTGTGAGGGAACCGGAGGCTTTTTACGCTGCTCACGGCCAGACGGACGATTGGTGTTTGCCATCACTCTTGAAGGCTGTGAAGGACATCATCCAGACTTTGGTTCCCCAGAGAGACAGGGTTTACTTGGATGAGGGACTCAACGTCGATCTGCTGATGCAGCAGTTCTACAGGGGCGTTGCGGATCTGGAAAAGTTGGCCTTGTGGTTGTCTCGCGTTCTCAAGTCACATTGCGCCCCAATGCGTGACGAATGGGTGGACCAGATGTACAGCCAGCTCAGCAATGGAAACAGGATGAATAACGTGGAGGAGTTGGTCAAGGGCATGAAGAGCCTCTTGAGCGTGCTGGAGGCCATGAAGCTCGACGTTGCCAACCACCAGATTCGTTGTCTCCGCCCTATCCTGATCGAGGGAACCGTTCCATTCGAGCGCAAGTTTTTCGAGAAGAAGATTCAGGGCAACAAGTTGGACGTTACGCAGGCGAACGCATGGTACAGGGACGCCGAGGACCGATACGCATCATCCGTTTCCCCCGTTGCGGCACACTCTTTCGGCGAGATGTCTGTGTTCTTCGAAGCTATTTCCAGACTCATCCTGCCTTCGGTCTCGGATAAGTCTCTGCCAAATACCTTCATCTTTGATGAGGAGCGCTTTATCAAGTTGCGAGCTGATATGCTGGACGCTATCAACCTGGAAGTCTGCATGCGAATGTTCGACGACCTGGAACGCGTTGGCCGACTTGCTGTTTTCGACGTGGATCGATTCGATGAAGGGACTCGCAGCCGACCAGCTTCTTTGACGCCAGCCTTCGACTTCAACACTCCTCCCTCGCGACCCTCAAGTCTCGCCTTTAGCGCGAGTGGCTCAGCAACCTCTTCTCCCAGATCTTCACTGGTATTCGCTCCTGCTGATCCCGTAGACTCCGTGGCGAAGTCCAAGGAACTCTACAACTCACTCGTCGCCTTACTTCACACCTCACCACCGCCACGCCGACACGAATCCCGCTGGGA
This sequence comes from Colletotrichum aenigma, assembly GCF_013390185.1. NCBI lineage: Eukaryota > Fungi > Ascomycota > Sordariomycetes > Glomerellales > Glomerellaceae > Colletotrichum > Colletotrichum aenigma. The sequence continues at coordinate 3,882,399 of NW_023500908.1, forward strand.
AGCCCTGGCACCCTCCTTGGCTATCCAGATCTTCCGCTTCTGCAACGCCCCGTCCGACATACTTCCCGTTTTGGAATCAAAGCTCGCTTCCAACGTTTGCGACGTCAACAGCTCGATGTTCCAGGAAGTTCAGGAGCAATTCCACGGTAGGCTCTTGGTGGAGCTGCAGAGGCGGGTCAGGGAATACCGTGGACTAACAGGCGTTGGACTATTTTCAGTCGCCACAGGCGGTCGTGCCAACGGCTCAGGGCGGTCATGGAGTGGCAGCCCCGACCGCGATGGCCGGGAGCCCTCCGAGACCAGCCGCGAAGTCCGTGAGGATGGCGGTCTCGAAGACATGGCGACTCGGCTGGCGCACCTCGGTATTCTTCACTGGCGCGTGTTCGCGGGCCTGGCCTATACCTCCGAGGAACAGGCCGACAGCGTCATGGAGATGAACCAGTTCTAGAAGAACTGCCTCTGAGCAAAGCTCGCCCTTTGAGGCGTCACATTATTTAATATGGACGCTGCTGGTCAAGAAGCCAGCAGCCCGACTCGCCCCGACAAGGGGGGCTTCTCTACTATGTCTGGCCGAACAACAATACCCCTTACAGTATTTTAATCTTGCATTTCACAACTTTTCTCGCAAGAATTCATATCTCTTCAGGCAACGGGTGTTACGGAACCTTAGACGGTGTTTTGGGGATCAAAGCATCAAGCTCGCGCTTTTATCGCGTTGGTTAGTTGATTGGATAGGCGTTTCTATGGCGGTGGTTACATGCAGATACATAGCGCACACTTTTGCATTGCTCTGAGACAGAAAATGAGAGTTTCACTTGACGTTTAAACATTTGTCTACATTTTAATCACAACGCATGTGACTATGTACTCAAGTGAATCGCTCAGCCGAATGGTCGTTTTGGCTTTCTTTTCCTCTGCCCATGCACGCTTGTGTCTCGATGGTGTGTCCTTGCACTCTGTGTCTTGTTTTGGCCAGCTTTATGTCAAATTATTCATCGCTTGCGTGGGCCGGTTGCCGTTCAGATCAATATATATTAATGTAAACGTTAGGCAAAAAGGTGTGCCCACAAGCGGCAAACTGTGTGAGAAGGTTAGAAAGAAAGGGTGTCCCCGCAGGCGGTAACCTGCTACACGAAAGTATTAAAAAAGTGAGAGGGAAAAAGGACATGTCAATCTCAGGTTTGAGCTGTGAATGAATCTTGACCACTGCGTGGTGAACCGAGTTAAATACGAGCAACCCGGATAGAAGCCCCATGATAACTTTGCTGGTGCCTATCTTGCTAGCATATATCTGACGTTAAATGTAATTGAGGTAAAACAACTGTAGCAACAGAAGCGACAATAGGCTCGGTGGTAATAATAATAGGAGCAATCGGCAGCGACAGCAATGACGATATTGAACACGTATATAGAAAAAAGTAGAAATTGGTTCCTCTGGCTCAGGAAAGGTAGGGAGTCTCATGTGTTCTATTGCTCAAGTAGTGAAAACTTCGGTGTGAGACTGGCCTGGATGAGAGGCCCCAAGCACCCAGACAAGACAGTTTCACCGAACACCTGACGTTCTGAGCCCTGGCCTACCCTTAGGTGAGTCCTGTGAATGCGATTTGTACGCTTGATACATTAGAGCTCTCGTGATGGTGGCAAGCAAGTGTGTTTACAACCGGGACAGGAGGGCTGGGAGCCAGACAGGTGAAGCGGGGTCCCAGACTGAGGATGGTGAAGGGGACGGTGAAGAGGGGGACTTGGTCGAGGTTGGAAAAGCAACAATAAGCATGCTGGAGAGGGAAGGAAGGTCAAGTTCGATAAAGTGGGTTACGAAGCAAATCTCTCAAAACGTTGACACTATTCCGAACCTCCACAGACTCGTGTTCGGTCTACTAGCTGCGTGGAAATAATTGCCAAGTTGATTCTGCGATTCCTAAACGTCTACGTTACCAAATATGCCGTAAGTATTGGCCACTTCCTGCTCCAAAAGCCTCAGGGGACTGCACCAGAACATGAAATGGTTGAAAGAAGACTTGAAAGGGGTACGGTCCCTGGTGATACAAGAGAGGCATACCCAAGACCATGTAGAACATTCTGCTACGGTCCTGCAACTCCGTTCTCTACAGCCGACGCCCCTCCTCCGGCGGTTTCTTTTTCAAAGCCCATTGCCGTACCCTTGAGCGTACTTGCCGACGCAAGAGGACTCAAAGGCGATGTGGCAGCAAAAGCAATGAGACTTGGGCACAGACAAAAGAAAATGTGACCTGGACACGGCGCTTGTGTGAGAGTCGCCCTTCGTGGGATGGTTGATGGGGGTTTCAAGGTCACCGTCCAGTACAAACACTGTCCTCATTGTCTTGCATCAGACGGCTAGAAAGCAATATATTTGTTGTGCTGAGGCTGTGTGACACTCATCCTCGCAGCCGGTATCATGACTTTGATCCAAGTCCTTCGGCGAACCCGATGCCGACTGGGACGGGTGTCACTGGGTATCTTAAACGGCCGAAAGGAATCCGCTCTGGCGCAAGGAATCCAACGAACGATGGTCTCCAACACGGCTCGTAGAGTTCGCCGGTGAAACTGGACTGGCCTGGTTGCTTTGGAAAGTTGGCTCTGTAGCTGACACGAAACTACACTAGAGACAATATCTCGTTATCCAGTACGTAACATGCTCATCCCTCAACTTAGAGCCTTTCCATTCTGTCGTCAAGGGCAAAGGACTTTATCGCATCTCTGAAGAAACATGCGCGACATGGGTGATGACGTAAACTCTTATTATCCTTGAGACTGCCTGCCTGACTCTAGGCAGAGCGTTCTTTGTACTATTGCGATCGTGACACGGGCGATATTGGCCCGACGATGACTGCTTCTTTGCGCTTCCTGTGTCTCTTCTACCAAAGCCGTAGCCGTATTCATTTCCCTAACCAACTCCGAAATCATAGGACAAGTCTTCATTTTTCTCGACCGCCTCCCCAGCGAGCCGAGTCGTGCGTGATCGTACGGGGGATATATTTAGTTGATGAGCATGGAAACCTGTTCTCCTCATCTATTAGTCAAGTCTAAAGGGCAGAAATGTCGGGGAAGAGGGAGACTTGCCGCCATGACGACGCAGCATAAGCTGATGTACGGACTTAAACGCTCGCCTACCCTGGCGAATTTCCAAAAGATGCCCATGAAGCTACCGATCGATCAGCATTCTCGTCATGAAGCGTGTGCTCTGTGCCGGGCCTCGTTCTTACCCGTCCTTGTTTCGGTCCATCATGGCGGGTATGAGCTGGTGGATGTATGCGCATGTGCAGACGAGCAGGAGGATGACGAGGAGGAGAGACTGGAAATTGAAGAGGGCGGTCTGGCGGGGCTTGTTAGCATTCTTCGGATTTATTCGTTGGATGCGACTGCGACCCACCATGTTTGCGACTGTTGTCCCTCTGCGCGGGAACTGGCGACGTGGTTGACCTGGATGCAAATGGATGGAAGATCGCGATACCAGAGCCCAGGGGTGCGGTACGCTTCAGCCTCTCCTGTCCGTACAGTGGACAAGGTGGCCCGGAGATTTACTGAGCCACACGTGGCTCGAGCTCTACCTAGCTCTGCGTCAACCCCTGAGGCAGCACCGAGGCAGGTACCTACTTTGGCGCCACCCCCACAGTGCAAGCTGTGGAAACTGAGGCTGAAGCTGCTTGCCCTGTGCGTTGCGCAGTCTGTCACCGTGAATTCTCCATCTGGAGTTCGTCCTACCTCCGCCAATTTCGTCTTCACGATTCAACCTCCACCTCCTCCACCTCACTGCTTGCGCCGTCAACACGAGTAAACCATTCAAAACAATCAAAAACCTGTGCGACTCTACACTAGGCACAAGCGATCCATCAATCAGCGCGCACCGATCACTCACGACTGCCCATCATGGAGCCTCGCGCCCGCGCTGCCAAAAATGTTGGCAAGATGAACTTTAGCCACAACGAGCGTACGCACATTTTCGTGCAAATTCCCTCACAGCGAAATCCCCAAGCTAATTCGACTGCTCCTTCCTAGTGGCTCAGCTGCTCTACGCCCATGGCGACGTGCGGAACCCCCTTCCCGAGACCATCCGCGTCCTCGACGAGATCGTGACCGAGTTCATCCAAGGCATGGCCTTCGAGGCCACCCGAGCTGCCAACTACGCAGGCCGGCAGAAGGTCAAATACGAAGATTTCGAGTTCGCCTTCCGAAAGAACGACGCGTTTCTCGGCAAGGTGCAGGAGGTCTTTGAGAAGAAGGGCGAGATCGACTCGGCGAAGAAGATCTTCACAAAGGACGACGAGGCCGTTCTCATGAAGGACGCAGCGGACCAGGAGGGGGGCAAACAGTCAAAAGACAAGGCCGTCAACGGGCAGGGCGATGCCGCGAGCTCTGCTGCCGATGCTGCTGCGAAGCAGGAGGAGGAGCTGGGCGAGGCGGACGACGACGCCGATGCTGAGAGTGAGATTGCGGGACGACCAGCCAAGAGGGTCAGGCTCGACGGCGACGCAAAATGAGAGTTGGAGGTGGCACGGCGATTTTGTTGTTGGGCACGGTGCATAGCGACTGGCGTTTTGGATCAACGGCCTTGTATTGGCTCAGCTGGCATTTCTGACGACACATCGGCAGAGGCATAGGCAAATTAAGCATGGCATAATTAATACTTTTTGGGGGCTTTGAGCAGTGTGCATCAAATCATCGATCAAGCAGGCCGAGTTTGACATGACGCCGTTGAAACTTTTTGGGCACAATGGAGCGAGATCTGAGGTTTCCACTTTTGACCAGGGTGCATCACGATCTTTGACTTGGGGAAAAGTGGTCGAACCCCGCCGACCTTAATTCGACATACCACAGCCGTCATACCCTCGCATGGCATGACAACAAACAAATCGAAGAAGCAGACGCGAGGTCTCTTCGTGCACACAATAAGGTTCAGCCGCCTTCTCAGTACAACCATGTCATGCATGTGTTGGACTGCAACCGCAAGGTAGAGCGGTGCGGCCTTTTGCCCGTTTCCCGAATCGGCACCGGAGCCGCTGCTGTCGGTAGAAGCTTCACGCGGGACCTCGCCGAGAAAGTGGACTACCTCCCACAGCACGCGACACCCCGGCCACCAGAAAGCCCAGGGCCTTTTCCAAGGTAGCTATTTGTTCCACGGTGTACTGGGTTGCATGCCGCACACTAGCTGGCGATATCGGGGAAAAGGGAGGGAGGGGCGAGACCTTGGCGGCAGGTGACGATGCAGCTCTGCTGTCGCATCACACTCTCTGTTTCTCGTCTCGACGGCGCCTCAGCGGAAACAAAAGGTCTGGCCGCGGGCCTTCCTGATGCATGCTATGGTATGTTTAGGCATCTCAGAAGGAGCCGGTAAGTCTAGGTCAAGTTAGTGGTGTTGGTTGGCTCCATTATCTCTCCGCGCAGGCGCAGAAGCCAAAACAAATGGTTGGCAGTGGATGACCACCCTCGAGAATCTCTCTACCTTACCACGCCTACCTATCGACTCCACCTATGCCGCTCTTTTCCCTTCCTCGCCCATCCACCCACCACCTGAATAGGCACTCCTGCATTCGTTGCTTCGCACTGCTGGTGACTCGTCCATTGCCTCTCTCACCCATCCCATTCTCTCTCACACAGCCCTGTCTGCCCGACCTAGTGATCCACCACACTAAGGCAGACGGCAGCAAAATGCGCAAGGGTGGTGAGTTTGAGGGGTGGCACACTGCACGCAATAGGCTGCACGTATTTCGTCCTTTTCTTGCCCCCCCCGGCCTCCCGGCCCTTGGCCTTGGGAAAGACCCCGACTGACTGATTGACTGCCTGACTGATTGAACCGACAACCGACTGAAGGTGACTGACACACCCATTCATTACTCCAGCCTCCCCACTTCCGATGAACGATGGGTCGTCCTCTCTTTGGTTCTTCACTACACCCCGCTTCCAGTTGTGTTTGAAATCTCTTCGTGATCTTTTCCCACTCGAGATATCACTCCGTTTTCAGAGTTGAAACGTCTAGTCCCTCCCTGGCCTGCTTCACTTCACTACCCCACCGCGCCACCAGGAACCTCTTTGTGCTCTACGCGGCCTCGACTTCAAGACATGACTTCACCTAGCCGTCATGTCTGGCCCGAAGAAAAATGATGATCACCATGTCCCTCAAAACCCCAGGGTTAAGACACAATTCGAAGATTCTGAACAAGACACCTATGGATCATTTGACAGAATGTCGACAGACAGCAAATTATCTTGGTCGCAAGACCACGGAAAGGGCCTCGACCTGCCCGACCCCGAATCTTTCCGATCAGTCTCAACAAGTCCTTTTCAGAATGGGAGAGCCTCGCCGTTGTTGGGTGGATCAGAGTTCCCTACAATACCTCAGACACCACCGACGCAGGGGAAGCTATGGCGGTCCTGGGTCATGAACAAGGGCGTCGTCTTGGTGGCTCTCTCGCAGCTGTTCGGTGCTCTGATGAACCTTACAGCGCGGCTGCTTGAGCTTGAGGGAGAGGGAATGCATCCACTTCAAGTCTTGTTCGCCCGGCAGAGTGTGACCATGGTCTGCTGCTGCGCTTACATGTACTGGATGAAGACGCCAGATTTTCCGTTTGGAAAAAGGGAGGTCAGATGGCTTCTCATCGCCAGAGGAGTGAGTGGGTTCTTTGGCATCTTTGGCATGTGGTACTCGATGATGTACCTCCCTCTTGCCGAAGCCACAGTCATCACGTTCCTGGCTCCCAGCGTTGCGGGTTACGTCTGTTACATCGCGCTGCGCGAACCGTTCACTAGAGCTGAGCAGATAGGAACTGTTATAGCCTTCTTCGGCGTTGTTCTTATTGCTCACCCGGCGTCCCTCTTCACCGGTGATTCGACTTCCTCGGCCGCTGCCACCTCGCCCGAGGATTACAATGCCACGAACGGCACCGCGTCAACGACCACCCTTCCCGGTCTCAACCACCAGGCCACGACGGCAGAACGCTTGACAGCCATCGGCGTCGCCATACTCGGGGTCTTTGGCGCCGCTGGAGCTTTCACGACCATCAGGTGGATAGGCAAGCGTGCGCACCCGCTTATATCCGTCAACTACTTTGCGACGTGGTGCACGATCGTATGTGCCGTCGTCCTCACGATTGCGCCGCTTCTCGAGTTTGAGCAGCCGGCTCTGCGGTTCGCGCTGCCCCACTCAGGACGGCAGTGGCTGTTCATGGTGTTGCTCGGTGTGTTTGGATTCATCATGCAGTTCCTTCTTACCGCGGGACTGGGTATGGATCGCTCAAACAGGGCCAACGCCATGGTCTACACGCACATGCTCTTCGCGGCAGGTTTTGACCGTTTCATCTTTGGCAACGTCATGGGGTGGATGAGTTTGGCGGGATGTGGGCTCATCATCGGGAGCGCGCTTTGGGTTGTCCTGATGAAGAGCCCGCCGCCACCAAGAAGGGAGGTTATGGTGGACGTTGAGGTCGCGAATGTTAGGGATACCGAGGCTGTACCGATGCTGGCGGATATAGACGGGGGTAGAGATGAAGATCTAGAACCGGACAGGGCACGATAATACCATCATGAATATAACACATGGAACGGGGCTGCTTGGAAATGGTATGTTAACGAGAAACATGGGCATTGGCAACCCATAGAGAGGCGGTGCATGCTACCCACTCATGGTTGAGAAACGGAGTATCGCAGAAATTCCGGCTTGCATGAATGAACATTTTCAAAACACCTGGGCATTTGAGTCCAATCACCAAGAGTGGCACTGTTTTCCAGTGATATTAGATGCCTTGATCGAGCCTGTTCATTACACTGTCAGAGAGGCGAGAAGTAGTACAAATTTCCTCTTTCATGGGGGTGCTGAAGAAGCAGCAATCGACAATGCATCGCGAGCTGTCAACATTGTGCTTGCGGGCTATAAGTAATGGCGAAAAGCTATATGCAGCATCTAGGCACCTCGACATCTCGAACGACATAGCTTTACCTGTAAAACAACGCATCATGGCTTAACCGAGTTATACCTCGATACCTATCGGAAAACTCGTTGAGCCGTGATGACTTGCTGAGCTTCGATCACCACCAAAGACTGACGTATCCAGTCCCCATGAGCAACGTCATACGCCATGATGTCAGGTCGTCGACCGATCAAGGGACACAAACGTGGTGTCAAGCACGGAATAGGGGTCCTATCCCAAGTGCAGCCCCTGGAATTCCTGGCGCGCGCGTTTGCGCCGGCGGGTACCTAAAAAGGACCACGATGAGACAAGTCTCAACATTCCCGAACGCGGGAAGAGTACACAGAAGAAATTATGATTTGGATCATGTTTCCACAAGAATACACGCTTGGTGACAAGTATGGTGCGACCTTGGAATCTTGAGAGAAGAATGCAAGACAGTGGACGACACGCTGTGTAACAATAGACGCCGTTTCGCCCTGATGATCAAGATCCAGGTGCCTACAATAGGTCATCGTGGGCCCTCGGCGGAAGAACCCAAACGCTAGGCGAGATGAAAAGGGATGGTTTCCTTCCGTGACTTCAGTGCATCCGACCTAACTCCCGTCACCGGATAAGGTCTCGGGTCCGGGTAGTGATGAATGCCCGTGAGCCAGACATTTTCTGAGGTTTCCTACCCGTGAGGGTGAAGGGGGAGAACTTGAAAGCTCTGCACTGAAATTGTCTGAATCGGAATTGAATGCTTAATCAAGACGGGTTTGATGGGTAACATGTAGTTGGACGTGAATGATATGGAAGGAGGTGCAAACAGGAAGCTATCCCAAGGTCACGTGTGGGACCAGGTTCCCAAAGTGCCGGCCGGCGCCTGCACTGTGCGCCTCAGCTTTGCAGGGATAGAGTGAGGCGCGTCTCCCAAAATCTTTTGGAAGCTTCAACCAAGCCCGTCCAACGCCAATCAACCCCCATCGAAGCCCGCGAATTCATTGCGACCACAACGCCATTCCCGAACGCTCCGCTACACCAATTTCAGACGAAAGCCTTGATACGCGAACAATTGACCCCCGGCAACCGACGCCCCCGCCGCGACGATGGTCCAGATCAGTGAGGTTAAGGGAAACAGTCGCGAGAACCGCACTGCTGCCCACACCCACATTAAGGGCCTAGGATTGAAGCAAGATGGCACGGCAGAGAAGCAAGCGTCTGGTTTCGTCGGCCAAACCACAGCAAGAGAGGTCAGCGGCATCCCTCGTGGTTGCGCAGCGTAATTACTGACAGATCTGCCGAATTTTAGGCATGCGGTATCGTAGTCGATCTCATTCGCGCTCACAAGATGGCCGGTCGCGGTGTTCTGCTCGCCGGTGGACCTGGAACAGGAAAGACGGCCCTTGCGCTTGCCATCAGCCAAGAGCTTGGAACCAAGATCCCCTTCTGCCCGATTGTTGGCAGCGAAATCTACTCGACAGAAGTAAAGAAGACCGAGGTATTGATGGAGAACTTCCGCCGCGCAATCGGCCTGAAGGTCCGGGAAACGAAGGAGGTCTACGAGGGCGAGGTGACAGAGCTCACTCCCGAGGAGGCTGAGAACCCTCTGGGCGGATACGGCAAGACCATCAGCACACTCCTGATCGGCCTGAAGAGCGCGAAGGGGCAGAAGAAGCTGCGGTTGGACCCGAGCATATACGAGGCCATCCAGAAGGAGAGAGTTTCGGTGGGAGACGTCATCTATATTGAGGCGAACACTGGTGCCTGCAAGCGCGTGGGAAGATCAGATGCCTATGCGACCGAGTTTGATCTGGAGGCCGAGGAGTACGTGCCCATCCCGAAGGGTGAGGTGCACAAGAAGAAGGAGATCGTGCAGGACGTTACTCTTCATGACCTCGACGTCGCAAACGCTCGGCCCCAAGGTGGTCAAGATATTATGAGCATGATGGGACAGCTGATGAAGCCCAAGATGACCGAGATCACGGACAAGCTGCGCGGCGAGATCAACAAGGTGGTGAGTAAGTACATCGACCAGGGCGTTGCAGAGCTTGTCCCTGGCGTGCTTTTCATCGATGAGGTAAGCGGAACTTTCATGTCGTGTCTGACGCGAACTGAGACCGGTGGATTAATCTTCAACAACAGGCGCACATGCTCGATGTCGAGTGTTTCACGTACCTGAACCGGGCCCTGGAATCGAACATCTCCCCGATTGTCGTGCTGGCATCCAACAGAGGAATGGCCACCCTTCGCGGTACGGACGACATCGTCGCGGCGCACGGCATCCCTACCGACTTTTTGACTCGTCTTCTCATCGTTCCCACGACGCCCTACCAGCTGGACGAGATCAAGCGGATTGTTCGCATCAGAGCCACGACCGAGGGTGTGCCTATCACCGATGCCGCCCTGGACAAGATTGCGGAACACGGCGTTCGCATCAGCCTGCGGTACTGCCTGCAACTGCTGACACCCGCCAGGTAAGTGAAGAAATGATCGGTTTCTTGTTCCTGCTGCTGGCTTCCCACCGCTTTCTCTTACTCATCCCCATGCGGTTTCCCCTCTCTCTTGAATCGTGGATCGACCGGCTAGTGTGAGACATCCGGGCTAACCCCAATGAAAGCATTCTTTCCAAGGCAAACGGCCGCAGCCAAATCGATGTCCAGGACGTGGCTGAGTGCGAGGACCTCTTCCTGGACTCGCGGCGCAGCGCCAGCCTTCTGGGCAGCGAAAACGGACGAGGTTACATCTCGTGAGAGGAGTCAACAGAGGCATGCTTGTTCGGTAGGATAGAGAGTGAGAGGTCACGGTCCCCCGTTTAGTTTCTCGGATGAAGGATGGCGACGGCGTTGTAAAAGAACTTGTCACATTATCGAAGACCAGAACAGGTAATTCACGGCGTTTTATTTGCTGTGATAAATTACGATGATGATATTCCGTGGGAGATACCGGTCAATTGTCTCAGTCGGGTCCGTGAGAACCAAGTTGTGTTGTTGAGTTTCCAAGGGGCGAGCAAACGAATGCCGGGTGACATGTCCTCTGGCCCACGAGCGACGAGTGATTTCCCGTTGGTTCCCATTTCCTTGTCTCGAGTTGGCTGACCCCCCGAGAAGCGAAAGTGGGTGGGCGAGAGAGAGCAACGCTGTTTGCAAAACAAAAGCCCAGATGAGGAAAAAATGCAGGGCCGCCCTCCCGATTATAAGACATTCGCAGGCCGCGAACCAGAAAAACAATACCTGACGAGAGACATCCACGCACCGCCCGATGCCGATGCCGCCTTCACCCCAACCAGAGGCAATTGGCAATGGGGGGATTTGTAGGTAGCCAGCCCTTCACCGCGTCTTCAGTCTCCCGTTCTGAACCCTGGTCCCACATCTCATCCCATGGTACTCTGGCGCTCATCATCAGAGACATCACCAACGCCAAACGCATTGTGTCCTTGCCGATCAAATTTTAAAAACATTTCCAAGAAGACAGGAAGAAGAATCCACTGGAACGAAGAATTATGGTAAACGCCTGGGGGGGTTCTCGCCTTCTTCCCTTTCATCACGTGGGAGCTGATGTTTCTCCCAGCCTAGACCACTTTCGGCCAGGGGTGGTTGTGTTGGTTCGACGTACATCCCATTGTCTTTGTTCTTTTGGTGGGAGCGCGGGTTTTGATTGAACATTCCAACCGACCTACTTGCATTCATTCCCCTTCTTTCACTTATTCTTTCCCTTGCACTGTTCTCCGCCTGGCCCTGGCACACCACACCCATACCACACCACCACCGCGGACAAGCCAGGTCATTGTTTTTGACGTCTCGCAGGGCCATCGGTCTGCAGTCGGTATGCATGCTTTCCTTTGAGGAGAGGCTGGCTGATGGCAGGGGATCTCGGCGCCGTTAGGTGAGGAAAAGCAGGGGGCGAAGGAGGAAAAGAAGGTAGCCGCGCTCGCCGCGGTAGATGTTGCAGTAGTACCATCATTTAGTAGTTCGCCGACCCAGAAACATCGTCTGGTAGGGGGCCAGACAGAAAGAGAGAGGAGGAGGAGGGCGTACGTGCGGTGTTGCCAAGCCTTTTCTGAATTACAGACGACATGAAAGGATGAAATTCTTAAAATAACACCCAAGAATAAGGCTGCTTTGAGTGCTGCATCTCCCTCGTCTGTATCTCTCGACCTGTATAATTTCCCCATTCTCAACCTTTAAGCATGACCTGGACAGCGTAGTAGGGACGGGGGGTAAGAATTCTTCAAAGCCCGTGGCCTTGCGCGCGGTGTGTCGCTCTGATCACCCAACATCTCATTATCCATCTTTCCTCGCCTCGCCTCGTCGCCGCTGCCGCCGCGTCTTTCTCTCCGCCTTCTTGTCCTCCGCTCTGCAACTTCGGACTTGGACCCGAAGGGAACCTATCATTTTGTTCACCGGGGTCGCAAGAAAGGGGCCAAAACGCATCTGCCCATCTGCTTTTTGCCAGTTGCGAACGGAAAGCACTGGTGGACAGAGTGAGTTGAGTCGTCCCGGCCACGGAACAAACGCTTCCTCACAAAGGAGCTCTACCCTCATCTGCAACAGCTTGGGTGCCGGCACATTCCCGAGACATTTCCCCAAAGCCATCATTTTCCTCTCTCGTCCGTTCGTACGCCGTCTGTTCTGTTTCTTCATTCTGTTCGCTCCTCACGAAACCTGCTGCTCCCTCCCTCCACTTCTCTTGCTGCTGCAGCTGCTCCTTGCCGCGCCTTCTCCGTTGTCGTTGCTGTCCGTCGTCACCGCCGCCGCCGCAACAACAACGTACCGCCCTGCCCTCAACCCCCAATGTCCTTTCTGCTCCATAATGGCAACCGTCATCTTTGAACATAAGGTCATTGAGTTGGACGGTCATTGTCTGCCCCGTCTCTGCTGAATAGGTAGCCGCCATCTCGAAACCACAAAGAAGACGTACAGAACGGAGCGAACAATCGTCTCGACGAGGGGAGAGTCAGAGAGGGAATCTCGGCTGTCTTGTCTCGTTCCAGTTCCCCGATATACCTCTCCATCTGTCTCTCTCACGTCCTTCCAAATACTTACTGCCATTCTTCTTCACTCAAGCTCCCACACACCACCTGCCCCGCCATCTCTTCCAAACCAAACCAAACCCTGGCATCCCGTCGTGTTTCTCACCGTATACAACATACACGCCCCCCCGTCTGTCGCTGCTATCCTTCTCCAAACGCCCCTCTCCGAAGCATGGTGTAAGTCCGAACGTCGCAGAGCCAAGCCAACCAGCCGAACCGACCGCCATCTACCACCTGTCACCGTTTCCACCACCACCACCCTCACACCCGTTTGCACCTCCTCCCAACCTTCCAGGTCCCAAGATGACAGATGTGATTTCTACTCCCAGACCGCGGCGGTCAACCTCTTCTGGGGGCAACTCTTCCCAGTCGACCATGGAGCGCAGAGCAAGCCAGGGGACAGACGAAGGACCTGACTCTGTAGGCTCAGCTGGTAGTCGAGCTAGCAGGAAACGCGCTGCTTCTATCGACGTTGAGGAAGCAAACAACAGCTCGAGGGCGAGAGAGTACAGCTTGGAGACAGGACCGATGGGCGGCGAGGGCAGCAAAGACTACATTTGTCTATGCACGCCCGCTCTGAAAGTTCCAAGACCACGCAACGGTAAGTTCGACACCCGCTTCCTATGGTTCATCTTTCGCCAAAATATGCCGATGATCTCTGTTGCAGACGCATTATGAGACGAGAAACTCGGCAGGCGGTCTTTGTTGTTTGATTCAAATCGGCAGCTGGACACTTGTGCAACGCCTGTTGGCTAACGCTGCTGTTCTTTGATAGCCTTCATCTTATACAGACAGCACCACCAGGCCCAGGTCATCGCGCAACACCCAGGACTCTCCAATCCAGAGATATCCAAGATCATTGGCGAGCAGTGGAGGATACAACCCGAAGACGTCAAGGATAGCTGGAAGAAGCTCGCAGAAGAAGAGAAAATACGACATCAACGACAATATCCCGACTACCGATACCAACCAAGACGCGGTGGACGACCGGGAAGCCGGTCGGGCCCATCCTCTGGAGGAGACACAGGACGTTGCCCCAAGTGCGGAGGCAGATTCATCGCCACGCCCAGAACGCCTTCAACACCGTTTGTTACACCGACTGCAGCAAAATCGAGCATGCCTCCTCACCATCCGAGAGATTTGCGGGGCGGCGGCGGCGACAGCGAACAGCTCCGCCATGCTTTGCCTGGCGGTAAACAACCCATGCAATACCAATACGGCAACTTGCGAGACGTCGACGAAGAGTATGAGGCGACCTCGCCATCGCCGGAGCTCAAGCGGCGCCGCTTCAACGCCATGGGCCACTACCAAGCCGTCTCGTCACCGGGTCCGTACACCGGGCACCCTCTATCGAGACAGCCCCGATCGTCGCTGAGCATGCCGGGAACACCGCCTGTGCCGGGTTACGGACCTTTGCCTGGCCCTTCTGCACTCGCGAGGTCTGGCCACGGCGCCATGGCGCCTCCTCCGCGCCCGCATCACCCTGGATACGCAGGACCGAACCGCGGCTCTGCCTTTGACGAAAGCCTTCGTCTGCCGCCTTTGCAGACCCAGAACTCCCCGCCGCTTGGCAGAGATGGCGACACGAACGACCGCCCAAGCGCCCACCCGGCCGCTGGTTTGGGCATTGCAAACTCACGAGACGCCTGGGCGCAGAGTATCGAAGCCATGATTATGACGATACCTTTCCTGAGCAAGCTGAAGGTGCTGCAAAAGATCAGCCCGACTCTGGCGCCGCCAGGCCCTACCAGCCCTGACATCGAGACCCGTGGCGCAGTCATTGCCGTTGAAGGGGCTGATCCCCGGCAGCTGGAGCAGGTCGGCACAGCCATCCACCGATCTCTGTTGGGCCTGACGGAGATTGACCTTAAGATCTGGAGCGAGGCACCCACCACACCTATCTCAGTCATGTCTGCTGAAGAAGACACCAAGATGAACGACACCGCTTCCGTCTCCAGCAGCAGAAAGAGCAGCCATTCACAGCCGAGTCTCCAGGCATCGGAGCTGTTCTCCAACTACATGCAGACCATGGTGAGGTGGCACGAGAAGTCGAGGGAGATCGTCAGACACGTCACCACCAAGCCAGCCTTCGGACTTGATGATCATCCGCCGAGCAGAAGAGCGTCGGAGGGAGAGGTGCTGGTCGGCTCGAGGCACAACTCGATATCGTTGCCAGCCAAGACACCTATTGCGTTGCTCCCTATGGGTTTTAGTTTGACCATCTCGGACAAGTACGCTTGTATGATACCCATTTCCGACTCGTACGCCCCTGTCGACCATTGGCAATGGATGTCAACCCTTTGGAGAGGTGTCATTGGCCCCGACCTCGTCATTTATGTCAAGACTGCAGCGGAGGATGAAGTTGTCCGAGGAGGTGCCGTGGAGTTCAGAGGTCCCGGTGTAATTGTGGTCAGGATTGCGCACGGCAAATCACTAGACGAGAAGGCTGAGCGGCGCATTTGTTTCGAGGTGATCGAGTGGATCCGGGGCGCCAGTTTCCAGGAGGGATTTGGCCGAGGTTGACAACGGCGAAAAAAGCGAATTTAATGATTTGATATCCTTATGTTTTGGCGATTTGGTCAGAGTTGATAGTCGGGTTGAGACCGTTTCTTGTCTTATTTCTCGACATAGCGTAGGCGTAGATAGGAAAATAACGAGCCGTCATGATCGAATGAGTGTTGCGAAGAGTCCGTTTGCAGTCACGAGAAGTCGACATTGCGGGAGGATGTTGATTCGCATGTAAAGTGAAAATCAATCGAACTGGAGGGCAGGATTGCAGCATTGCGAGCCAAGGGCATGATTCGCACAGAGGTTCGCGCTGATATGCAAGCTCAGAGGCGCCAATGTGCCATGTCAGGGCAAGTAAGACAATGTCTCTGTCTGAATCTTTGAAGGCCGTTTGCTGCTTTGTTGTGTTGACTGTTAGTGCTGTTTTTTTGCATTGTCTGCACTGCGGAGCTCTGTCATTGACTTGTGCTTGTTGTGCAATGCTGTTTTATGCTAAGTAGGATGTCCATATGGGCGTGATATCGCACTGTATGGACCCTGAGTTGCAAGGCAAGGCAGATGCACGGGCCAATCAGGCACAAGTTTGAATTGACATACATCACCCCAGCATAGCTCCAATTGCCCCTGCAGCTGGCGCCGCAGCAAGCTCCGGGCTGGTCTGAGCGCGTTTATTCTACTGGACGCGCATCCAATGCCCCCTAGAATGACATCTGAACACAACGTCAACATCCACACCACATCACGGGGAGCTTCTCCATAGGCCCGCACCCAACGACAACACAACATCGAATATGCTTATATCTTAACGAAGGGCGCTTGCAACAATGTCGGACCTAGGAGTTGGACAGACGGTGCGTCTGTCAGATGGTCGGACCGGCATCGTGCGCTTCGTCGGCACCACCCACTTCGCTAGCGGTGATTGGGTCGGCATCGAGCTCGAGGACGACAGCGGGAAGAACGATGGAAGCGTTCAGGGCGAACGGTATTTCGATTGTGGAATGGGCCATGGCATGTTCGTGCGGCCCACGACGTTGGCCATCATCGCCCAGGCCCCGGCGACTGCGAAGCCCGCAGCTCGCAGGCCTAGCCGGCCGAGCAGCTTCAATCCTGGCACCGGGCGGGCGGCGACGGATTCGGGATTGACTAAGAGGATGAGCCTGAACGCGCCGAGTCCGAGCCCGGGACCTAAGGGGTCTCGGCCGTCTTCGGGTATGCTCAGGGTAAGTGTCCGTCCCGTTGTATCGGCTTGGATCAAGGGACAGATGATTGACATGAAGCGACCAGTCTCCGACCAAGTCACCAACAAAACAGCTCGGATCAGCTACTTCGAGTGGCGCGCCATCACGGACTACTACCCCGTCAAACACTCGCACCTCGGCTGCGGGAACAAAGACGACGCGACCAGGCGCATCAAGCACGCGAACGTCCATGGGTCCTCCGCCGATACCTACCACGCGGACGCGGCAGCCGTCGACTTCTTCAGTATCGGGGAGGTCAACCGCCACAAGGCCAACCAGCGGCCGGCTCTCCATGACTGGGAGAACAGCCTCTTCTACCAGACGACCATCGGCAGACATGGGAGGTGGAAAGTCCACCGAGAGTGGGGATGATGCTACATCGCCATCCAAGGATATCGGCGACAACAGCCCCGTCCAAGCAAGGACAAAAGCCCTCGAGAAGCTGACATCAGGGTCAGCCGGCCCTTCAAGTACATCCGCAAGACCAGCGGCGACAACTACCGCCCGTTCTACAACAAACGCAGCCGCTGCCAACAAGGAAATCGAGGACCTCAAGGCCAAGTTGAAGGTCCTTGAACGAAAGAGATTAGAGGACAGGGAAAAACTGAAACAGCTGGAGCAAGTCCAAGGCGAGAGGGATAGATTCGAGTCCATCATTCAAAAGCTGCAAGCCAAGTATCAACCGCAGCAGAACGAGAACAATGAGCTGCGCAAACAGTTGAAGGAGGCGGAGACTAGGTTCGAGTCCATCGAGAACATCCAGATGGAGCACGAGACGGCTTTGGAGCTGGCAACACTGGATCGAGAGATGGCCGAGGAAACGGCAGAGGTTCTTAAGGTCGAGCTCGAAGCTTTGAAGCAAAAGTCGGAAGAGCTGGAGCTCGAGGTGGAAATTCTCCGCGAGGAGAACGCAGAGTTCGGACAGGGCATGTCATCGGAAGAGCGTGCCAGCACTGGCTGGTTACAAATGGAGAGAACCAACGAGCGCCTTCGTGAGGCTCTTCTGCGACTTCGAGACTTGACGCAACAACAAGAGGAGGAGCTCAAGGACCAGATTAAGACCCTGGAGAGCGACTTGCAAGACTACACCGCTGTGCAAGAGCAATTTGAAGCAGCCAAGGAGAAGCTTGCCCAGTCTGAGGCGGCCGTCGAGGATCTCCGCCAGCAACTGGACACGGCGCTCGGCGCCGAAGACATGATCGAGGATCTGACCGAGCGCAACATGAGTATGTCTGAGCAGATCGAAGAGCTCAAGGCCGTGATCGAGGATCTCGAGAATCTTAAGGAGGTCAACGACGAGCTTGAAATCAACCACGTGCAAAACGAGAAGGAGATGCAGGAGGAACTCGACTTCAAGGACAGTGTCATTGCTGAGCAGGCTCGACGGGCAGGCGAGCAGGAGGAGGCCTTGGAGGATATGGAATATACTCTGTCCCGCTTCCGAGGTCTTGTAACCAGCCTTCAAAGCGATCTTGAGGACATGCGTGCATCGCACGCAGTGACTGAGACGGAGTCTGAACAGCTCAACAGCAAGTCCCGTGCCATGATGGACTTGAACATGAAGCTTCAGATATCTGCTTCCAAGGCCCAGGTCAAAACAATCGACCTGGAGCTGCGCAGGCTGGAGGCTCAGGAAGCTGAGCAGCATCTCGAGATCGTCAAGCTCTTCCTTCCCGATACCTACAAGGAGGACCAAGACTCTGTTCTCGCCCTGCTGCGCTTCAAGAGACTGGCTTTCAAGGCCGAGCTTCTGCAGGGCTTCATCAAGGAGCGTGTCAACGGTCAAACCCACCCCGGCCACGAAGACGACATCTTTGCTGCATGTGACGCCATTGACAAGCTCACATGGGTTGCCTCCATGTGCGAGCGCTTCACCAATGCCATCAGCCACTGCTCCATCGAGCAGTTCCAGCGATACCAGAATGCCTTGTTCGAGCTGGAGCCTGTGGAGCGTGCTCTCAATGGATGGATCGACGGTCTCCGCCGAGATGAGCTCAAGGAGAAGAAGTGCGCGGATGAACTCCAGCGCACCATTGCACTCATGTCGCATCTCGCCGAGGTCCATCTCACGAATGACTTGCCCGACTTTGCTGAGGATACGTACATGCAGACTCTGGTGATGCAGAGCCACCTCGACTCTGCCGCTACCACTCTCGCTACTTTGCGCGCTATGGTCGAACGAGTTGTGCCCGCGGAGTCTGACGAGGACGAGATGGCGCAGCACTTTAATAAGAAGGCCGAGCTGGTCGTCACCCAGACCCGCAGCGCCAAGGTTATTGCTGGCAAGGCTGTCAGAGCTCTCCAGGACCTCAAGGCCAGGTCTCTGGCGCTGCCGCATGAGACCAAGGAGTCGTTTGAGCAGTGCTTGGATGCCACCCGCCAACTTGCTGCCTTGGCTCGCGAGATTGGTCTGGATCTTCACCTTCTTCTGCATGAGGAGGGCCGCAGTGAGCCATACACGCACCGCGAGATCCAAGATACAATTGCCAAGGCCACCGTTAAGGTCGCTATGTCGAGCGAGTCCGATCTGTTCTCCACCTACTTGTCTAGACTTCGCACCCTTACAAGTCAAATATCTGACTTGGCTGCACTCAGCACGGACTTGTCGCAGACTCAGGAGTTCGACGTCACTCCCGCGCCCTGGAAGCTCCGGTCCCTGGAGCTCAAGGCCATCAAGACGATCCCCGTCGACGCTGAGGAGGAAATGCGCCGCCTTAAGGAGGAGCACAATGAGGCCCGCAGGGCTATTGCGCAGCGCGAGGAGACCCTCAGCACGGCGAACCTCAAGATCGAGACCCTCGAGTCGCGTATGAAGGATGCTAATGCCAAAGCCTCTCGTATCGAGGATCTCGAGGCCCAAATCGAGGCCGCCAAGCAAAAGGCCGCCAGTCTTGCGGAGGACATTGACAAGCAGGATCGCGAGCTTAAGACTTTGGAGACGGACCGCGACAAATGGAAGAAGATTGCTGGCGACAGCAAGGCCTTCGCGGACGGTGCCGGTGCGGCGGGTGCCAAGGCTGGACAGGAGCGTGCCGTCGCCACGGCTCGGGAGATGGACGCTCTCAAGAGCGACATTGCAAGCCTGCAAGCCGCCGTGCGCTATCTTCGCGAGGACAACAGACGTGCCAGGACGACAGAGCAGCATAACTACGATTGGCTGGCCGAGCCACTCACAAAGGCCCCATCGGTCGTCGAGCAGCGTCGTGCTTTGGTCATGGCCGAGGGCAAGGACGTGCTCAGCGAACTAGTCAAGTTCACAACATCTGCAAAGGTGTACGATCTGGGCACTTTGCCAGAAGACAAGCTGGCTTGGAAGCCGGCGCGCAGTACCCCGCAGTACCATGCGGCCAAGCAGAAGGAGGACCTCGCGGCGTGGAAGAGCTGGCGGGACTCGGTGCTGAAGAAGTCGGAGGTGGTACTGGGCCGCAAGGATGCCGCGGCGGAGAAGAAGCAAATGATGAGAAGCGTGGCGGCGAGGCTGCAGATTCGTCTGCCGGACGTGGACGGCAAGATGGTGCCCGGCGGCGGGCGAGATGTGCAGATTGTTGGATCACGCGAGTGGGAAGGATTGCAGGGGCGCCTGGCGGCAGTATGATTATCATGCAATGATGCTCGGTGGTAGTAGGACCAGTGGCCAGATATACCCCCCCATCCTTATGCTCAGCAGCCATCTCTTTTTCCACACGCTTTGTACGATTTTTTTGTCGGTGAAATGTATGTGTCCCCGTCCGTGATATCGTCATGATTCGTGGTCCCGGTTTATCCTCATGATATGCATGTCTAGAAAAATGGCACCTTTTTTTTGTCCGAATCTCTCTCTCTGTCTCTCTCTCTCGCTCGAAGACCTTGGGGGCGGCCCCTATCAAGGTTTGCCCTTGCCCTTCTTCTTCTTCGACGCCTTCTCCTCCGCACCACTGCCACCACCACCACCCGCGGCCTGTCCCATCAACGCCGCCATCGGGTCTCCTCCGCCCTGCATCTCCTTCATCATGTCCTTGAACAGGTTCTCGCTGACGCCGCCGCCAGTCATGGCGGGGCTGAAGTACGGCAACAGGTCGCCCATCTTCCAGCCGCGGGGGACGGCCGGCTTGGGCCACGGCTTGCCTGGGTCGGGCGCGGGGGCGCCCTGCACGCGGGCCTTGAGCGCGGCGCTGTTCTCCGTCGTGGGGTTCTCCTTCAGGTGCTTCGCGACGAGGATGTAGAGGTGGTGCTTGTTCTTAATGTCGGGCATGCCGGGCGGCTTCGCGTTGGGCGACGCCTTGCCGCCGTCCTTGCCGCGCCCGGCCTCCCCACCGAAGCGTATCCTGATCTTGACGCGGCCCGGGTTCGCCCAGTCCTTGGGGTGGAACTTTGCCGGCTCGAAGAGCGTCGGCAGGCGCAGCGCCGCGCACGCGTTGACGATCTCGCGGGCGATGGGGTTCATGACGGCCAGCTCGCGAGGCACGCGGCGGCCCTCGGCGCGGGTGCGGCGCGCGTCAAAGTAGATCGGGTACAGGCACTGGAAGTCGGCGTACTGCTTCGGGTCGTTGGTCGTCTGGAACTCGGACGACCCTGCGCCGGCGCGCGGGGCGGCGTTGGCCGCCGACGGGATGTTGGCGGGGTTGATGCGCGAGGCGGCGGCTGCTGCTGCTTGGGCGGCCGAGGTGGAGGAGGACTTGGGTTCGACCCGTCGCATAATGTCCATGTCGTTGAACTCTTCAATGTCGCCCTCGGAGGGGTCCGAGTTCTCGAGGTCGCTGTCCTCCACCTCTTCTACCCGTGGGTGTGACATTTTGTTGGAGTATTAATCTGGTAATGGAGTGCGTGTGGCTTGGATTGCCGATGCAGTCGTGTGCCTCTTGACGGGGGTCGGGCGTCGTTGTCGTCGTCGTGGGGTGTTGGTGGTGTAGGTTGAATCTGGGAGGTGAGGATACAGTTGTCGATTGGGAAAGCGGCTCTACTAGTCCCCTCTGGGATTTTGCATGGCAAACGTGTGTGGGGTTGGGAAACGACGGTTCGCCGTGGTGGGGGAAAATGACACTGCGCGGCCCACCGTGGCGGCCAGGGTTCACCTCAAGAGCTGGAGGTGCGTGCTAAAGCGGGACAGCTTGTCGGAACGTCATCTCATAACGAAGTTCAACAACGGCTTCACCCCCAAAACATGGGATGGGAGCGTCACAAAGAGCAACGGTTTCAGGAAATAATATTGAATTAGCCGCAAGAAGAGGAATGTTCCGACATTTTGCCAGTTGTTCGTCCATCTACGAACACATACTACACCCCAGCTGTCTATCTATCCCGATTGCGTCCTATGTGCAACCAGACCAGAGCATAAATCTGCATC
The DNA here is from genome assembly GCF_013390185.1 of Colletotrichum aenigma. Classification (NCBI taxonomy): domain Eukaryota; kingdom Fungi; phylum Ascomycota; class Sordariomycetes; order Glomerellales; family Glomerellaceae; genus Colletotrichum; species Colletotrichum aenigma. Next base: position 3,904,401 of record NW_023500908.1, read on the forward strand.
TCCCCAAGTAAATTGTCCTTCCTCCTTGAGAACGATCTTTCGGTTTCTAGTTCTCGTGGATCTTGGCATTCTTGAATTTCGTACCAGGGGGGTGGTCAGTAATGCGGAACTTGCAAAATGGATGGGTGCAAGTGTTGCCGACCACGCTGGGGCACTGAGGAATAGTGAGCAATGGACTCTTCCAAGAAGAAAAACACAGGACACAACTTACGTGATGTCCATAAATGCAGTTTTCGACGTCGCACTCCTGACCACTGGTGCAGGGGTTCAGACGGGTCAAATGAGCAATGGCATTGATTTCGTCTGCGTTAGGACGATACTTGTGCTCAAAGCAGCATTCGTCACCCTTGGCGCAGGGTCCACGGAGGTAGTGGTTGTTGCATAGCTTTGCGGCCCCAGTCCGTTTCTTGATGTTCTCCAGAGCTGACTGGTTAATGGGGATCGGGGGATCAATCCCGCGCTCGCCAGGATTCCATGTTGGAGTGTGCAGTTTCGGCTGAGAGGCCGTCCGAATTGGGATGTTGACGTTTTTGTTGGCTAACGGAGTTGTGATTTGAGGAGGTGGACTCGCTTTGGTGACGCCGGCCCAGGAAGAAGAGGAGGGCGTAGTGGCGGAGGCTGGCGAAGAAACTGCAAGAGTTGGCGACGTGGTCGTCGGTTTGAAGTAGGTGGATTCAGCCGAGCGATCGCCACTTCGGTCAACAAGCTTTTGGTTTCGGAAAAGGCTGGGGAGAGGGTCCAGAATGTGGACATTGGTATTCTTCAGCTCTCTGACCGTTGCAAAGCCCTCAATAAGGCTCACTCTCGCGCGGGTATCCGCATCCTGAAGGATCTCGTCAAGAAACGGAGCATATCCTGCGTCGTGGGAGATGCCTAGCAAAATCTGTCTGCAATTGTAGTTTCTCAAATGCCATCGCGTAGCCTCTGCACAGGGTAATCGAGTCAGCAACTGGCCAAGCACAACGAGGCTGCCCAACAGGGGCTGATATCTTGGGTCGCGTGACCTGCCGAATAACCATCCCAGAGCCGGCAGCATCGCGGGAAACGTACCTTTGATTTTCGAGTCGGCACGTTCCTTACCGTGACCGACGTCTATGAAATCAAATGAAGCTTTAGCTTGTGTAAAGCCTAACGAAAACTCCTTGAGTTCGGACTCGCTATCCAAGCAGCCGTCACGGCGCATGGCTCTTGCGAGGCCCGACATGTTTGCGCAAACTTTGGCAATAATCTCAACTTCGCCCGATTGGCTGCCAACGTATTCGGCGACGGCGGATCGAAGGGTGTAGGCCGCTTGCTTGCCACCCTCGATACCCTGCTTGATGTATGTTTCTTGGAACTGAATGGCTCGAGTCAGCGTTTGATCAAAATACCAGGATAGAGACCGAGGTTCCGCGTACAAGGAGGCCATCGCCGTCAATAAGTATCAAGACGTAGGGATTGCGGTTCTACAAAGTTCAGCAACTCTGAGCCTCCAGAACAGGCTGCTGTCCAGCAACCGGTGGTTCCTCTGTTTACCTTGAGATAGTTGTTATCTGACTCAAGGCCCGACAGCGTCTGCTGCATCTCTCTTCTCGAAATGGTGGCATGGTCAAGATCGAGCTCAGCGTTGCGCAGCTTCTGCTTGAGGATTCTGTTTTCTTCTCCAATTGTACGCTCAATCTCTTTGGCATATATCAAAAGGTCCTGTGGAAGAAAGAGACGATTAGCTCAATGAAGCATTTCATCTGGCATTCCGAACTCTAATTCTATGCGAAAAAGTGAAATTCCAGCAGGAACGGAGCGATGGTTCATCTCGTCGCGCATCGCATGCAAATGGTAATGGGGCGGGGCAGAGACGATGAGGTGAGACACCAAGCAGGCGAGGCATTGTACAGCGCGAAGCCTCCCCAGAGAGCCACGGCGATATGTACCAGACAGGGCCGGATTGGGCTGAGCTACCTAGGCCGATGGAGCTGTCTGGGGAAGAGCAAATAAGGTATGCTTTGCAGCGGCGGGCATGGGTTTGGAATGGAGCTTTGGTCCCTCTGCAGACCAGAAGGAAGCTTAAAGGAAGCCCCATTTGAAGGGTAGGAAACGGGAAGGAAGACTCGAACAGGGGGTGAAAGGGAAAAGCGAAACCCACCTTCATCAACTGGTCGCTGGCAGCTTGATAACCCTGCAAGGTTTGATAACGGCCGACAAAGTCCATGATTTCGGAGCTCATTGCGACGGGTTTCGCTCTCTCCATGCTCTTGAGGCCGATAGCAGATGGGAAGCGAACGTTGACACCGGGCGGAGAGGAAAGGGAAGGCAAGGGGGACTGGCTCGTAAGAAGGTAGGGAGCAGCAGGGGTTGTATTGGCGTTGGTAGAGAAGGTGGAAGAGGTGGTGGTGGTGCTGCTTTTGGTCGACATTTGGATCGAGAGACTGGGGCTGGGTGTGACCCGGCCGATGCTGCAGGTGTAGATAGGTGGGTGTGGGTGCAGGCGATGTGAGGTGAGGTGAGGAAAGGAAAGGCAAGGTATCGATGGTAAGGCAGCAAGCAGCAGGTGAGGGTGGACTTGTTGTGCACAAGTGACTGTAGACAGCAGGGACGGGATGTCTGCAGTTGCTATTGGTGCTTAGGGGAGACGACACAGGCAATAGAATAAAGTACCGTGCCTGTGCTTGGGTCGCGTTTGGTATCACCAGCCGCCCGAGGCAGATTCAGGGTCGGGGAAGGTAAGATAGGTACTGTGAGACTGAGGTAAGGTAGGTGTGCGAGGTATGCCTGCTTGTCTGTAGGTAGGTAGGTAGGTACCTAAGGTAGGTAAAGTCGAGGTGCGTTGCGCCTGCCTGCCTTGTCCTCTTCTTATTCGACCAAATAAACCTAAATACGGTAATCTGCTCTGTGGAAGGTTGTTCCTGCTGGAAGGAAAGAGAAGCGTGCGGTTCGTGTGTTGATCAGGCTTGCGCGAGTAGCAGCAAGAGCGGCGAAAGTCAGGTAGGAGACGGAAAAAGTTTTATCTGGCTGACCGCGACTCTCCAAAGCAAAAATAAAAATAAAAAAATCGTGCGTTCAGCTAATTAAAGGTGACGTGCCTTTGCAAAGAGAGACCACGCGGTGCAGTAAGGACGGGGGACGATAGGTGACCAATTCGAGCTTGGATCGCCAAAGGATGCAAAGGGAAAGACGAAGGAGGGAAGGTTAAGGTAAGGTAGGTAGAGTGGTGATGATGCTTGCGCAGGGCTGGATTTGGCTGGGGCTGGAATGCGATGCGATGCGATGTGCGATGCGATGCGACCAAGGCGTTCCGAGTCGGACAAGCTAACGTAGTCAGGACCTTCACCTCAAGCTAATGCGAGGTTGGTGAAAGTAGCGATGGAGGCGAGCGCGATCTAATGTGGACAACGAGAATGCCTCGAGGCAAGGAGAGTGTAAGATAGTTAAGTGACGCGCTGTGAGGCGACGCAAGGCGGTGGTGCAGCAGCGGTGGGAGGTAATGGATGTATGTATGTATGTCTGAGATTGCGAGACCAGGGCTGGGCTGGTCAACGACAAAACCGGTGAATAATTAACGGCCAGACTGAAAAGGCAACCTCGATGAATATCGAACTGGCTTGGTCCAACGTTGGGCGTGTGTCTCGCAGCCGTGCTGTGTGAACGTCCCCGGCGTCCTCGAATTTATAGGAAACGAACCCTGGTCATGCGAATGGTCCAACAACTGTCTTTTCAACATGCAGATTTCTGTTTCCTGCTTTCTGTTTCTTGCTTAGACGCGCAGAGGAAACAGAAAGGCATGCAGAAAGAGGAAGAGAGGGAGAAAGAAAGAAAGCGGTGAGCCAGAAGCAACCTGCATCTGATTTCCTGCTGGGTCCCGGTACAAATTTTCTGGATGGAGACCGCTGATGGTCGTCTCTGCGATCGAAGCTGGGGAAAAAGGATTTACGGATGGAAGCGATTGCGGGAAAAGGAAAAAGCAATTGTGTGATAAGACGTCAGACACGCCACGACGCGTCCACTGGGCGTAGATTGATTTCTTTTCCTCCCTGGCAGTTTGGTCGGGGGAAAAAAAAATTCAAAAATTTAATGCGATGAAAAAATTGCCCACCTGTCGTCTCACTTTCTCGGATACGAGTCCGCCCAGTCTTGTCGTCGCTCCCGTCTTTCCTGGGCTAGGTACGGATACCTCGCCTTATTACACTGCGGGTATCCCTGTCACCAACCAACATGATGTTCCATTCACAAGACACAATAATCAAGTATCGATTTGAGGGCATTTTCTGGTTTTGAGTAATAAGTCGTTGAAGATTGTTTCCCTCTCATCCCTCTTGGACGCCCGTCCTCAATCTCGCATCGTTGCTATCTCTCCTCCTAAAGTGACCAAATAGGATCGATTGCACTTTGTGAACATGGCGTTTGCAAATGCACATCTGGTCCTGGAACCGGCAAGCAACCGTACCAAGCGAGCAGCGTCTCCGCTGGCGCTAAATCGCATGCCGTGGCCCTGCACGTTGGGGATCCCCCGACTGCCCTCTGTGCCCTCTGCCACCTAACTGGGTTGCTGACATCTTGACAGGGGACGTCCGGCGTCAACTCAACGACCGTGGAAGTGCACAATCGAGCCCACCAACAAATACAGCCAATGACAATACGCCAAAGTCATGTACTCAGCCGCCGCCACCAAGCGAGCCTCTCTCATCTGCTGTTCTCTTGTGTTTTGTTTGAACACCAATGTCGCCTTGTCGTTTGCTCAGAGTTCTCACACTCCTTCTTTTTGTTTCCAGAGCATTCCCCATTGTCGGCTGATCAAGTCTGGGCCGCCGCCCTTTTCGTGGCTTTCGCTTCTTTCCTGTCAACTAAGCTTCCAAACTGGGTTTCAAGCGGTCGTCGGGTCGTACTGGTTTAGAATATTCCACACACTATCGTTCCCAAAATCACCTTCAAACGTCTGTCCGGCTGCCGGTGGTGGCGGCGTCGCTGCCCCCCATGCCGGTAATGATCCGTCCTCCGGTATTCCGTTCAGGTCGTGATAGATGAGATCTCCCATCGGGAAGAGTGGCGCGATCGAGGTAAAGTCCCAGCTATTGGGCATCGTCCATTCCGAGTGTGATGAGGGTAGGGGGTACGAGGATGTCTCTGGTGCTGTTGGCAGCGATGTCGGTGTTGCTACGGTGCTGCTCTTGCTAACTGGCGTGTCTGCTGTGTTCGCCGTGGTTGACACGGAACCACGTGCTGATATGCTGCTGCTACTCTCCGTCGTTGACGCGGGCGTCTGCGCTGCGATACTCGACAAGCTTGGCGGCGGCGCCGGATTCCCTACTGCTTTCTTGAACTTAACGAATATCGCTTGCAAGACTCCTTTGGCGGCCTTTGCCAGGGGGTTTCTCTCTTGCATCGCCTCGAACCTCTCCGTTGTCCAGTGGAAGTGCTGCATGGCGCTTCCTGCCATATCCAGATTCTCTTTCGGGAAGAGGATGTATATTGTCGCCATCAGCACCACGGCATCAAAGCTTCCAAAGAATAGCGAGAAGCTAGTTGCCCAGTCAGTGATGAATCACGTCTCTTACCCATGAAAACTTACTTGCGCCACGACCCTGCGTCGAGACCCTGGAACGTGAGCATTTGGCGATGCAGCATTTCGATGCTCGCCTTGAGCGCTTCGGTCCGGCTCTTTGGTCTGTTGAAGATGTAGGGCCGGTGCAGTGCCATCAAATTGAACAAATTCATCTGCGGCAAGTAAAAGCGGGCCGATTGAAGCCAGTAGCATGATGGCTCGTCATCCCACCTCCTGTCTGGATTCTCCAGACGAAAATAGGCGGGTGTCGTTTCGTCCAGTTCCATACACATCTGGTGTACACGATCGACCTTGGAATAGTCTTTGGGACACGGGCCATCGTGCTCCAGCTCTAGGATCTCCCGCATCGGTCCCACGAGCTTGAATGCCCAGATACCCCTGGTCAATGGCGTCGGGGGGTCTTTCTCATCGTCTCTTGGCGCAATGGGTGTCTTGCGACGGTCCTTTGGTAACGGCGTATCTATCGGCAAACTTGGCGGAAGTATGCGCCAGTCAATGCTACCAGGACGTCCCAGTACTAACGCACAATGAATGTCCCTGTTCGGTGTCAGCCGAGTCATGTCCCGCCATCCTTGTTCGCGGCAGTTGCTCTCACCATGTCATCAGAACCATGTATAACTTGCGTCTCCGCTGAATCAACCACATGTTTTCCAGAACATCTTCAGTCTCACCGCTGACTGGCTGGGGATCCAAGCTATCCCGGTGCATACCGATTTCTTGGGCGTCTCTAATCGCACTACCAATGGCATGCCACTTCATTCGGTGTAAGTTTCGAGAGTCTCTGGAAAAACACACAACAATTACTTACCGACTCGGTTACTTTGGCCATGTATTTGAGAAATGCCGCCCGGAGGAAGGACGCTTGGACCGTCGTCAGGGTGATTTGCCGCTTTCCTAGCAATGACAAAATCCCCACGCCAGACTCGCTGTAGTCTGCGGCCAGATCTTCAAAGGTCATATTCCCAGCATACTTGAGATGCTCGTAGAACTCATGCGACCCTTCAGGAAGGGTCAAAAGAGCCGTGGCCAAAACCTGGAACAGCAAGGCTGGGAACACTCTCAAGTCAGGCGAGAGGCCCTGCGGTCCCGAGTTGGAGAGAACGCTGAAGGGCAGGTTGTTCCACTCGGCAAATTGCTGCATAAAAAGATCCTCTTCCAGGGCGTAGTACTGCCAGTTGAACTCGCGGAAGTAGACCTCAATGAGCTTCTCGATGTAGCCCTTGGCCGGCAGTTGTCTGATCAGCGACTTGTACCGCTCTTTTGTAGCGAATTGATCCTCGATTTGAGTTGCACCGCTCAAATGGGACATGGAGCCGTCGCCATTTGCGCTTTCGATTTTTCTCATGAGGCCGAGTGTTGATGCCCCGGCGTGGGAGTAACCCCAATTCGCGGCGACATTGGATAGGCTTTGGACCTGCGTCATCCTCGAACCCTCGGCCTCCGCTTTCCGATGCTCTTTCGCAGTCGGCGCGCCCGTCTCGTATTTGCACGCGTCCTGTTTATTGCGTGACTTACAATTGGCGCAAGGCAAGTCTCGATCACACTACGGCAGCAATGTCAGTCTTGTTACAGGATAACTTGGCAACGAGGCGCTCGAGATAGTGGTAGACTGACCTTTTGCTTGCGCCGATGGCACTCTGTGCAAGATATCACAACTCTTCTGCGCTTCTTTGGTGGCGGGCGAGCATCTTGAGTTTGGCCATGGGGCGGATTTTGGGTCGGCGCCGGGTTCTGGTTCTGCCCCTCCCGCGCGGACGGCGAGCTTTCGGAGCTGTTGCGCCGGTCGTCGGCCATCGTCGGCCGTCGTGGTAGTCGATTCCTCTAGAGAGTTGGTGGTGAGGAGAACGGGAGGAGTGTATCGTATGCGGGGAGACGCGGCGCGATCTGCGAAGGTGGGCGCGGCGATCGATAAATCGTACGTCGAACGTGTGGGAGCTGTGTCTTTGGATTCCACGCCGGCTTAGAGCGTGGAAGGCCCAGTGGATGGTGCGGTGTTGAGAGCGCGCAGGCCGGCGCAAAGCAGAAAAAAAAGAAGCAGCAATGCAGCCGCCGCGTGGGCTTTTGGTGAGTCTTTGTCGAGGATTTGTGGTCGGCAGATTTGGTGATTACGGAAGCAAGGTCCCAGTTCTTCTCTACCTTGTCTCCGTCAGGGAAGGAGGTGGAATGGATGGACACGGAGAATATGGAAAAACTGTGTACTTCGTCAGGTAAGGAGGTTTGACGGTATGGACCCGCCACAAGCAAACTCGATGGACAGGGCCTCCTCTTGCTGCATTGGCCAGGTGGGCAGTAGAACAGATGGGAAGAAGAGTTGAGACAGGCAAAGCAGAAGACGCGAGACTGACAACAGCGGTGGGCAGGGCCAAGAGATGCGAAAGCTGGGAATAGGACAGGCGAATGTGTATGAATGATCCGTCTTGCAAGGTATGTAAATGTGCCGGGGCCCAGAATGGCAGGCAGTCTGCTTCTGCTTTCTGCTTCTTACTTCCTACCAACCACGACGAGAGGTGACGCTGCGGCAAGGCATGTGGCCGGTCGACGGTGGGGCCGGGAGACGGTCTAAGGTAGGGTAACCCAGGAGCTCGGGGCAGAGTAAGGTACTTCAATGGTAAATGGAAATCCCTAAGGCCTTCTTAACCCCGAGAGGCCGGCCATCCATCATCCATTGCACCACCTCACTCACTGGCACTGCACACCATCAAACCAGGCGCGGTGACACGAGTATCACGGGAGAAGATTTAAGGTATGCGACTTGCAGACCTGCCACGGCAAACTCGTATTGGACAAGGCAAGACAAGATACGACGGGAACCGACGAGACCCAACACACACACACACACACACACACACACACACACACACAGAGGCATGCCGTCAACGACGCAACCGCGAACGAGCGGCCGCCTCAAGGCAGCATACTCTGCTTTCTGGCACAAGCTAAGATAGCTTCCTGGTTTGCGATCGCTTACATGCAGCAGGTTGTAGCAAAACGTGGGGTGGCCTGGTCTTGCTGCTTTGCCGACATGGAGTGGCCCCTCAGATTATGGGTGACCTTTGATCGGCGACCAACCTAACCAATACTCGGATTGCGAAAGGGAAGGGGAAATGGGGGTAAAATCAAATTGAGATGGTCAACAAATGGAAGAAAAGAAAAGACCACACCACACAGACATAGTCACGTCAAGGCGGCGAGCGTTCCGCACCGTTCGCGTTCGCAGCAGAGGCGGCGGCGGCGGCAGCAGCAGCAGCAGCAGCAGCAGCATGGCATGCCCACACACTCTATGAAGCATCAGAGATGACAACGTGGAGGGGTAGGGCCGGCAGGGCGCCGACAGGGCACGCACGCCGAAAATGCTATGGCCGTCACCTACCTGATCTGACCTTACGGCGTACCTTACTTAGCACATCCTGCTCCCGTCCTACAGCAAGTCCCGAGTCCAATGAGCCGTACCATGCCTCGTGGGGTCGTCGCACCACTGCCTTTCAGGCTTCGAAGTCGTCTGGAAAGACAGGACGACCATGACCGCCGGCTGCCCCTGCGCTGCGCGTGGCAACTGCCCAGGTGCACTTTAAATTCTCCATGCGTCTTGAGGGATTGGGGAAAATAGCCTTCTTGAATCTCGCAGCTCATCGAGAACATGTTGCATCCCGGGGAACCTTGTCCTCCTCCAGCCCGTCGCCTCAGAACACTACTATGTACCATGGTACCTCCCTCTTCTTTCTCGTCGGCCCTTTCGTCTCTAACCTCAACCGCCCACCACCAGTACCGCCAATGATGCCCATCCACCCTCACCCTGCACCTGCAATCTCGTCCTTCCCTCCTCCATCTACGGCTGTGAGGTCATGCCCTTCCCTGTTGCCTCCCCGGGCCTGCACCGTGCCATGCCATGCCATGCCATGCCTCGCCGTACCACGCCAATGCCACATGCCACACATGCCATGCTGTCCATGAGAACCTTCCCGCCTATTGCCTGTCAAATCGGGTGCGAAGGGCGAGTAACGGCTTTGAGGGTACGTCACTTTCGATTGCCGATCACCGACGTCGAGTAAGAACGCTCTACTCAGTCTCCCACCAACGTGCTCGATGAACCGGTGCGATGTTCACGATCGAGGGCAAGTCCCATGGCGCTGGCGATCGAGAAGAACAGCAGTAGATGTGTTGCAGACGTGGTCAATTGAAAGATATATCAAGTGTGACAGTCCACCACCTAATAAAAAATGATTCTCCAACGCCAACCCAATTCCTTTTTTTGTTGGTCCATGCCGGATCACCGAGATCCCGTCTAAGAAACCGTCCCAGTGCCCCTAGTGCTACTCCCTAATCTCTACGATACGAACATCATTGCAGACCGACATGCATAAACCGACGACAACAGTGTTTGGAGACATCGCCGAGAGCCACGAAGAAGGGATGACGCGACTGGAGGAGTAAAAAACACACAAAGATGAACACGCCTGGGTATTGGTGTGATGTGAGGAGGAACCGCCTACGCTACCCGAGAGAGATACGCCTTCCACGCCTTTCTGCGGTATCTCTCAGCCTCCGACTGAGGATCGCCTGCCTTCAAGATGCCGCGACCGACGATGACGATGTCCGTTCCGCAGAGCTCGACCAGCTTCTGAGGCGTGTTGTACTGCTGGCCTTTGCCGTCCCCGGCGACACCTCCGTTCTCTTCGTCACCTTCGGGCGGCAGCTGGCATCCAGGGGTCATATGGATGAAGGCATCTTCGGGCTCGGTGTTCAGACTTTCCTGGGAGACGAATCCCATTACGAAGCTCTTGTGCTCCCTGGCGGCCTCCACACAAGCTTGTGTGTACTCCTTGTTCATGAAATTTCCAGCACTCGACATTTGCGCCAGGATCAGAAGACCACGGTCCATTGGGGCCTCCTCGATGCCGGCGTAGAGAATATCGTCACCGTGCGACTCATTGCGGGGAAACCTCGGGGAAGGGGCAGGTTCGAAATGTTGCGTCAAGGTGGTAATGGAGACGATGCTGCCCTTGCGGCCATTAACGTCGGCCGGGCGAGGGGCGCCAATGGTATGTTCCGCAGAGTGCAAGTCGTTCGCCTGGTCCTCGTCGTAGTCGTCGAAGCTTTCTGATCTGGGCGTACCGACTGTGACCGATGTCCTTACTTCGTAAGGGTAGCGTTCCCTCCACCTAGCTGCGGCCTCGGCAAGAGAAGTAACGGCAGCTTTGCCAGGGACCATGTTGACATTGATGATGTGCGCCCATTCAACTATCCGTGCAGAGCCCGCGACGTACTGCATCTGTACCGTATTTCCAATGTCACCAAACTTGCGATCCTCGAAGATGAGGAAGCCGTGCTTACGGGCCAATGCGCCAAGCTTGGCTCCAGTGCCCGTCTGCGGGTTGAAATCCCATCCTGCAACAATATCGTGATGCGTCTTCAAAACGACGATGGAGGGACCGACCTTGTCGGCTAGGTAGAGAAGTTCTCGGGCGGTGGGGACGTCAGCGCTGAGGCACAGATTGGAGGCCTTCAGGTCCATCAATCGCAAAAGATATGTCGTTAGCGGATGAGTGGCCGTCTCGGCGCGACTGGCGAAAGTCGCCTTGAGCGTGCTGTGTGAAGTCATCCTAGCAGATGGCTTGTGTCTTTTAACACGACGATCGGGTCTGGCGCAGTGCAGGTCGAATTGATGTGTTTGTGGTGAGATGCCGGGAAAGTTGTCCCCAAAGATAGAGTTTCCGACTGCGACAGGAAAGCGGAGCAGGAGTTCTTTGACAAGCGCAGTGGCAAGGCGGCTGGTGAGGGGGAAGCCAGCAGCCAGCAAAAGAGAGGGGAAACTGAAAGTGACGACGAGATGGCTGAGAGGTAGCGCCGAATCAGGGCTTTTGTAGAGACCGCGGCGGGATGCGGCGAGGGCGGGGATCGCGTGAACGAGACAATGGGAGAAGCGTTGGAGGAGTAAGGTATTGTGCGTCTGTATTCTTGACCGTACGTTGGGTTTTGTCGTAAATCGAGGGAGAGACAGACAAGACCCGACCAGTGGACGAGGGCAGAAAAGGGTAAGAGAGAAGGAGAAGATAGCAGGTAGCTAGGCGGGCTGGACTTTTTAGTGAAGACTAAAACAGACAAAAAGTAGTTAGTGAGGTCGATGTGTGCAAATGTGACTGTGGGGGTGCGCTTAAGATTAGATAGACACTGAGGGCGGCGGGCTAAAAATTGGACGAGGGGCCAGAGGGGGAGGGGGGACGAGGAGAGATGGGCATGGAGGGGTTCGCGTTCGCTCTCTGCATCACAATTGCCTAGAGAGGGAACGGAAGTGGAAGGGGGGGGTTTTGGCGGGAACTTGACAGAGAGAGAGGCAATGGAGATTCATGGAAAGGGGTGCGTACTGCGGCAACTGTCAAAGATCTCGGCAGAAAGAGAAAAAGAGAGCGGCGAAGGAGGCAGAGGGAGTGAGTGGGTGAGAGAGACGGAGCAAGAGCAAGAGACAGTGCGTGTATGTTGAGTGGGTGTGTGGGTGTCACAGAGAGAAAACGGGAGGCCAACAACAACAACCAAAGTGCATGGGGCAAATACCAGCAAATCAGTCAATCAGACGAAACGAGAGGAGACGACGAGGATCAATATAATTGGGACTCAAGAGGAGAGAGAGAAAAGTAACTAAAAGCAGAGCCCCCTGACCTTTGACCAGCCCCGTAGGTAGGGAATGAATTGCCCCCAAGCACGGTAGGGTATATCCGTACTGTAAGGCATTCAGAGTAGTACCTACTTCAGGTATTCGTCTACATACCTTACCTGTAGCATTATGGAGTTCTCCGTAAAGCACTCACCCCACGCAAGTACGCATACCTTGCTTGTCATCCACCTTACCACGTACGGACATTCGTACGATGGGTATTGGTCTGAGAGAATACCCAAGGCGAGGGACTTGAACACCGATCGACTATCGTGGCTGTACCACCTGACCCGGCGGCATCCATCCATCCATCCATCCTCACCTCGAAAAGCTCTTCGCTGCGCCGTACCTCGAGTTGTCAGTTGCGCATGCATCAAAACCCTTTTCCGTCCAATTTTCCCGCCGTGAAGCAAGCAAGCAACTCCTCTTTTGTCGGCCCTTCCTTCCATGAACGCCAGTCAGTCTTGTCCCCAAAACCCTCTTGCATTCTCAGACTCAATCCACACTTGCCGAAGTCCTTCATCTACCTCATCATCCCAAAGAGCCACGGCATGTGCCATATCAATGTTCTACCTGCTGGTCGGATTCGGAGAGTCCAGGAACACCGCCGTTCTTGGAACGGCTAGATGATCCCGACCCCCCCTTCTGCACCCTGAATTGACTAAAAAGCCTGTGGTGTGGGCTAATTAAAATAGGAGGCATGCTGACCTTCCATGTGGCATCCCGGCAAGCAGACCAGACCATGCCTTTTGCCAGTTCTCCCAAAAGACTTCATCCAGGCATATGTTAGGACGGCCTGCCTCACCGGCCGCCACCCCGGTAATTCAGTGCTAGTTTGAAGTGACTGAATGAATCGATACCCAGCTCAACTTCAGCCCATATCACATCACCGTGGCGGCGGATCATCCAAGGGCCGGCGAGGGTGACGGCGCCGTCGCGTTCCATGGGAATCAAACTTGTAAAAGCTTGAGCCGCGGCAACCCTTGACGGTAGAATGCCTGAGTCGATCTCGAAAGCCAAAAGGGCGTAGGTCGACCAGATGAGATGGGCTCGAACCCACCCTTTCGCACGTTCTGGAACCAGACCGACGTCCGACGAAAGTATTTTTCTTTTCCCCGTCCAGACCCTGCAAATGCGACTGTGACGTGTAGCTCTGCGGTCAAGGGGCGGTTGGAACGCTGGCCGCACCACGGCAACACAGCAACGCAACGCCAGCACGGTAATGATTGAGACACACACACACACACACACACACACACACACACACACTCACTCACTCACTCATAACAGCCACAATACCCATTTTCAGGGTGGTCCGTCTGTCGCAACGCGCAACTCCAATAATCTCTAGTTGCCAGGCCGGAGCCCGCCCGACGCACCAATCACCGGTCCCTGCGTGTGTGTTGCTTTGTGTAACATTGAGTTGCGGTGCGAATCATGTCAATCAGCCGTGCTGTCGGCCGGTTGCCGAAAGAAAGGACGAAATATTTTGGATAGCCGGGGGTGGTGTCGGCGAAAGCATGCTGGGCATGGAACGGGCAACCTTGATCTCGATACGTCAGATTGGATGCCAATGCATCGACGATGAGAGACAGACGGACAACCAGGCCGGTCGAGATGGTTGACCGCGACTACACTACGGCAAACCCTGGCCTGGATGTCTGCCTGTCTGTCTGGTCTGGTCTCTGGTCTGTCTCGTGCATGTGTTGACCGCAGCCGTCAGATAATGAGAATCATGACCGGAAGCGGTGGATGGGATCCTGCGGTGAAGCCGTCGCCCCCAATGGACCACTTTAACGGTGCAGCTTGCGGGCCGGAGGCTCTCGACGTCACGACCCCCAAGCACATCTCAGCCTATCAAGTTGGGGCGGCTGGGCAATATCGTGCCATGTCCCCGGGTCTTAATTGTCGCTAGTAAGGGTCTCTCGTGTTTTGATGCGAGGAGACAGACGGGAAGTCCGATGAACCAAAGAACGGTGTAATCCTTTCCCCCGCAACCATGGCTACCTCAGTCGACTGCCATTAGCCTTGTGCCGTCCCACATCCCACATCGCACTTTCAACGTCTCGTGCCGGCGGCAACCAAGGGAAGGGGAGGGAAGGGACAAGCAGCAGGAGAGGGAGGAATGGAAGTCTAATGTGTTAGTGGCGGCAGCTGCATGGAATGCAGGCCAAGCAAGCCCTAGAAGCCGAGTGCCAGGCGGGACGAGAAGCCAGAACGGAACAGGGGGTCCGGTGAGTTCTAGTGTTGTTCCGGGTGTGTCGAATAGAGAGGCCGGTGGGCGCTTTTCTTACTCAGGAAAACGCGATTGACGACGCCGGGCCCGCCACCCGACAATGCGACCCAGGTCGGTGTCCGGCCATGGGCTGGGCACTCGGCCGTGAGGTGGGTGAGGCTCGTCCAAAAAGGCCATGTGCTGTGCTGTCTTCCAGATTGCAAGTCCGAGATCGCTTCGGTTCCGGTTGCTGATTTCCTGGGGAGGGGGCCGGGCGAACACACGGTCCCTCCTTGTGTCCCGGCAGCTAGCCAGCCGTGAGTGATGCCATGTCAATTACCTATTGTGTGCATTTCCATTGGGGGCCGAAACTGACATCAATGATTGACGGCTGGCATGCGTTGATGGTAGAAGGCCAAAGCTGCACAGAGTCGGTCTCGTGCGCGATCACCAGACCTCAGCATCAACGCGTCTGCTCGTGCGCTGGTTTCATTGAATAACGATGCATGTCCATGTTGCTGCTGTTGTTGGCAGTGACCCAGTAGCCACCACAGGTGAAGCATTGAGAATTCAGAGTGTGGGGAAGGCGATGAAGACGAGCAGGCATGCTGCTGGCTGGGTGGTGAGGGCGGAGAGCGGAGGGCGGCGGGCTGGATCTCTGGATGTTGGTTATCGTGATAGGAGCTGGTGTTGGAGATAAGGAGGGCGGCCACCTACATCTGTTGTGTTGGGCTAACGGGGAATAAGTTGCGAGAATGACGGCCTCGATGAGCACCAAAGTGGGCGTCTATCTGGAGAAGATGAGCGGTGGTCTAGATAGAATAATCCAAGACATGCAGGTGTCTCTTGGCGCTGCTTTGCGGCATCCCACTCCAAAACTCAGTACTGTTGGTGTCGCATCAATCTGTTTGAAGGAAGCCGTGGGAAGGCAATGTTTAGACTGGGAGAGCAAGCCCAAACCATGAAGACCGAAATTGGCCTTCTTCGGCTCACGACGACTCACGCGACAACCGACAGTGTCATGCCCGGGCAGAGAGAAAGCGGATCTAACTCATTATGGCTACCTAGATTGATAGGTAGCACGGTAGATAGGTGAGCAGCTCGCGGTATGTCACTGACGAATGCAAGACGACTGTTGCTTGCCCGATAAGGCGCCTCTATCTCTGCTGGTTCGGACTTGACGCACGGCTCTCGCTGATTCGTGGGTCGCTTGCTGAGGTAAGCGTGCCAAGGCAGAACTAGCTGGTTTTCTCGAGTGTCTTGTCCATTTCTTATCCGTGCTTAGGTAGGTATCCAATGACCCGCCAGCTGGGCCGGCAAAGGGGCACAAAAGGGTAGGTCGAGCCTGCCAGGCAGGTGGTGTCGAGGCGGGAGCGCTGGAAGACGCGCGAGCTCTCGGGTGGGCTCTCTCTGCAGATCCGGATACATGTGAAAAAGGTGAAGTACCTCATCCTACCTTACGGACTTTGTACCTGGTAGCTCTTTGCAGCGGCAGTGGAGGGTGCGTTACCAGCCAAGGCAAGACGGGACAAGGCACCCAAAGTAGGTACCTACCCATGGTCTCCATCGCACCTGGAGCGCAGAGGTGGAAGCAGATGAGACACCTTGGCTGCCTTACCTGGCGCCTTACGTAGCCCGTGGAGGAGCCAAGCTCGATAGTAAATTATCGACCAGTCAAACCTGAAGTGAGGTGCAGAGTAAGAGAATTGTCAGGTCAGCTAATAAGGCATGGTCAGCACAGAGCTGGGCGAACCCTCCGTGCCGTCCGAAGAATTCCACATCAGCGGCTTCCACTTCTGCCCTCCATCGCTGCGACTGACTGACTGTGCTTGACCTCCTGCAACCTGCACCTCACGCTCACGCTCCTTTCTCTCCATCTTGCATCCAACAGCTCCACACCCGTCGCCTCCCTGGTACTTCGACCTTCGACTTCCTCCCCTCCCCTCCTCGAGTCGCCTCGATTCTACCAAACTCGACGCAGACAGGTCCTCCTTACCCTAATTAAGATCCTCAAGATCCTTGCCGAGCAAGTCAGACCCATCTGCGATCCATCTGCATATCTTCCTTACGAATCCTGTTGCCGGAACCACTTATCTTCCATCCGTGCAACCTCCACTGCAACACCGGCTGCTTCGGTCGCCTCATCCACGCCGCTTAAAACCTCTTCACACCCCTTTGTGGACAGCTCAGCTTCTTCAACCTGCTGCATTACAGCTTCCAGTCCGCCACATCACCATGTCCGTCCGACAGACGAGGCGCCAGGCCGCCCAGGCCGCTGCCGCTGCCGCCGAATCCCCAAAAGTCGTAGTCGAAGAGCCAACCGAACAGGTCACGATGAACGGAAATGGCAATGGAGCTACCAGAACGGAACCCTCGGAGAGTGGTCCCAAGGAGAATATTTTCCTATTCTGGCCCAACATCATCGGTATGGCTGCCCAGCGAGCTTCCAAGCTTATCACCATGACGTTGCTAACTCGTGTTTCATCACAGGCTACTCGCGCATTGTCCTCGCCATTGCCTCTCTCTACTACATGCCCCTCCACCCACGAACATGCTCCCTGCTATACAGCGTGTCCTGCCTTCTGGATGCCCTCGACGGTTACGCGGCGCGCGCTTTCGAGCAGTCGACGCGCTTCGGTGCCGTCCTCGACATGGTCACTGATAGGTGCACCACTTCGTGCTTGCTGGTTTTCCTGTCTTGCGCGTTCCCTCGATGGACCATTGTTTTCCAGATGCTCCTCTCCCTCGACTTCTCTAGCCACTACATTCATATGTATGCCACCCTGACCATGGGAGGCTCCGATACCAGTCACAAGAATGTCGACAAGAGCCGCAGTTGGCTCCTGAACCTGTACTACACCAACAAGGTGAGTCTTTGTCGATTTCTGATTCTCCGACCCCATCTGACTGACTTGTTTGCAGACCGTCTTGTTTGTTTTCTGTGCAGCCAATGAGCTCTTCTTCATTGCGCTCTACCTCCTCTCCTTCTCCTCCCCGCTCCTCTCGCCGTCTCTGCTCAACTCTGTCTCGAACTCCGACGCCGCTCAGATTCAGGCTGGTGCGCAGGTCAACACTTCTCTGCTCAGCCAGATCTTCCCGAATCCTTACAGCGCCGCCGCTCTCGAGATGGCCCGCGCAAACAAGATGGACTCTTTCTGGCCGTGGGTGCTTACTGGCGTCAGCTTTCCCATCATGGCCATGAAGCAGTTCATCAATGTTGTGCAAATCGTCAAGGCGAGCAAGTGGCTTGCCGAGGGCGATCTCGCAATGAGGCGGGCGCAGGGTCTTCCAAGGAAGGTGAAGAGCACCTAAGGGAGCACGCGGGTTGTGCACAACGCCAACGACATCATGACGCCCTGACAGGCTGCGTCGAGATGAGTTGTCCGACAGAATCAGCCCAATACACACATCCGCCTTCATGCGATGTGATTGGGCGAGCTGAACTAGGTTGGAGACATGAGACGGTCTGGCGAGAGAAGCCAGGTCACTATCAACGAGGTTTTCCGAAGATCCAAAGGAGCAGAGCCGCTGTAGGCATATTTGCGTCGTAGAAGGACATGTGGGCGCATGTAGGACCACATGAGAGCGATTGACTGATTCTCGTGTGTGATATTTAATGAAACCAAGCGCCATCTAGCATGGCTGGCCAGTCACGGCCGATGACAAGGGGGAGGGGCCACCATCGACAAAAATGTCGAACTCAGGAGTCTGGAGTCTATCATTTTTCCCCTTTGAATTTTCATCCAATAGTAGATTAATTGAAGTTTTACTCGTTCATAGTGCTTCTCCGCACTGCTATGTTGTAATCTACGGTGGTTCTACAAGTGAACACTCGACTGACGGCAACATTTGGGGATGCCAGGATTATCTACGAATGGATCTTCGCCTATTATTGTGGTCACGCCTCATCTCGGTTGAGCATCCGTGATCTAAGGCGCGTCTTGGGTATAAGACCCAATCACCGGGTCGCTTACATTCTAATAATAACACCACATGCCCGCCAGGTTCACTGCGACGGTCAGGTACGTGCAATTCCTGAACTCCCAGACCCGGCTCCGACAAT
The DNA here is from genome assembly GCF_013390185.1 of Colletotrichum aenigma. Lineage (NCBI taxonomy): Eukaryota > Fungi > Ascomycota > Sordariomycetes > Glomerellales > Glomerellaceae > Colletotrichum > Colletotrichum aenigma. Next base: position 3,922,864 of record NW_023500908.1, read on the forward strand.
AATCGGCTCCTTTTCATGCTGGTCCTCGCTGACATGCCCCGCTCCGGACGCCGCTCCGGTCGTTGGTGCCGTATACCCCGCCCCGGAGGGTCCGTCGTTCGTCTTCGCCAGGCCGTACCACGCCACCACAAGGACGCCGAGGATGCCAGTGGTGCAGCTGAAAACAAGGGCAACAATGCCACGAGCGGTGAATCTAGTCATGACAAGTCAGCATATATGAAGCAGTGGAGATGGGATCAGGGAGTTCGCACCCGTCTGGGAGACGCGCTGGCGGGGTGTTCTGGCCGGACAGGTCGAGATAGTCCAGGGTGTTCGCCGCCGCGTTGCCAGTGATGGGCACGTTGCCCGCAGCACATGCATCCTTGTGGTTCTGGGGGATTGTGAGGCTCTTTTGCAGGTCAAGCGGTGCCTCGACGAACGTTGCCATCAGGCCAGAAGTAACATGCCATTCAATATGGCAATGGAAGAGCCAGACGCCGGGGTTGTTGGCCTTGAAGCGGAGCACGATGTTGCCATTGGGCCAGACGACGAGGGTATCTCTCCGCATGGGGGTCTTTGGGAAGTCCGCCTCTGAGACGTTCGCATTTTCAAACGTTCCGCCTTCCTCGGGAGCGCGGTAGAGTGCCTGGAAGTTGTGGCCGTGGAGATGGAAGGGGTGGCGGCCAGGGTCAAGGTTATTGACGATGATTTGCACGACCTCGTCGCGCTCGAGGACGAAGCTGTGTGTATATGTTCCGTAGACCTGCGGGTTTGTTGCGTTGCCTCCCGCCGAGAGAGCCGTGTAAAGCGTGGGTACTTTGGGGGCTTTGTAAGTGATATCATTAAAGAAGGCGTAGTTTGCGCCGTCGCCTAGGTTGTCCATGATTACGTCCAACTCGACGGTCTGCGAAGGCGAGGTGAGCAAGGGTTGCTTGTCGTAGGGAACAAGGGTCATGTCGTCGAAGGGCGCAAAGCTGTCGAGTGTCGCAGCCTGGTTCATCGGCTTGGATGAATCGTAGACGAGCCATCCCGTGACGTTGTAGTTGAGGTCTGGCGGGAGGGTGTCGAACAGGGACTACATTGGTCAGCCCAGAACCCAGACACGGGGGCGTCTTGGAGAATCATACCGTGTCCATGCTACCAACGATGGCAAAGTTGGAGCTGGTATCGTTCAGAGTCTTGACGAGGAAGCTGCAGCGCTGTGCGGCGGCGAGGTAAATCATGCTTGCGTCCGCCGGCTCCGTGTACACGCCGTCGACCTCGACAATGGAGATGTTGTGACCCTCGATCCAGACATACTGGCCTGCGAACGCTGCCATATTGACCATTCGGAAGAGATACGTCTTCCCAGGTTGGACGGCGACCGTGAGGTTCTGGGTATCGTTCATGAGGGCTGCTTGAGGAACGGGTTCGGCGCCTGTCGGGTTTCCCTTACTCATGAAGGGAGGGATGAGATCGGCCATTTGGTCATGGTACCAGTCGGAGAGCGTCACGACGACCTCCTCATCGTACTGACCCTTGAATGGGGAGTCGGGATCGTGGATGACGACCGGGCCCCTCAGGCCGTCGGGGTACTGAGACTGGGTGTGTGAGTGATACCAATAGGTGCCGGGCTGCTGAATCTGTAGATAGTCAACGGGGCGTTCAAACTTGATCTTCGCGATCGAGGAGGCCGCCTACAGTGAAGTTGTATGTGAACGATGAGCCTGGTGGTATGGCACATTGGCTGACTTGTAAAGGTCCGTCCATATGCGTTGTTCCGTTCATGAACAAGCCGTGGAAGTGGAGGGAAGTCGACTGATTACCCAGGTTGTTCTGGACGTTAATGAGAATGGTATCCCCCACGTTCGCATCGATCCGCGGAATCGGCCATTGCCCATTGATTCCAATGACTGGACGGGCAAAAGCGCCGTCTGGGTTCGCAGTCACCCAGCCAATGTTGAAGTCGTGAGAGACGGTTGCCCCAGATGCTGGCTGCAGCAGTAATGCAGCCAGCAGGCCGAATCTGCATGCTCTTGCCGTGAAGTCCATAATTAACGGTCAAAACCAATGGCAAAAGTCAAATTCCAAGAGTCGCCTTTGGTCCAGGATGAGGCCTTTGCTTCGTCTGTCCTTTTATCCTGAGTGAAAGACAGGAGGAGCGACAGCACGTATGACCGACTACCAGAGAGGAGGGCGAGGATGGCGAAGGAAATGAACCTCAGCAGGTTTTGTCTGGACTGGACCAAACGGCAACTTGTGGCGACCATTGCTGGCCAGGGTGACCTCCCTCCTGGCCGCCGAAGCATCTTATCAATCTGATCTCCCAATGTGCCCCCGACACAAGCTGTTCCATGTCCTAGACCGGCAGAGAACGAGGGGCTTGTCGTTAGTGCAAGACAAATCTTATCAGATGCTACGAGACACTTTTCCTCTTGCTGCCACCCACCCACCTCACTAGTCCGGAAACCACCTTAGCATCTGGCCACATGCCTTGTTGCCTTTGATGTCGATTCCTCGCTAATGACCGGAATACCAAAACGACGCGAGCGAAGCGCCCGTATTCGAGCGATTGGCCCGCCGGAAGGTCGGCATGGTCCCAGTCGTCGAAAATCGCAGGGTTAGCAAGGTTGTTGCTGCAATGAAGATCAGCTAGCTGGGGCCCCTACAGCCGAGAAAAAGCTTGTCCCTCCACGCTAAACCAGCCCAGGGCTGCCGCCAAAGGGTCCCTGAGGGTGGGCGGCGATGGGGTCCGTTTCCATTCCACCGGTGCTGCTGCTCTCTTACCTCTTGACTAGCTTCTCCCAGGCGGGCGAGCTGGTCGACGCCAACTCTGGATGAACGGCACTCGGGCTGCAGCTGGCGCATGCTTCTCAATCCCTCGAGGAAGCCCAGGTACGCAGCAGGTGGTCAATCTCGTGCGCTCTTGTCGTCTTCAAAGAGGGTGTCGTTGGCTTGGTCTCAGAGCTTGCGAAGAAAGGAGCGCCCGCCGGTGGGAGAGGCGTAAAGCGCATCCAACTGTCAACCTCTCAGGTGACGGATCGGCACCGATGGGGATGATCAAGATGGGACTCCGCCATCGTTGTCTCGGGCTAGCTAATCTGTTTGCGAGTAATGAAGGGGCTGACGCTGGCTCGATGTTTGTAGGTGGCTACCGCTGGCTAGTTCCGAGATGAAGCTGACTTGTTGCGTTTTTCATCTGTTAGCCTGCCACATCAACTTCCAAGTGCGCCGCCATTTCCTTGCCCTGCGGACAGTGGCTGAAAGACTAAGTGCCGTTTGCCGATGTGTGGCTTCCATCGCTTTTCGAAGATCAGGAATGTCCTGGCATCTGTCAAGCAATGTTCATAGGCGGACAAGACCTGACCCAGCCGATGACAGTCTCATCAGTACGCTTGATGTTCCAAGCAAGCTTGCTGTGTCCGTGCAGTGCTTTTCAGCAGCACGACTCTGCGCTCTCAAACTTTCAAAAAGCCTTCCATATAATATTACAGCGACATAAGTGCCTCGAGGACCCTTGGCTGTCGGAGACCCCAACCCACGATAGGCAAGGCGAGACGGGTCCAAGGTAGGGATGTAGCACTTGTCGTCCGCCAGTTCGACCTTCAACGTGAGCAACAGGAGCCGATGGTACTAAACCGAGACCAAAAAGCTTGTCATGCGAAAAAGGGGCCGGTGGAATGTAACCCATTCGACCTTGGAATCAGAGGGCAGGCCAATTGGCTCTGCTTCCCCCAAAGATTCTGTGACGCTTGCACCAGCATCTTGTCCCATCCCACCTCGCCTCATCTTGCCTGCTCGGCTCATGTGCACCGCAGTGTACTTTGCAGTCCGGTCACAAGCTGGTCAAAGCCTGTGCCCGTCAAACATTTCACGCCGGGATATGGTCTGATGATTATCGAGATATGCCTGGCGTCTTTCATTTGCCCTAGAGACAAGCTAGCGTTCCGCCTTCGGCCCTCGCCTCTGCTCCTTTGCCTCCGTGGTAGCCCGTCCCAAGGCCTTGCCCCCCCCCCCACACACACACAGCCAGCTTGATCTAACCATTATCAGATTGATCTTTATCAGATCAATCAGGTCTTTGCCGTCAAAGACTGGTTATTACCCTACCCAAACTCCTTTCCGTTCTCCTGGCCGCGCTTGAATGTTGATTCCTCGTTTCTATCCATCCATGCCAAGATGACCGTCGACGTCTTTTCCGTCCCCGTCTTCCTCGTCGTGTTCCGAGAAAGTCTCGAGACCGTCATCATTGTTTCCGTCTTACTTGCGTTCCTGAAGCAAACACTCGACGGCCCTCACAGAGATGTCACCGTTTACAAGTCTTTACGCCGACAGGTAAGGAAACGCCGACACTACCACCCTGCTCGTCCTTCTTCTCATTGTGCCACCGCAGGTATGGCTTGGCACGGGCATAGGTTTTCTGATATGCCTGGTCGCCGCGGGCGCCCTTATCGGCGTCTTCTACAAGCTCGGCCGTAACAGCTGGGAAGCCCATGAGAACTACTACGAAGGAGCCTTCTCCATCTTCGCCGCCGTCATCATCACGATCATGGGAGCCGCCCTGCTCCGCATCGGAAAGATGCAGGAGAAGTGGCGCGTCAAGCTCGCCAAGGCCATGGAAGCCCCCGTCAAGACCGGCGCAAAGAAGGGGTGGTTCAAGCACTTCATCGAAAAGTACGCCATGTTTGTCCTCCCGTTCATTACCGTGCTCCGAGAGGGCATCGAGGCCATCGTGTTCGTCGCCGGCGTCTCCTTCTCGGCCCCCGCGACCGCCGTGCCGCTTCCTGTAGTCATCGGGTTGATCGTCGGCGCCTTGGTCGGTTATCTTCTATACAAGTAAGTCCTGTCCAGCACCGACGAACCCTTCTGTGAGGTCGCTGACACCGCGAATAGGGGTGGATCGACCGCGAAGCTGCAGGTTTTCCTCGTCATATCTACTTGCCTTCTCTACCTCGTCGCCGCAGGCCTCTTCACCAGGGCAGTTTCGAACTTTGAACAGCAAGCGTGGAACAACGTCGTCGGCGGCGACGCTGCGGAGCTTGGGAACGGACCGGGCTCTTACGACATCGATAAGAGCGTGTGGCACGTCAACGTGAGTTCTCGACCCCAGTGAATGTGGCTTCGTGGCATACTAACTGTCGGAAAAAGTGCTGCAGCCCTGAACTCAACGGAGGCGGTGGCTGGGGAATCTTCAACGCCATTCTGGGATGGACTAACTCCGCAACCTATGGCTCGGTCATTGCCTACAACGTGTACTGGATCTTCGTCATGGCTGGCTTCTTCGTCATGAGGTTCCACGAGCTCAAGGGACAATGGCCATTCATGAAGCCAAAGACAGCGCAGAACGGTGTTGTCGGCAGCGGTAGTGATGCCCAGTTTGACGACAGAGTCTCTGACAAGGCTTCGGACAAGGAAAAGGTGCCTCCTACCACGAAGACAGTCACAGCTTCGTCGTGATGACGACCAACCAGTAATGTCACGATGGCCACCTGTGTTGCGCTATCGGCTGTTGAGGCCCGGGCAAGTTAACCTGTAGATATTTTGTTTGCCTTGGGATAGTCTAGGCACATGCCACGTACTGCTAGATGCGTAATACGGCACCGTTAATTGACTGATGGACGAATTCGCTAGTATTCAGGTGTCCAATCCCACTTATCGGCGGTGAATAGCTTGCGTGCTATCTTATCAGCGTACATGTTGCCCTCATACCGCAGTCGTTGGTCACTTGCCAACCCCCGAGTGAATTCAAACCTTTCTTCTTCCCTATCTCGCCCCGAGCTCTCATCATCGGGAATCCACGTGGCAGACATACGGCTGTCCTTCCACTCGACCTGTGAGATGGAGAGGACCGTTGAAGACAGCATCGACCTGATGTATTCCAGAATAGGCTCCAGGCGAGTTCGAATACCACAGTTGGTATGGTGCTTGTCAATCTGGTAGCTCGGGACCTGCTTCAGAGTTGCCAGTATCTCCTCAATATCGATTACCGACGCATCTGGGATGTTGTCGAGAGAGCTGGGCCCAAAGTCGACGATGCCCATCAACTCTTTGCCGGTGAAGAATTTGAGCATTTGGCCGAGCTGGAAGGAGTCGCATGCTGAACTCGAGTCATAGCCGAGTTTGCACTGTCTCTCTCGGGAAGAGTAGAGTCCGAGGAAGTGACGCTGTATCGACGCGATGGTGTTCAGGACACATTCTCGGCGGTATTGCAGTTCTCCTGGAAAAGTTTAGTTCATCGGCACATCGCTGATGTGGACAGCGGTATGAACTTACGCTCCAGGTCGTCGGGCAGATTCCACCACAGCTCTGTGCGGCTAGGCTCCTCAACAGCCAGATTGCTCCAACGGACGGAGCCGCGCAGGATGAGTTCTCTCGTGTAGTTGTGGAGCCTTGGAGGCTGCTCCAAGAGCCAGGCAACCAAGATCTTTTGCCGGAGTACGTTTTCAACATCAAGAGTCTTCTTGACAGTACCGGCCCGAGCAGGTTTGGCACTTGTCAGAGGCCATTTGAACTTCAAGTCGATACTAAGGTATCTCGAGACTACGGTTCGACAATCAAACCGATCCGCCAGAATGGCTAGAGTAGTCACATGAAGCATATTGACGGAGGTGGATTGTATTTGGTTCCCATGCATGATTCTCATCAAGTCCTCAAAGACCTTTTCACGGCCAATAGAGCGGGTAGCCTCATCATCGTCCACAATGGAGATCCAGGGCAAGTCTCTGGAGCCCACCTCAGCTAGTTTGAGTTTCTCGGACACCAGGCGAGCCAGAGTCTCGTCGACTTTACTGGCCTCGGCAAACTGCTTGTTTCCGAGAAGGTTGGCAAAGTAGCGCGAATGCTTCTTCAAGACGGCGAGCTTGACGCGATAAGCGACTTTGATGCTCGGACTCAGGTTGGGCTGAGGAATACGTGGGGCGCCAAACTTCTTCGTGGCAGCTTGCCAAGTCTTCCGAGCGGCGGCGAGGGTCTCTTTGGATGTCTCGAATGTAACGTCCAGCACGATGTCTCCATCGTCGGCTATGAGGACGACGGGGGCATCACCCGATGACGGATCCGATGTGTCATCCTGAACTGGCGCCGAGTCTTCCATCGTAAGACGGCGCAGCAAGGACGGGGGTAACTTTCTGCCGAGACTCAGGATTCGACATGTAGAGGCGAGAGGCAGATGGCCATTTTAGGGTTTCCAGACTCAAGCTTGCAACTGGATCGTTGATCAGAGGAGGGAAGAAGAGTGAGGGCCTGTTGCTGGCGTGGGAGAGGGGACATGACTTGCCTAGGCCGATCATCATCGCCTCTGGTGCCTTGCTCTCCAAGGCAGCACGGTAATGTCACTATAGTGGGTCACACAGTGCTCCTAAGTGAGGCCGGTTTACAAACTGTACGCGGAAATTGCAATGATTAGATAAGACTCGAGCACGCACTGTGATGCAACCCGCGAAGCGAGCAGGTCCATATTAGCAGATGGCAGCTGCACAAGAGCCTGAGAGGGGTCTTAGTCCATTTACCAGGGCGCGCTTCAGAGTGTGGAATTGGCTGCAGCTTGGGGAGTGACACCCGGCGTGGTAACCTACCTACCTGGTAAGGCCGCCCGGGACGCGGAAAGGGAACCTCCACCTCCACGGCTCCCGTCCTTCCTTTCCAGGCCCTGTCTTCACCTTATTACGTCGCTGGGTCCATCCATGATTCGACAACCGAGGGCAAACCATACCTTCGCCTTCGCCTTAGCCAAACCCAATCCAACATCTTTCACCCCGTCTAAACCGAGATCGCCAACAAAAGCAAACACGCAACCATTGACGGCTTCCACCTTCTACCATTTCCATTCTCTTTGTGCTCGACACCCGCTCTTGTCCAGGTAGCGACAGCACTGCAAGAGCTCAATGCCTCGCCGTCGCCGACTCTGTCACTGACATTCTCACCCCTCTTTTGCATCATCATACCGAAGCTGCGCCGAGATCCTGCCCGAAACCGACCACGCCCTCCTTCTTGCTCCTCGGCCTGAAGAGTCGGAAGTCCATGGCTTCTGCAAGTAGCAAGGTCGTCCTACTTGAGCTACTGCAGTGCCGGTGACGCTCCTGACTTCCTTGACCGAATCCTCCCTATTCCCTAGTAAAATGCCAGCTCTAGCACGCTGCCACGCGCGACGAATTGCTCAACGCCATGGAGCTATTCGGATCCTGACCCAACGACTCCCGAGCCCCGGAGACCGACGATGCTTCCACAACTATTTCGTCACCCACCTTCCATCCTCGTCGATGCACCCTGACTCTCGATCGTCTGGACCTGGACATAAGCTGCCCCGCGATGCATCCACTCCCCATGTGCAGAAGCCCGGCTCTGCTCCCGCTGCTGCGGCGCTCAACATGCCCAGCCGGGATCTGACAGTCGTTCGAATTCCTTTGCGACGTGCCAAGCATCACTTTGGGGTCTTCTCGTCTAGAGGCCAGCGGCCATACAACGAAGATACAAACCAAGCTGGCACAATAAGCGTGCCAGCATTTGCCAAGAGAGGACCAATCAGTCTTCAGAGAAGGCCCATACAGAAACCTGATGAGGCTACCTCGGCTGATAGCGCACTCGGCGACCCTCAGGTCTTCTACTTTGGCGTCTTCGATGGCCACGGCGGATCCCAGTGCGCCGAATTCTTGCGAGACGAGCTCCACGGCTATATTGAGCAAGCCTCCGCAGAGTTCGGCCTTCAAAGTTCCCTGAGAAGAAGCCCTAGACATGAGACAGGGCGAAAAGATGAAGAAGAGGTTCACAGGCCTGAAGAGCTGGACATGAAGTCGGAACAGGAGGTCCGGCAGAAGATGCGGGTTCCCGAGGAAGACGCCCACGGTATCGTAACGAATCCCGAGCGTAAGGAACCTCTGAAAGGTGTAAGCCCCGTATCAGCCAAAGTGGAAGACTTGCCAAAGGCCGTGAAAATGGAGCATGACCTTGTAGAGCAATACAGGCAGGCCGTTGGGGGATACTTCCGGCGATTCACACCCGAATTCTTCAAACAACCTGAAGAGGGGGAAGAGACCGATGGAGACGGTCCTCCCATCACGGTAGAATCGGTTCTCATGTATGCTTTCCTCAGGGCAGACTTGGACTTTATATCTGCCCAAGCCCGCAAGCCGGACCCTGACGACCCGCGCGTTGGAGACTCACCCCTTAACAACGACGAGATACTCGGGGCACCGCATATACCACCTTCGGGACACGGCATCGGGGGCTTGTCGCGCTTCAAGGGAGGGTCGACAGCGTCGGTAGCTCTCATCTCAACGCCCACTCCGGCACCGTTTTGGCATCCAAATGCCCAGTCCACCTTGGTTGTCGCTCACGTGGGCGACACGCGGATCCTGTTGTGTCAGACCACTACCGGCCTTGCGCAACCGCTGACATCAGACCATCACCCCACAACACCCACAGAAAGTCGTCGTCTGCGGCGCTATGCTCCAGCTGGCTCCATGGTCTCGGGGGATAGCTTTGGGGAGGAGCGGATCATGGGCCTGGCCAACAGTCGGTCTTTTGGAGATATGCGAAGCAAGCGTATAGGCGTATCGGCAGAGCCAGAAATCACCCGCGTCGAGATCGGCCCTGCGGAGTACTCTTTCCTGGTGCTCATGAGCGATGGCATATCGGGCACGCTCAGCGACCAGGAGATTGTCGACGTGATCAAGGAGGCCAGGACACCCGAGCAGGGCGCCAAAGACGTAGTTGATTACGCGACCGAAGTCTCGCATGACGGCGACAATGCCACCTGCCTTGTTGTGAGACTCGGCGGCTGGGAACGAAGATCAGAGGGCGGCGTCGGCAGTCTTGGAACCAAGGAAATCCGCGACAAGAGGAGGGCAGAAGCGCTTGATCCTCGACGAGGCAAGCGATAGATTCCGTTTCAATATCTGCTACGTTGCGGCTCTATTTTTTACCACTTTGTGATACCAATCTACTGCAATCTTTCAAGAAGAGACGGAAAGCTCTCGGCCATCGCCAAAATCAATAATGCGTGACATGCTTAGAGCCTCAAATTCTAAGAAACTGCAAACCCGCCAAGATAGAGAGCGAAATCACAACTAACTAGGTCTGAGGCTCTAAGATCCTCAACCTCATCGCTCCGCTCGGTCACAGTCACAAAAAGGCACCAGTGCTCAGTATACTCTCTGTAGTATTCATCATCTAACTGATGTTTGGACGGGAACGCTTCCCAATCATTTTTCTATATGCAAGCCCTCCGAAGGAAACAACGGGGGGAGAATATAATGTTGTCGTGACCCAAATACTCCACGCAGTTGAAACAGAAATAAGGTGTGGTTGCACAAAAAGACATTAGCAGTATGTCGCTACTAAATGCGAGAAGAAATAACACCCTGATGCAACACCCGTCCGAGGGCCGATGAGAGACAGACGCCTCATCCTCTGCCTCCCCACCGTCTGTGTGCGAACTCATGTACATGGGATGATAGCATATGATTCCTTATGTGCGAATATGCATGCGGAAAAGTCGTGACCGTAAGATTCGGCGCTGCCGTATCAAAACGCGGTAAACAATGTAATGATATGAACAACAAAACGCCTTTTGCTTTTATGCTTCATTTACCGGTGCATGCCCCATGACGGCTTCAGCTGGTCATTGAGGGCCGCTGATGTGAAGACCGTGTCGCCAGGCAGACGGCTGACTCTACCGGCACCACTGCGGATGGCGGCCTGGTTGACAGCAGAGATACCGCTGCGGTTGCTGCGAATACTGCCGGCATCGCTCATCGTGTCGGCGTCCTTGAACTTACGGGGAGGAGCAAAGTCAAGAGCGGTGAAGGTTCCCGATTTCCTCAACAAGTGCCTATTCTTGGTCAGTATGTGAGTGTAGGAAGATGAGTGAGAAAACTTACGGGCTGGGCATGGCAGGCATCTCTTCGAAGCTGCTGACCAATGGGGAGTGGACAACCTTGGGCTGGAGGTAGGGACGTCTCTCGCCTGCCGGGCTCTGGGATCGACCACGGGCGCGGTCGGCAAAGCTTTCGGGGGGAGCGAAGTCGAGAGGGTTCATGATAGCGAAGGTGTCGTCCCTGAGCTTAGCTGGGTTGGGGAGGGTGTTGAGGTCGGCGGGGGGAGGTCCCTTGGGCTTCTGCCGCACCGGGCCCATCCGGTTGGACACGGATGATCCGGGTCTGGTGGTGTACTGGCTGGACATGTCAGAGCCTCGTCTTGAGGGCCCAAGACGGCTAGACATCGCCGATCCGGCACGTGGCGGGGGTGGTCCTCTTCCTCTGGGGCCGGGACCGGGGCTGGCCATGCGTCCACCCATCGAGCCGTGCATGACTCTGGGAGGGGGCGGGCCGCGGAAACGGGAGGCGTTCGGCGGCGGAGTCATGGCACGACGAGTGACAGGCTGAGCGTAGGGCATAACGAACGAGTTCGTATCGGGGTCGAAGTATGCATCGCCTCCCGGGCCACCCATGAAGCTCGGGTCGACATCCTCATAGTACTGAGGGTGTCCCGGGGGAGGGCCACGGCCTCGGGGGCCGCCCATGGGAGGACCGCGAGGCGGGGGCTGTTGGCCACCAGCGCCCGGGTTGTCGGGGTCGAAGTACTCCTTGTAGAAGGATCTGATTCTGTTGGCACGCTCTTCAGGATCTTCTGACTCCATGACCTCGTCCGGCGGAAGGGGACGGAAGCCGACCGACAGTCTCTTGTTGTCTTGAACCGGAATACCAAGCTGTCGAGACTCGCGGTAGTCGTTCACCTCCACAGAGCGGCGTTGAGATCGACCCCTTTCCTCATACTCATAGTCATTTTGGTCGTAACGGTCATTATAAACACTCGCTTCCTCGGGGACGATGGCTGGAAGAGTCGATGGAGCTGCCTCCTTCTGGGGCCGGGGGCTAGAGGGAAGGGAGCCGCCAGCAGGGGGTGACAAGCGGTGAGAGGGAGTGGGGAAGCTCATATCTTCCAGACCAAGGCCAATAGCCGGGATGACCGGGGCCTGGCCCTGCTCCGCCTTTGGACTGCCAGGTAATTCAGCCGCAGAAGGAGCGGTGTCCGCCGCCCGGGCCTCGGGGGCAGCAGGGTTTGCTCCCGAAGGGCGCGGGTTGGTAGGAAGGCCCTTAAGAAGAGCAGGAGAGGGTTCCGGAAGATCAGGAATTTGAGGAAGTGATGCTCTGTTGTTCTTGTCGTCGGGGTAAGGCACAGTCTCGATCTGGGGGATGATGGGCTCGGCAATGAGGGGGCTTCTGATGACGGGAGACGTGGGCGTAGCGATGACTGGCGAGATGGGCGTGAGACCGTCGGGGGCAGGAGATCCGGATCTGGACTTGGGCGTAGCGAAGGGGTCGGCCGTGACACCTGGGGGCTTGGGCAGAGAATTTTGTCTCGGGGGCAGGGTGCTGTTGGTCATGGTTGTGCGACCGGTCATGCTAGAGTCGCGTCTCTGGCTCGTCGAGCGGCTGTAAACGGAGCCGTTGGGCTTGAAAGATCGGATCGAGCCGACATCACTGCCGGCATACTGAGCAACGGGGCGGTACGGGTCTGCCTCGTTGTGGAGAGTTCTTGCGAGAGAGTGCAGAGACTCACGTGAGCTCTGCAGGCCGGGAGGAAGAAGGTAGGGGCTGGACAAGTTCATGTCCATGGACAGTTGACGCTTCTTGGTATCGACGCCCATTCCCTTCTCGCGGAACATCATGCTCTTGCGTTTTCCGCCCTTATCGGAGCTGGTCTCGCCCAGTCCGAAATCCAAGCCACGGTTCGGGTCATTTGCATCCTCGATCTTCTGCTTGGCGAGGTTCCTTCGGTGGAAGTAGAACAGCAAGCACAGAGCGCCAACGATGGGGATTCTACAGACTGTCAGCCTACACCCGTCGTGTGAACTAGACATGTAACCTACGAGACTCCGAGGGCAATGGGCAAGGTCAGAGCGGACTGGTCGACAGGCTTCTCGCACTGGTTGGCGGATCCGGTACATTCTGCTCTCGCGCCGATGATACGAGAGGCGATCTGAATGACCTTGGCGGGAGTTGGCGATGTTGCCACGGGGTTGACGTCCCGGATGGGAATCCGGGAGCCCATTACGTAGCCATTGCCGTTGAAAGTTGCCATCGGGATATTATGGTTTCAACAACTCGGGGGGGATGATTTCGTCACACAGCTCTCAACTAGCAGCTGTTCGTCTCGGTAGATTTGTTGACGGTCGACCTTGGGCGTTTCTCCTTCCTTCTCTGAACCGGTATCGCGTCTATAACAGCATAGCCTAACGGATGGGCGTGTTGATGAATCGGCACGGGCGTCGGGGTGTTGGACAGGACGATGAACTGAACGACACCAAAGGAACTGGTCGTTGTATGCGATTATCGAATCGTACAATCCTCCTCGGAACGAACAAAGATGACAAGCGAGAGCGGGTTTCGGGGTAAAAGAGCGACAGGGCGGTATGTATCCGTAAGTTGGTAAAGAATGACTTTCGAGTTTGACCGTGTTGTTGATTAACTCCACCGATCCATTCACACAATCCAAACAGAAGGATAAAAAAGAGTGACTCGCCCGCTGGCAGGCAGTTGTTTGGATGTGGAAAGCCGGAAGATGTCACTGGCGTAACGACCGACGATGTGGAAAGGATGGGAGGGAAGGGGAAAACGAGAGTAGGTCCCTTTTGGGGGGTGCCAGAGGCAAAAGAGCGTTCCGGTGAGAGTCGATGGGACTGAGGAGGGTCAAGAGGAGTCGAGAGAGGAGCCTGAGGAGGCTACCAAGCAGAAAGCGAGAACGGGCAAAGCACCGGAACCCTCAAGCGAAGCGAAGCGAAACGAGCCAGCGGGAGAGGCCCAAGGAGATTGAGGCAGAGAGCCAGAGCCAGTGCCAGCAACAACGGTTCGTTGGCGTTGGGTACCCTGACCTTGACCTTGACCCTGACAAGCCATGGGGGAAGAGAAGGGGAGAGAAGGGGAGGCCCTGGCAAGCTGGCGTGGTGGTGACTGGCCATTGACCTTGACGCAGGTTGACATTGATCCCAGACGTGGACCTGGGCCTAAGACGAGGGAAGGGCTTTCTTCCTTCGCAGAGGAAGGCAAGGTACGACGAGCCTGGGCCCTTGCCAGGGCTAGGATGACAATGGGTCTTCCACTTGCACTAGAGAGCCGTGGACGCCGTGGTAGCACGGCAGAAAACTGCCACCATCGAATGGAGTTCAATAGCAAAGATTGGGGGGAACCGCTAAGAAGCAGACGAAGGGGGGTTAAAGGGGGGGTGGTGCCTGTCAAGTTTGGGATGGCGGACCGGGGCTGGAGGGGCCGTTTTGTGGGTACGGGCGAATGAAAAGCAATTTCAGCAAATGAGCCGGGGCTGGCGCGACTTTTCCCCTGGGCCGTTGTCGTCTTTTTTCCTCACCCATCACGCCTTTCTCTGCTCTCTCTCTTCGCTCGTCGCCGTCTGTCTATCGATATATCTTGCCTTTTGGGTGCATCATCTCAACTCAGCTGAGCTCACCTACCTACCACCTATCTTACCTGCAGACAGAGTTGCGGCGGTAATCCCACTCCAAATACTAAATACGGTACTCCGGCTGAGATTGGGATGCATCAGCGCGGCGGCACACAGACTGCTGCGTCTGCAACGTTTGCGCCCCCCAAACCTCTCATCTCAATCCCATCCTCAATCCCAATGCAAATCCAGCTCCTCCATTCCATCGATCCTCATCCCCCAGTCTCCCAGGCACAGGCGCATGTTGACTGGCCACAACGACCGAGCAGTCCCTACAAACGTTGCACTAAAATCGATACACGCGCATGGTGCAACAGGGGCTCTCCTCGTCTAGCGCAGGGATTTATGCAGGAACGCGCCCCTCCTTCACCAATTGCAGCTGCACTGAGTGGGGACGCTGCACACGCTGCTCATCAGGTTCATTGGATCAGACGAAAGACGTTGGCCTTCCAGCTCGCGCCGCTGCAAAAGAAACAGCGGCAAATCCAGCAGCAGTCAGCAGTCAGCCCGCCGCTGGATGCGACACACAGGCGCTGGACACCGTGCAGATGATTTGCATCCATCGCCATTCGCCCAGTCGCACAAGCCATGCGCCGCCGCTTCAGACACTGTCACACTGTGATCATCCCAATTTTGCGACCAGAAAAAGAAGGGACAAACCACACGAAAAGAAACACACTTCAATAAACACAGGCCGTCCCTGCCTGTCTTGCCCTGACGTGCCCTCAATGGCAGCCTGCATTGGGTACCTATTCGTCAAACACCCGCCGCCCACACTCCGACCGCACACACACAACAACGTCTCAATGGCTGCACCCAGCACCGCACAGCGCGCCAATCTGCCCGTTGTCCTAGTGGCTTCAGTGGCTTCTAGATCCTCGGCCGCCGTTTCTGGATCGAGTCTGGTCTCACACTACCCCGGCAATGAACGCATTGAAGCAGCCTGGAATATTGTGAAAGCATCGGAGCACAAGACTTGTCAGCCGCCTGTCTCTATCTCTCTCACACAGTCACAGCGCGTGTGGTGTTGTGTTTTGTCGTGTCTTGGAGCCTCCCGCTGCGAAACCGCGTCCAAACCCAGCCTGGTCTCTACCGAAATTGAGGCCGTCATCGGCTCATGGGGCTCTGCCCTCTCCTTGGAACCGCCCGGGCATGGAGTCTCGATTTTTACCAAGGGGGGCCTTGGCGGTGACGACGACGACATCAACAGGAAATGTGCAACGGGATCATTGACAATGCGTGAGGGTCTCGATGGCCACCCAGCGGGCACTCCCGGGGTAAGGGGGGGCAACTTGAAAGTCGAGCCTGTATCCGTAAAAGCGTCTCCTGATAACCTCATTCGGAAAACACGGTTCACGATTCACGACGGCAACTCCAGCACGACTCCAGAGGCTCAGCCTCCCTTTCCGCTCCCCACCGCCCTCCCTCCCCGCAACCGCCTTCACGATCCACGACCCGATAATACCGCTCCTACTCCTTAAACGTCTCTGCTAACATCGCGACTTGTCTATTTTGGGTGAACTGGAATACTCAAGCCACCCGGTCCAGTGGACGTCACGAGAGGAATGGATAGGGCTCGAGAGTCTCGGTGTCTCACAGCCGGGGCATGCGCGACGGGCGGGCGCTTCGCGCCTCCTAATTTGCGCAAGCTGCATCGGGAATCGCCTCTGGCTTCTCACCATCTTCCTACTAGTGCTTTTATGATGCATAAGTCCCTTTTGCATGCGACCGTCGTCTGCAAATTCGAACGTGCATAGTGCGGTGTACAACCTCAGTTGCTACGAATAGAAGCACGACATAAGAAAGCAACAAGCAACAACAAAACCTGCATCCAGAACCCCGAAGCGTCATTTCGGCCACGAGTGGTGGGTTGCACTCAGGCCCAACACCGGCGCTGCTGCTCCAGCGACGATCACTCCCTTCATCCTGGATGCAGAGACGTCCGCAAATAAGAAAGAAACAAAGAAACAAAGTGCCCCTCCTCGGGCCCTCAGACCAAGGAACTCCCGGCTTCTGAAGCTGTCGCGGCTCTCCCCTTTTACGGGGGTTCCATGGCGGCGACAACGGCGAGCCGGGTTAAGGGGCCGGTGGGAAGAGATAGCGGCAGTTGTCCGGATCTGCCTTGTACGCCGGCACGCACACGCACACACATGTTTTTGTCGCACCGGCAGCGACATAACCGATGGAGGGGATATCGCTGCATGGCATATCATTGCAATTCATCATCCAGATCCACTGCACAAACAACGCAATCACCGTCGTCCGGGTTCCTGCCAAGGCGCGATGTTGGTCGAGTTATTTTTCTGGTATCTTTCTCCCGAGCAAATGGACGAACGACTCCATTCGGCATTCTACCCGTTGAGACTGAATGATTCAGAAAACCCGCGATACGAACCAAAATCCAAGACAGACCCTGACTTTCTATCCGAGGAGAGACAGAAGCATTCCTTCCTCTTGCGTCTGACTTACTGGCATCGTCCGAAGAAAAAGCATCGCGGTGTTGTCTCATGTGTCGCGGGGCAATCACAAGACACCCATCACCTCATCCCAGAACAATGAAGCCACCATCGTTGACTCCCGCCCTGCCGTCGTTCCGGGGGGACCGTACGTAGTGCAGACAACGACAAGACCAGCTTGAGAGACGAAAAGTCAATCGCAATGCTTGGCCTGTCAACTCACCAGTGAAAAGTATTCGATAGATCACTGGCACTATCTCATTAAGCTAATCTCGATGGGCACTATAAAGCTTGTCATTGGCCGAGACTTCTTGGTTCGCCCCATTTACGGATCGCTGCACCCGTCTCCAATCGTATTTCACAACTCGCGGGCACTACAGCAGTCGTCGTAAAAACTTACGGATATCTTTCATAAAATGCTCTCATTCGCTATCTTCCATACATAACTTCACAAAACCCCCTTCATTGGATTTGACGGGCCCCCTTGTTGCTGACAGACCACACCACCTCCACCGAGGAAGGACTCTCTCTGAGTCTGCCCGACCAGGAACATTTTGCAACCCTGTGCGGCCATTGCCACCAACAGTCCTTTTCGACTCTTTTGCAGGTTGCACTCGGTCCGCCTCCTGAGCGCAAAAAATAAGACGTGATCCGACCCTGCCCATTGTATCTCTATATCTGCTGCGAGACACAGCTGCAGGCTGAGTCGTGTGAGCTGATTTGTCTCTGCTCCAATAGCCCAGACCTGTGACGGCTTTTATCGAGTTTTCCCTCCTATGCCGCCTCGTTTGCCGCGAAAACGCTCGCTCAAGTCTCGGTGAGCAGTCCTAGTGCAGCTTAATCTCGGCTCGTCTCGTCTCGTTGCGTCCTGAAGAACCCCCTGTCTCTCCCCCTCTCTGCCCCAGTGGCCATCTCGCCGGGTTTCATATCTCAGCCTCGCGTGGCCGCCGACGCTGAAGTGTCCACCACCTGGTAAAACTCCGGCGCGTATTCCACAAGCCAGTCCTTCTCGATCTTGGTGATATCCCGGATGAATATCTTCTTGCTGGTCTCCATGACCTCGTGGAAGATGACCCAGTCAGCCTTGCGGTTGAACATGAGCGAGCTCGGGTGGGCATGGAGCGTCGTCTCGCCGGTCACGTTGCGGAACGTCCCGTCCGGCTGCATCCTCGCCGCGTGCGCAAAGTATCCTGCCGTGAGACACCGCCGTATCTGCTCCGCCTTTTTAACGTTGTCTTGGCCCTTGGCGCCGAGGGACTCTTCGACCGTGATGCCGAACTTTTCGAGATATCGCTTCAGCTGCGCACGTATACTCACCGCGCGCGTCAGGGTTTTGAAGTTGAGATTGTGATCGCGGGCGAACTTGGACTCCTTTTTGCCCTTCATGACGAAAGCTTGGTAGACGTTGAGCAGGGTTAAGTGGTCGCCTTCCTCGGCCGCAAACAGCCGCCTGGAGGTCTCCATCTGCTTGCGCTCGCCGTCGTGGTAGAACCAAACGTTGTTCCCACCTGCAGAGGTCATCGCCGCGATGGTCAGGATCTCGCTGAGGCAGCCGAATGATGAGGCGCTGAGGAGAGTTTTGCCCATCATCGGCTCGACGGCGATCTCTGCCATCCTGTAGCCCAGTGGTTTCGTGAGCTTTGCATAATCGTCGAGTGCTCCCAGTGAGTAGAGTAGTTCCAAGGCTTTGGCCATCAACTCCGCCGGCGGTGGGCTGAGGAAGTTAAAGCGGAGGACGTTGTCGATGCCCAGCGCCTTCAGCTGCAAGATGAAGGGTGCGAGATTAGACCGCTGAACCTCAGGGACGGTGAACTCGGGTAGATTCAAGAAAGATTCTTCGGTGTAAAGTCGGAAACACTTGCCCGGTCTCGTACGTCCTGCTCTGCCGGCGCGTTGGTTTGCTGAGGCTTTGGAGATAGGGGTCGAGATGAGAGACTCTATGCTCGTCGTGGGATTGTACGCCCTGAGCTTGGCAAAACCGCAGTCGACGACATAGACAATGCCGTCGATAGTGATGGACGCCTCAGCGATGTTGGTCGCAAACACGACCTTTCTTGTGCCCTCGGGCGGCTTGTCGAAGACATACATCTGCTGCTCCGTGGTGAGACCCGCGTAGAGCGGGAGTGCCTGCAACTTCTTTTCTTGACTTCGCAAGTTGAGGAGACGATCAGCGACGGCCTGGCAGGCTTCATCAATCTCCTCGCGGCCGGTGAGAAACACCAGGATGTCTCCTTCGTCTTCATTTTCGTGTATGTCAAAGACAGTTGAGATGGCCTTTTCGAAATAGTTTTCCGTCGGTGACTCGAGATAGAGTAGGTCCACGGGGAAAGTTCTTCCTTCCAGAGATATGATGGCAGACTTATCGTCGCCAGGAGTGGCAGCCTTTGTCGTGCTGTCATCGCCCGGTTTTGTCGTGATTTTCTGATCCCCGTCACCTGGGCTGGTTGTGAAGAACTTCAGAAACTCTTCTGCCTGCAATGTGGCACTGCTGATTATGACACGCAAATCCGGTCGCTTCTTCAGAATCTTCTTGAGCAGGCCTAGGAGAATGTCGGTGCTGATGGAGCGTTCATGAGCCTCGTCCACCATGATGACGGAATACCTCGTCAGCAGTGGGTCTACGAGAGCCTCTCTGATGAGCAAACCGTCGGTCATGAACTTGATGCGAGTCTGGGCGGAGGTGGCATCTTCGAAGCGGATTACATAGCCCACTTCCTTGCCTATCTCGCAGCCGAACTCTTCCGCAACTCGCACGGCAACCGTTGTCGCAGCGACTCTTCGAGGCTAAGGTAATATTAGCATGTGCCGTCATGAATATTGAGAATTACGAGTAACCTACCTGCGTGATCCCAATGACCTTGCCATCTGCACACCATCCCGCTGCCTCGAGGAACTGGGGAATTTGGGTGGTCTTACCGGAACCGGTCTGACCAACAACGATGGTGACCTGTTTCGTCTCAATGAGATAAAGCAGCGCCTTGCGGTGCTTAGCAATTGGCAGCAGCGCAGTCGGCTTATGCAAGGCTGGGATGAATGCCGAGTTAAGGTCGAAGTCGGCCATGTTTGATGCTGAGCTTCAACAGCTTTTGAATAATGCCGAAAAAAAGAAATTGCACTTCGCGAACGACAGAGACACCGCTTCTAAGGCTGTTGAAATCTGTGTATAAGTATTATGACCTTTAAATTGGCCTCAGCTTATTATTTTGGCCTCAGTTACACATCATGTCAACTGATGCAAGCCACTTCTTGGTGTTGTAAGTGCATTGGCGGCCTATCTGCCTGGTGGGTGAAGTCGGTGGTAACTATGTTTGCCAAATAGCCCAGCTGCAACCAGCTGCCGGGTCACATGGCAAGTGTCAGCAGTGTCAAACGATCTTTACCCGATTGGCTCAGGAAAACCCACACTCATCACCAGCCACCAACCGCCAGTCAGCGCTGTGCCTATCGAGTCCTCCGTGGCTGTGACGCAGTGGCTCAGGAGGAGCTCAAGCTCCTGTCCCGTGTCAAATTGGCCGCCTCGAGGCCTGGAGGCGCGGGCGCGGCGTCATCAGCAGCCCAGCTCGCAGCCCACTTTAATATCATCTCGCCAGCTCCCTAACCCCTCGCTCGGCGCAACAACGACCTTGCACAACAACCTTGGGAGAACAGTCCTTCTTAATTGTCTAAAGAGACCTTGCGTTTAAGGCTTTCATTGCGACCCATACCGGTCACACATATTCCAGGTTCTCCAACGTATTAAGTAGTCGACCTGCGTAGTCATGTCTGCTCCTAACGAAACAGTGCGCCATCCCGCCTCGAAACACTCTACTTTATGCGATGTTCCCTGTGGCTGACACCTCATCTCTGTTGTGACTTTAGAACAAGAACACCTCGTCCAGTGGACCCGAGTCTCCCACTACAGTCAAACCCCTGGATCTCAGCGACGACGAAGACGTCCAGGAGACAGGAATCCTCGGCGGTGAAGACAACCATCAAACCAACACCAACGCAACCACCACCAACACCACCAACATGGCGTCCTCGACACCCGCCACCGAGGCCGCCCCTCCGAAGCCCCCGAGACCTTCTACCGAGAACCAGAAGACCGAGGATATTCTGAAGGAAGCATTCCCGAGCATCGACATCGCGGTTATCAAGGCTGTTCTGAGAGCCAGCGGTGGACAAATCGACCCTGCCTTCAATGCCCTGCTTGGTGTGTCGCGTGCCCATCCACGTTCCGGCCCACAACTAACAATGCATCACAGAAATGACGGATCCCGATGCAGCTCGTAACGAGCCCGAACAGGAGAACCCTCCCCCTCAACCCCCTCGTCCCGCCGCCGGCCCCCAGCTGTCTCAGCTCGAGGCGGACGAGCTTTACGCACGTCAGCTTGCTGAGCACTTTGATAATGTTGGCAACTATGAGGCTAGGACTGCGAACCGCAGCCCCGGCGGTCGCGTCAGACGCCAGCAGACTGGTCTTGAGCCCCGAGTGAATGCCGAGGACCGTGAGCACAACTTCTTCGACGACGAACTCCCAGTCATCCAGGAGAAGCTCCGCAAGGGCTTCATGGAGACCCAAGGCAAGGTGAACAGCTGGATCACGACCATGAAGAAGAGGTTCGATGAGGAATTTGCCGAGGAAGATGAGCATACTCAGCGGCCTGGTCAGGGCCAGGGACAGTACGGTGGCAGACGTCCTGGGGAGTCGAGCCGTAGGAGCGGTGACTATGAGAGATATGACGCCGATCCCCAGGTGCTCAGCGACGATTTCGCAGGCATGAAGTTTACTGCGGATGGTAGTAAGTACAGACTCATAGTTGATAACAACCAACCCAGCGCTAATCGCGAAGCAGCTCCACTCCGCGGTGATAACAGGCCGTTGTCCAATCCTGATCTATTCAAGCCCCCTCCGCCCTCCAAGTCGCCCAAGCCTGACGGGCGCAAGGTCGCTTTCCGCGAGGGTACTGAGGAGATTGACGTCTACGGATCGTCGCCCAGAGTTTCTGCCGAGGACAGCACGGGGAAGACGAAATCTAGCAAGTGGCAGCCTCTCTCGACGGTCGAGCCTAGCCCGATCAACGACAATGACCCGTTCAGTTTGGGCGACAGTGAGGACGAGAGAGAGGCCAAGGAGAAGGCTGCGACAAAGGACGTGAAATCAGACGACAGTGAAAGGTTGAAGAAGGCCGCTGCGGAGGCAATGGCGGACAGCCTCGTCGATGCCAAGGATGGCGAGTCGGCGGGTGCGGCGGCCAAGAAGAACTGAGTAGCAGAAGGCGACGGGAGGCATTGTGAGATGGAAAAACTGTTGGTTACTGGTTCCTACGACTTTCATTTGCAGATATCCAGCCCCTGGCTTGAGCAGCAACAAGAGCCTAGCAAAGGGTCATCGGGAGGCAAGGGGATCGGGGCACCCTAATTTGTTTCTGAGGAAGCGTAGTCATCACAATCCTAAATTGAATGCATTTGCAGCAGTTGACAATGTGCCACTAGCGGTGACGAGTCAGTTGGATGTGGAAATGAAGGTCAGACGGTGGTGGATGATGATAAGTCGTCGGCGAAGTCCGCGTGTCGTGTTGAGAGATGGTAAGAGAGGACGAATCAATGAGAGAGATCTGCATCTGACGTCGTCGTGAGACATCTCACCTGCGGAAACCCGTCGTCGGAAGTGGAACATTGTCCCGGTGAATGACACGGCAACACGCGGATGTAAACGGGGGGGCGTCAAGGGCAGGGTCCGGTCATCAAGGGACTGGCCAGAACCCGAAGTCTGGACTTCCGGTAGAAGGCGATGCTGTGTTGAGGCAAGCTGGGTAGAAGACGAGAATAGGACGCACAGCACTGCAGTAGGTAACGTCGCAGTCGAAGACAAGGGACCCGCTTGACGAGCGATCTGAAGAGAGAGGCACTCGGGGTTTATTACCGGGCCGACTGCATGACGATTGTTACGATCTCAATGCTACTGAGGGGTTGCCATTTTCAAAGTCCCTCAACGGCTACAAGTTTACTAGGAGGGCTGGAGGGGCCAGGAACAAGGGAGAGGACCTCACGAATTGGAGGTTGCTGAATGGTGAGGGGAGCTCGTTTGTCTGCCCCGCATCAAATTTGTTTTTCAGTTTTTTTTTTCTGCCCAGCAGCCCGGCTACTTCCGTACGAGTTGGATGCCGTCTTGCATTTCTGCTGCAGGCGTTGCACTTTGGGGACCACGAGACTGGGTGTCGTCGTTTTTTTCGATTCTCTTTTTTCTTTTTTCCAGGGACCATCTAGCTTAGCTAATGTTAAGAACGTGCTCCAGAATTGTGGTCTCCTCTGCGGAGTAAGGTGGTTTCCAGCGGAAATACGGAATTTGGGGTGCGGTGAGGGTACCCAGGCATAGGTAAGTGAGTTGAGCAATGAAGAAAGAGAGAGAGAGAGAGAGTACCTTAGACAGCTGTCGGAGCATTACGGTGGACTTCAAGGGTGATATGCCGTGGCTCTCTCACGATCACCCAGAAGAGACGGAGTCTTCTGGGCTTGGGCTTTGGCACAGAGTAGAATAATTCCGAGGAGAGAAAATGTCCGTCACGGGGGGGAAAGAGGAACTTGGAGTCCATGTTCTGGCGCGGAAAATTCTTTCTGGTTTCTTGAATTTCGAGTGCTCGGAAGCATGTCGTTGGCATATGTCTTAACATGGCGTCTTGGGGATTCAGCCTCGCACTTGGCATGTCGAGCAGAAAACGTGGTTCATCCGCGAGGCGCTATTGGCCGGCGATCTGAAGACTTGGCTTTGAGGGGTGACGCGAAGAAGGGGGGGGGGGGCCTACCACGGTTCATCCTTGAGCAAGCAAGCTGTGCCGCTTCTGACAGCAAGTACCCAACTACTTTTACCTGTTACAGGCAAGTACACACGAAGTACGCAGGAGACGTAGGCCAATCGTACGGTTCCAACCAAGTACGAAGCAAAGGTGCAAAGGTGCCTTGCCTTGGTTGGTTGGCATGCGGCTAGAGGTACAGCTAGCCGGCTGCAGGACTCGAGACGAGAGTCGGAGAGAATTCTACGACGAACGAGTATTTTTGTCTCCAAGATAGACGAAAAAGCAAGTCAGGAAACCCCACGTGCTCAACTCCTCGACAGCTCTCTTACCTGGCCCGGAAGCGCACGAGCGTTTTTGATGATGTGTGAAGTTACCACGTCTAGGTTCTGCCATGTTCGTGTGCTCCTCATGTACCCAGCTACTGCTGCATAGCAGTATTAGTAGGTACTATGGTAGATGTGCGTCGAGACTGCGTGCATGGCATGTCACCCGTTCCGTTTTCTTGTCTTATGAGCCGTCGCGTGAAGCTTCCGGAGTAGGTAGGTAGGCATATGCTCGGGATACCTGAAGACGACAGGTGTTCGCGATGCAGCCAAGTGGCCCATCGACGTCTGCGTTGTGTGGGAGACTTGCCCAGTACAGACACACATATTTATGGACTGCCCAAGTAGAGATACCTGCGTGAGAGCAGAGATGTCTGTTGCAGTGCGACGTGCAAGGGTGCAGAGCTGCGAGACGTACCCCGCACCTGCCTGTCGCTAACACAAGCGGGCAGTTCAGTGTGAGCAGCAGCAGCAGCAGCAGCAGGGGGGCCGCTGGAGGATGATCGGGATGGACAAGAGCGCACCGGCTGAATGCCCCACAATTTGGCCGTCACTGTTGCTGCTCAGCCCCTCCAATTGGACAGACCGGCGCAGTGGTTGGCCAAGAGCCGGCCGGCGCCCATTGGATTTCACGGGCTTGGGTTGGGTTCTAGTGCAAGGTTCTGCTCCGGTCCCCAGTCGCTACCTACCTTACGACACCACGGATACCAACCACTGACCAACCCTACCCACCTTGCCTTGGTCCCCCAGTCTCCATTCAGTTCGACTTTGGAGAGCCTGCCCGTGGTCCATGGAGCTTGCTTGACAGGTCCAGCGAGAAAGAGGAAGACCGGGAGAGAGAGAAAGCGAGAGAAGGCACACCTCGCCTGCGTCAACGCCTCACTCATACCTACCTACCTTACCCATGCGAATACCCGACCCGAACTCTAGATCTACCTAGACCCGAGGTGCCGCTCTACATCTCCCTTACGCCGCCATACGTTCGACTGCCCTCTTCTGGTCACCCTGCTGGTTTCTCTGCTACGTCCTCGGTTCTCGCAACTGGCAGAGTTGCAGAACGCAATTCACCTTTCCCACCTTGCTTGAACCTCGACGGCTATCCAGACTTACCTCATATCTCACTTTCACGCACACCCACGTAGTCCAACCAAGGCCACCACCCGCGCCGCAACGACACCGTCTCATTGGCATCCGAACGCCGCCAACCGCCATCTACCTAGCTGCAGCAACTCCAAGTACAAGTCCTTGGTTCGCTTGGGCCGTGTCCCTCTTTTGCCTGGTAAGCGTCGCCATTCCTCTAGCAGACCCCTCGTGATCTTCTCCCATTCGCTGCAAGTCAAGTTTGGTTGCCTGTGCAGTCCTTATCAAGCATCGTTTATTATACCAGTACTCTTTGCTCGAGCCTCATTCCGCTTTCACATATCGAACACTGGTTGCTATTCTCGTCAACGGCACCTCCGTTCTTGTAACCCCCTTCTGGCAAGCGAGGTGGTAACAGGAACCAACACTCCTGGCCGGTTCCAATTAGTCCTTGTCGACCCGGCTCAGCAGGTTGCTACTTTACCTGACACCCCCTGCCACGATCAATACATCACGAGCTACCGGCCAGATCGTTCCCTGCCATCTGGGGATCCAAACTTGGATAAGACAGCCCTGGACCGACAGTGTCGCCGGGGTATTAGGAGCCCAACGGGCAAAACTGGCGCTGACATGGGATATTGCCCTCCGCTGCCAGCAACTATGCACGTCCATTCACCACTCTCGATGCCCCCACGCAGCCTCTCCTCTTGGTTTCTCTTACCTACTCGTCGTAACTGCTCCCATACATTACGTCTGGCCATGCCCATGCTATGCTCAATGCGTTGGACAGGCCCCCTCTCTTGCACCACAACATAGCAGTCACCGAGCACCGAGGCACGCCCGGGATAGCTTCAGCCTAGCCCCCACCAACATCTCCATTCTCGCTCGCTTGAGGCGTCTTACGCAGCCTGAGTTGTTCTCTCTGTATGGATACCTCTTCAGGGGTCCTTCTCCTCCCGCGCATGTTCCGAAAGTCCAGAGCTCCAGTTACTTCGTACCTGTATGGGCCAAGCGGCCAGCCCGCTGCGGGACAGAACACCAACCCCGAATGCTTATGTTCTGTTTATTCGTTTGAGAGATCTGTTTTCTGACTCAATCAACAGCTTCTAGTCTTCTTCGAGTTGAGTCTATACTTGCTCTCGACTGTCGCTCCATCCTGCACTCCCCCGGGTCTCATCATTCCAGCCTGCAAGAAAAACACCCAAGGCAACCAACACCTTGAGCGGTCTTCTCCTCTTCCCACAAGCAACTCACGCCACCCAAGAGCCCCCACGTGCGACTCTGATCCTTCTTTCAGCCGTGTCCAAGACACTGTTGCCGCCCGTCGACGTCACCTAGTACATCCTTGTGGCAGTCACCCACTTTGCCTGCCGCGGCGACAGACGCAAGTTGGCAGAGCTCTTTTCTGTCATTCTGCATACATCCGCCTGCAGACTACTTACCTCCGGCTTGCAAGTATTGGAGTGATAGCATATTGTTGCTGTTCAAGCGAATTCCATCGCCTTTGGACGCCGTGATCTCACGGGCGTCCGTCCATCATGTGAGTCTCGTCCACGAGTTCTTCTGCGCCCCGTCTTATAAGTGCTCAAGGCATTGGCGCAGACGTACGCTAATATCTAACACAGGAAGTTCGGCAAGCAAATTCAGAAGCGCCAGCTTGAGGTCCCAGAGTATGCCGCAAGCTTCGTCAACTACAAGGCTCTCAAGAAGGTATGTGAAGGCTTTTCAGTAAACCCAAATCTGTCTCTGCGATCTCATCCCCCGGTGCTCATCCGCTTTGGGCGGCGCGTGGTGAAGAAGACCACAGAAAAAAAGAAAAAAAAAGCAGAGCACGAGGACTTAGTCACTCGGTACCCAAAACTACCCCCTCAGGGATTAGGGGATGGAGCAACCCCCCATGACATTAACCAAATAACACACGGCATTGCAACTGACACCGGGCCGTATTCTAGCTGATCAAGAAGCTGTCGGCTACGCCCACGTTAAGCGCACAAATCGATCCTCTGCGCTCCGCAATATCTATAGACTCCCAGGCGGCTCTTCAGGCCAACAAGGCCACCTTCTTCTTCCAACTGGTAAGTTTCGACCATGGGCCAGTGCAATGAATATCCCACCATACCTGCTAACTCTTGAACAGGAACGAGAGCTCGAAAAGGTCAATGCCTTCTATTTGCAAAAGGAGGCCGAGGTATGCACTCATTTTCCTTTGTCTGCTGCAATGCCTCGCTCGACTTGTCTTAACCCCTTATTAGCTCAAGGTCCGCTTGAAGACTCTTCTCGACAAGAAAAAGGTGTTGCAGTCGCGTAATGGCGTTTCCAGACGATCAGCAAAGTTCACCACGCTCGAAGAGGGCTTCCAACAGTTCGCCAGTGACCTGAACAAGCTCCAGCAGTTTGTTGAGATCAACGGTACCGCCTTCTCCAAAATCCTCAAAAAGTGGGACAAGACATCAAAGTCCAAAACCAAGGAACTCTACCTCTCCAGGGCGGTGGAAGTCCAGCCCTTCTTCAATGCCACGGTCATCAGCGAACTCTCCGACCAGGCGACGACCAGTCTGCAAGAGCTTGGAGCTTGGGCCGAGGGAGACCATGTCACCTTTGACCCACGAAATGACCACATCGTGAGCAGTCAACATCTGCTTGGGACCGACGAGGGCGATGCCGACACGCTGCTGCTTGATACCGTTATCTCCGGAAACCTGGAGGCGTTGAGGGATCTGCTCGTTCGGATGCGGTCTGCGGCGCTTGGCTCGTCCTCGGGATCCGAACTCTCTCTGATGGAAAGAATTACCAGGACTTTTCTTGCAGCAATCCACGAAGCACCGAAGGAAACCCTGCAGGTTCTACTCGAGACGGGCTTGGTTGACATTCAGTCGGAAGATGACATCAACGAGAGGAATTGCCTACATCAAGCTGCCATCTACGGAAACAATTTTGTTCTCGAGTATGGCATCACTAAAGGCGTTGCCGTCGACCGTACCGACGTGTATGGTAGGGTCCCTTTGCATTACGCCAGTATGCATGGCCGCTTGGACATGCTCGATGCCCTCTCCACTGGTAAGTTGAAGAAGTTGAGCCTGTGCCCGTGGGCGAGTTTGCTAATCTTGGGTTGCAGCGAATGCCCAAACGATCGATCTGATCGACCACGACAACTTTACGCCGCTTGTACACTCGATAATCCACGGACATCTGCAGTGTGTTGAACGACTTCTGGTGAAGTCCGCCCGCATCGACCCGGTGTCTGACGCAGACCATGTACCACTTAATCTTGCATGCGAGCACGGTTCGCTGGCAATCGTGGAATTGCTGCTCAAGCATGGGGCACAGATCCTCCCCGACGCCGAAGGACTCTATCCCCAACATCTTGTTGCTCGGTCCGGGCAACGGCCAGAGCTCCTGCTTTTGCTGAAGAATTACGGCGCAAACCTCGATCAGATTGACAAGCTATATGGGTGGACACCGCTGGTCCATGCCGCGAGCGAGGGCAACGTGCCGTGCCTGCATGCTCTCTTGGAAGTTGGAGCCGATCCAAACATCGTCGACGAAAAAGACCTGCCGGCAATGTACTACGCCGCCTGGGAAGGCCATTTGGAGTGTATGAAGCTACTGACTCCCTACAACGCGAGGACAAAACCGAGCCCGATGGTCACACATTCCGGAGGTTTAGTTCCAATGCTGACGAGCAGTGGACCTGAGCCGATGGCTCTCGATCCCGACGCCATCCCCGAACTTGAGCTCCCACCGCCGATAATACCGCTGCGCCGCTACGGACATAACTTCCTGGACACAAAGACTGTCATTCAAATTAGCTTCGAAGAAAACGGGGACCAGCCGCTGGTGTTCTTCCACGATGGCAAATATCCCGCTGCACGCCTCACCATCTCGTCCAAGGTTTCTGATCTCATTCCCAAGAACATCATGCTGCCTTTCCAAGAAGATACCCGGCTTGTTTCCTTTCAAATTGATAACCTCGAGTCTTTTACCCTGGACTTCGACGTCTTTCCCACCTATGGAGCGAAGATCATTGGCAAGACGGTGGCACTCCCGAATACGTTCAAGGCGCTGCTCAGCAGCTCCGGAAAATGCTGTCTGCCCCTGTTTGACCCCAGACTGCGCGCAATCGGTCAGATCAGCTTCCACACGCAGGTCATCAAACCCTTCAATGGAAAGCCGCTGGAGATCACCGATTTCGAGACGTATTGGAAGGCAACAAGCCAGTTTGACCGCAGCCCAAGCACATTTGTGACGGGCTCGAGTCTGTCTGGAGACTTTGTTCGGTTGTTTGTCCAGCACACCAGCGATGGTGTACCAGTCTTGTGGCCGAGGTGGACGATCCCATGCGGCGGGATTGATTTGCCAATCTCGAGGTTAACGATGGAGCAATTCAACACCATCACGTCTAAAAGCCCAAGCCGAGACGAGCTGTCCTCGCTGCCGTCGAAGCAACTGGACGCGATCGCTGATGTCCATCGTGTTCTGGCCACGGCAGGTATTCCTCTTAATGAGGCATTGGCTTTGCTTCCCCACGGAATGCATGTCAATATCCAGGTCCTCTACCCAACGCCCGAAGAGGAGCGGACCCAGGGCCTTGGGCCGTCGCAGGATCTTAACACGTTTGTTGACTCCTTGCTTACGATTGTATTTGATCATGCGCGCGCCCAAAGAGCCCAGTCCCTCGAATCGGTCCGTTCTGTTGTCTTCAGCTCATACAACCCGAGCCTCTGTACGGCACTTAACTGGAAGCAACCAAACTTCCCAGTTTTCTTGTGTAACGACCTTGGCCGGGAAGACTCAATGTCGCCACCAGACATTATCCAGAGCCATGGACGCAGGTCCGCGTCGATCAAGGAGGTTGTCAGGATTGCGCAGAGCAACAACTTCATGGGTTTGATTTGCTGCTCAAGATTATTGGTATGTAATGCTCGTTTCCTTGTATGCCTTGACATTGCCCGCTGATAACATCCAGGAAATGGTCCCTGCTTTGGTTGATGCCATCAAGTCACATGGGCTGGCGCTTGTCACGGACAAGTCGCTGGACCCTTCAAATACCAACTCCCTCTCTGACCCATTCCCGAGGCTGCCTAAGGGGGTGGACGGTGTGCTGAAAAGTCATGGTGTTTTGCGCTTCAACGAGTCCATCGATGTGTAATGCCTTTACAGATATTTTAAGAGTCTTGTAATTACGCGTCATTCAGAAAATAGACTTGCGCGCTCTGCCCTGATGAGCAGTTCCCAGCCGAACTCCAATTCCCAATCATTACATGCTTTAAGCGACTACAGGTCATCAATCTGGCATTATTCGTGAAAATGCATTCCCCGTTTTGTTAGCATCTGCTCAGGCGCCCTTGTAACCATACTTGAGCGCACTTAATTCCTTTTCAGGGTCGACGCTGGCCATGACCACCTTTGCGAGGATAATGACTATGTACACAATGGCAGGTAAGTTTCCCAGCCCGACGTGCCCGAAGGTATCCCTCTCGCCGGACTTGGTCACCATACCCGTTAGAACTAGCATCGCGCAGAGGCCCAAGTTGAGGTACGGGAGGTACTGCTCCAGAGGGGACTTGTGCTGCTCGGTGAAAGAGAAGGAGCTCCGTCTGCGCCGACGCGTGGTGGTCGAAGGGCCGGGCTGATACTGGTAGGAGCTCCCGGAGACCGAGGAGACGGAGGACTCGAGCGAGGAGGAGGGGCTTGTGTGCGGCGTCTTGGGCCTAGACCAGGCGTCAATGAAGGTGATGCCCGTCTCCCCCGGCGCCTGGGTGTGTAGGAGGTAAGCCGTCGACAAGAGGGAGGTAATGGAGAGGAGGGAGGCCATCATGGACGTCAGGCGCAATAGCGAGATGAGGTACGGGATTGTCGTGAGGACTGGCAGGGCGAGGAGAAAGGTGCGGAACTGGGCGTTGCGAGCGGCGTTGTCGTCCGCTAGTTGCTGAATGAGCTGCTCCTGCTCTGTTCGGGCAGAGGTCAGCAATCCGTGCGATTTGACGGCGAGGTTTGGAGGTTGGGGTCGCTTACCTTCTTCGTCCATGGCTTCGGGTTGCGAATCTGCTGAATCGTCGTCCGTGGGGTAATGGAATGTTCGCCGCAGACGGGCGCCTGCGCCCCTGGATTCTGCCATCTAGATGGGCCTCGTGCAGCTGTGATGTTTTGTAAGTAGTATCGTTACGGTCGCGAAGCTTTGCGCGATGTCCACGTTATATTTTGTGGTGTTTTGTCAGTCGTCGCAAAGGGAAACGTGGTGGTGAGATATATCACCTGGCGGGTGTACTTAGGAGGGGAAAGAATCAGCTAAATGCAAGCAGGAGCTTTGATAGGCAACCTTCAGCGCAGAGCAATGACAACTCAGCCTTATGACGCGCGCCGAATGGCCATGCGAACATGGATGTGCATTGTAAATTGATTGGACGAAGCTCAGCAAGGCTTTTTTGGGGGGGGCTTGCTGGTGCTCTCATTTTTTCCCCCTCTGCGCGGAGGACCCTGCCCAGAAGATTGGGGGCGTTAGAGCTAGGCCTGGGCCCGCCCACTACTGAAGCCGACCGCATGACCTGATTCGGGAATCTGTTGAGTTTTCGTCGCAAACCACCACGCACGTCCTACCACGACTCCGACATCTGGAACTTCCTGGGCAATAGCTAGGGCTCATACAGTTTGCCAGACATGCTTTCAAGAACAGTAACGAGGCGGCTCGCCTCCTCGCTGCGCAACGCCGCTGCACGACCACAGTCACAACTCAGGAACCAGACACAACGGAGATGGGCAACTGCGGCGCCGAAGCCGGGATCAGGGCCCTTGATGGAGAGGCGGGCTGATAGAGAGCTTCCGGGTAAGCTCTCCCTCTTACTTCCTTAGCTTCACCTGCCTGCCTGTTTACTACTGGCCCAGAGCGCTGACAGTTGCGATGTAATTGTGTGAAGACATCAACCAAATCACCTTCCGCTGGTCCCGCTCGCTCCCCATCTTCGCCGCCGCCATCGTCCTCTCCAGCGTCGCAATCTTCAACTACCAGAAGTCGTCGTCGCCCGTGATCGCATCGACAATGTACGCCCTGCGCACCAACCCGCGGGCCCGCGAGCTGCTCGGCGACGAGGTCTACTTCAAGCACCAGATTCCGTGGATCTCGGGCGAGATGAACCAGCTGCACGGCCGCATCGACATCAGCTTCAGCGTCAAGGGCACCAAGGGCGAGGCCGTCATGAAGTTTGCCAGCTTCCGGACCTCGCACAAGGGCTTGTTCGAGACGACCGAGTGGAGCCTGGAGACGCCCGACGGCCGCAAGGTCGACCTGCTGGACGGCGCTGATCCGTTCCGGGGCATCGTTGGTGGGGATTTGGACGAGGATTTGGACGAGCCTGCGTCGGCGGCGACGAGAGGCTTTAGGCAGAACATCAAATAAGGGGCGAAGCAGTGGTCGTGCGAGCGAATCGAGGAATGGGCTGTCAAAAAGTGCGGTAGTAGGTGGTGGTCATTGGGATATTCGGGCGAAGAGAGCCGCCCAGTCATGCGCCTCGTAGGGGGGTGTAAATGTACAACATGTATAGTACACGGACTCATAACAACAACGGTTAAAATGGGAAAACACTCTTTACGAGAATGTCGAGTTCCTGATCTCCTTGAGTTGCAGGTGCCTTTCCCTTGCCTGCTGCAGTCTCGCCTTGTTCTCCGGCTTGCTCTTCAACAACTCCAACAGCTTCTCCTTGCGGTACGGCAATGCCGGCGCCTTCCTCTTCTTCGCATCCTGGATCTGCACGAGACAGTTCTTGGGCCCTCCAACAGCGCCCTTGACGAGCACGACGCCCAGCTCGTTGTCCACCTTCAGCACCGTCAGATTCTGCACCGTCACCCGCTCGTTGCCCATCCTTCCAGGCATCTTCTTGCCCGGCATGACTCTGGAACCGGAGCCTTGCGAGGGACCGGTGGTACCGATGGTACGGTGGTTCTTGGAGTTACCGTGCGATGCTTCCTGTCCAGCGAAGCCGTGGCGCTTCATACCACCGGCGAAACCCATGCCCCGGGTGTTGGAGCGCACATCAACATACTGGCCCGTCTGAAACCAGTCCGGGAACAGCTGTGAGCCAACGGGTAGCAGACCCTTCTCATCGCGGACCTTGAACTCGGCGAGGTGGCGCTTGGGCGCGATGCCCTTCGCCTCGTAGTATCCCAGCATTGGCCTGTCCACGTTGCGGGGTTCCTTGCTGCCCAGGCCGATCTGAACGGCCCAGTAACCGTTCTTCTCACGTGTCTTGTTCGCGACGACCTGGACCTGATCGAGCTGGAGGACGGTGCAGGCGACTCGTTTCTTGCCGTAGTAGATGGCGGTCATGCCCTTCTTGATCGCGAGGGCGCCGGTGCGGAGAGGAGTCGTCTTCTCGCGGCGAGCGAGGGCGGCAGCGGGACCGGTGGTAAGGACGGGGAGACCGGCCGTCGGCTGGTTGAAGCGGGCTGGCTTGCTGCGAGGGGGAGCGGTCGACCAGCCGTACTTTACACCTCGCTTCGCGGTGAAAGGGAGCAGGTGGAGGCGGGGTCCGGCGAGCGCGGCATTGGATGTCGTGGACGACCCGGTTCGGAGGAGCTGGAGACAGCTCGGAGGCAGTCGGGGCGCCATGGCGATGGCTGTGTGTTGTGGCAGAGAGCGTGGATTTGCACCGAATGACGCTCTGGTGGTCGTGATGGAATTTTTTGGGTGAGGTCGGATCAGAGTGCATGCGAGGTGGAAATCTCGAAGTGGCCCGTGCACACGCCAGAACGCCAGACCAGTCAGGAGCTTCACCCAGATTCTTCATCTTCTTCACGTTTACGTCCTGAATACATCGCCTTCAATTCTTCTTCACTTGGAACTCTCACCGGAGCACTTTGGAAGGGATTTAAGATGGCGTCCGTCCAGAATGCCAAGGCCCGTCTCTGGTATAGGATTCTATATCGCAACGCCCTCCGAGCCGTTCAATTCTCGGCGCCAGCTCGATACGTCGTTCGCGACCAGCTAAGGGCAGCCTTCCGAGAGAGGGACGGAAAGCTGAACCATCAGGTATGCCAGAGGACGAACTGGTTTCTACAAAATGCGGCCCAAGACAGGGGACTTGAGCACAAGATCCTCAAGAATCTCATCAACGTTGCATGTGAGCGTTACAAGAAGAAACCGTGGAAGGCCAATTACCAGAAGGATAAGGACAGGAAACATAAGCCCATGTGAGTATCCATTACGATCGAGTGCGTGTGATATGGATGCTGATTCTTTGTATTTAGGGTACAGGCCACTGAAGAGTTTACAACCACCTTTTACCACCACTTTGATATTACACTGGCCATGTTGAACAAATCGATGGGTTTGGCCTTGCGCTGTGGTCCCGTTTAATAGCATGCAGTGGACTGTCTCTTCTTTATTCGGAAGTATGATCGCATAGGCGAGGACGCCGACATGCCACTCATCACTCACTGGAGGCAAGTCAAGCTCGGCCTGACAAACATGTCGGACTGCCGCTGGAAGACGAATTTTACTGGTATCACAGCATACGCAGGATGCTTGGACGGCTCGTCGAGGCAGGCTCATCAGAGCAGCCTTTGATGCTAAGACTAACAAAACGCGCAACTTATTGTGGCGTCATGGTCGAAAGACGGCAAGACGGGAGGGAAACACGACGGCTCCGGGCGAAGATGCAGCCAATCCTCAATATCCGATGGTAACCTATTGGAGGAACCGACACCCTCGCGAGAAGATCGCTGGTGCGACTTTGCAGACCCAAGCGATCTGCAGGCGCGTGGGGTCCGCAAACTCAACAACGGCTCACCCATGGTTGGTTGAGCGCTTCTGCGAAATGGTGGCGGCGGCAGCCCTTTTGGAGCCATCGAGGGCTCTCCTCCGTCATGGAGGGTAATGTAGGGCAGGGAGGGGATGAGCGGCTAGGGATGCAGTTGGGATTGGGGTGGTGGTGGGATATTTGGCACGACCGAACATGACTCTCCAAGGTCGCATAAGGTAGTTCAGCAATTTGTCGCCGAGCCGCTGCTGGCGCCCGTTAAGTGCTGATTCTTGCTGTTCCTGAGCTGATCTGATCTCGCCGCTTAAAATGGAAGCCTGCTTTGAGACGCCCAAGGAGGCCAAAGATGACGGCGATGGAAATGCGGGTGGGATGAGGGGGAGACGTGTGTGGTGTCTGGACGTGTTGTGTAGTCCGAGGACTGCGGTTCGCTGGGAGCGACGCTGTTGTGCGTGATGGGAGTTACCCCCAATGGAAGGGTCGGGGGACAGAGCGAGAGAGAGTCAGATTTGGGTGCTGAGATAAGGTACACCGTGTTACTGGGCGTTCAGAATGGCACAAGGGACTGGGTTGGAAAATTGGAGAAGCTGGGGAGCTGAGGCGACGCTATCAGCTCCGTGTCGGAGCCAAGAAGTCTCGGCCGTCGCGCCGTGTCGGATCCCTTGGCCGGGGACGCTGGAAGGTGGTGCTGAAGTGGTCCTGTTTGTGTTTTGACTATCTCCAGATCGTCCGGACAAATACAAAAATAACGACCCTCGTCGGCTGTTATTCCGGGAGGCCGGCCAAAACATTGGACATGGCTCCGTGAAACCGCCGATACACTGCGTTGGGCCCGTTCGTTGTCGTAAGGTGGTCGACCGAGCCTGCGTTCAAGAGGTGAGCGACGCAAGTCCTCGAAACAGCGTCAAGTTGAGTCTACGGAGTCCACTTGGAATGTTGCCTTCTTCTCTCACACACCGTCTTGCAGTCCCTCCTACTGTGAGTGACAGTGTGGTTTCTCTGGCTTGTGACGGTGGGTCGACAAACGGTACGACGGTCCAGTGAGGGGCGGCCGGGCTGTTTAGTGTTAGCGGCCGCTAGGTATCGACAGCCCGAGCAAATGAGAGAGGCAGGATCGCTGGAGATCCAATGACCCCCCCCCCCCCCGTCCTCGTTGTAGCGGATACTTGCTTCGCAGTGTTCTCCCTGCGCTGTCGATGCCGCTGCTGCGGTACAGTGAAAGCCCGCCCGCAACCACCACCTGGGCTCAATGACCATCAGATGTCCTCACCACTACACTGTACCCTACCTACCTTGGCCTGGAGATGCCAATCAGGCGCTGTTTTGGATGTCTTTGAGCGGGGCAAAAGGGGGCCTCCCAGGTGCAGCTTTCCGCACCTCACCACGAACGGCCCAGGCTTTGGAGCTCCAGCTGGGCCTGCCGGATGGACGTGCTGCATCAACCTCACCTCACAGGCGCATCTCGGTGGAGTTTTGTACCTCCACACGCATCCAGCGCTGTGGCGGTACCTCGACAACCACGAGGAACGACGCAGCTGCGACAAAAGGAGGGAGGGAGCTGGTGCTGGGCAGGTCCAAGTACATGAACCTTGCCTCTCCCACGTCGTGCACTCATTCCATTGCCGACCCCGCAGTCCCAAGGTGCCAGTTGCTTTTACAAAGTGGTTGACGCCAGCCCTCAACTCTACTTGACCTGCTTCTCCTCTCAACTTAACCCGCAAATCTCCCATGGTTAGCGGGTACGACAGCGTCATTCTCCGGGGGTTCGGCCTTCGATCCCCAAACCATCCTTAAAGTCGTACTGCTCGCGTCCCAACTACCGGTCCATCTTCCTCGTGCTCGATCTCGAACTCGTCTCTCCTTTACCGAAACCCTCGAACCACCCAACTCTCTCCACCGGTGACAAACGCCCACCGAATACGGTCTGGATGGACCCATCGCCGCTGGCACCGTGCCGTATCGCGACCGCGCTGAGGACCTTGATCTCTCGCGAGATCACCGTCTAAAGGCGCTGCCGAGCTGCCATTGCTGGAAAGCATGCCCGCGACAGAAGTCGAATACCATCCAAGACACCATGTTCCGGTCCTCCAACCGACTGCGATCATGCCTCGAGCTCAAGAAGAGCGCCCGCAGAGGCTGGTCAAGCGGTACCGGACCGAAATCGCTGCAAGCACGTCGAGCATGTTCTCGACCGTCGTCGCCTTCCCCCTCGATAGCGTGAAAACGCGAATGCAAACCTACAGATATGAAGGATTTCTCGATTGCGTGAGGCACACTTATCGCACTGAGAAGCTGAAAGGCTTCTTTCGGGGTACGCGCCTCCAATACTTGCTCTGCATGCACTCCCACACCACACCACCACAACCCCTCATCTCGACTCGCGTACTCAATGACACTAACCTTTTTGCCCCCCTAAACAGGCGTCCTGGCCCCGATGGCCAGCGTCACTCTGGTGCGAACCATTTCCTTCTCGATTTACCAACGCGCCAAATACACGTACTCTGGCTGGATCAAGCAAGCCTGCGGGTTTGACGTCCTGCAGCACGTCAACAAACAGGGCACCTATCCAAACCTCTATTCCATAGCCTGCTTTGGGGCTGCCGGTGCCTCTGCCGGCTCCTGCATCACGCTTCTTGCTTGCCCTTTCGAATTGACGAAACTCAGCGCCCAGGTATCAGTCTTATTGTCTGACCAGAAGAAGCTCGCCGAGGCCAATTGTCGGGCTACGAATGGCCACCAGGTTGCGGCCAGCTACCAGAACAAGGGCACATTCAAAACTATGTCCAACATCATTCGCCACCGGGGTGCTTTGGGGCTCTACACTGGCTTCAACTTGCACTTGTGTAAGTCTGCCCAGGCGTACAACCCCATCCATCCCTCAGCTGACCCATTTTAGTGCGAGATACCTTGGGGACGGCCATATACTTCATGGTCTACGAGAGCGGCAAACAGCTCGGGACTACGTTTGGCGGCGACCACCCCACCACTAACAAACTAGCAGTCGTGGTCTCGGGTGGGCTTTGCGGGATAGTGTCCTGGGCAATGATCTGTATGGAATTGTCTTATCGTCAACGACGGATTGCGGAACGCTAACTGTGCCAGATCCCATTGACTCGGCAAAGAGCATCTACCAACGAAACTCTCTCTTGTACTCCAAGGGCCAGCAAGTTGAGCCGCCACCGAAGATTGAATTCTTCAAAAAACACATGTACCGCGGTCTTGGAGTATCCATGGGACGCTCGTGCGCTGTGAACGCTATTTTCTTCTCTGCCTTCGAATTCATGAAGAAGCACGTCAATTCACTCGATGATAACTAAGGGACTTATGTAATGAAGTACATGGCGACAACCGCATCGGAAACATTGACGGCTGCATCGAGGAAAGGGCGGCGGCGTTTTGGCTCAGTGCTCAGGATGGAGCCACGGGCATAAGGTCTGTTAACAAACAAACAAACAATATGTAAGGAATACGGGACGACTTCACGGACGATAGTTTAGTTCGTAGATTGGACTTGCAACGCAAACAAATAACGATTTTCAGCATGATGCATTTCGTCATTCAGTCACGCCGTGATCGTGATGCCCTCATTGATCCGCAGGAGGAGTTCATTACGTCTTAGAAGCTAGGGTTCAAGTTTGAAACAGCCTCGGATTCCTTGCCCAGTTCATTCGTGAGTAGTTCGGACTGCGCATGGCGTTTCGGTGAGAGTGACATGCTTTCTTCACCTGCTCGGTGTATGCTGCAGCCAAGTGCCGGCCCCTGCTTCTTTTGCGGGGCCGTGCACCATGCCCCGCAAAAGAAGCACGTGAAGATAACACTTCACCCGACGTCACGCAGCCTGCCCTGCCTTACGTAAGTTGCAACCCGACCAGGATCGCGTTGGGCGGCTTTGCATCCCATCCCATCTCTTGTTCCGAAACAACTGACCTCGCCCTCAGCCCTGGCGGCGTATGCTCATGCACTTCAAGCATTCAAGCACCGCGTCGCATCGCATCTCATCTACTGCACCTGCGCCTACCTCCCCCAAGTGCGAGTTGCTCTTGCCGAACTTGCTTGACGAGTCGCAGGGCTCAAGTATCCATCAGTGGACATTTGAATACCCTTCGTCTCCGTGATTTACTGTTGTTCTTTCGCGCAGCAAGTGCCACTTGCTGTCGTCATTTCGTCAACTTTTGAGGGCTTGAAAACCCAGGACGCTCTTGTGCCTGCCACACGTGGACGTTGTTGACTTGACTTTCGTCTTCAAGCCATTGCAAGCCTCGATCGTCACATTCACTAACTGTCTATCCATCTTGTTGCATCTTTCTTTCTTTTTACTCTCCCTACCTACCGGATCGTTATTGAGGTTTGATCCTCAAGCATCATGGTAAGCTGATAAAAAGCACAAGTGCATCGTCGAAATGGGGAGAGAGAAGAGGCCTCAGCCGGGCCCGGCCACGGCGAAGGACCGCCACAAACGAGCTGGGAAACCTAGCAAGACCCTCGATCGGAGCGTGCCCCTGCCGCCGGGACTCGTCGCCGCGAAGCCGGTCAACGCAGTCACGAACTCAAAGCACCAGTCTTATTTCGAGTTCATTGAGAACAAAGACAAGAAGAAGCCCCTGCTCTTCGAGGTACAGCCCGAGTCGAACATGCACGTCGGCCGCTGAGCGTTAAACTGAACCACAATCACAGATCACGGCCAACCGTCAACCACCGCCAGGGATGAAGTACATTCCAATGGGCAATCCAGAACTCACGGAGCGGTGCAAGGAGATATCAAGAGAAATTGGCGCTCTTGTCTACATAGTGGTAAGGCTGTCG
Organism: Colletotrichum aenigma; assembly: GCF_013390185.1. Classification (NCBI taxonomy): domain Eukaryota; kingdom Fungi; phylum Ascomycota; class Sordariomycetes; order Glomerellales; family Glomerellaceae; genus Colletotrichum; species Colletotrichum aenigma. Next base: position 3,962,466 of record NW_023500908.1, read on the forward strand.
GATTGAGAGGTATCAGACAAAGTACTTACGGGTTGGAAAGACATTCGCGAAGAAGGACGCGTCGGAACTGAGCCAACAGATCCACCGAGTCGGTCATCACATCCGCGAAAATATCGTGGATCGTGCCATGAGTGAACTGGGGCAGGATGCCTTTTACGAACCGACCACAACAGGACCAGACCAAGTCGAGGAGATCCCTCGCTCCCAAACGGAAATCAACAGGCAAGCCGATGCTGCACTGCGCGAGCTTTTCCCTCGCATTCCGCATACCGACAGACAGCAGATCATCGATCATGCGTTCAGAAAGGTTTGTTAATGCTTGCCAACTGCACGAAATGCGTGCGATGCTCACGGTTGCATAGGGCAAGCAGTTCAAAGGTGAACTGGTGGTGGGGTTGCAACAGGAGCTGTCGCTTTCGCGGCGCGTGCAGCTCGCCGTCCTCGCCCACATCCGGCACAACCACACGAGATACGACGAGCTCCTCCGCGAGACATCATGGCACAATGCCAGAAGAGCTACAGAGCAGCTATGTCTGGACATTCTCGTCAAGTGGCGAGGCGATGACGAGAACGGACGTAACCAACTCGACGAAATCCTTCGAGAGGTAGTCGTTCTATCTGATGATTCTGATGACGAGGATTCTGGCGAGGAGCCTGATTCCGACTCATCAGCCGTGCTCACCGACAGGTCCATGAATGTCGCAAGAGTCCCGGTGCCAACCATGCGTCAAGACCGTGCCAGCCGGAGCCGCATGTCGACGGCATTGCCGTCCCATCCAGGATCTCCCCAGGCAGTCGCTACGCCAGGAAAGAAACGGGTCAACAAGAAGCATCGCAGACGTGCTGCGAAGCATAAAGAGCGTAACTTCAGTAGGTACGAGGCTGTCGCAAATGCCAGATGGTCCGCAGCCATGAATCGGCAGAAAGCAGTGTCCAACGCGCAGCCGCAGGAGACCGGTGTGGTGAACGGTTCCGTTAGTCACGGAACGTATTCCCAAAGTCAGCCTGTTGTGTTCATGGATGGCAGGGCGCCAGTGATTGACCTCGGCCCTGGGCACCCGCAAAGGCCAGCGTTCGGCTCCTTTGCCAGCAACCCTTCTCGAGAGGTCAGGCCGCTCATGGACCGTTCCTTTGCTGCGCCGCCGATCGATTCTCAATATTTTGCTTCTGGTTCTTCGTTGCACAAGGTAAATGAATCTGGGAGTACGCCTGGCCACGGCTCCGTTGGTCCTCAGGGACCATCAAGCCGCCAGCTGCAGGATTATCTGATTCCTTCGATCGAGCCCAAGTCCCCTCATGCTAGCAAGCCCCCAATGCGCTATCAACGCCCCTTGGTGGAATACGCAGATCTTGGAGATGACCAGCCCTATCAGCGGAGAAGATCACCACCTCGAGGCCCCACCCTACGAGAAGCAGACCGGCTGTCCCCTCGCCGGAGGAGTCTGGGCTACCCAGAAGGTGCTCGGTCGTTCCATGACGGTCGTGAACAGCCGCGAGCTCCCCCTCCGGCTCGGGCCCCATCTTACATCGAGTTCGCACAGGATGTTGCTCGACTGCCAGCTTACCAAGCTCCGCGCCAGGTCGAACCTTCACTGCGGAGAGATGAGGCTGTACTGGGAGCGAGAGCCAATCCCATTATGATTGAGAATCCGCATGCTCGATCCCAGACTGTTGTTCTCGGTCCTGGAGAAAGTGTTAGGGACAGATTTGGCCCAGACGTGGAGATCCTGTCCGTCCGCCGCCCCCTGCGTGACGCCGGACCTGGCCTGGAACGTCGTGTTGCGCCCATGGACGAAGGCTTCATCCGCCTTAGAGAGGATCGTCCCCATTTGCCTCGGGATGGCCTGAGGGAAGAAGGTTTCCTTCGGATCAGAGAGCATCCTGATATTGTGCCACGTCGTTCCACCCCAGTGGCAAATAGCAGACACTCTCTGGGCGATCTAAGATCCACCTTAGACTCAGACCGGTACCAACCACATGCAGCACCTGGACAGGCTATCTATGTGAGGCGTGCCGAGAGGATGCCTCCGGCTGATATGACATACCCAGTTTCCGGCGGACGACGTTTTGAGGGTGCGATGAACGATAGACTCGCTCAGCGCCACATACCTTCGCCTGTGTATGATGGAGCGTAAGTCATGCGTCACGTAGAGATTTATTTCTCATCACCTACTAACTGCGAAATGCAATCAGACGCACTGGTGGTTATCTACCACACCAGCCCCAGGGAGCATACGGTATCCCAGTCCATCGGCATGCTAGACCGACAGTACGGGTTGACGACCCCCAGAGATTTGAGAGATACCCGCCACCTCCTCCTGGGCAGTCACAGTGGCCGCGTGCAAGCGACGATGTAATCATACTTGACTGATCACAAGCACGATCTCTACAACTGAGAAACGGGAGCATGTCTATGGCTCTCACCAGAGCCTCCAGCATTTGTGGGGCGTTGGAGGAAAGCATACATATAGTGAAGGACTTGGGGCCTTTACACCTGGATGGAAAGGTTAGGTTCCTGACTTTGGGACTGGTTTGCATTTGCATTAGAGGTGGGAGGTATAGAGAGATGGGTCCTGTTTTTGATACCCCTGCGGAACATGATAGCTGTGGAATAGCAGTGATTGGAGGAGCAGCAGTAGGACGACTGTTGTCCGGAGGTAGCAACGAGGCTGAGGACATTCATGAATCAAGAAGAATCAAAATATCAACGCCTGAATGGCTTATCGCGATATCATATACCGGTAGCATTTGCAGTGTGCCTCTGAAACTGAATCTAATGGCCGCCGCCCATAATGATGTAGGCCTCTCGATGTGATGGCGCAAGAACGCAAGTAGATGGGTGAATCCAAAACGCAAAGTGAAAGCAGTCGTACCGACCATCCTAACCTAGGGCCGCATCGCCGCGCAAGATGACAGGTGTATAAACATGAGCGTACTCAAACTCCATGAAATGCAACCGGCCTACGAATGCTAATCCGAACACAGACGCCTCATCACTGCAAAGGGAAGGAGGGAGGGGGGGGGGGGGGGGGGGAAAGAGAACGAAAACACATGGGAGGGCTACGTCATGACGCCAACATGGCCTGTCTCGTCCTGACAGGCTGCTGTGCTTCTTCTGCTTCTGGCTCGTCGGGCAAGACGGGTTCTGTGTCGGGGACCGTGGGCAGCTTGTGTTGTTTGGGAGGGTTGCGGGCCGCCTCCTCCGCGGCGACGCTTGCCTCCAGAGCCGCCAGCTCGTCTTCGACCTCTTCCTCGTCCTGATTCGAGATGCGACCGCCAAGCATATCGCTGACTTCCTGCGAGTGAGAAAAAAGACGACTCGTCAGCATTGTACTCAGCTAGACAGACCACCGCAGCTGTCCAAGAGCCCGAGGTCTGGGCGCGGCGGCGGCAGGAGCAACGAACCTTTTGGTAAGCAATGGCATCGGCCGTCTCACCCATGAGCTTCTCAACGTGCTCAATGCCGCCCATCTCGGAGTGTATCTCCTTCAGAACCTTGGTACCCTGCTGCAGGCCAAATACAACATCCTTCTGGATCATGGCGAACTCGACGGAGGAGGTGAGCTTCTCGAGCTGCTCGAGCTGGGCGTCCGTCTTTTGGAGGAGGGACTCCTGGTACTTTTTGCGGCGGAGGGCGAGGAGGGCGCGTGGCTTGTCGCCCTTTGCGAGCATCTGCTTCGCGATGGCGGTTTCCTTATCTGTCAGGACGGTGATGCGGCGCTGATACTGGTGGAGCTTGTCGCGTTGGAGCTTCATGTCGAGGATTGCCCTGCGGGAGGGTGCGCGTCAGTATTACGGTCTTGCAGAGACTACTCAAGGAGTGCATAGAGGCGGCGCATGAAATCTGCGACGCTGCGCACATGGGTCGTGAAGGTAGGGGAAGCAAGACTTACTTGTCCTGGGCGGTGACTTTACTTGCGTTGCCGCCCATCTCGACAGGTTTCTGCGGCGATTGGGAACTCTTGCTGTATTGTATGCACGATGACAGAAGACGTGGGATGCGCGAAAAGAAAACAAAGGGAGCGCCGTCGTGTGTGTGTATGCAGAGGAACGGACGTCGTCGGTGGTCGGGCGGCGATCGGGGGTGTGTTTGGCGGTAGGTGGTGGTGGTCTCGTGCTTTGCCCGGCTCGGTTTCGAGGCGCAACGCTGCGACGGGCAGCGGGCGGACCTGGCTGGGGAATGGGTGAGGGGACCAACCTACCCGCTGAGGAACACCCTGATGGGAATGTGAAGTTCGTCATTGCCCCATGTCCGACGTGGGGCCGAAGTCTTATCGATAAGACAAGAAGCGGCCGGCTTCGCGCGGGTTAAAAGGTACCGAGGTACTTGGGTGCGGTCTGCAACTTCATGTCTGTTTACATCGCGATGGCTTCAAACACCTGTTCTGCGCAAGTAAAGTTGCGAGCCAAATGCTCGCTCTTCTATGTCTCTTGATAAGAACCATCAATACTTCAAATCCAAGAAAAGTGAAAACCAAAAATGGGACCTCGTGTCCCATCCTCTAGGCCCCAACCTCGCGTGACGAGAATCGAACGGCGCCCCTCCAGGATTACCAGAAATCCTATGGGAGGAATTTTTTTGAACGTGTGATTTTACCAACTGGGTCACGCCGTTTTCGCTGAACTGGTTGAAAGAACTTGAGGCGGAAGTTGACCAAATACCATGGGAGTGAGGAAGGTGAGAAGTAGTGGGGCTGTCACAATCGAAGGAAGGAGCTGTTGCTCTTGAGGAAGGAGCGAGGGCAGCTGGATCCAGCCTTGGGCCAGTTCTAGGTGAAGCTTCGCTCACAAGGGGAGTAGCCACCCCTCTAAAGTGGTCATTTATGCACTTCCTTGCTGCCAGTGGCTAGCCGGTATTTTCCTGGTATATTCATCATCTATAGTTGTTCCACAGCCTGGAGATTTATATCGTTCGATGTTTATATGTACTTTAAGCCGTTGGTTTTCACGGTAGGGTACCCTCAATCGGTGGTTCTCATCACGGACCACAGCTCCGCCTCAAGCCATAACCAACAACACGAGCGCTTGCTAAGCCGCGGCTCATATTTAATCCCAATGAAGACGACGACGACGTTAGCAGCGACGACGGTGAATCAGAGCCTGTAACCACAGGAAATGTGGTCACTCTGGCACAGGGACAATAGGCGGTCTCCTAGACTATGTGATACTAACATCATCAATAGAGCGTGAGAGTAGACCGTCGTCTCGTTTCCAGAGTTCCACGATATCTGAGCACAAATATAGTCTTTCTGACCCGGCAACAGGAGTTTCGCTGAGCTGAAGTCCACGACCCTCCAGTGGCATCTTGGACTCGCTGCAGCCTGTCATCGACGCATATCAGAGTCTCTACTGTACGGCAACTGAACGTTAGATTTAACACTTCTAGATGAACGTATCAGAGTCCAGTGAGTCTTGAATTTCCCATCTCGGCTGCTATTATATATTACACGTGAGGCACTTCGTGCCGACAATCACTCTTGCTCCGGAATCACGTCTGCGATCATCCAGTGCGGTCGTCCAGCACCGCTCACTATTTGCTCAGCATGAGAATCATCCTAGAGATACCGTGGTCTTCATCTCATATGGGATCGAAGCCGAGGTTGTAAAAGTATGCTCATAACGCCGGAGAACAGACACAGAGCCCCTCAATACGATGTGTCTTGCTTCTGGAATCACCGACATACTTGGAGCATTCGTTGTGTACTCCGACCAAACGTCACGTTAACTTTGAAAGCTGAGTGTGTCTTATAATCGCCTGTGGATTCTGGCAGAAAATACCAGAGCCCACTGAGTCCAGTATCACATGTATGGGAATGGTGTCAATAATGTCATGACTTCGCTGTTCTTTGGTTGATTCGAATAAGTATGTCAATTGCCATCTCCTCATGCATGTCCGTAAGAAACCCGCCAAACGCATCGCGGCGACTGCCTCCTAAGGCTGGTTTGACCGAACTACCAAGTTCCCTATGTTTGGCAAAATAGCCGCTGAATTGCTGCTGAATTATAAGAGCTAATAGAAAATATGGCTTTATATGTCGACCTTCACACTTACAGGCAAAAAGAGCGCTTCCATGTGTATCATTTTGGAGCCATTGGTCACTTACATTAATACGCTTCAAGTACGGTGCAAGTGTGAGCCCTGCAGCTTACACGCGTAACTTCAAACAAGAGCACCAATACCTGAGCGATCTACATGCCTAGACACACCGTTATGCTCCGGTCTTGGACCGGTGGACGGGCCGTGTGTGGGTCTGCTCAAGCATCACTACTCCGGGCTCCGGCCGGAGCCCGACCACATCGGCCCGGTAACCTCATCTGACAGCAACTACCTGCGCAGAGGAATTCGCCGCGCGGACGGAAGCAGGCTTGTCGTATTCGTAAATCTCACAGACATGCAGCTCGCTTCCTTTGGGCCTCGCACCGCCGGCTTGTTTGGTCCTGCAGCGCCGCCTGGACCTCTCCGATGAGAAACCGCCCGACCGGCGCCCCGTGCCCATCCTGTCCGGGGAAGCTCATCGGCGCCGAGTACCTGGCCGCAAGAGCAAGAGCAAGAGCAAGTGCAAGCTCAAGCTTCATTCGTGCTCCTGAAACATCCCCCAGCAAATGCAAACCGCAACGGCAGAGTTTTCCTCGCCATCAACTAGCTCCCGCGGACCCGTGTACGAGAAAGTCTGTGTCCTCCGACGACAACGGACTGATCAACCTTTTCGCCTACCCGGAAGCCTAACCTTCAAACGCTTTAACTCTTACATAATTAATGTCACTGTTTGGCGTTGAAAGGATTGATCGCCCAAAATAGCCCCTGTTGTAGGTAACAACCCAAAGCGCCGCTCGACTTTTGTTGAGGGTTTGGGGTCTTCAAACAAGTTCCAGATATGGTTGTTGCCGCTGGATACAACATCACCCTGGCGAAAAGGCAACCCAGCGTAAAGTCAAGTATGCATACAATGCCACCATTTTGATTCCCGCGTTGTCAACTTTTCCATCGCCACCTACCAAGATAGCAGGAAAAGTTTGGGTGTTCCATTCTCGTCGTCCAAAGTCAAGGATCCCTGTCGTTGCTACTGCCATCGCTCCATGGCTGACCGGGAATCGCCAACACAACAACGATTAACTTTCACGGCACTGCCCGCAACCCCGGCAGATGCACGTCTTCCGTTCTGCAACGCCAAAACTTGATATTGCGACACTACAGAGAACAGATAGGGGCAGTCAAGCCAAGAGGGACAAACACCAAGAGGTTAAAATAAAACTAAAAAAAAAAATAAAAAATAAAAAAAATAAAATAAAAAATAAAAAATAAAAAATAAAAAATAAAAAATAAAAAATAAAAATAAAAATAAAAAATAAAAAATAAAAAATAAAAAATAAAAAATAAAAAATAAAAAATAAAAAATAAAAAATAAAAAATTATTCACACTCAATTGACCAAAGTGGTATCAGTGTCGCACTGAAGATATTCAGTCTCCTGAAGAAGGCATTCCATCTCCGCCCGCTCATATCCGTGCCGCCCACATCACGAGCCGGTTTGCACAGCGGACAGCAGAAAAACTTGCTCGGTGGTACCATTCGGCTTCGGAGATCTGCAACCACAGTGGGAAACACCCGTCTACCGTGGCATTCCCCCAGACGGCCAGCGCCGTGAAGCGAGCGAGCGATTGACCGGCCGGCCCGCCGATCACTCCAAACCACCAAAGATTGCGTGTGTGGCCCCCGTCCCGCTTTACAGACTTGGGGGCTTAGGAGATCGACTTTGGGCAATGATGGGCAGAATTCTCCAGCCGCCGGGCGCGCCGTTTTCAACACAAAGAAGGGGGCGACCCGGACACTGAAGGATTCCAGGCGGCCCGGATCAACGAACGCCAGCTATTTTTTCTTCTCTAGAAACAGGGTGCATTCCCTAGCGGAACTCTGCCATCGATCGGGTCCAAGGTCGTTAGTCGGCAAACCAACGGGTTGGTGTGGTAGATGCTATGTAGAATCATGTGTCCCGGCTGGGCATCAATATGCGATTCGATCAATAACTTCTTCACCCTGGCATGTGCATTGAGGCCCAGGATCAATGCAAACCTGCCAGCAACGTCGTGAATCAGTCTGAATGTGATAGAAACCGTAGTTATCTACGAAAAAGTCGTCCCCCTTGACGGCCGATCATCGCCATCTCGATGAGGAATTACGAAAGGGAGTCACGCTCTCGAAACCCGACCAACCGACGTCCTCACATGGTCCCGTTTCTTATTGCATGTGGCTGCGAAGATCTCCGCGCTACTTGATTTGGGCATCACCGGCGCCGCTGACGAAGCCGATCCTGCCCCGTCGATGAGGGAGGCCGGCGGACCCAGGGATGCGGACGGCGCAAGACGGGCGCCAGCAGTCCGATCTAAACGACGCGTGCGCGCCTTACAGAGGAGTCAACGGCGGGGGGCCGGTCACCTGCTAAACCAATCTGCGCCGGTTCTCTCGGCTAACCGTGACTAACTTACATCATCCTTCGTCTTCGCTTGGTTTTTGTGTTTTTGAGGCCTGCATCAACAGACGCGATATCCTGGGGAAGCGTGAGGGCTAGGCCAAAGCTAGCAAACCGAATAAACATGCCAAACAATGCAACTAAGTGGATTGAAGCATCGTCGAGCAGGTTTCTTGTTTAGTGGATTGCCCAAGGATGACTCCTCCTCCTCGACGATGTTCATGTTCTTGTTCTTGCTGCGCACTAAAATGGTGCGATTGCACAAATTGTGCACAAAGGGGTGTGTCTATGGAGAGAGCATAAGTGGTACTTGCTTCTCGAGTGGGACCCTCAGGAACGCACACCCCCGGGTCTCTGCTACGTTCACTCCTCCGAGCGGGCTGCGGCGGCCGGGGGAGGCTGGGAGGGCCGCAGCGTCCCCCAAGTCTCCGGTGCTTGCCGGCTCTCCCCGGCCTGTGACGGCGATCCAAGACAACGCATCGCCAGAGGACAAGAATCTCCACTTGTGCTTCGTTCAACAGACACCAACCATGACTGACACACGGGGGGAGCAGAACGTGAGTGGAAAGGTGGGATACCACAGAGTGGAAACCTTCAGGCTCGCTCTCAGTCGCAAACAATCCACATTGTTGCCAAACTTGTTTCCCATCACTGTAATCGATTGATTGAGGGCTGATTGTACGCAGTAGGCAAAAATGCTCCCCAAGCACGACGCTAGCTCTAGTGCCCTCTGTATTCCAGCCCTGTGAAGCATCTAGACTCTCAATCGACCGTAGGTACGTATGCATCCGTCGTTTCACGGCACTGGGGGACGTTGCTTCACAGTCACGTCCTTTGCGCTTTCTCCACGTCAATTACTTCTCCCTCGGTGGTCTGGACTCTTTTTCCCTCTCCGTTTCCACCGAAGAAGCTATCCTGTGACGAAAGTTATGCAACAACACGACGACCGACCCAGCAGTTGACAAAACGTATCCAGGTGACGTTGAAAAGACTGGCGGCGCGTGGGTTCGAACCGCTGTCCCCATTCGCTTCAGGCACAAAATGGAACCTTGTCGCAGAAGCGAGAAGAGAAAGTGGTCAATTAATGGCACGATTGTGGAATGGGCTCCATCTCGTCCTGCCCTCTGCCCCGTAGTACCCGAACGTAGGGAATCACGACCACTGTTCTGCCCACGTACGTAGTAGTTACGGAGACTACTAAGGTACGCAGTTGAGTACCTGCAGTGCTGCGTGTTAACCGGGAGCCATGACGAGAGAAACATGCACTCCGCATCGCAATGTTTCAACTACTCACTCGGCGTCAGCACGCCTTTTTTTTATGCAATAGCGTCAGGAGAGAGAGACTCTTTTGTTGAAGTCTAAGAGATTGCATCCCCACATCGTATGTTTGCAACAACTCATTGTTGCACGCCGCTGGTCCGCCGGAAGCCGAAAATACCACATGGTCAAAGTCAACTCAGCACGCACATATTCGCGGACCAAGTCAATGAAACAAGACATGTCGGCATTTCTTTTTCTTTCTTGGATAAGTTGCGCGGTCACAAACAGGATTCGGTGAGAAACCTAGGAAACCCCCTGAGAGACTTTTTATTTTTATTTTTAATGCCGTTCCGTGTCTCTCTTTTGAAAACGTCGCATAACGATGCAAATTATTCGCGTTGCCGGCCTCGCCTATCGCAGTGGCTTATGCGGTTTGGAACAACAAGAAGAAAGTTGCACACAGCCACGCGAGTGAGACACATGACGGGTCGTTGACGGGAAAACGACGGGGAAACATTCAAGGTGGAAACCGATGAGTCAACCTCAAACCAGAAAGACTCTGGAATCTGGACCTTGCACAAAACCCGTGACAGCACAAGACAGGCATACCACGGGGAACGTAGCCGGGGAGTCAAGGAGCCAAGTGGGCGTGGGCGTGGGCAGCATTGTCCCCAAAATAAATAAAAAAGATGGAAACAGGGACGCAACATCTGAAGTGGGATGGTATGTACCTTTGTCCTGGGTTCTAGGCGAGAGGGAGTTCCATTTCGTAGAACCTTGAAGGGGTTTCGGACTCTGCCTAGGAGAAAAAGGCAGAAGAAGGAATGGGGACAAGTGGGTAGTTGAGAAGAGTCACAAGCATGCAAATTTCAAAGTGCAAGGGAAAATAGGGTCGGGACCTCAGCCCATTGAGGCCCAGCGTCGCGGGATCCCGCGTTGACGGCTCCGGGAACCCTGTGTCGAACCCCCCCCCCCCCTAGAAGTTTAGTTCCTTGTTCGGGCCATTTTTTCTGACTCCAAGCTGTGAAAGATCGAGCCCGTCATCGGCAGGTATTCGTTGAAAGCGATATGTTAGGGGAAGAGGAGGGGGAAAAAAAGGACATGCAGTTTGTGCAGTCAGCAGAGCCTCCTTCCAAGGGAGGAAGGAGATCGGCAACCCCTACAATTCAATTGCACTTCACCTCATCATCTCCAAGGCACAAGGGGGCAAGCTCGCAGCTCGCACGTCCTCGTCCGCCTTCTGGCTTTGCAAGTTTCTTCTTCACTTTCCTTGGCAATGAGGATTTTTTTTGCGTTTTCTCAGAACGCCCACCGCAAGCCAGTCCCCCTTTACCCCCCCCTTGATCGTCAGGTTCTTTCACGGGCAACGCGAACGAGGGGGGGAGGTGGGCGGCGCCGCCCCCCCACGCGTATATTGTTTTTCCCATGTCTCGATCCAGCTCCTCGGTTCGCCCTCCAGGCCGGCCTCGCAAGCCTCACGGAATTCCATGGCTTCGATTCTTACCGCCGTCTTGGGGTCATGATTCCTGGTGAAGGCATCATTCACTGACCGCCCTGCCGGAGGGTCTCTTCCCCCGGTTCTCGATCGATGACCCCGTATTTCGAGGGGGCGTGAGCGAGCAAAGTCTACACCGCTGAACTGGGTTGGTGAAAAAGAGGTGTGCACACGAGCAGAGCACGAGCAAGGGAAACTATTCGTACTGCGTACTTGGAGAAAAGAAAAATGTATGAAAACTTTTCCCACGTAGAGCCCGCTACTTTGGATAACACAATTGTCGCACTCGCACAACGGGAAGGGGGAGCCCGCGTAACACTTCCGCTCGCACAACACTCGGCTGAAATGACAGTACCGTCGTTTGGCCAATGTACCACGAGATTGACGCAGAACCTTGGTCCGCCATTTGCCATGTTCAAGATCATCTAGCACGGCTTGTATGTGCTTCAACATCCGTAGGTTACTCACACAGCAGCTCCTTCAGGGTTCTGCGGTGTCCCAAAGTACCGGGGGGTTGAGTAAGCTTGGCTTGCTGTCATTACAGGCAGCTTCGGTACCTGAGATGGGGAAAGGGCACCACCTCAAGGGGGAAAAAAAAAAAAAAAATCGAGCCCTGCACGGTACCTGAGCACCGGGAAAAGTTACTGCGTATCCGTACCTTGCCTTACCTTACCGGGACCCGCCTTCCTGTCGCCGGGAGATCTTCCCCGTGATCCACCCACGCCAGCTCACTGACCGGGACATCCCGCCCCGGCCCAACAATTCTCATTCGCAGAGCTCGGGGCGTGTGCCGGTCGCGGAACCCCACCATTCATTCATTCATTCATTCACTCACTCACATTCACCTCCACTGAGAGAAAGTTTCACGACCTTCCATTCTGTGGATTGAACCTCATACCCAGCTAGGGGAGGGAAATGGGGAGGAGTGGGTGTACTTACTTCCACGTCGGCGCAACTGGAACTGGAACAACGGCTTTGCTTGCACCACGTCGTCTCGTTACGTGATGCACTGCTGCGTATTCTCAATGTGCAGAAACCATGGACAAGTGCACAAGCAGCCATGTTTCAGGCACTACTATGCATCACCTAGTCCCGCGGGGGGTACATGTCTTGCCTGCCCTAAACACGTAATTAGAGGGCAAGCAAAATCTCTTTACACGCCCTGAGGTACCTACCTACGTACAGTAACAGCTGGCCGAGGCAAGGAGAAGCCCGCCCTGAGCTACAGGTACCCATAGAGCAGCAGCTCGAGGAGGGCCCCGAGCTTCACGTACCTCTGGATGCACCATCTACCATCTGGAATGTGAGAGCTCGTAAGGCACACCAATTGTCACCCGTGGAATCTCGCTCGGCTAAGGCAGTACACTAGCAGGCGTATTCGTAGCTTTGTGATTTACCGCAGCCGGCCCGCTCGTTGATGTGGCTCTGCCCGACACGATGGGATCAGGCCATGACGGATACATCTTTACCTAGATACACGTCTCTACGGATATGCTGCTTGCTTGCTTGCTTCTCAAGAGAGGGGAGTATTCGTAGGCGCAAGCCGACTGGAGGGATTGTCTCGCCCTAGCTTGTGCGGGAGCTACCATGCATACAGCTGTCTCCAGCTCTTCGCTTCCAGAATCAATTTTCCAGATCCACATCTTCACCGGTGACCTTCACGCCCTATCTATCTTGCTTCTCCGTACATGGCAATTCGGTTTTTCCGAGCCTGTCAGGAGACAAGCGAGAAATGCAATGCCCGAGTGACACGTCTCCCGCATCGATCAAATGAATGACGGGCAGCAAAAAAAGGAGGAAATTCTCTCCCTTGCCCTTGGGCCGGCTCCTCCTCCTCCACCCCATTTGATGCGGGTGGACTGCCAGCTTCCAAAGACAGCAGAAAACATCAGATCATTCACATCGTTCGGTACCAAACTTCGAACGGAGGCGGGAAAATTTTGCCCTTGTATTGGACCCCCCCTCCCCCCAAGAGCGGGCCGCGGAAGGACGGAGGGCGGGTAAGATCTTGCTCAACTCTGCTGTGCAAAGGGCCAAGGATACCACCGTTCCATCTGACACGGCGTGGCCCAACCCCCCTGATCGAACCATCTGGTGGCCGATTCCGACACAAACTGCCACGACTTCGCGAGAGGTACGTTCCGAAAGCGGATGAAACGGGCATTTTCTCTCAACGATTATCAGGCGAGACGAGGTGGCCAGTGTGTCGAAAGAGAACGAGAAACAACCCCAGCAGAAACTGCGTGGCCCGTGGGTTTCTGGAAGAAAATTAGAGGGCTGCTTTGGTATCCATGGATCCGTACTTGCTGCCATTGCGAACAAGGCAGTGGGAAACTGGGCATCGAGATGATGTGTTCCGAACAATTACGAGACCGCAAGGCAACTCCCGCGATTGGCACGAATGGCCCCTAAACGGCGTTCCGGCTGCGAGGTAAGGTACGTAGCGTCAAAGCCAGGGACGGACGGGGTCTGGACCAAAGGATCTGTGAGGTTCTTCCCGTCCCGGGTAATCTAGCAAGACCGGCGTCTTTGATTGGACAGCCACTTAAAGAAAGTGCAGACGGCCCGCGAAGTGATTCGGCCTGATGTTGATGAAGCCAGCCCTGGGATGCCGATGGTGAAACGGGGCCGTCCAAGATTCGACGACGTGTGGTCGTGTCAAGCCGTGACTGGCATAGCCGACTGCATCTACCGGCAGTGTGTCAGTGTGTGTATGTGTGTGCTTGAACGTACCTCCCAATTGCTTGCGTTGTATTGTGGGAACGGCATGAGAGAGAGCGCATTTGCGTTTTGATTGACAGAGGGCTTTTTTTTGATAGTCCAGACTTGGTTCGACGAGAGGGTCCGTTGTTTGACATTGTTTGCAGGGCCGCGAAAAGAAGGTTTGGTTCGCCCGTCTTGCATCTGACCCCTGCTTCGTCCAAGGAAGTTGGGAGGTGCGAAAAGTGGTAAGGCAGAGAGGCAGTACACATGGCATGTTGCCTTGAGTAGACTCAATCCTTGCTAGAGGCTCCAGGACGGATGCCCGGTTTCGCCTTTGCGGTTCGCACAATTGTGTTTTGCGTACAAGCCCTTGGAGGATGCTCCTTGCAGACTCACGGCGGACTACAAGGGGTGACCAAGAACCAAAAGGCACACGGCATGAGCTGTCTCAGGCCTTCGCCGAGACGGATGACACTTGGAAGCCCGCTCCGCAGACAGCTCTGTGGCATCCTTTCCTGGGCTCCTGTCAGCGTTTCTGTTGATTTGTTCTGGCTTCTGAGGCATCCGACCGTGACGTGCCCACGGGCCCGCGCATGCTCCTGTTACTCCTTTCCCAGGGAACCGGAATGGCGTGCGTGCATTTCGCTGGATCAGCCCAGATGAAGGTGAAACCGGTGTCCGTAGAGTTGACCGGGAAGAAAGAGAGAGGGAAGGAAGGAGAAGGAACCAAAAACGTGACTTGCGACGACGTCATCGGTCGGCTGGAGCTGGCATAAGGGAGCGATGGGGCCTCATTACGTGAGCTCTGACGATGAAGGGCGGGCGTGCATGCGTGCGTCTGAGAGAGGATCCGCATCGGCAACGGTAAATGTGATGAGCAGTAGACTGAGAGGCCTCTTGCGCGAACGACATGTTAAACGAGCAAAGCACGGCGTTGCACTCCCTCTGACTGAAACCCGCGCGCTACATGTCTTCTCACCACAAGGGAGCCAGAGAAGCGGTAGCCCGGGACGATGTTACCGCCTTGGTTCGACCAGAAGCTTGTTCTCGAACGTTTTTGGGGCGGCGAGTGAGAGTCCAGAGAGGCGCACACGTTAGGAAAACCGCCCGTGGAAGCGAGCCAACGAAATCCTGCCCATTGGCCCTGGGAGTGGCCAGAGACGTACTCACTCTGCACCAGTTGAACCCTCAATATCCGTTGAGCCGTTCATCTTGCATCAGACCCCTCAGGGCGGACCGGTTGCAAGAGAGAAAAGTTTGTTTGGGGTTTGTTGTTGTTATTGTCTCTTGATACATGTCTATCTACTACGGGAGCGACTCACCAACTAAAACAAGAACGACGGGGCCTGCTGGCGGACAGCCGGAAAGAAAAAAAAAAAGAAAAAAAAGAAGCAGCTAGAGCCCAGAACGGACATTGACAACAGGAACAGACCTAGACAAAGCCCGGGCGCAAGGAGGGCAGCGCAGGCTCGAAGATCGATCGATGCGTTGCAGCGTGCTACATTCCTATGTAGGGATGGGGGACTCGGGGAACCAGAAAAAAAAACAAAAAAAAACAGTTGGATTTTTTTGTGATCCAGGCGATGAAAATTTTTCACATCCTCAACGTCCTTGTCTAACCTCGCCTTGAACTAAGATCGGAAGGGAAGGGGATCAAAACGCGGAGTTGGATTGACAAGGGGGGCGTTGGAGATGAGCATGTCTCCTATTATTTCTGGCTCTGCTGTGACCACTCCCCCAACAAACCCACGTTTGACATGTTTGATGTGATCAATTGTGAGGAGGATTTGTCGTTATCAGACGCCGCTGAGACCATTGCAAGAATAGCTATCAACGCACTCGGTCCAAAGAGGTAGGTATTCGGTTGGTTGCCGTGCAGTGCAGCGTGGTGATATTACAGATGAGGGGATGAATAGATATTGGAGACACAGAGGGTCGCAATAATACGATGGCATGATGGTCGATAGGTGGCAAGCGAGTAGGAGTGAGGCGTTGGCATTATCAGCCTCTCGGGTGAAATTGTGGTTATTTCTTATGCAAGCAGCGCAACACGGAAATGGATGAAGTGTTTCTGACTGCATGTGCATGGAGAGAGAGGCAAACTGGGGCGAGGCCAAGACGCTCGGCGCTGATTGAGGCTCTTGACTGTTGCAGCAACGTGAAGACTATTCTGTCCGTACGAGGTGAGGTGACAACGGCTGCAGAAATTCAAAGCTGCGGGCTGTTCCGCAAGTGAGGCACACACACTCACACACCACCACCACCTTCTAAGCGAGCTGAGTTGATTTGAGGCTGGGCTGATGGAGGGGCCCCGGGCGCCCTGTGCCCTCCGCGTTTCCGTTTTGAGGATGTTCTGGTTTGCCCCCCAATATGGCCAGCTACAGCGGGCGAGACGCCTGAAGGCCAGTCTGCCCCAGGGCACCAGTCTGCCACGCCCCTCCATGAATTGGAAGTGTGAGGCAGCTGTGAGGCGAGGCGAGGCGAGGCACTTCTTCACCTTCACACACCCGTCCCATCCACCCCTGCAACTTGTGAGGTGCCACCAGCGCTTGCCTGTAGCGGCGGATGTCTCCATGGCTGTCTGTAGTGGAGAGTCTGCCGTGAGGATGGGTGAATTGAGGTGCAAATGTCGTGATTGATTGCCCTTAGCGTTCGGGCCGCCATCGACGCCCGTGGGCATCGGTCCAGATCCAGATTCGCATTCAGAACCTGGACCCTGCCATGGATCCTTCTCAATTGGCGGCCCAGACGAGTTGACGACCTGGAGGCAACGAGGGACCCAGACAGAGCCCCCTTTGGCCCTCCCACGATGGATGTAGCTCACTGGGGACAACGCCGGACATCGGAGGCGATGGCGTGGACGTTGGAGCAAGGGGAGCGAGTGCGGCGTCGTCGTCGTCGTCGCGGCCTCTTGCGGTTTTCGAGGCCATCGAGCGAAGTGCAGGCGGAGTCGGAGACGGAGACCGAGATTGAGAGATGAGAAGACCCCTTTCCTCCGCTCGCTTCGTGGTCGCCGTCGTAAACGCAGCAGTCGCCCTACCCGTCCGTGCCGCAAGGGGAACTGGCACCGGCGCAGTATCATTCATCAATGGTAGGCGGAAGGAAGGGGTGGGTTTGGCGAATCACCAGGCCGAGCGGCTACGAGACTCAACCATGGCGAGGGAAAAGCTTGACATTGTGCGAGACGCGAGACGGATTGTGTGTGCGCGTGTGCGTGTGTTGCCGCAGTATTTCTCGCCTGGCGGGGTCCAGTCCGTCTGGTCGTCATTCGACAGAAGGGGTAGTATCAATCTCGTTCCCCGGTGGATCGTGGATCTCACGAGGGTTTCCGAAATCTGGCGTCCCTTGGGCGCCTCCGTCATAGGAAGCACGATGGGGGCACCGGATGGCATGTTTTCTCTCGCGGCTCACGTCATTGTCACAGCGCTGCAAGTGGGCGGCGGCAGAGCCCCATGACAGGCGCACGTCGACGGGTCCCTTCCTAACTAGGCACCAAGCAAGAGCAGAAAAATAAAATAAAAAAAGATTCACGGATGCCCTGCCCAACAAAATTAATCAAAGATGGTTTGGATGGATACCCGGTTTGGCGGGGGATGTGCAGCCAGCAGTTCCGTACGGCGGACACCGGCCAAGTAAGTGGAGGAAAAGTATTCGAGTTCGGCTTAAGGCATTTTCGCATGCGCTGGCTGGCATCGGACTTGTCGGTGCTCGGATGGCCGTGCCCTGCCCCTCCGGCCGAGGACCCGAGAAAGGATGATCAGACACTCACACGATTGTGAAATAGACTCAGACAGCGAGACGCAGAAGTAGATGGAGCCGCGAAATAACGACGGAGTGAGAAAGCGAAAGCATCTCATCTTGATTGCCCTGCCCTGTCCCGTCTTGCCCTTGCCCCGGGCGTGCTGTCTTGGCCTCACTCACTCAATCTTGGTGCGAGATTGCGAGCTGTGCACCATCAAACGGCCTCCACCACAAGACGGCATCGACAAGAAGGCTCAGGCAGAGCGGCGCTGGTGGTGGTGGTGGTGGTGGTGGTGGTGGTGGTGGTGAGCGCGGAATACGGTGGACAAGCTGCAAAGTTTCACGTTGGACGTTCCTTGGATGACATAACACAGCCCGGCAACTTCAGGGACCAGCCACGGACAACTCGAAAAGCCTAAAAGATTTATGGTGGGGGGACAGCACCAGACACGGATAGGCAACGGACAAGGCGAAAAGGCAGCGGCCGAAGGAGACGGACCCCGGGGCCATAGGTACAGGCGGGGAACGGGAAGACTCACGAGAGGAAATGCCACCGCCACCATCCGAGTGCACGATGATGATGGCATCGCCTCAGCACATGGTGCCGAGAAGTTGCAAGTTGTTTCATCTGTCAAATTTCGCCTGTCTTCCCGCCTCATCCCCCTTCTCCTCGCGCAATTCCTTCATCGGGGCCCCTTGTGTCGTTCGTCACCCTTCCAGAGCCATCAGGGGCTGCAGGTTGGCAACGTGGGCGAAAGAGCCGTTGTCAAAGTCTGCAATAAGAAATTCGCACCCTTCAGCCGCCCCCAACGTCTCCAGTATTCCTTCCCAAATTGTGTGCTGTGGCCGCCCCTGGCAGGCCGGTAGAGACCGTCGGGGGATTGGGGGGCCACATACTGCTATTTTTTTCTGAACTTTTTTTGTCTTTTTTCTTTTTTCCCCTTTCTGTCTGTTCCTCTCGTAGCTCTCCCTGACACCCCGTGCCCCCCTGGCGTATTGGCAGGGGCCGCACATTGGAGCATGATGGAGACTCGACCTTCCGGCACCATGACGCCTTTTCCCGTGGACCCACGGCCCCGTCGAGAATGCTCCAGAAAGTGGATGCAGCTTGTGCTGGCATTCAGAGTCATAGACCATGATAGAGTCACCATCACAAGGGGAAAATTTTGTTGGTTGCAGACAGCAATGTTATTGAGAAGTCATGAACTGGTCTTGTTGATTTCTTTTTTTCTCAATCTGACGTGTTCCTGTGCTAGTTCCTTGTCCTCCCAATGAAACCTATGCTTCTTGCTGCCCAGTGATCCCGTCAAACTGTTGATCCTAATGCTTCTCCGTCCCTGATGCCAGTCCAAGCCCCTTGGAAGGGCTGTTTCCCTGATTGTTCCATCTGATGTCGGGGTCTTTGCCCCCAACGCCGTCATCGTTCCTGGAGTCCAAGCCTGTCCACTCAATTGATGACCGGCTCCCCGTGAAAAATACCAATGTCGTAATGTGATGAAAAAGCCAAAGGGGATTATCTTAATCCCATGTAATGCCATGCCTGTGAACAACCTCTTGTGGAAACAAGCCCCGTGTGTCGTGGTACAATCCCGGTAATTTCCATTGTTGCGCCGCCGTACGGATGAAGCAGCCCTTCTGCCAAAGCCAAGTACTCCCCGGTGTTGAGCCAAAACTTTTTTTTATAATGCAATACTCCGGTGTAATGCCCATTTTTGTTACAACAGTTGAACCAAGGAAAAGTGAGGTAGAGTCGGTGTGCCGAGTTGATGAGTTGCGTAATATTGTTGAAAAAGCGCCGCTTATTGAACGACTAAGGGTATATTGAACAGCGTAGAAAGAAAAAGTTGAATGTTGTGGATGGAGGAGTCGTTTTTTAGTAGGAGCGGCGACGTTGAAGACGGGCTTGCTCGAAAGACACGGCGTAAGCTTGGAGTTCCCTCCTCGCCTTGTCCGACAGCTGGCTGGCGTCCGCGTTCGATGATGTGGTGCTCTGCATCGAGCAGAGGCTAGAGTTGGAGCTCGAGGTAGTCAGGGTGCGGCGGGTGGATGGCTGCCTCTGAGTGAGGTAGGATTGTCTGACGGGTGTTGAGCCGTACGGCTGGGGGTTGGTAAAGTCGTAGGCGGGAGCGAGGTAGAGCTTGTTCGACGATTGTTGCCTCGAAGAACCGGACCAAGGGTATGAGGGAGCGTTCAGACCGGGAGAGCTCGCAACGGAGCTGGGAGTGGAAGTCTTCTCGAAGTCGGCCAGGCGGCAGGATTCAGAGCAGTAGGCAGTGCCGTCGGTCTGCTTGTCACAGCCGAGGCAGAACTCGGGGGTCCAGAGATCGAAGGCGGCCATGGTTGAAGAGTGCGTGTGGTTGTGTGTAGTTGTGGTGTTGAGAGGGTTGAGTCGAGTCAACCTAGTAGTGGTGGTTGATTTTCGTAGCCAGTGATTGAAGTTGAGAGTTGGTGAGCTGGGTGCGAGTGGTGGGTGATGGAGGGTGTTTAAAGAGTTGGACGGATTGCAGTCATTAAGTAGAAGTATGACTGGTAGCCACAGGCAAAGAGAATGAGCCACGAACAAGAGTCGGAGAAGTTTAGTGAAGTCGAATGATGGGAGAACGAGAGGTGGATCGAGGAGTGGAAGAGGTCGGCTCATATGTATCTATCCTCGAAGCACAGCCTGCCCACTGAACTGAGGAGGAGGGAGTGGAGGGACGACGCCCAAGGCAAAGGCCTTTGGCGCTGCACACCTCCCCCAGCGGACTTGGGCAGGTACACTGGGTGGGTGGGTAGGCAGGTAACTGGCCTCATATTTTGGGGGGTGGGGTACTTTGTTTGAGGACGGGAGGACGGGGAGAGGAGAGTGCACCTCACTAAGAGACACCAGCCCACCACACAAACATGCAGACACAAGCACAAGGGCAGGAGGTGGCCGCTAGCTAGTGTGCAGGTGCAGGTGCAGCTGTCGCAGGCCCCTCTTTGGGGTGGAGATGGAGGGCAGAGAGGCAGCAAGCATGGATGGCACTGGCAACACTGGGACTGCTGGATGGGCTGAGCAAGGGCCCCACCCCAGTTCAGTTCCCATACCCTGCAGCAGCAGATAGCGCCGACGAGAAGGGGGGGGTGGGAGGAGACACAACTGGACGTGAGAGAAAGGGAGAGAAGGGGGGTGCGTGGAAGATAGAAGATGTGCGGGCGGGAGTTGGGGTGTATGGGTGTGAGGGACAGGGGACACTGGAGGAGGGAGGTTGAAGGGTGGGGAAAGGAAAGAAAAGGAAACGAAGGAGGCCGATGGGAGATTTGGGGGGACGCTGGAGCAGATTTGGGGTGTGAGCAAGTGCAAAGAGGCAGGCCCAGACTGCCTGGGTTGAGTGAGTCCAGAGGCAGTCCAGGGCTCCAGGCAGTCAGTCCAGTGGCAGGGGAGCCGGGGGTGACACTGGCGTGTGATGACTTTTTGCTGAAAATTTTCTGCGTCAATGGCGACTGTTGTGCGCTGAGAGGGAGGGTGGCAGGTGCAGCGCAGCATAATTATGCAACAGTATTGTACAAAACGAAGAGGGGTGTAGCTATTCTCCCTCAGATACCTGGGTACGTACTCACTTCCCACTCAGTACTGTTACTGCGATGGATACCCACCTTAGACGAGGTGAGATGGTCCAAGCTTCTGGGTGTGAAGCTTTGAAGGACGGGAAGACTGAAGAAGCGGGGGCACTGCGCTGGTACTCTCAATGCAAACTTGGCCGACAAGATACTCAGACTTGGTCCGAGTTCCTTGCTGGCTGCTGGCCTGTGCCTTCTCTCGCTTTCCAATGCTTCTGTGTGTCTCTCTGGATGCAAGTAGCTTTGCTCTGTGACAGTCTCTCGTCTTCAGTACCTTCTCTTGCGCCATCATACCTTGCCGCTGAAGTATTCTGGCGGCGGCCAGAGGTCTCGCACTCTGGGTAGGCGCACTGCAGCCCAAGATGGCGACCGCGACAGTCGACGATGACGCGAGAGGCGTGTGGACAGTATTCGCAACTCTCTTTCATGTTCAAGCAGCACAGCAGAGTGGACACAAATGGCGTGGGCAGCAGGAAGGAGACTACGGATAGACAGTGATGCAATGAATTGTGCAGTTGAAGAATACCTCAGGCACGAGTACATGTGCAAGGCATCTGCAGCAGAGTCTGAACGAGCCAGTGACGGCAGCCAGCTCTTGCACAAGTGGATGCCACTATCACGCAGGAAGACTAGCTTCTCACCATCGCGCTAATCCGCCTTAAGCCTAGTTCATCGGGAGACCGAGCAGTCGCCATCCATCCCTGCTCTTCTTCCATTTGCTCTGGTTCACCCCTCTCCCTCTACCCATGATCGACATCCACGCCCTCCCAAACGATGCTAGCCGTGCCTGACCCCCCAGCTTCGACTCAAAACCAGTCATGTGTTTTGCTAGACCCAGGTCTGCACATCTTCAATTATCTTGTTGTTTAATAGTCGCTGGCTACGCCGTGTTATGGCTACCTAGGTACCACAGGAGCAGCGCAGTGGCAGCGATGGCAACTGTGGTAGCCGCACACCACCACCATCCACAGCACCACCATCTTCGACCGTTGACTTTGCCCACTGCCACTTGAGATCGAACGAGGGCGAACCGCTTTGCAGCAGGTTTGCAAATTGTCACTGCAACTGGAACTGGAACTGCAACTGCAACTACTCCTCGGACTGCACAACTGTTCAAAGAAACATGATAGCTCAGACTCTTCCAACGCCACTCAACTACTTCTTACCATGAAGGTACCAAAGCATCCATGGCTCTGAGCACCTACCTATCTTACCTAGCACCTTCGCTTCCTCTTTGCCCCTGGGTTGACGGCCTGGGCCCGCCTGGACGACGGTTGCCCCCTTCTCGCTTTGGCGAATCCGGCCATGAAAGAGATTTCGTCCAATTCAACCAAGATCCGCGTCTCCTGCCCAAGAATGAATCAAAGAAAACTTTTCCTCTCATCTCCTATCATGTCATCCAACATTCTACGCCTTTCTAAATGCTCCGCATTGTCCTGGGCCCGTTCCTCCGAGTTCTCTTGGCATCACGGCCGCCGGAGAATATGGGAAACTCGGCAGGTGTCGGTCCCAGATCATGAAAACAAATCAGTCCCTGGTCGAATGATATGAGCCGTAGAACCGCGTGGGGGTTGCTGTCGGTCGTCCGCAAAAATAGCCACCATGGCTGTCGTCTTCTCCGCGCTCCACTCACTTCCCGGGGATCTCATGGAGAATTTCTCTCAGCGCAGCAAGAGAACTCAACGGCAACGGCAGCGGGAACACACCACACTCAAGGGCCCGTCGTGCCAGTCCACACAAAACCCGACCATCGAATGCTACGACGGCGGTAGCCGGTGGGGTCTGCCTTGGGGGACTGCCTCTCTCAACGCAAGTCGGACTCGTCGACGCTGTGCCACCAGCCCGACCTTTTCGCGTCTTCCCCTCTCCTGGCCACCAAGGCTACGCAACCACGACGACAAGTGATCAGCTCTGCTGCATGAAGTCGACGAGGGTTGGGGAAAAGTGGCAGGTGAAGCCAATCCGTATCTCTATTGGTCGCCCTCTCAAAAAGTGCGGATCCAACGCCAATTTCAACACCATCTGAGGGGTGGCGTCAGAGAAGGAGCAAAACCTGGGGTTCGCCATTGCTGTCCGTTCCAATAGTTGGCCAATCCTAGCATGCAAATGGGAATGCCATCCTGTCGGACGTGGGAATGCGAGAGAGACTCCAGTGGTATCCGACCCTCTTACATCATGTCCATCCCATGAAGGCTATGTCCTGGTTTCGACAGTTTCGACACAAACCTCATGACCGCTCCCCGCCGGGTGTACCTGGCATGACAAACAAACGTTATTTGGCGACGGACAAGTCCAAATCCCACGAGCACCCTCGCCACCAACTCGAGCAACAGAGCAGCATCTCAGGCATGTTACCCTCGACCGATCAGTCTGCGACCTTTCATCATCGTCTCTTCTTCTCGCCCACATGTCTCTGTCGCAGCAAGTGCGAAACATGATTCTCTCCTGGGCACATGCAGTTCCCAGAGACTAGCGCAACAAGATCAATCCCAAGGTCTTGCGTAAATCCGAATACACCCCCATGATGCATCCATCCTCTTCAAGCTATCTGCTCGGATATGGAGCCCTCCCGGCAGGGATGGTGGGGATCTTGTGCTTCACGCCGCAGTCCGATGGTTCCACTCTCGGCCGGCAACAGCAGCACCGAGCATCGCGGCCTCGACCAGCAGCAGGCTCGTACGCGGCGGCCGAACAACGCTATGCTCCATGCACAAGACTCTCACGGGCACATCGGGGAGAATACTAGGCCTCACAAGTGAGAGTGCAAATTTCAGCAGCTTCGATTCCTGCCTCTCAACGACCACTTGACAACTTTGATTCGATATGTCTGTCTGCAGCTCGTGATTCGCCGTTGAGACACCTTTGATCCCGTTGTCCACCCATGCAGTTGGAATTTGCTGCGGGCCAAGAAACGCTAAACCCAGTTCATGCCCACCTGCATTCACTCTGAGGCGGGGGAGGAGAACAGGCTCGGGCACCTTGTACGAATCAGCATCGCGATATGCATCCCCACACTGAAAGAGACGCTTCGCTCCCACCTCCGTGTCCACCAAGGACTCTTGGGCTACCCGCCTGACCACTTGTTCCAATGCCTTCACTGAAGCCTGCATCCCGCGGCCCCTTCCTGCAGAAACTGCATCACAGACTGCTGCAGGTGCCATCCCTGAGGACGGCTTCTTCCTGGATCAGAAGCGCGATCAGTTCCACCACCGCTGCTAGCACCACAGTCCTCGACCACCATCCCCGACGAGTGACGTCTTCACAACTGATGTGGCCGTCACAGACACGCTGGACCATGGAGTCCTCGAGGATATTTGACGATTGGCTGAACGATCTCATTTTCCTTGGCGCGGGCAAGAAGGGTTCTCGGGAGTAGGATTTCTAATGTTGGACACCAGGAGCCAATCAGGGTAAGTGTGCAAGGCGATCCATCTCGCCATCCTCGCGATATCCAAGGTGATCGTCTCATAAGTGCCGGTCGCTCTTTCGACAGGGCTATCGCGGATGTCGAAAAGCGCGTGCACAAATGAGAGCAGCGCTTGCCATGGCAGACAGCGGTATTGTTTCTGATGATGGAAGAAAGACGAGAATCCCATGACTTCAGCTAGCTTGGTTTCAACCCGGCGGCACCCTCTAGATAAGCCATCCGTCTTCATGCGTCGGACCAATCACGCTGCCAGTCCCAGCCGCTCCAAGACGTTACGCCGAGGACTGGGACACTATCCAAAGACATTACCTGGAGGATCGATTAATCCGCCGCCGCCGGCGCCGGCTGCCATTGAGAGCCTGTCAACGACCAGGTGCACTTGGTCTGCCCACTCATAGCCGGCTCTGTGGGGTCGATACAACCACTCTTGCATCTGCGTGAGGTCCACTACGATTCGGCGTGGGATGCAGAGAGGGGGAAAATGATGCGAAGTGGTAGTGTAGTAGTTGGTCAAGCCCACCAGAGCTATCAGCCAAGTACGGATACGCGCGTGGCGTAGACTACGCGTGCTCGGCGCCCGCACGCCATTGTGCTACTTCGCCCCCAAGTGTGGGATGCAACTGGAACCCCAAGACGGGTCCTGCGACTCTGCAAGAGAGATGCGCATCGGAACTACGGTTATCGTCATTCTGGCAGCATCGGACTGATGGTGCAAAGGAACTTTCCTGCTAGTTTGCTGGATTGTCGGTCTTGCTGCGACGGTAACGGTTGAACAGGGTCTACTATGCAGTAGCAACGGCACCCTGATGGCAAATACGTGGAACAAATGCGAAGGCCTCGAAGGCAACGGCCAGCGAGAAGATGTGGCCAATTACCTGTCCTATCGGCGGGCATCTCGGCTCTTGGGGGCCACGTTGGAGCAATGGATCAGAGATGAAGAGGCTAGTGGCCTGCCAATGTCAACTCTAAAGCGTTGAAGGCGGGAGGCCCGGACTGGGCTTGGACGGCGGATGGCAATAGAGTTCGATCGAGTTGCGACGGGAGAGCTGGCTAAGGGTCCAACAAGCTACCTGCTAAGTAGCATTCCAGCTAACATCGACCGGCTGTCTCCTCCCCCGCTGCCTTTGCCTCTGAAGCAGGAACCAGCGCCTGCAGACGACAAAGGACATGCAAGAAATCAAGGCCAGGACGGATGGACTGCGTTGACCGGTTATCAGAGCTTCCCGCGCTTGCCTCGCATGAACAATGAACCACTCTCGGGCACGGAGTCGGCCGGAGCGGATAGATAGACGCAGCAACATAGGGAACCCCCACCCGCGTTACGGGATGGGCGGCTGATCAGGACCCCAGGTTGCAGCAGACAAATGTGGTTCCCTTCAACGATGGCTGCCGGGCTTTTGATTGATTGATGGATAGATAGGGCAGCGATCTCAATTGAGTCTTTGTCCGCTGCCACTCAACTGGTGACGCAAAAGGGGGTCTCGTTCCTTACCTTATCTCATGAGATGGATGCCTCACTGCGAGAAGGGCCGGCCGGAAGATGCCCACAAGGGAGCTGTCTGCCGCAACGCCCGCTGCCCTCTCTCAAACGCCAGCTCTCGTGGACCCCTGCGAGCAGACTCAAATGATATCAGATCCCACGACGCAGCTTCAGCATGGCCGCGCCGTCGAGGCAGGCATAGTGCGATGGATACTTGTACGGTTCCTGGCACGGACCATGCGGGAGAGCAGGGACAGCCCCTGTCTTGCCCGCACAGAGGACAGGGAAAGGGAGCAAACCTGGACGGGGACAGGCTGCCGTCTGATGAAGACTGTGGACGGGAGAACTGCCATCTTTCGTGCTTCTGGCGGAAGATATCGACATGAACAAGAGACACCAACCAATGGGGCCAGCGAGACCAAGGCTATCTACGGATACCTACTACGTACCATGCATGCAGTACTGCGTAGTACTCGATTTCAGATCCGTCTGAGTTGGGTCTGGGGTCATCGGCTTCGACGACGATAGTCGCCTGGCTTGGTTGATAGGGGGCACGCCAAGCTGCGACTCATTCACTTACAGCACCACCCAAAGCAGCCTGGGGGGGAGCATCAATGGTTGGTCCAGGCCTACCTGGCCCTTGGCCAGAGAAGATGAGTGGGCTGGGAGGCAAATCAACAATCCTCCGATGCGAGCAAAATTTTCCAAGTTATCGACAAGGAAGAGATTTCCAATTGGTCTGCAAAGCCCCTAATCGACGGCAGTCTGCAGCAAAGCCTCGCCTGCTGGTCAGACATTTTGGCAAATGCTCCAGACATTCTGCAGAACGAGGAAGTTCAGATTGCTCATCATCGAGGCTCAATCAGGCGGAGGGCCGGGAGCGTCGATCGAACGACAGAGCCCGCTAGTGTCCGCTGCGACACTGCTGTCGGTCGGTTAGAATACTCCAGAACACAACTGCAGTGTCTCACCGAAGGCTCCTGGTGCCATTTCCCTCTCAGGTGAGCTGAGAAAGCCTCTGAACGCTGATGGCGCTCTATTGGACGACGATGGCTGCGCGGTTCCTCCAGCTTGATTGTGAATGCCAGGGCTAGCCTGGTTGGGAATTCCGGGGACGGAGGCCACGGAGGACGACTCACCCAGCACTCCCGAGCCATCCCAAGCCCCAAGTCCCGTTGGCAAACGACGGATGCGCCGCTGCCCCGTGCGGGCAGACGAAGAAGGGCTGAGACAGAGCGCTTGATTCTGGCTCGTCGCTTAGTGCGGGCGCGTTTTGAAGGCATCACGGCGTCAGCCGAGGGCGTCCTTGACGGCGGTGCGCATGCAATTGATGAATCATCGGCCATGGCCCCTGCCAGAGACTCTCATAATCTCATCATCATGCCCGCTGCTCCCCCGCCGGTATCTACTGCATAGTAGACCTCGGATTTACGAGCACGTGGATCTTGAATGTTTCTTGGCATGCCAAAGTCTAAGTCTACTGTGAGTTGCGGGCACGCTCAATTCAACAACCCCTGAGAGAACAGAAGCAAAGTTGCCTTCTAACAAAGTGTAAAGAAAAATTAAAACTTTCAGGGTCCTCCGGCACATTCCACTGCCCATCTCAACTCAGCCCCTTTCATCCCTTGAAGCCGCGGATGGACGTTCAGAAAATTTTCTAACCTCGACTCAACAATCTCACCAACTCTTACTGAAAATTTCTGTCCTGGACCAAAGGAGAAGTCGTGTCCGAAAGTACAGAGCAAATCATTTGCACAAAGACGCCGTGGCCATTCGCCTTGAATCGATCTCTGCTACCATGTAAGCGCGATCGCTGTTCACAGCCCCTGCTCTCTCTCTGTCTCTGTGTTGCCCTCCTACGGATACCATGCCCATGTCAGCAACCAACCAGGCACATCTTTGCTTACAGACACCCCTCTGTCGCGCCAAGCCCCCCCCCCCCCCCCCAACGCCCCTCTCACTCTCTTCCTCAAGTTCGTCGTGCTTTCTTCTTCGTTCCCTCTCAACCCTCGGCGAGCGAGCGAGCGAGCCAGCCAGCCTGTCCAAATTGGCACTGGCCGACAATCCCCTGGGCCTGCAGTGTAACTCCAGAGTCAGGAAGTTGTGCGAAGAAAATGGCCGACTGGCGCGAGCAACAGGCCTGGCGAGTGCGAATGGCCGGGGAGGCCCTGCCCATCTGGGCTTTGTCTCCTAGCTTGTGCGGATACTAGGACAGTCGTATCAACTCCCCAGCGAAGGGAACAGAGAGCTGCTCAGGCGTTTCGCCCGCGGCAGCGTACGAATAGCTTCAGCTCACCCGTCCACCCCCGACTTCACGAGGAGCACAGGCCCGGGGCTGGACGGTGACGACATTGCAACTTCGTGTCTCCATTAGGCAATGGTCCACATCGGAGTCGGAGACTCTTTTCGAGATTGACGATGGCCAGCCAGGCTCAGCAAGGCTCTGGCAGTCAGATGGAAATTGATGTCCTATTTTGGAAGCAAGGTGAGAGCGTCTGCTGATGTGAGCCTCTGCATCCAAGGTGAGATGTGCCAAATACAGCCAAGCGCGGCTGTTGCTGACCTGCAAACGAGCAAACTTCCAACTGCAAGAGATCCCAAGCGGGAAGGCCCTCAAGGTGAAGGGCCGCTCTGGTGCCCGTTGCCTAACCACCTGGCTGGATTTAACTGTCAATGGACGAGGCCTCTCGGTCTGCTTCATCATCCCACCACAGCCGCCCCCGCGCCTCAGCCTTGCTTGACGGCTCTCTTTCCTTTCTCGTTCGTTCAGCGTTTCCTGTCTCACAATGTGTTGTCCTGGCCCCCTTGCACCTCGAGTGAGCCAAATGGGAAAGCCGGTGATGATGGCGATGTGGTTGGTGTTGGTCCTACAACATCACCAACATACGTACCTCAAGATGGCCGGGGTTAGGCTGGTCATTGTTGCTGCGGCTTGCAGATGACCCCCCCAGATGTTTGAAACCCTCCGTCGTGTCTTGGAAATATTTCCTTTTCCTCCTCGCAAGTGTGTTTGCTTAGTTCTCCCAAGACTCGTTTATCTCTGGCGCAGCGCAGATTGAAGAGAAAAAGGATTAGCCCGTGCAAGACCCGCTGGGATGCTAAGCCTCGTTTGGAGTCGAGGTCTGAGAAGTGATCTGGTGATGGTCCACTGTTCGTGTCAAATGGCGTTGCATCCAAACACTTCTCCGCATTTCTGGTGTCTCCTTTGATTTTGAACCAATCCTTAGCACAGTCGCACTCTGGCCGCGGCGAGACATATCAAGACAAGATGGGGTCACGCCCGCCCGCGCACACGACGCACGGCTGACGAAGGCCGTGGCATGGCATGGCATGGCATGGGGAGGGGAGAACAGGAGTAGCATGGATGGGAATCATTGGCAACTTCGTGCCAACGCTTCTGGGACGCCCATATCTGTGTCACGTTATTTCCCTCCCCCGCATTACTGGCGAAATGAGATGATGGGGGGGATGCTAAACCATGGCTCGCATCGAATAGGCTTACTTTTCCCATGGTAGTTTTCCTCCCCACGTTGCCCATGTTTCCTCCCCAGCCATAACTCTCACCTTACGAAAGGACCTCACATAAGCACTGACAACTCTAACCCAGGCAGCTTACCTAGGGCCAGGTAGCTGAGACTGGGAACTGACTGATTGCTGGCAAGGGTCTCTCGGATTCCGCGCCTCAGTTCTTGGCTTCATCTCTGGGGTATTTTTGTTCGTCTGTTGTTTCTCGATACGGAGCAACGCCTACCAAGTTGCAGGGGCAGAGCGATGCCATGGCCGAGCTCTGAACCGTGGTGCCGCTGCCGCGCGCTCCATCATCGCACCGCCAACGGAGGTTTGCACAACTCATCTTCCCAACCCACCCTAATTCTCCAACAAACACACAAAGACTAGTTGATAGATCCCGACAAGAAAAGATCAGCCTCAACCATGAATAGCATCAACGTCGGGCGTGACGCCATGCTATTCCAGTATCGCCAACTATTGATTACAAGGCCTTGAACCTGCTTACCCGTCTTCGTCAAAGCGCCAGTCTCTCGTTACCCCAGCATGGCCAGGATTGAGCTGCAGCCGTGGCTGCATCGGCGATGGTGGCTCCCTCCTCCAACGCCTTGTTCAAAAGAAACGACTCGACGAAATGGGCGACGTGCATATCCGAACATGTCAGGGCCATGGCACCATGAGGTTGCGTTTCTGGTTGATAGGTGGCTGCCTGCCCTGCCTGGCCCTGCCTTGCCCTGCCCTGGCTGTAACCTAGACGTGGAGGTCTTGGGTTTGGCCTTGGTCGATGGCGATCACGCACACTGCTTATTTAGCGTTCTTTCGACATAGCAGTGTCTGGACCTTCCTGCGACTGGCCAAAGTCTGACAGTCAGCTTTGTCGTTGTGATACCATCTGCAGGTCTTTTCGGATGAAGCATACCGCTTGCCCTTGCAACAGACACCACAGAGTACGCGCGGCTTGGCATCCTGGCTCGCGGGAATTGCACGCCTACGCTGCCTTAGTGTCCGAACACCATGGCATCCGACGCTGCCGTTCTGGCCTTCCCAGGGGGCCTGCGACGGGTTGACTGCGGGCAGGGCAGAGCTAGCCTTGAGAAAAATGGAAAAGCATTTCGATGGCTCGTGGAAACGGTCTTGAGAAATGACCAAAAATTGTGGATGCCACTGTAAGCAGTATGTCTCGATTGCGACTACCTAGGGTCCAGCTCGGCACTTTCGAATTGTCGAAGACTGTTTCCGGTCAGGCAAGAAATCTCACGCCCTTGGCTCTGTTATCATAAACGCAGGACTCAGGGTGGCAGCCAGCTTCGGGCTTTTCAGAGGCCGATCACCATGTTATTTGCAACGCATTCTGTACCTCGCATCTTTTGTGACAATCCACGCCCGCTCCACTTTGCGGATGATATCTCATCAACGATAGGGGGTTAACATAGAGGCGGCCGGCCCAACACGGTTGAACGCGGCGAAAGGAGACGACTGCGGTAGTCAAGCCAGCCAACCATGCCAATCGTCCTGCGGCTGCGGGATGTTCAACGAGTCCTAGAAGGCGTTCGTCCACACCCACACACACTCACGCACATCGCTCATCAGGCGCCCGTCTCACCATCATCGACAATATGCAGGTCTGCTGCATAGGTTGCCTGTCCTCCCGTTGACGAGATGGGGTGAGGTTGGGGGTCGCAGAAGGCGAAGGGCCAACGTCTAGGCCGCGTGTTCTTCAGGCCCAAACCACCAAGGCCCCAATCCCGCTCGTGCATATGATGGCGAACCTCTCAGAGGGTTGCACGGTATCAGAAACGGACCTCGATGGACGACACCCTCACGCGGGTCATCTTTCCTTTCTGACCCTGCCTCTTGCGAGACAAACCCCGACACTCTGCGAAAGCGAGAAAGAAAAGTAGTCAACACAATGTCTCTCTAACGGTCACTGGTGTGAAGCTAGGCCTAGTGTATTATGACTACTGATCATATAAGTCATTACCATGCTACCTCTCTCGAGACTACCCGAATTCCAGAGACCTGCGCCACTGGATGACATTCACTAGCGGGCTGAGACCGTTGGAGGGTTGGGAAGGCACACGCACGCGCGCACCGTCCTGGCCGCCGTTGGTCTCGTAAGTTTCAGCTTTCTTCCTCCAAGGTGTGTTTTCTCCAACATTCCCTGACATTGAGCGTGGCAAAAGAGTTCACAGATTCCTCATCCCGGTGGTCGACTGGTATTCACTCCCCCCTCCAATTCCCGCATCTCACTCGTTTTCTCAAGCCAATTGGCGGTCGTCTGTCTCGAGACCACAACAGGTCGCAGTCGCTGCACAACGGGACGTGTTCGTCAGTGATCCATCTCAGTGAACAAGCGAGGCGCCACCGTCCCTATTCAGCTTAAACGAGGCATGCTCGAGATGCAAGGCGTGCAGCTCTCTGGCCTGCTTCTCGTGCCATAATGGGCTGTCCATCATTCTCCCTTCGCCTGCACTCCGCCCTTCCCCCATCCTGTCCCAAAGGAGAGGGACGCAGCTGTGACGGGATGCACGAGTGTGCAGATTCCCGGCCACCAACACCACTGCCAAACCCCTCTTCAGCATTCACATCGCTTGGTCATTGGACAGCGGGGGAGGGACGATATCTACACATGCGTTCGAGAGCTCCCGTCCAGTCCTGGGCCGGCCTGCCACACCAACCGTGTGGTTGATGCCCCCTCCTTCTCTCCGCAAACCCCGCCGACCAGTCATCTCACACCAAACCCTCACGGCCATTTTGGTCCAGAGGTCATTTTCCTATCTATCACTCCTAGCTCGCCACCAGCTTACTACAGGCACAAATATGGATGCTCAGGTAATACAGGCCCATCACCGTTCGGCGACACCTCTTCCTGATGGGGGCATGAAGGTGTGGACCAAGGTGTGGCTTGCATCCGACCGGGCTGACCGGGCACACCGTGAACAACCAAAGAGGCAGAGAGCTGACTGCGGTTGACGCTGTATGTTCCTCTTCACCACCACCCCCTACACACCTTCTTTGGAGGAGGAAACAAGCTTGGCTCACCTGGCATGTCCGGCTCTCATGACGAAACATGACGAGGCAAAACCAGGTTTCGCAACAGCTTCGCCTACACAGCCAGCCTCGTCCGCGGATTTCCTCAAAAAGAGGATTCATCGGGCCACTCTGGTTTCCAAGCAAGTAAGCAAGCAAGCTCGTGGGCGAAGGTGTGAAGGCACTTAGTTGCCCCCCGGCCGTCAGCTGGGACGTCCAGTGGAGGGCAGGGCGCCCGTCTCGGTCTGCTGCTGATCGACTTCGGCATTTTCTTTTCGACGCGCCTCCTGCCGAATCTGCCAGGAACACAACCCTCCAGTCGGGATGGGCAAGGGTGGGAAGGACAAGATGTTGGGTGGGCCCAGAAGCTTGCTTCTTGGCTCACTGGGCCGAGTGATCCAGTGATTCATCGACTGGCTGAGCGGCCACGAGCTGTTGAAATTTTACTTTTTCCCTCCCCATGATGTTGATATTGGATGCTTTGGTACCAGGTGACGGGAATATTTGTCGTCAAAATACTGTTGAGTTCTGCCGGGCTGGAGGAAATTTGCCATGCTCCTTCACGCAGGGGCCGGGCCTGGCCGAGGGCGCAGCGGCAGACGTTGAGGTCCAATCGATGACCCGTCCATCTCCCGAGACGCTGGGCCTAGAACATTGCTCGTCTATCTTGGATGTTGCGTTATCTCAGCCATGGTGAGAGAATCTGCGCTGATCAGGTCAAAAGCCCCCCCCCCTGAACGTTCTACGGATATTAAGCCGGCTGTCTGCCTCTGTGCTGATCGTTTCCAAATGGGTAGACGCGGGTGTAGCATCGTTCGGTATCCATGGGCTGAAGTTGCGCCGACCGATTGAGAAACATGGGAGATGAGCTGTGTCGGAAGTTATGCTCCCCCGAAGAATTTTTGGGTTATGGCAACGGTTTCTCTGCAAATTGCGCAAAGAGGGGGGTAAAGTTTGTGAGGAACAGATCTTGAAAAATAAAAAATAAAAAAAGCAAAGAGAGGGAAACATTCCATGCGACTATCAGCCCGCAGATGAGGGGTGCAGCAAAATGGAGGCTACGCAGTACACCGGTGAGGGACCGGCTTTTCTTTTTCCTGGCTGTCGTTAGCCGGCAAGGCGAGCTCCGGCGCGCGGAGCAAGGTTCCACACCGGTGGGCATGGGGAAAGCCTGCCCCCAACCTTGGACGGGAGGCGGCAGCTTCGGTCGGAGGACGGCGGCGTGTTGCTCGCCCCCTTGCTTCTCGGTCTGCCGGGGCTGGTCGCAGCGGGCGGGGGCCCAAGCGGTGCGTGCGAGCGAGCGAGCTGCTCGGCAGAAGCCATTCCAGCCAGCTACCTGGATACCGAGCCCCGCCCGCCTTTCTCTCACGATGGAGTCATCATCTACATGCGAGGTGCCGTCCGAGATTGGTGGTACCGGTCAGGTCTGGCGCGGGGTTCGTGAAAGTGAGATGTGATGAGAGACGTCGGTAGGTAAGAGGCAAGGGGTAACGAAAGCTTTCTTGGGAACAGGCAGGCTGTATCTTTCATCATACCAGTACCCTTTCGATGAAGCGGAGAAAGAAGAAGGCGTGATACGGCTAAGGACAGATCGGTGACCATGCCGGAGGTCTTTTCAGGAGACCAAGTTGAGCTAATCGATATACCCTTGTCAAGTGCCTCATTCGTATAGAGCGCGGACTGGTTTGCCAGATTTCGGAGAAGCTGTGCGTGCCATGGAGAGGTTCTTACCGAGAGCTTGCGGAGTCTCTCTGCCTATTGTGGAGATGAAGCTATTGAAGCATCACCGCGACGACACATGATGGGATGAGAAATGTCTTCGGCGAGCTGCTTCTTCAGACCCGGCAGGCGTTACTGGAGCACATCGAGCAAGCAGGCTATCGTAGACAGATCATCGTTCCCTCGCTAGAATACTCGAGACGGAGCATAGTTCCAGTTCTTGGATAGAATGCTTCTACAGAAGAGCATAGCCGAGTAGGCGAGACTAGACAGGTTGGCATGTCGCACCACGCCGCCAGTCGCACGAACACAAAGCCTGACGGTGGGTTGACATACCCGTGTCTTTTTATTGCAGCCAGCCGCCGGTTGAGGCGCCACGATCATGCAATCGTCGGGTTTCGGCCGTGCGGTCTGGCCAAGTGCCGTGTTACGGTCTTTGTCTTGTGTGTCTCGCCGTCGTCCGGGTCGATGGCAATGTCTGGCCTGTTGGGGAACCGTTGTTTGATTCCCATCGCAGTACCACGTTCATAAGGATTATGATGTCGTTTTTGGGAGGCTGAGGTACGCTTGCACTTGGCAAAATCCAATGCCATTGGAAGTACGAGCGTAGGATCTGGAAATGAAAACTAGATCTGTGTTTCACGCTTTACAAGTATTGCTGGCAAGGGAAGTCAGTACAGGCAGTATTCAGAATGTGCCTTCGTTGACGCAAGTTGAAACATGTATAGCGCAAGCTGTTTGATCACGACGTCCTGCAAGATTAGAAAGATGATTGAGCTGGATATTTAACAGGGCCTTCCTCCTAGCAGTGGTTGACCAAATTTGGGGATCTGAAAGTTTCCTGTCATTATCCGCTATTGATTCTCACGCAGAATCTGAAGAGTGTCAAGTGGAATGTTATTTGTCCAACTGCACTTCGGCTTCCCTGGTCGGCTATGACTGACTGACGCAAGGTCAGCTACTTCATCATGTGATGTGATCCCGCGGTCAAAAGCATCGACACCTACCTCTCAACCCACGATTTTCGCTGGGAAGTAAAGAGCATCGCAAATAATGACCGTTCCAGGAGCAAGATCAAGTGAGGTTCGGGCCATAGATATGCACAGACACGGTGAAGATAAGGGCAACAGAGCTGCTGGTGAGAAAGAAAGAGCCCTATTAGGCTTGGAAACACCCAAGTTTTATCAGTAGTGACTCTCGACACATGCGATTGCTTCCCAGTGGACCAAAAATGGACGAGGCTGTATAAAGAAACACGCCTCATACTCCTGATCAAGTGACAGAAGTCATTTGGGCATGAGGAGTCGCTACTCACTCGCGTGTCAACATCGAGATACAAGTCTGGTAACCGAATGAATACCCAAAGAGACGTTTACTGGCTGCACCAAGTGTTCCTACTTGATTACGAGTATATCAGGAGCTATGAGATACAAGAAGCAATTTGTATTGCCGTGATCTTTGCTGAAGGTTTCCATGTCTTCAGATCTACGAGCCAGATGTAGGTTCTATGAAAGCAGTAAGCATACAGACCCAGCCTTCGAAATGGCTTTTCCACAAAGAGAAACATAGAGTAGCCTGATGGGGGCCTTTCAGAAAAAAGAATGAATGAAGAGTACGACTCGGCAACGAAGCGTGCTTGGATACCCATGCACTATAAGAAACGTATAGCGAATGCTCTTGCCCAAGAGGTACCCTGGTGTATTTTGTACGAAGTGTAAGTACACGATATCAGTATACACAATACTTGTCATTTACGCGCCATTATCTGATGTGATACTGTTCTGATCCACTATGTTCAATTCCAGTTTGGACGTTCTCGGACACTACACATATGAAAGCTGGAAATGCTAGTCACTAAGCGATAATTTGACGGTGGCATTGGAGATCCCCGAAACTTGATTCGACAAGTAAAGGAAAAAGGAGACCAGATTCTACATTGGATAAGATGGTTCCGAGGGACACACATTGATGGGTCTTGACGAATTTTAAGGAGTAAGTACGGGCTCTTCGCTGTTAAACGGAGACGAGAGACGTCAGATCAATGACAGCAACAAAAGGGATGTTGAATGTTGAAAATGAGCCTAAATGCGCGGCGACGAAAATCGCGAAAATACGTTGTCGGTCGAAGACAGGTGAACTCGAAGTCAAGCTGACATATTTAACGTTGACTTTAAAGCTCCTGGCAATGGCCAAGTCGAAAATGCCTGAAAGATTACCCGGACATTCCCCAGGTATCGATTTCGCAAATCCGTGGTCCCTTGCAGATGGCTACATCGAGGCCAGATACAAGCCACCAAAAGCATTTCACGCGATCTCTTCCAAAGTCCCAGCAAGTTTTCCTACTCGACGGATCAAACCCAACGCCCAAGCCTTTGCGTCTCGTCAGTGCCCAACGATGGGATCAGTCAAATAGATAAAGGAAGCTTTCTAGAGAAGCTCTAACCTAAGCCAAGCGCCCGATAGCTGGTCGCCTTCCCGATACATCAGGAGAACTGTGAAGTTCGTATCTGTGGGCAGACAACCTTGAGACCCCGACCCCTGAGAACTGACAAACGACTTGACACGTCAATGTTAATTTAGAATCAAGCTTTAGAGTCTAGCCCTCGACAACAAGCTTATAAACCAGGATCGCTACCTGCAGGGGCAATATCCTGTTATACTATTTCAAAACTTTGTTCGTTTCTGGCACGTACGTGTCTGCCTTTTGTCTATGAGCGTCATCCAATCTAGGTATATCCTCATATCACCAAAACGAAGCCAAGAGAAAAGCGCCGTTGATGAACAGACCCATGCCCCTTCTATCGCGTAGGTGCCGCACTCACGCATGCTGGTTAATCGTGAGCCAGGAGAAGCATCCAGATCCTACTCCAAGACGATGCGCCATACCAAGAAAAGGCCTCGTGTCGGTTCGCCGACAGGGCCGCCAGTCATTAGAAAATTCAACAGAACCACTCCATGCTAGTAAACACTACCCCTGATGCTACGATCCTCCTTTTCAGCACGGGCCAGGTCATCGTCGTCCGCTTCGGAACCCAAGTCACTGCTGTGGGCGTCTCCGAGGCGGTTTGCGCGTGCTCCTCGACGCATACCCTCCTTCTCCGACACCTGTACTTCCTGAGTATGTGTTGTGCCCCCGTTCGTGCTGCTGTCGGCAACGCCGTTGTCACATCCGTTGATTCCGTTCGCGCTGTGGCCGGTCCCGTTGGAGACGGCCAGGACCTTTACTTTGGCGGTGACGGCCGCAATCTGTGGTCTGTGGCCGTCCTCCTCCGATGAATCTGTGTCGCTGCCTGCCACAGACGTCCGTCCCGAAAACGTGCCGCCAAAATCACGGCCAGCATGAAGGTGCGGCGAAATCATGCTGCGAAGACGGTCTTCGGCGGAGATGAAGGATGGAGTGCCATCCGGGGACGACACTACCTCTTGGCGGGATCGGCTAATGTCGATCTGCGGGGGTCGGTTATCGTTGTCCTCGTCAGAGCTGTAGCCCTGCTCGATTCGCTTCGTTCTCCGGCCAGGCGTAGGTGACTGGTGGCGGGAGTGACCGTTAGCAACACTGTGACCGTTTGCTGCAGTCTCATCCCTCTGGCGGAGGGCGTCTAGATCTTCGCGTTTCTGGTAGTGGCTTTTGTGGTTGCATCCGTTAGGACAGCCACCCCAGCGACGTGTCACAATGAAGGTCTTACTGCGCTCTAGAAGAGTCGACGCTTTTGCGTCTCTGGGCGTCTTTTCTTGGTTTCCCTCCACCTCAGTCTTCTCCTTTTCCTCTTTCTCCTTGAGCTGGGCGCGCTCCTTGCGCAGGTCAGACCACGTTCGGAGCTTGTTCTCGAGGATGTATTTGCCGCTCTCTTCCTGCTTGCGCATGATGAGAAACTCGCAGTGGTTCACGTTGCGCAGGTCCTCGAAGTACTCGACGGTGAAGTGATACCACTTCATCAGGAAGACACGGGACATGAGGCCATGGGTAACTATGCGTTATGGATTAGCTTAGTTACCTGACCGTTGGTCTGAAGACTTACCGAGCACGCAAACGCTGGCGAAGTCGTTCTCTCCGAACTGGCGCCACAAGCTCTCGTTAAAGCCACTAACTCTGTCGTAGGCATCTGCGGCGCTCTCGCCGTTGGGGATACGGTAGAAGAAATGACCGTAGTCTGCCCTCTCCTGCCACATGCGCTCCATTTCGGCGGAGCAGGGCTGGAAGTTTCCGAAGTCCTGCTCGCGCAAGCGGGGCTCTTCGTAGACCTTAATATTGGAACGCTTGAATGGTGAGGGGTCTTCTTCGTCCGACGTCAGCGTGGAGAGGATGCCCTCTGTCGTCTCGCGAGTACGGCGGTAGGGGGATGTGAAGAAGTGGAGGGTATCATCGGCTCGCAGAAGCTTGCGCAGGCGTCGGCCGGCGTCGTAGGCCTGTTGCCAGCCATCTTGTGTCAACTTCACACGGTGGTCAGGTATCGTCTGGTGGATGTCGCGGTTCTCTGTTCAAAGAGCTTTGATTAGCAATCCGGGCGCACACACGTCTCGGACGAAGGGGATTGGCATACTGTTGCCCTCGGACTGGGCGTGTCTGATGAGGATAATGAGTCTCGGCTTCGCCATGTTGTCAACTTTTGACAGGTTGTGGTTTCGCAGACTTTGTAAAGCGCCACCTGGTATTGTTCAAGCGAAGGGACAGCGTCGGTGCGATGATTACAATGTGATGCGGTGGGACGAAGGAGTTTCTTATGGCCGGGGTATCATTCGCGGTGTCGAAGAAGGGCAACAAAATTCAGCCGCAGGTCGCAAAAGAGTAGCGTTGAGAACCTTGTTGACCGGGAAGAGTGAAGAGAGGAATGAGGCGGGGCAGGAGTTTGGCGGTTGAGAGGAAAACCTTAGGAGGGGCTGCCGTTGTATTTGTATCGCCTTATGCCAACCTTAACCTTACGGACAGGGTCTGAGAAGGGTGGTGCTTGCTTGGGAAAGGCGTCAACGGATTGTCAACCAACAGGCCCTGAGAGGTTGAGATGAGATGAGTTTGATTTAGGTACAAGATACGTAAAGCGTAGCAAGGAGTAGCTAAGAGTCACAAGATGGGATTGTGTGTGTGCGCGCGAGTGTGCGAGTGTGTATGTGTGTGTTGGTTGTGTGACGAGAGCGACATGGAAGAGTGCAGTGACTCTTTTTGACAGAGGTCGCCTCCTGTCAGGCACTAATTGCTGCTGCACTGTACACCAATCGTTGGCGT
This sequence comes from Colletotrichum aenigma, assembly GCF_013390185.1. Taxonomy (NCBI): domain Eukaryota; kingdom Fungi; phylum Ascomycota; class Sordariomycetes; order Glomerellales; family Glomerellaceae; genus Colletotrichum; species Colletotrichum aenigma. The sequence goes on from NW_023500908.1 coordinate 4,002,098, forward strand.
CTTTCTTGCGTGCCCCCTTCCGTGTGACAGGTATTTTTGGTTCCCGTCCGCCGCCCGGTGGCATGGTACTTGTGCCACCACCACAGGTACTCCATACAAGTCGGTCGGCCGTAATTTTTTCTGGCATGCCCAGCAGCAGCAGAAACATCCAAAGGACCCCTCGTCCCACTGAGCGGCGGCTTTTTTGGCGGGCTGGTTTTCAATCTGAAGCCCTGTCTTTCCGGGGACAGGCACCGGGCATCTCATCTGTATCCATCGCTCCCCTGCTGCCCCTGCTGCGGCGGGGTACATCGGGGCATCCCAACGTGCCAACCAGCCAACCAGACGTCAGAGACAACACTTTTGAAGGCCCGGCAGCCGCCTTGAGACAGGGAATCCGCAGCCCCTGATTGGCGCACTGGCCCCCCGATGAGCGGCGAGGCTGCTCTCCATGCCCCACCCTCTCAGCGGCATGGCGGCGGCACTTGCACTGCACGATGCAAATGCCCTCTCCAGCCTTTCCCCCCCCTTCCAGCTCCTTCACGCTGTGTCGACGTCGCTCCAGTCAATCTTGAAGCAAAAGACGGAAGTCTCAGTGGACTGCTTTACACACAGGGCCCCACACGTCCTTCTGCTAAAATAGGTAGACAGACACTCGATTCTTTTTGTCCACTTGCCGCCCAACGCCCTGCCGGTGCAACCCCATACTGCGCCGTGTGTCGCATTTCGCTCTACAACATTCTGCGCGTGTCACTCATGATAGACGCGTGCCTGGAACCGCCCATTCCCGCAACGCCGCACCGTCATTCGACAACGTTCCCCACCGCACCCACACCATTCCACATGCTTCTCATTTTCCATCCTTCAGATTTCCACTGACGCGAGGAAACATACGAACGACAGCCGCCGCAACTACCCCGGAACTCTCCCTCAAGCTTAGCCGCCGTCCGCTCCAACACAACAGTGCCGTGCCACCTCCAACAACGTGCCAAGTACGACGAACGACAATCCCTTCCCTCTTGTGTCTCCGGCGCGACGACTTTTGCACTTACGGAAATTTCCGACCGCCCTACGGCGCCAACACAGGAATCCAGACAGAGAAACAAACAATCCCAACGACGCATCCATCTCTCGCGCCCGTCCGACTGCATAGCAGATCTCTGTTCGGTTGCCTCCCAGCATCGAATCAGCCCATTCCCGACCTGGTCTCATCCCACAATCATACGACCCCAATCTCAACGTAACGCGCCATCTTTTGCTGGAACATCCCCAACACCCCGCAAATACCACCACCGCCTTCGCAAATCTCCCACATCTCTCTCCCACCTGCCAGAGCACCAGCAGCAACCATGTCTGGCGAGGGCCCCGAGTCCATCCCCACCTCCGCCGACCCGCGCAGCCGGCGCCCGGTCAAGAAGCGCGCCCTCACCCCCGTCACCGAGCACGCGAAGCAGCTCGACGCCCTCTTCTCCAAGCCCGACCAGGAGATCCGCATCCCCCCACCCCCCGGCGCCGTCGCCAGGCGCGCCGTCAATGCCCCGCCCGAAATCGTGACTAACGTCCAGGGCTCCAGCGCCGGAGCCGGCTCGGGCGAGTTCCATGTCTACAAAGCCAGCCGTCGCCGCGAGTATGACCGACTGCGTGCCATGGACGAGGAGGTGAAGCAAGAGAAGGATAACGAGGAGTTTGAGCGTCAAAAGGCCGAGCGCGAGGCCAAGGACGAGGAGCGTACACGCAAGAACAGAGAGAAGAGAGAGAAGAAGAAGCAGAGGGGCAAGAAAGGCCCTGCTGCAGCCGGCCCAAAGGCGCCGGCAGTGCCAAGCGGTGGTGCAGACAAGCCGACTTTGGCGGAAACATCTACAACCAAGGCAGACGGCGATGCCAAGGAATACAGGGACGGCGGTAGAAACATGGAGTCAAAGACCACCGCTACAGCTCAACCCTCCGGTCTCGTCATCCACGACGACGACTGATTCATCCATGATGTTAATGGGCTTGAGCTTTAAAGCTTGGCTTGGCATCCCCAAAAATAACTTCAGATCAAACGGGTGGGTCCAGGGTTGACAGACTGCGCAGTGACAGGAGACACAAGCAGGCAGAGCCCCGATCAAAGCATCAAAGCTTTTTTTTTTTTTTTTTTTTTTTGAAAACAATGCCCGAGAACGTCGTCGTCGTCTAGGTATTTCTAATCCCATGTCTATGCCTTGGTATAGGGTATGGCTTAATATTTTTCCCCTTCATTTTCCCCCCTTCATCATCTCTTCTCGTCGCAACACACGTTGTAGTTTCCCACTATCACCAGAATACCAGCCGACTGACTTCATCAGGCATCTTATTCGTCACCACCACCGTGCAGACCGTTGCCTACTTGCGCAGCCTTTCTCGCACTGCAAATATCGTCGACTCTGAGGAGCAGGCAGGCGGCCTGGTAAACGTGTTAGTTGATGTGTCGTAAAACCTTGTAATATCTTGTAGATGTAAACCACATACCTCGACAGCCGTCTTAATGCTCTGCAACTTAATAGCCTCCGGCTCCCAGACGCCATATTCCTTCATGTCCGCAATCACACCGCTGTCTCCGTTGATACCCCAGGAGTGCTTGCCTTCGGCGTGCTTGGCACGCAGATCCGTCAGGACTCTGACGGGGCTGGCGCCGGCATTCTGCACCAGGGTACGGGGGATGACTTCGAGCGCATCAGCGACAGCCTTGTACGGCCACTGCTGAACGCCCTCAACACCCTTTGCAAGCTGGCTCAACCGCACAGAGACGGCCATCTCGGTCGCACCACCGCCAGGAGCAAGTCTGGGGTTGAACATGACGTTACGGGCGACACCCATAGCGTCCTGGAGGTTACGCTCAATCTCGTTCAGCACGTCCTTGGATGGGCCTCTCAGGAGCACTGTGCAGGCCTTAGGGTTCTGGCACTTGGTCAGGAAGGTGAAGTACTCGTCACCAATCTTCTCAATCTCGAACAAGCCGCAGAGAGTACCGACGTCGGAGTCCTGGAGATCGTCGACACGGTTGACGATGGTGGCGCCCGTGGCTCTGGCTATTCTGTTGTTGTCCGTCTTGCGGACACGGCGGAGCGCGGTAACGTTGGCCTTCACAAAATAGTGCTGGGCGAGATCTGCTAGACGTTAGCCAAAACTAACCCCTGAATCCCGCTTCTTGAGATTGCGTACCTGAGACACCCTTCTCAGTGATGACCAAGTCAGGCTTCAGAGCGAGGACGGCCTCGCACATGGCCTTGACCTGCTCTTCCTCGATCTGCAAGATACGGTTCCAGTCCTCCTCCTTGGAGATCTCAATGTTGGTTTGCGACTCGCCCTTCTTGTACTCCAAGGGGCAATCGAGGAGGACAATTCTGGGGTTCTCTATTCTCCGGCGCATCTTGGGGTGGGTGATGTCCTTGTTGAGCATAACACCGTCCAGCACTCTGCTGTCCTCGATCTCGCCGCCGGGAACCTTTTCCACACGCGCGTAACGTTTGATGTCGACCTCGGTTTTTCCGTTGCCGGCCTCCCACGTGACGGTGCGGACCGCTTTGAGGGCGAGGTCGCACATCAGGTCCGACCATCTCGAGACGAACTTGGTGCCGATAGAAGAGGAGATGAGGCCGCGCATGGCCTTGTCGTCGTTAACGTCGATGGGGAGGGAAATGTCGTCGATGATCTCGAGGGCGTCCTTCAGCGCGCGGCGGAAGGCAGCGATGATCTGGACGGGATGGATGTTGCGCTCGAGCTGGGGCAGGGACTGGGCGAGGATCTCACCAGCTAGGAAGTGTGAGTTACTCTTGCTTGATAAGCAGCATTTGTAGTGCGCGCGGATTTCGAAGCTTTGCTCACCCATGATTATGACCGTCGTGGTGCCATCACCAACTTCCTCGTCTTGCGTCCGGCTGAGCTCGATCATGCTCTTTGCTGCGGGATGGGAGACCTCGATTTCTCTGAGAATGGCGTGGCCATCGTTTGTGAGGACGATGCCTCCCATAGGGTCCAAGAGCATCTTCAACATGGCCTTGGGGCCGAGGCATGATCGAATAATGTCGGCAACGCTGGGAACGCGGGGTCAGTTGGTTCGTACGGCGGTGTATTCGAACAGGACAGACGTACGTCTTAGCAGCAGCGATGTTGGACATCTGGGCCTTGCGACCCGTCTGCCGCTCACCGCTATTGGTGTCTAAGGAGAGGGATATGGTCAGCATCACCGCGTAACATGGGGGGTAGCTCATCAAGCTCGGCGGGAGGAGGGGCTGCAGTACTCATAACCAGCACAGGGGCTTGCATGATGGGCGACGACAAATTCAGAAAAATCTAATGGAAATCCGGATTGTCTTTGATAGTTGTTTCGGCGAAGGACTTCACCGTTGCAAGGGAAATCGTGGAGATGGCGGGGGTATTGTTGCTGCTCCTCAAGGCACCGGGCTTCTAAAAAGTTCGCTGGGCGGGTTTGTTTTTTGGCGGGATGAAGCTGGAGCACGGCGGAACCTATTCCCGGTGGTGTTCACCGAGCTTCCCGCACCTGGCTTCTGACGCACCACACCGATGCAACCCACTTTCTTTAGCCTCAGGTACCAAAGTACACTTCTTCCAACACCTTGCTTCACACCAATCACTGCACGGTTCAGGAGCAGACGAATGCCCCGAAATATTATTCAATAATACTTATCGAAAAAACGCCGTGAATGATGCTAATTTTCTCGGTTTCCTCCTGTCAGAATGCAAGAGGGCTGCAGATAATACTGATTATCACGGACGCCGCCCTTTTCAGCTCTCCTCACCAATAAAGTCCCGTCGTTCTCATGATACCTAGTGATGCCCAAGTCTACATCGTAACTTCGTTCCTAAGCCCAGAACTTCCTGGACGGTAGCTCGCAGGACTCGGATATCTCCCAGTGGGCTGAACACTCGGCCTCGCCCGTATATGCCGAGGAATTTGTGCCGGGACCTGGGCGAAAGAGGGATCTCGTGAAAGGTCTCGGGCCGCAATTCTTGCAGGAATATCAATCCATTCGTCTTTGAAAATGATGTCCACCAAGCAGCTGTCTCTGGCCATCGCTTGCTGGAGAGATATCCACTGCAGCCTGTTCTCTTGTGCGGCTTGACCAACGCGCTCCCAAAACTCCCCTTTCCGCTTAACCTTGGTTTCGGCTTTGGCTCTTCGGTCTGTTTCCTTCCAAGGGAGGCCGGGCACTTTATCTGTCATTAAAAAGTCTTCCACTATCTGATGGCCCGGAATTTGGTCTACTTTCGACTGGGTCACGAAAATGGGGATGCCGTCTTTACTCAGCTTCAATCTCAATCTTGCTGATTCCCCTGGCACATTATATGAGCCGCAAGTGGAGTTCGAGAAGTCTCCGAGTCGGGGAACCGCCGCTTGATCTGGAGCTATGTCGCGGGTCATCTGATGTTGCCAAGGATTGGGCATCACAGTCACCTTGTCGACTGGTACCGCGATTTTGATGGTGGAAAGTGGCATCGGATCGAGGTCGAGGGGAACCGGACCGTCGCTTTGCACCAGTGGCCTAGAGATTTCGATGCAAAGCCATCTGCGGTTCTTGCCAATGGCGTCGGTTCTTTGATAATACTCAGTATTAATTCAACATGAGAGGAGCGGTGTTACAGGTGGGTGGACTTACATTTCAAAATCATGCATGGCCATCGGATGGTTCTCTTCATGTCCAAAGTACATCTCCGTACTAAGATTCTCCTGGTGTTGTTGGGCGTTTCCAGCATCCAGTGGTGGACCGAAGTCTTTGTGTTGAGCGTTGTCCTCCTTCTGAAAATGGATTGAGTGTATGGTACGCCTTCGATATCCGTTGGTCTCTTTGGATCTTTCCTGAAAGGCACTGAAGTTCATGCTCATTTGCCGGCCTCGTGGGCCTTGTCTCCATTCAACGTTCATGACTTGACCGGCTCGTCGGAGACTCGTCATTCCCTGTATTCTGTAAGGAGTCTCGTTGAATGCGCCGAGCGCCGCCTTCAGTCGGCGCACACTTCCTTGACTTAGTTAATATTAGTAGAGACTTCCAACGCTGAGAAAACGCTCCTTGACTTACACGAATGGAAGTCTTGCCTGATGGTGACGAAGCCATTTGACGCGCATCTCTCTTTTGTCGGGACCCAGTTTCCCCCTGTCATCATATACGGTGGGCTGGTTTTCGAGCCCCATCGACACGACTTGCTGTGTGGCACTAGCACCAACAGCCTCTTGGTGAAGGTCGTAAGGAATTTCGAGAGTCCAATCGGTCGACCGGATATTATCGATCGCGATGACATCGTTGGGAGACTCATTTTTATAGTCATTCTTGTCCTCGCGGTGGAGTGCTTCGAATTTTGCCCTTCGTTGCGAGCCGATTTTGATTCCCAGAAGAAGCTTCTCCCGAACGCTTGCACTAGGGACGAAGTTCGACATCTTTGATAATTCATTGCCTGCCTCACTAGTGAACTCGACACTTGATGGGTTCCTGGAGAGCGAGAGTATGCCTGAATGTACAATTAGGTGGAAGAAAGGCAAGATGCCCAAGTGAGGGTGCGGTGCCTTACGGTGGGAGGACAAGGTAGGGAAGATTTGTCGTCTTCCGGGCGGAGAAAACCGATCTAGTGTGCCTCAGATTCATCAGACCTTTTCTGGCAAAGCTTTGTGGTTCACAAAAGTACCTGTGTCGGAGTTGGAGATTTCCATGGTAATGGCCACTTCCTGGCCAGAACCTAATAGCGTCGTTTGCCGGTCCTCTGTTCGCACCGAAATGTCTGCTCTCGATGATTCATCCGGATCCTTGTTTTGAGGTCGCTTTCTTGGTATGTCAGGACGTTCGGATGCAGGCCTCTTGCGTCCTCGGACCCAAGGACCTGCCATGCCGCAGGCGCCCAGGCTGACCTTATAACCGTGAAATAGCGATGAAAGACTTGGCTGGAAATGATAAAGATATCTGAAAAAGTTAAAAGACTGAGACTTCCTTACTTGGAAAGTAGAAAGAATCGACCAACCGTTTCCGAGGTGGAAGGTAGCGTGGGGATGTTGATTTCGTTGCAAGAGATACTATTGTTGTGGGAAGAGGGGATCGCCGACGTTTTGTAGCCGTCGTTCATTGTTCAGGTGAGCTGCTGTAAATCAAATTCCTAGCAAGAAAGTCGACAACGAAGATTTCGTTCGAAGATTCGAGGTCAAGGCAAGAGCTGTTCTGGTGTAGGAGGTTCTGGAGCAGACGTCGGTCTAGCCAGTTAGGCAGAGAGAACGATTCGATGGTAGGTAGATAGGCAAGCGAAGGTCAAGCGAAGATGAGAGTAGGGAAGTTTCTTGAGGAAATCGCGTCAGACGCTCGGGTCTTTCTTTAAGAGGTCAACCCGACGAATGGGAACAGGTACGCCTGCCTCTCTCAAAGCGTTTTGGAGAGGAGCGTATAGGGCTTTGGTGAACTCACAGGGACGAAGTTATTTGGCATCTTCTCAAGGCACTAAAAGTTCTTTTAGGAAGGGCAATACTGTACGAGAACCGCGGCAGAAGGCGCATCCATGTTGTCGTGACTTCAATGTTCCTCGTACTATAGTTGTCACTTTCAAGTTCAGCTCTCCAAGGAGAAAGTGGGTGCTCGACCTCAAAGTCAAATCCACGTCATTACCTTGGCGACGACACAGTTGTGAAGAAAACCATATACATTCGTCATGAATGATCTAGGCTAGCTGCCCAATGGCCCATGAGAAGTGAAACTAATGTATAGTCCGAAACCATCCCGTCCACTCCCGCCGAATCGAAGCCCTCTTTTCTAAGGGCGCTTCTCTATCATGGTATCCGCCTCGAAGCAATAGTACTTGGTGCGCAGAAAGGACCTGATTATTCATGCTAACCCAATTCATTCGTATCCCGTGAAACGCCCAACCCATCCGTATGACGCATGCCCTGCCAATGTGATTCCTTTTGATTTGAAGTGTAGAATGTCGTTGCTTGTACTTTTCACCGCAGGTTACAAGTTGTAGCCTACGAAATGACTCTGTCCTCGCCGTTTGTCCTATTTCTTGTATTTACTCAGAAGAACTTGGACATAGCTCTGCTGAGATCGATGAAGTCCACCGGCTTCGTAACATAGTCACTGAAGCCAGCTGCCACGCACTTGTCCTGAACATCGGACATGACATTGGCCGAAAGCGCAATGATGGGCAGCGTCTTGAATCCCCGTTCCTTTTCCCACTGCCGTATCTCCCGGCAAGCTTGGTAGCCGTCTTTGCGCGGCATGTGCAAGTCGCACTAGTTGATCGGTTAGTGGTCACGTCGGCTTGTCGGCAGGTAGGATAACTTACCAGTATCAGAGAAAAGTAGCTATGGGAGCGAGAAAAGACGGTCTCGGTGCACTCGGCTCCGTCTGCAACAACCTCGACTTCCACGCCGACCTTCTTGAGGTATTTCTTCAGGACCTTTTGGTTGACAGGGTTGTCTTCTACCAGCAGCACCTTATACCCCTTGTTGCCCATACGTTTCTCGATTTCCTGGTAACTGGCCTTCTGAGTTTCCACCATGCGTTGTGCTGTAGACCTGTTTCGATCGATGCTAAGATCGCGAACCTTGTCCGGATCGAAGATGACAGCAAATCTGGACGGCTTGACTGGCTTGTAGATAAAGGTGACCAGGTTCTCAGACACCAGCTGCTCATACTTTGTGTCAGTTGCCAGTTTCATTACCGCCTGCCGCTGAACCGAATCGGACAAGATCAGGATTGTCGTGTTGCTAATGGTCGTAGACTTTGTAATTCTTTCCATCAACCCGATGATCTCTTCGGGCGAGGGTAGGTTGAGAACGATGTGCGTGAAGTTAACAGATTCATCTCCTCCCAGAAGGCTTTGAGCTTTGTCAACTGAATCAAGAGCTGTGATTTGATGAGGCACGTCCTTGGGAAGGGTCGTCTCAATGTGTTGCGCCGTGGCCTCGCGGCTATGAGTTTGCGGGCAGATGATGAGGATCGAGTACATGGGAGGCCTGAAGTCTTCCAGTTTGACGGGCTTAGATGTCTCAGGGGTCGGTGTCGTACCCGATGATGATTCGCTGGGAGGAAGCTCAAGCTTCATCTCTGACAGGTCTTGACCGCTCGCCCTGGCGGCTTCACTGAAGTGTACGAGACCGACGTTAACCGAAGACACAGATGTGCGCTCCGTCACTTGGGAAATACTAGAGCGTATCGAAGGATCAGAGCTTCCACTAGACGCCAGAGCTGGCGAAACGAACTCAGCATCAGTGCTCGGGCTTGCGCCCGATATGGCTTTTGCTGCTGGCGAAGCTTTTACAGCGGGGCGAAGAACGGTGACCTCCTCAGGAGCTTGAACGACAGGCTTGAACGCTTCGGGGCTGATCGGACCATCGGGGTGGTCGACTGAGGTTGGGAGTGCAAACTTGGCGGTGAATGTGAAAGTCGAGCCTTTGCCGGGAACTGCAGTGCCCTCCATCTTGCCACCGTGGAGCTCCACCAGCTGTCGGGAAATAACCAAGCCAAGACCACTTCCTCCATGCTGTCTGGTGCTGCTTCCATCGATTTGGCTGAAGGGCTTGAAGATCAAGTCCGCTTCCTCTTTTGTGAAACCTCGTCCGGTGTCGATAACTGCAAACTCCAGCATGATCTCGTCGTTGGCGGGTGCCGACTTTGTGTTGGTGAAGATTCTACATCGGCTGAACACCTCACCTTCGGCAGTGAACTTAATGGCATTTCCAATGACGTTGAGAAGGACCTGACGGATGCGCACTTTGTCGCCCTTGACCCAAGCAGGAACGTCCTCTTCGACAATGTAGTTGAGCTCAAGTCTCTTGGCAATCGCCATGGTGGACACCAGCTCGTTGACATCTTCAATCAAAGAGCGCGTGTGGAACCATTCGTATTTGAGCTTCATCATGCCGGCGTCGACCTTGGATAGATCCAAAATGTCATTGATGATCATGAGGAGGCTGTTGGCGCTCGTTTGAATGGTGTTGGTGTAGTCACGCTGCTCCTCATTCAAGGTCGTATCCTGCAAAAAGCTGACCATGCCCGAGATTCCGATCAATGGGGTGCGAATCTCGTGCGACATGTTGCTCAAGAATCTACTCTTTGATTCCATGGCTTCTTTGAGTTTGGCTTCCAGGAGCTTGTGATCGTTGATGTCCGTAGCGGAGCCAAAGTATGAGCTCGCTCCGTTGCCGAAATCAATGTTGTCAATCTCGACGCATCGAATCAGATGCCACCTGTATTCTCCGTTCCGAGATCGTAATCGGACCTCGGTCGTATACGACAGTCTGCCGTTGCTGTCGGTAGTCACCTTGATGATTCCTTTCCTTGCCAGCTCCGTGAGATCTGCGGTAGGCATCTCGTAAACCGAACTACTGCTCGAACTGTTGTTTCGAGAAAGCGCTTGGTGTATTCCTCTGATATTAGTCTCCATCAGATTTTGACCCTTCGATGGCGCAGTCAAGCTCGTGAAAGCAGCCTCGAAAGATGCAGCTTCCTGTTGGCTCTTACGATCGAATTTGGCTGGAAAGGGTGTGGGCGGCCGATCTGTGGGTATTTGGCACTTCGCTAAATCATCAGGATGGACGAAGTCCATGAAGCCGAGACCAAGTGAATCTTCAAAGCTTTGGCCTGTATATGAGAGCCACTGCTCGTTGGCGAACGTGATGCCTTCATCTTCGGTAGCTGTGAAGATGATTTGGGGGATGAGGTTTGCCAAAAGTCTATGCTTCGCCTCCGATGCCTCAATCTCTTCTTGACGCGCGGCTTTGAGTTCGGCAATATGTTGGTCATGAATATCCATGTAAGATCCGAGAAATTGCATCATGACTCCGCGCTTGTCACGGGAAGCTACAGCTCGGGCGTAAAACCATCGATAAGCGCCGTCGAAGCGCCTTATGCGAACTGTTCTCGAAAATTGCTCCCCTGTACGTAAAGAGTGGCCCCAAGCCTTCAAGTACTCGTCCCTATCACCAGGGTGAATGCTGCCCCAAGGATCAGCAGCGAGGTCGGTCACTGTTTGTCCTCGATACGTCAGGTAGCGACTATTGACCCATACAATCTCGCCAGTTTGGGGCAGTGACACGAAAACGTGCGCTGGAAGGGAATCAAGAATGAGACCTTTCAATCGATCGGAGGGTGGCGGCATATCGACTGAGCCAACAGTGACTGAACCAGCTCTGTACGGTGCCGTGTGGGGCACAGGCTTGCTCACAACACTCGAACTAGGCGGTAGTGACTGGAAGCTCGTGGCGAAGTCGGCACCGTATGAGTGTAGGAGAGTGTGCTGGTTCTGTTCCAAAGGCTTCTGCTCGACAGATTTCAGTCGGGGTTCGAGTACCGCGATTTCATCCAAGTAATTCTTCAACTCGCTGGAGAGTACGCGTTTGACACCACCCGGCGTGGAAACCCGGCTTTCGGTAGCCTTCTCGATGATGTCTTGACCTGCCCCGGGTGTGGAGGGGGGTTCCTGCGCGACGGCATGAAGTCCAACCGACAGACGAGCTTGCCTGTGATCGACTGGCGAGCCCTCCTTGGAACTGCGTCGCGTCTTCTGGGAACTTGCTGAGGATGTTTCTGCTCGGGCGGATGATGCCTTTTTGTTGGTGTTGAAGTAGCTGTCGCCTCCAGAGTAGGCAGGGCTGGTCGAAGGCCCGCGCTTATCCACAAGCATATGGAGCGAGCTAGGGTCCCAGCCTGGTGTGCCCATCGGCGAGCCAGTTGCGCTCTTGGAGACACCGGAGTAGTCACTTGGGCTTGTGATACTGCCCGCCAGGGAGCGATGGGCAGTCGGGTCCTCGGAGGGGAGAAAACTAAGGTTGCCGATACTGGCAGGGTCCGCCAACGGGCGTCCATCAGCTGCAATGGCACCGAAACCTGCAGTGTGAGGCCTCCGGCGGTTGAGTCCAGCAAGCTCCGTCTCCAGATTCGAATAATGACGACAAAGAGAGAATGAAGTCGCTAGGTGCGGGGCCAGATACTCGAGAGAGTGGCGAAGGTTCGAGGGATATGGGATGATGGGGCTGAGTATCGAAAGAATGGCAATTGGTGCAGGCTTGTCCTTTCGTTGCCAGGAGCTAGCAGACGCGTCATGTTCCCCGGACTGATCATGTATCTCGTTCTTATTGCGGCTGTGCGTCTTTTGCTCGAGGATGGTTGTGTCGAGTTTAAATGGATGAACAGGTTTGGAAAGAAGGAGATGCGTCAGGGGGATGTGAAGAACAGTCCATGAGTTGTCCACTCCGATCGCCTCGGGCGGTCGCATTCCAGCGTAGTCTGCAGGCGCGGACCCCGGGTTGAAGGAATCTTCATCCACCATCGCATCAGTGAAAAAGGGGTTCTCAGTGGGATCGGCGCGGACCGCGGGCGATGGCGCAGGAGACTGAGACCATGGCGACGGGGGAGCTTGCTCAAACTCTTCGTACTTTGGGGTCGGCGGCCGTGGTTTATCATCCTCCAGTCGCGAAATCATGCTTGAAGGCTGAGGTTTTTCTAGTCCATGGCTGCGACCCAGACTCCGCGGAGGATTTCCGCCTCCTAAAATAGTCGACAACTTCGAGCTAGAGTCCGCCCTCATCTTCTTCAGCTTTTTTCTGGCTGCATCTGTCGATGTCGCTTTCGTCGCTGGATTGGCCTTGGCAGCCGGTTCATCTGGTAAATTTTGCAGGTATGGGTAGCTTCTTGTGAGTGCAATCACCTTACCGCGTTCAAGAACGCGCATGACGCCACTGTGGTCGATGAGAGGATCGGCTTCGTAGTCTAAAGCTTGAAGGACAGGGAGGACCCTGCCTTGAACATCTGGATTTGCACCAAGAGGTACTTCCCAGCTAGGCACGTCTTGATCCTCAGCATCGTGTTCAGCGAGTGCCGACGTGTTGAGTGGCGGCCCTGACGGCTCAGAACCGACTTCTTCAGGGGCTTGTGCCGGCGGAAAGTAACTCTTGCTCCTGCCAAGCTGCGCTGGACGACGGGAGGGCAAAAGTCTCTCGCTGCCACCTTTTCTCTCTCTGTTATCCTCGTAAGCGGTGAAGGAGTGGCGAGTCTGTAGACTCGGTCGCGGAACAAGCTTTGGTCGCGAAGGGTCTTCAGGCGCTGCTTGTTCTTCGATGACAATGTCACCCGCACTGCTGGGAATGAGACTGCTGCCTCTGGCCATGTAACCAAGACTAAGGTCGTCTTCTTGGTGTTCATTATAGGTCGCCTTCTGACCCCACGGCACGTTTTCGATGTCAGTGGTATCAGCTGGCACGGCAAGTGTGACTCTTTCGGCTTTGTACACATCCCTCATGATCTGGACGACTGTGTTCCACCACGCATCCAGTCCAGGTTCGGCACTTAGCATTAGTGACAAGTCATACAAATTGGGGCTGGGGAAATCGCCATCCAACTGGCCAGTAGCTCCGGCAGGGAGGAAAGTCAGCGCTGATGCGGGCGTCGACGAGCCGGAGAGGACCTTGTCTTGAGCAGCTCCGAAACCCTCGAATGACATGGTTTGCGACATGAAAGCCGCAGCAGTTGGTGACATGTTGCCGAATGGTCTGCTCATCGGACTTATGGCATACCCAGGCGTCGACATACGTGGAAACGGGTAAGAAGGAGTACCTGCAACGAAACCCGGAGTGATGCCGCCGCGAATAGTGTTTCCCGACTCGGTCGAGGTTGTTGTCAGGCTGGATGATGTTGTCAGGCTGGATGATGTTGTCGCCAGGACTACGGGATTGGTCTGGAGCGTATTGTTGCTCTCCTCGGGGATTGGAGAGACGCGAACCTTTTCGGGAGGCGTCGCCATGAGACCCCTTGTCGCCATCTCGCGACGCTCCAGATCGCGTGCCAATCGCTCGCGGTACCGGTTCAATTGTATCTGGGACTCGGACAGTGCAGGCGGCGTGTCGTTGTTGGAGCCCGCGGCCTCTTCATTTTTGCTTTTTTCTTCCTTGGCGCCTGTCCCACCTGCGACGTCATCGGCGACATGAGGTACGCCCGGTGTACGCTTCGCATTGATATCTCGTCCAAGTGCGCCAGAAGTCGCAAAGGTGGCGGACTGAGAGTCGAGTTGCGCCTTGGGGCGGTCAGCCGGCGACTGAGAAGACTGCTCCTTGGACACGTTCGACATTGCGACGCGCGCATTTCCACCAGATGAAGGGGAGTTCAGGGTCAGTCCATGACGGGGACTCGGGAGGCTCTGAGCGGGTTCTTTGGTCGGCGACTTTTTTGCTTCGGGGGTGGTTCGTCGCGGGAGGCTAAGTCGACGCGCGGAAGACGGCTCTTTCTTGTCTACTGGAAGGCTCGTGCTTGGCATTCCTCATAAGAAGGGCGCCCCATATACAGAACAATAACGCGAGGATTTGCAAACTTCGAGTGGTCGTGTCGCTTCGCAAACAAGCCGATCCGGCCTGGAGGTCAGAAGCGGCGCCGTTGAACCAAGCGTCAGGGGTTCAAGCAGAATCGGATGGCGAGTAGGTCCGCGAGGGGCTCGGGCGGGGAGGCGATATAGCGGAAGAGGGGCAAAGTAGAAAAGTCGGTCGGCGGGCTTGAGACGAGGAGAAAAGGTGCTCTCGTCAAGCGGTGGAGGAGGAAATCCGAGGGCGAGCGTGCGATGCGGTGTCGTGTTGTGTTGTGTTGTGCGGCGGTGGTGTGGTGGTGGTGGTGGTGGTGGTAGTGGTGGTTTAGTCTGGTTGAGAATTGGATCGGTACCTCTTAGTTTTGGTGGTATGGTGAGGTGGGCGAGGTAAGGTATGGATGAGATGTGCGTTTGGACTGAAGTGGAATAGGCTGAACAGCGAGTATGGGACTGGAACTAGGAAAGACCAGGACCGGGACTGGGATTGGGACCGGGACTGGGGGTTTGAGGTTGCTCCTCAGTCTTGCATCGGGCCTGACGGTGACGGTGGACTGGGGTCGTCGGAAGGGGAGGAGGAGGAGGAGGAGGAGGAGGAGGAGGATCGGGGCGTGGAGCAGGAAAAAAAAAAACGAAGCGAAGCGAGAGAACACGCAGTAGCGGCGCGGACAACGATGCAGTGAGGTAGCAGACAGGACGGACAGACGGGCATGCAACGGGCTGGCAAAGGCAAAAATGTAGGAAGGCAGAGAAAGAGACAGAGAAACTGGACAGAGGCAAAGGCAAAGGCAAGAAACGGAGGAACAAGAAAGGAAAGGGTGGGCAGCCCCGTTCAATGAGAATAGTCCTGCTTGATGACGTAGTTGGGAGGTGGGAGCTGAGGTGAAGAAGACCAGGACATTGGATGGAACATGCCCTCCAGGCTTCAGGTACCTTACCTACCTTCCACACCTACCTAGGTACGCCGGGCTGCTCTCCCGCCCGGGCTCTCTCTCTCTCCCTCTCTCCCTCTCTCTCTCTTTGCTGTCTGTCTACCGCCCAGTCTCCCTACCTACTTTACTACCTATCTCTACCTTACCTTACCTTAGGCACCTAGGTACCTAAGGTAGGTTACCTGAATTCCTAGGTCCCCTTTTCAGCACAGAAAGTACTGCCCGCTCAACATCCATCTTTTGGTAAGGCTACTTTACTCTGCGTATCCTCCTCCATCCTCACACAACTGTGGAAGTCCTGCCGCCACATGGACTCACTCTGACGCCTCTTTCTCTGCGTGTTATTCTTCTTCCTCACTACTTGGCAATGGCCTCGTATATGCTGATGACATCGGAACCTGCTCTGTCCGGCGCAATCAGCCAGCGGGCATCCAACCTCAGAAGAAAAAACAAACACCGCCAACGGGTGCTTCCTTGGAAGACGACCGGCTTGGTACACGAAATAGCCCTGGCCACCAGCACTTTCGCCTACCTTCCTGGCCAGTCGCACTGGGCCGTACCGCTGAGGGCAAGTACCGGTACGGTAAGGGTCATCCGCGACGTATGGTGTCGGGTGCTCCATTTCCAACCAGACACTGCTAACATCTACTTTCCGTACTGTTGCGCTCCGTAAGGTTCAGGCGTTGCTGGTGTCACGGGAACCCTAGCTTTGGAGGGCTAACCGTGCAAGTGTACAGATACCGTATGAATGTTGCCTAGTGGCATTTGGGTCACCATGGTCTCGTTTCTCCAGAGATGCCATCCCAATCAACTGCAGCTTCCACCCTAGACATATCTCGCTAACCAGTCTGGCTCAAGTGGCCCAATCCAATCGTTCTCACGCTCACAATACGGATCAAATGGCTTTCTCCCTCTGTCTCATCTCAATCTGACACTTATTCGGTTCTCTGGGCAGCTTGTTGCGCCTCCAAGCCCAAGAGATGTCCTTTGACGGCCGTTGTACAATACTGGACAGGCTGTCGCTTCATGTACTTGTACCTTAGCCGCGCTGCGCATGTACTGCGTACTGCGTGCCTATGGGTAGTAGCATCGCACATGAGGTGTACATCACATACGGATAAGGTGCATGCCCTGGTTAAATGTGGAGCGCATTACATCAACAAACTACCTACACTACACCTCAGGTACTGCGTAGCCCGCCCCGAGAGTGTCTAAAGTCCGACGCCCACACGGCACCCACCAACGGGCCCTCCCACGCTGCACTGCAGTTCAATGGAAATCAGTTGCAAAGTCGCAATTCGCTGTGGAATTCACTGTCAAATCTGAGAGGCGCTGGGCAGCCTGAAGTGGGCTGGCGTCCTCATTCGGCCCTGGCCTCAAGCACGCACTCACGGCCCTGCTACCGCCAGGAACATCGATACTCGCTTCTCCCGTCCCGCAAGGTGAGGTATCCGTAAGGCCACCTGCCTTACCGTCAACTCACGCTGCGGCCGAATTCCGTTCCGTCTTCCCATGGTCTGTCTATGGACCTTACCTTACCTATCGCCCACCTAGGTACTCTACTCGGTGAGGCAACGTCTGCAGCTTCAGAGTTGCGGCTGGGTACCTAAACTTGCCCTGGACTGACATTGCGGCAATCGAACCTCTCGGGGCCCTCCTCTCTGACGGTCTCCATCGGATGCACTCCTCCGTTTCAATTCCAACTCCACGATTCCCGTAACGGAGCCCACTCGGCGACCATCATGGCCAGGACTCCCATACCATCCGTGGCCTGCTCGTCTTCTTACATTCGCCCTGCACACCTGAGCCGCTAGAAACCAACCACTACCACGCCTTGGCTGGCTTCGGTGGCCCATTTGGACTCTCCCCGGCCCATGATGCATTCTCCCAACCTCCAAGGCAGAGGCAAGCTCATGACTCTTATCAGCACCAGGCCGTCGCCGCGCCGTATGGTTGCAAAACGTCCCAGGCAAAATACGGGACACGGAACACATCATGCCAGCCATCAGACGGAATCATCAACGCATCCGGTCCGACTGCGCCCACGGTTCCCACGATGCGGCCCCCAGGGGGCCACCACCATGCCTCTGGTCGTGTTTCTCTCAGCCGGTTTTCTGCATCCGTTCCTTGCACTTTCCGTCCGCCCCGTCCGGATCGGTCTCTCTGTCCATGGCATGCCCCCGTATACGGACACACTCAATGAACCAAGATTGAGAATGCAAGCCTCCAGTACAGAGGAGTTTGATGAACTCTATCCCAGTTGCCCACAAATTCCCAAAACGCGCTGCGACGCTGAAGCCAGATGCTCGCGCGCCATTTGCTGGCTGACTGGAACAGATCATCGACCAAGACCAATTGCAAAACCATATTCATACGTCTGCAAACAAGATGCACCCGCATGCCGCTGTATTAACTACTGCGTATACATCCGGAACCCGACCCGTCGAGCTTGTAGGATCTGACTTACAACACCGTGTGCTTTTGTGCTTTGTGACGAAGCTCAGCAGAGCCTCTATGAAGTCGCGTCGACGTCACAAGTCTGTCGCCCTACTCGTCTCCGTAGTCCCCGAATACGACAATCAGTTCGTACAACACACGCTTACTCGTCCCGTCTTACTACAGCGCACACTTTGGACGAACGTCGTTGTGTTCGGAGCTCACGTGCTCCCCCGTTGAGTCGTCAGGCGGCGAGGTGCAGTCTATTGTACATCGGCTCTCGGCGCATAATATGCTGCTGCCGCTTCTCGCTGCTCACTTCTTCACAGAATGCCTCGTGGGCCGTCACAGCAAGGTCCTACAAGCGATATCAAGATGACGGAGGTCAAGTGACAGAGCTCCCGCCCCGAATCTCCACCTGCGGGGGGGACTCGATTGCTTATCGGACGACACAACACGGTAACGCTCCAGCGCCTCAGGGACAGCTATCTACCGTTGAACGGGGAAGCAAGGTAGGTATTGTGTACATTCCGGTAGGTAGTGGGGTCCGCCGTTGAGTGTACCCACAACGGGCCAGGGCACGCCCTGGGCAACGGCCAGCTCGGCGCCTCGAGGGGAACATCGTGAGAATTACAGCCTCACTTTACGGATCCATTTCCTACCTGCGTATACGAGGGCTGTATTTGATTCTTTGTCCACGCCGTCGTTTTTAAGATTCTGCTCTTTGTTTGACGGCAACACCGTTCCCTGGCGAAGGTGGTCAAACAACCGCCGTGCCGATTGAATAGGCACGGCACTATCCGTAGACACGCCAAAGATTCTGGGCCGCCGACTACGCGGGACTAATGGCCCCAAGTGTCCACTCCATTCTAACTTGTTCAATTGAACCCACAACAACTCTTCGGACTGTGACAGGATGTGTCACGAACACAGCCCAATTTTCTACGTCTCTATCTCATCAATCCGCGCCCGCCAGCAAATGATCGTCCCTGTGCGTCGACCACTCGCCTCGCAGGGTCTGCGGAGCTCCTTACACATATCCGTAGCTTTTCCTCGTGCTGCTAGGAAAGGATGAAGAAGCTCTGCAACACGACGCTGCATCCACAAGGCAGAGACTTCGGACTCGAGACACTCGCTCGCATGCAAGGACGACTTGCCGACGTATTGCGTCCTCCCCGGTTGAAGAAATAGGTCTCGTCGCGATTCAGCCCTCCCTCCCAGCGGCAGCTCGACTCGTTTCTCCAGGCGTCTCACAGCGACACGACACGACACGACATGAGGCTAACGGACACCGCTCCGAAGGCCAGCAGAGCTTGCGGGTGCTGGTTGCTTGTTGTCTGCTGGGACATGGTACGCTGCATCCAAGTCTTGCGCACGACACGGCGTCCGCTCGAACCCATCTCCCAGGTTTTTTTTTTTTCCTTTTTCTATTGCCTCGACCAACGCATGACCTTTCAGACCCCTGGAGCATGTTCCTCCCACGCTAGGTGAGCGCCAAATGACGTCAATGTGCATCATTAGCAAGGAGGCTTTTTTTCCTCTAATGGATATCCTAGCCCAATGGAATGGAAAGTGGGGTAACTCTCCCCTCTTCTTCCAGCCCTCTTGAGCTCATTTGCCTTTTGGTCTGTTTTTTTATTGTTGTTTTCTGCTGATCTAGATGCTGGTGGCAGCTCTTTTCTTGGCCAACTGACAGATGGGCATTTTCGAGAAATGGTACTACTGGGCTCGTGCCAGCTGCCTTTCCCATTTCCCAAGCAACGCCCCGGCAGGCACCGTCCCATCACGATCATCGGTGGTTTTCCTACATTCTGCATGGCGCTTGCCCAGTCCTTCTCTGTCAAGGCGTGGCAGCGCTCTGGAAGCCTTCCTCTTCCGTCCTCTGAACCCAGGCGCCCATGCTCTTTGCCGCCGCTATTGGCTCCGATACGCAATTGCCATCGAACTATCCGACTTTGAGCGCCAACCCGGAACTCAACTTGCGACTCAACTCGTTGCCGCTCAGTGCGATGATGAGCCGCAACATCAGGGCAGCTGATCCACCGTCGCGAATCGACATCATCGTTGTCCTGATCCTCACCCATGATGTATCTTCGCTGCAAAGTAACAGCCCGCGCATGTCACGGCATCAAATCCATTGCTCTATGGTTCCTGCCGGCATCAGGAGTTTGGCGACAACCTGACTGTACCTAGTATCAGTTGGTTTCCCGTTTGCGTGGCTCCCAGCAAGCCACAGCATATCAGCCACATCTGCTGTCTCAGCCGCATCGCCGATCGACGCCTGCTATCCGTACAGAACCTCACTTCGTCCTCACCGACGGAACATCCAAAATCGTGGGCCCCCATTGGAATCCACCAGCGAAAGGGGCGCCGCGGGCGATATCCTCCGCAGAGATCGGGGCATCCGGCGTCAGGTCGCGGTATGTTCCCCACTTGCGAGACGATTCATCAAGAACGTGTCAGTTTGAAGGGCAAGGGGCATTTTCGGCCGACGAACGCCTCACCTCTTTTGGGTGGTGTGGTCGCAAATCGAGGAGCCTTGGGGCGAGATTCCAGCCAATCAACCTCTGGCTTCAGAAATTACCGTCTGGAAGCCTCGAACAATTCTGTATCCGCACCGGTCTGGCCCATCCCCCTGCCCTCATCCGAGCCGGGCTTAGCGCTTGATGCCACAACAGCCCGTTTCCAGTCCTTCGGTAACGCAAAGAGCCACGAGATACGTCGCGACCGCAGTAAAGGAGCGCCAGATGTACCTACTGTAACTCTCTGTGGTTCTCAGTATTCCGCTCACTTCAAATTTCTTCGTTGTAACTCCGTTGCGGGTCTCGATGAGCCGGCATCTTGACTCTGAACTGCTGCTCGGTCCACTCTCTGATTACGGGCAGCCAAAGGCCCAGCAGATCTTGAGCTGAATAACTACCTCAGACTTTGACTGGTCAGTGACTGGCAGTCGCATGTTGTAAATACCACCAAAACAATGCCATCCACTCGTGTTGTCACTGTAACGTGGGGAAGGGCTTTTACTCTTGCGCCACCAGCGACTTGACACCCTCAACCATACGTGGCTGAGTGCTGGTAAAGTTTATTGTATCAACATGGTTTCCATCAAAATTAGAATATCTTGAAACGGTCCCAGATTGTTGTCTGATGCCCAAGGAGCTGCGCAACGTCCAGCTAGCGCTGACCCGGTAGAGCGCAACACAGACTCTACCTGGCATCGGCAGTGAAAGTTCTCGCCTATGGCGCCCTTCAAACATGTTTGGGCAAGGCGGTGTCAGGCTTGCTGGGAACTGAGTGAGACTGCTCAGACTCAAGCCTCTGGTGCTTTGCGGTAAGCCCGTAGTTGACGGCGTCGTAACCCGGCCCGCCTACCTTCCCAAAAGGGCGAATGCTTTTGCAGACTTAATGCCTAGCCTTGTGTCCATGCGGTAGAGATACGGCCGCAACTTTTGTAGGTAGTCAGTCAATAACTTCTCTTCGACTGGTAAGCTGCCTGCCCAGCTGTCTGCTCATTGGCGATGCCAAAACGGAAATGATGTCCAACTACATGCGCTCAAAGGGACCAAAAACATACAACACCGGGCATTCGCCGGTCGTCACCGACCCGACTACTACTCCAGCCCTCACTAGCTTATCTATGGGAGAGCGGACGGGATCCCGAGTTCTCCAGTGGGTATGGTCGTATGTAATTACGAGACGACCGCAATAGAATTATATACTTGGGTGGAGAGGCTTACAACATTAACGTTAGACCAATCATAATATAATCAATCGTTTCGTTAGTTGTTAAAAATCTAGTTCACTGTTAGGTCTGCTGGTCTTTATCACGCTGAGTATACTTTTAGTGTCTGGATTAAAGGAATGAAGTAACAGCCTGTCATTATCAAGCATTAGCGATGGTTAGTATCACCTGTACTGTACGCCTTCAGGCCAACACACTCAGCCCGGATGTCGGTTTTAGCAGGAGACTCACGGGATCATAAGGGGGTCACTGTCGCTCCAATACGAGTTGATCTGCCTTGCAACTATGTGGCACAGCTGGGATACTGCTGGCTGATACTCCTGAGCCGTCGTATAGGCTTCGTACTTTGGCGTAGGCACTCCTAAGGAATTGCGATAAGTTGAACCGAAGCAACTAAACGTCTTGACATATTCTTCTTAATTGTAATGGTATTTATGAATTAGATTGTTTTGGGCATTGGCATGCTCTCTTCGACGTCTTGAACTCGGCGTCCTAGATTTCGTTTATCACACACCGTTGGCACAAAGTGTCTTCCACATCGAATGGTCTCACCGTGAAAACAACAGACACCTAGGACAACAAATCAAATAAGTGGCACTTGCACTCGTGCTAGTGAAATCTCATATCGCTTCCCTCGACATTCATTTTCACGTCCACTAAAAGAAAGTGTGAGGCTCTCCTTTTGCCAGGTCATGAATCCGCTGGACTGGGCACGAAACATATTTCCCCCCCAAAAAATATGCATGGCTTAAAGACGCTGCAGCTAACTTCAGCAGCATCAATCCCAAAAATTCACAGGAAATAACAGTATCAGCTGTTCACGGTCGCTTCAAGATACACCTGCGACTTGCCTGCTGGTTCCGATGCCTGCATCAGAAGGGAATGCTGATCTCCCAGGCTTGTAAGATGATTTTGTTCAACCTACTTAAAAGTCATATACGGTTCTCCCCCTCGTCTTCTACGTGGTCTTGACTATCCGAGACCAAAGATTGCTGCATTTATCCACTCGTAATGGTGCCGAGACTACGAAATAAACCACGATTACTCTTGCCCAGAAACAAGGCAGAGAGATTCCTGTGACATCAAGATCAACAGATACAGCGATGTAGAAAGACGTCGCTGGAGCGTGAGGAATATATTAGCCTAAGGAAAACTACCTGCTGGGGCATCGAGAGCATGTTATCAGGAGCCTAAATGCTACTTCGCTCAGGCATATTCGATCAGTGAGTCACCCAATCGACGTAGAAGAAGCCGGACTGTCGAATACGTTTCCTGTTGATGGAAGTTTCCACGACGACTTACTCCAATAAGGGTACGACAAGGTACATCACGTTTTCTGCCGTAGCCTGGACAATACAGACAGCCCTATCTTTAGCCCGGAGATATAATGATGAATCCATTCCACACGAACCATCGTGTGGGCTAAAGGCATGGCGACAAGTGATGTCATGGAAACCAAGCGGATGCTACGTTGTTTCCAGAACAGAGTCTGCTCCAACTCATGGTTGGGAATCTCTTATCCGACCAAAAGGCGTATGGAAGTCGAGTCACACATAGCAGGGGCCGGTGAGTATCGGGCATAACTGGCAGGACCCAGAAAACATATGACGACGGTACCTAGATGTTTCCAGACGACAGGCGATTGTGTGAACATGGACGTCACAGGCATCAACCCCCGCACATCATGAGTCAAGGACAATGTAGTCCGAACTACAGTTGGTCCCAAGTGCGCAACGTCAGGGGAAAGGTGCGCGTGCTGGCACTTGAGATTCCCTCCATCTGAGCAATCCGAAGTTGTAGATCTGACGGGCAGTTTAGAACCACGCATGCCGACGAAGATGAAGCATCGTTTCTGGAAGTATGTTATGATGCAGATCCGATGCTAACAAATATTACGCCTGGAAAGACAGTCCGCTCACAACAGAAGTCAAGCCAAACCCACTGGCCCACCATGCGCAGAACGCCTGCAGCGACGCCCATTTCAAAAGCAACCCAAGCATGGCGGAGCTAATCAACATCCATATAGGCAGCTCATGCGGTTTGAAGCACGGCCAAACTACCTTCTTCTATTCTTTCCTGTCTGTTCCCGCAGGCCGTACCAATTCCTCTCTTCAAGATGATTTTGCAAAGCCAGTTTGCCCATGCGACAATCCTATGTCTTGAGGGTTTAAGAAGAGATGCCAAGCTTCTGTTTTTGCACACGCGGAATGACGCCAATAATGATCAGGAGAGACGTGACAATGACGGCCCACAACTTCAACTTGAGGACATTGGCGTTGTAGGGCGTGTCAGTAGCCGTCGCAACAGTGACCAGGAGCAGGACGAGCACGACATAGCCGCTCCAGCGATGGTACTTCCAAATGGACTTGGCACGGTCTTCGCCTCCGTAAAGCTTGGGGGTAGCCCACATGGTGAAACCGACGACGTACTGGATCAATAAAAAGATGGATAGGATGACGCCGAGGTAGCCATGAACGGAGTGGAAGTGGGAGTCCGGGCCCTGGAGAAATTTGTTGTACTCGATAATCGAGACACCGGCGACGAGGAAAAGGAACGCCAGCAGATTCAGGATAGCGTGGACGCGCTGGCCGACACGTTTCTGATCGGGTGTATGGGTCGGCTGCAGGGAGAGGATCGACTGGATGAGGGTGAAGATGGCGAGACTTTGGGCCAGCGGGTGGCCAGAGAAAAGGATCACATCTTTGGTGAGGACGGCAGCCCAGATCATGGCGACGAAGATGACAGCACCAAATTGGGCGACGACACCGGTGCCTGTCAACGTGTTGTCAGTCACGAGTTGAAGAGGACGAGGCAACGGCAAGCACGGAGAGACAACAATAACGTACCAAGAACGAGGTTCTTCGCAATGAACTGGCCCGGAGGCTGTTGGGCGTCACCAGGCCGTCCGAGCAGAGGCTCCAATTCGCCGTGGCCGTGGCTGCGATGGTCTTCGCCTGGAGGTGGCTCGGGCAGTCCTGTTGTAGAAGACATGTTTTGCAGCTTTTCTGTAGTGTATCTGTCTGAATCGGGTCTTATCTAGAAGCGTTGCGAATTGCACCAGGCACGGATGGTCTCTATACGCTGAAGTCTCGTCTGAGAGATGAATTGGAGTCGGTGGGAGGGTGAGAGAGAAACGAAGTGCGCCAGAGAGGCGGTGCAATTTATTTCTAAGGGGGTAACGAGGCAGCACCTGAGTTGGGAAGGAGGGCAGGAGGGAATGCCGGCATGTCGGCGTATGGTGGTCATCTACAGCGCAAAGTGCTGTTATGGCGGCATCGATGACGGCAGAGCTCGTCTCGAGCTGTGGCCTATCGGAGCCCGTGTATTTCTGATTGAACAAGGACCTGCAGGGGGCTCCGGCTTGGAATGGTGGGGTAACTTGGGGGATGGTCCCCCCCGGCACGTACAGGAGTCGCAGCGGGCAACAGGTCAGGTCATGTCTGGTCAGGTCAAGGTCTTGTTCCAGCTGTCAGCTGTGCCCAGGCGCTGCAGAATCTGGATCTGATGTGAATCTGCAGCGGAGCCATGGACAACTTTGCTTTTCGTTTTTCGCTTCCACTTCGTTCGCCTTCCAGCGTCCGGGCCCTTTCGCATGGCATGGCGTGCTCGGGACTGTCTAGAGACTGTTGCACCTCTGAACGTTAAACCAGCAGAACCAATGAAGCGATCGCGATCAAAAAGATAAGGTCGTGCCCGGGTTCGAACCGGGGTTGCCGGAAGATGTTTGACAACTGTAGGTGATCAAAATCCGGCTGGAAGCTGGTGTCAGCACGACAGAGTAAGGTATCGCAGTCTGCTGCGACGAAGAGGGTGCTTACAGTGATAACCACTACACTACACAACCGGAGTGTGCGTGTCATCCATCCTGCTGGGGACTGACGATGGATCCTCGCGTCTCCAATTCCACTTCAAAGAACAGGACCAGGGTCTGCAACGGCTTCACGTGACGATGCATGACTGATCCTGCTGTGGCCGTTATTGCGTGGTGGTGGAGTGGGCCGCAAGAGCCGCGCTACACGACGTGCAGCCGACCAAGCGATGCCTCTGGTGGATCTTACCAAACTATAAGGTGATTGATTCACCTTATGAAGACTGCCTCTAGAAACTATAAGGTGATGCATTCACCTGAGAGAAGTCGGGGACGTCGTTTTCCTAAGCGCTGCGACATCGCAATCCCCACGGCGGTCGACTTACGCAACTATAAGGTGATTCATTCACCTGATGAAGTGTGCTACTTCGAAACCATAAGGCGAAGCAATCACCTTATGAGGAAGACTTTCTGCCCAGCCATTATCAGATCGGGAAGCAGCAGGGTCATCGATGTGTGTCGTGTTGTCGAGAGTTTGATGATGCACCTTGCAAGAGAAGCATCGATGTTGGCGGAATGCAAACGTACTTTGGTACATCCTTGGTACCCCTTGACACCAGAAACTCAAACAACAGGCAGGAAAGACGGAGTTTCTTCCGAATAACTTCACGGGCGAGTTTCTTCTCTCCCCTCGGTGCTGGCGGGAGTTCCGTCAAACTTACACGCGCACCCCGCCCACCGAACAGCGGGGACAGTGATTAACACTTGTTGGACCGGTCGTGTGCAGTGGCATGCGGGGAAGCGCCGCAGATTGGCCACGGCCCAGTGTTAGCTAATTCGCTCGAATCATTACGTCTTTGCTTATCGCCCGCGTCTGGCCGCCGGCGCAACACTTGAAGGCTCAATGTGGCCGTTGACTGTGACCGCCCGACGTCGGAATTGGCCGCTTGGGGGCACGGGAAGGGGAAGGGGAAAAGGGTCCAGCGGGAGGCACTCCGGGGACAAAGCCATCACTCTTCCGAGGCTTTTCCACCCTTCGTCCCATTGTTCAGAGGGCATTTGCACTTTTCAATTCTTTATAAATTACCCTCGGGTCCCTCGCACCATTCAGCCTATTTTATCTGTAAGCCACAGTCACGAATTATTCGCTGCAGGGGAATACACAACGCAACTCTCATCAGCTGAATCGAACCCCTCACTTGACCCCTCCTTAAACCACCGTCAACCTTCACAATGACAAGCGAACAGGAGTACACTCTTGAGCAGGTCAAGACGACCAGGATCGCGTCGGATGATATCGACAAGACCTTTCGCTCTAGCAGTATCGGTAAGTTTTCATCCGCTTTTACTCCCCCGAGACTCACTTGAGATAGGGGCTTGGGCTGAGACTGACTGATTTCGACATAGATCTCATCTCTGCGGCCCTCGGCGGAAAGATCCTGGCTTTCTCAGACGAATGGTTTGCGGAGGCTACCAACCTATTGACGCCCACTCCTCCCATCAGGCAGCCTGGCAAGATGGTTTACACTGGCGCTTGGTACGATGGCTGGGAGACCAGACGGCACAACACAGAGCCGTTTGACTGGGTTATTGTCCGTCTCGGCGTTGCTTCTGGAACCGTTGAAGGTGTTGAAGTTGACACTGCTTTCTTCTCTGGCAACCATGCTCCCTCAATCTCGGTAGAGGGCTGTTTCAATCTCAACGACGAGGAGGTCGTCTCATGGAAGGGCGGCAGAGGACAATGGGAGACGATTCTCGGCAACGAGGAATGCGGCCCCTCTCAGCGCTTCGGTTGGAGGTTGGCCGAGCCCAAGCAGAAGCAGTACACTCACGTACGCCTGAACATGTACCCCGACGGTGGTATCGCTAGATTCCGCCTCTTCGGCCACGCTGTGCCTGTCTTCCCCGAGGATAAGGAGGCCATCTTCGACCTGGCGGCGGCGCAGAATGGCGGTGTTGCCATCTCGTGCAGCGACCAGCACTTTGGCACCAAGGATAACCTCCTACTGCCGGGCCGCGGCAAAGATATGGGTGACGGATGGGAGACGGCTAGATCACGCACCAAAGGTCATGTAGACTGGACAATTGTTCGCCTTGGCGCACCAGGATACATTCAGAACATCGTCGTGGATACGGCGCACTTCCGTGGTAATTTCCCACAGAAGGTCAAGATCGATGCTCTTGAATGGAAGGAGAGCGGCGAGCCCGGAGCGGACGCCGCCGGATGGACTGAGATTGTGGCCCCGAGCAAGTGCGGGCCGGACCAGGAGCATGACTTCCAGAGCGGCATCAAGGACAAGGTGGCGTCTCACGTGAAGATCACCATCATCCCGGATGGAGGAGTTAAGAGACTTCGTGTCTTTGGCAAGAGAGCATGAGCGTTGAGTTGTTGGGATGGCATCGGTAGGCAGACGCGTGTATGAAGAAGCCATAGGCTCGGCATCCCTCTGGAACAAGGGAGCGTAGGGTTGGGAAAACAAAGGGGGAAAAGTTCAAAATTACAATCAACGGTCTATGAAGACGACAACAATTCCAGGGAGGCACCTTGCTACATCTGCTCTGACTGACTGGTTGGGCTCCTCCGTGATATAATATGCCTGGCACCTACCTACTTAAGGTACCTTACCTACCTCGAGGTAAGGTACCTAAGATATGGGGGCATCTCACTGAGCACTTTTAGGGGCTCGGCGGGGCAGCTCAATACTCAGATGACGCACGGTCCGCAGTTGGGCACTTCTTCCCCATGGTGCAGGGGCACATGGGCACAGGGGCTTGATGCCCACCAGCTACAAGACTTGGAGTGTGTCTAGCGGACTGGTGCCGTGCTGTGGGCAATTTATTAGTGACATCAGCAAGCTGGTCGCCGGGCAGGGCCTGGCCGAACGGACCCGACGACGTGACGGGACCTTCATCTGCCTGAATTGGGTCCGTTGTGGGACTCTCAGGCCAGCACGTACCTATGCGCACACACCGGGCGGCGGGCAAGACACATAACCTGGACAGCAACCAGCAGGACAACCTCATCACACGACGCCGAGCCCGCGGCCCTTTTTCGCATCCCGCGCTGCCGACTTGAACACATCAACAACCTGCATCGACATACGGCACCCACCACCAACGAAGGTCCAACAACGACGACAACTCCGCTTCTATCCTTCGTCTTGCTACTACGGATGCATGCCCACCCATAGCAAGCTTGCTTCTCACACGAAACTTCCCGCAAAACCTTTCCACATCGCACCGAATCGAATCGCGCATCGCATAAACCGATACCCCCGTCCGACTAATGCCTACCGGGCCTCTTAGCTGCCCCTCCTCCCACCATGGACTTCGGGGACGTTAACGGTGGACTTGGCGACGAACAGAAGCCTCGCCCTCTACCCTCAGACTTGCCCAAGTCTCTCGACGATCGTAGTCATCGTCCACGCGAGCTGGTACCGGAGACGGAAATGTATGATGGTTGGCAGGGTAAGTCGCCTTTCCCCCTCCCCCTCCCCCTCCCCGTCCCCGTACCCCTCTATCCGCGAGAGACCCTCGCCTGCAATTCTTGACATGTTAAGATGATGCGTGGCTAACACCCAACTGCCAGGACAATCGCAGTTTCTGACCACGCCCGTACTTGCAAAGCCCCTCAACTTTGGCAATCTGAGCTTAGACGACTCTACGTACGATGAAGATATCACTACAGGTCCCAAGAATAGCGACGCACGTCTGATGGAGATGCTCGCCGCCCAAGCCGCCCACCGGGTTGGCCCGGGTTTCGATGACGAGAATACGATACTGGCCGACGAGAAGCTTCCCGAAGATGAGAAGAAAGACTTGATGCAAAAGGCACTCAACATGGCTGCGAGTAACGGTGATATCGAGAGGATTGGCAGCATACTCGGCGGGAAAGCCAAAGAATACGTCGACGTCAATGCGCCCGACGAAGACGGAACCCCTCCGCTCATATACGCGAGCTGCTTCGTGGGTCAAAAGTAACCGGCCAAATCTCGCATCTGCTGATTGAGGACAGGGCCACGAAAGTGTCGTCAAGGCGCTCATCGACGCTGGCGCTGACGTCGACAAACAAGACCGGAATCAATGGAGCGCGCTTATGTGGGCAATGACGAACCGGCACAAGAGCATCGCCAAGATCCTCCTCGACAATGGGGCATCGGCCGAGCAAAAGACCTCGTCTGGCCGGACGGCCTTCGACTTCGTGCCACCGGACAGTGATATGTCCTTCTATCTGCACGACAGTGGCTACAACATAGGCAATGCGGGAACAGATGACTTCTACAATCCTGGCTTTTCGCAAGACCGCTTTGAAGAGGAAATGGCCGAAAATGAGTTGCGCAGACGAATGATGATGGACAGTGCACGCGATCTCGAAGTTGACTTGGGTAACGTTGGCATGGATGATCAGCCAGAAGTAAGCTCTAACTAGCCACTTTCTTTCCCAACCCTGGTACTGACGCAATAAGGCTACCGATGAGTTCGAAGAGGAGCAGCCTGAATTCGATTGGTCTCGCTGTCTGCATGATCAAATGTTTGTGTTCCAAGAACACGAACTTGACCGCATTCTAGACATTGTCATTACCAATATGACGCCTCAAAGATCTCCCGCACAGAAGCCGGTTCCTGCGAATATGATCTTCCTTAGTGCGAGATACGCGCACTACCACTCTAGCCCCGACCTGTTGGCTAAGCTGATGATATCAGCCATGGACAAGATCAATGATGTCGTGGAGCAGTATCAATGGGATATGACGATCTTGGCTTTCTGGATTTCTAATGCCACCTTACTGCTTCATTACCTCAAGAAAGACGCTGGACTTGTGGAAGCAACGGTTCAGTTCCAGGCTCAACTTTCAGAGCTCATCAATGAGATTTTCATCCTCATTGTCAGGGATGCGGAAAGGCGACTAGACAAGGTTCTCGATGCTGCAATGCTCGACCACGAGACCATTCCCGGATTCGAGGACATTGCCTTCCAAAACGAATGGAGAATCTTCAAGCGCAAAGCGCAAGTCAAGGAAGAACCCTTAGAAAAGCGCTTCCGGCCACCGTCCCCGAAGCAAAGGGCGAAGCCTGCTCCGCGCAACGTCACCTCCCTGCTGTCATCCACTTTGTTTGTGCTGGATCTTTACGACATCCACTCAGTTATCACAGCGCAGATTGTCTCACAGTTGCTATACTGGCTTGGAGCAGAGCTTTTCAACCGCATAATGTCTAACAGAAAGTACCTTGCGCGGACGAAAGCGATGCAAATTCGAATGAACGTCTCGACGCTGGAGGACTGGGCTAGAACCAACAACCGACAACCCGAGCACTACGAAGGAGGCGAGACGAAGTCCTCTGGCGAAACGACGGTGGACGCGGCGAGGCGGCATCTTGCGCCTGTCATTCAGCTTCTGCAATGGCTGCAGTGCTTTTCTTCACTCGGTGCCGACGACCTCGAGGCACTCGTGGGCACACTGCAACAGCTCAAGCGGCTAAGCCCACAACAGCTGATCCATGCAGCGCAACATTACAGGCCCGAAGTCGGCGAGAAGGGACTACCGAAGAGCGCCCTCAAGTATCTCAACGCGATTCAAGCAGAGCATGTGCGCAGAAAGGAAGACCGCAAGAGCGCCCCCTCAACGCCGGTCAAGGCGAAAGATGCAAATGGTGGTAGTGCGGACAACACCGTTGGCAAGGCGGATAAGAGCCCAGGTGGAAATGAGAGTGAAGAGGAAGACGAGGATGTGCCGGAGAATCTCCTCATGGATCCGGCCTTGATGCTACCATTCACGCTGCCATCCGTAACGGACATGCTGGTCTCGTATGGGGCAGGCTTCGGAGGTGTCAACAGGGAGCGGGCGCGCAAATACATTCCTTCCGTTCCGCCCGAGTTCCTCTCGAAACTTGAGGCTAGCGGCGCACGCAAAGGACCAATGTTCAGTGAAAAGGATTGGGAGAATGAGGAGGTTTGAAGAAGCCGCTCGATGCTTATTACCCTCGAGACGGAAGCTCAATTTATTTTTTGCGGCATTTATGTGCAAGTGGTTAGTGGCGACATGAAGCCGCGCCTGTGGAAACCAGGAAACCACGCAATTGGAGACGTTTCGGGTGGCGCTGCAAATTTCTGCGACAGGCGGTGCGATGTATGGGAAACCGCCAACCAGCATAGCGATTGATTCAATGACACGCAGAGACGGGTCACACAGCGCGTTTGCAAGGGGCAAACAGACATGTTATTGAGGCATTGGTTTTTTCGAAAATCCTCATTGAGCATGGGACGGCACCAAAGGGTTACATTTCTCTCCTCCTTGGTCTGCATGTAGGACGGAAGATGACCTTCAGGGAAGCGGCATGAGTAACCAGCGGTGCGAAGGGAGGAGTGTGGATGAACGTGTACACTCAAAGTGGAAGCTGAGCAAAACGGAATAGCCTGCCTGGACTGCCCACGATGAGAGAGGGGGACGGGTTCGCTCTATGCCAAGGTCATTGGGCTATTTAGTCTCGTTTTCTCCAACTTGTTAATGCTCGCGACGTGGTTGACTCACCTTGGGATGTGGTTCCCGTGTGGTTCCTGTGGCCCCAAAACGCCCCGTTTGTTCCGTAACGATTCGAGCGCCCTCTGGGGCCGTGGAAGACGTGGGTGCGTTCTTTTCAACTTCTTTTTCGGCTGTCCCCCCGTGGTCGGTGCGAGAACCACCACATTGAGTTGCGTTAGCAGTCACGCAAGGCAACGGGTGGCCTGGAGTTTGCCAAGTCTTCTGCTGGTGTGACAAGTTCGTGATGGCCAAGCACCTACTCCTCATCTATCCCGCTAATGCCTCCAAGGCCTGCTGTTGGAATCCCCCGGGTTGAAAACGCCCCCCTAGCATAGGCCCTCAGAGTCCAAGGGCACACTCCTGCGTGGGACGACCCGAGAACGTGGGAGACGAGGATGGGTGGAGAGGACCCTGGAAGGATGTTCCAGCCGGCAAACAGCCAGCCGAACCCGATGCGGCGCTAGAAAGGTCGGGAAGACCCCGATCTAAACCCCAAAAGGGTCTGTCCTCCTGCCACGTCAGATTCTTGCACCAGTGGTCTCAAGAAGTGTGCACACTGTCACATGTATATGGCGCAAATGCCAGACCACGACTGCCAGCTGTTTGGGTCGTTTGTGGCTCCGGGGACAAGCAGGAAGCATCCGGGTTTGCTCTAATCTACTGTCATTCAAACCTATGGCCATGGTTGGTTGGTTGGTTGGTATGGAGGGCGCTAAAGAGGAAGAAGAAGGGGGGGAAAGTCTGCAGTCACTGTTCCTGGGATTTTTGCGCCATATCTCTGGCTTCCGTGAAATTCACTACTAGAAAGGCAGAGGGGAAAGAAACGAGTATTGTTACTTAGATGGGAGTAGAGAGTGGCATAGGAATAGGGACATGAGCAAAGCAGAGGCCCGTTATTGAAAGTGGTTGAAGTTGCTCAACGGACTAGGGAAATGGCTGTCTTTCCTACTCCAACCAAGCACGTTCGAATGGCGCACGAACTGCTGGGGCGAAAAATCAACTGTATTGACTGGGGGGAGTTCGATATGACCGGCAAAGGGTTGGATCAGGTGCTAGCGTCCCAGCAAGAACGTTGATGACAGGGCATCGCGCAAGCATATGCTCGACGGCAAGAGCTTGGGGATGGGCACGTAAACCCTGTCCTGGGAAGCCTCCCGTTCGGGAGAAACTAGCTTCCGCTCACCATCCCAAACAGGCGGTAAAGACGTGTGAGTCAACAGAGGGCCAATATGACAAGCTGAGTGAGACAAATCTCTATTGGCATTCAGATCAGACGAAGCAGAAGGGTTAGCGCCGACCAGAAGGGTCCCGTGATTCTGCAACCCGCGTGTGGTTTGGGTGATGAGGACATATCTGACGGTCCCCGGACTGGGTTCGCATTCTTTTCGAAATTTAGACAAGAGTGGACGGGAGGGCATGGCCACGAGAGCGTTTGCAGACCGAGCGACAGCCAATTAATGGGTGATGCGTGGGACGACGGTTGCTGGCATGTCGTGATTAGATTGAAGGGTTTGGCGCCAGGGAAGGGGAGCTGCGCTGTGTACGAAGAGCAGCAGGCTGCAAACACAGAGATAGGTAAGTCAAGGATTCGGCGGTCGCTTTGAAGAGACATGTGTAACGACAATTTCCGGCTGCGTCGGGCGGCCGTTGCTGTGTAAGGCGGATGGAGCAGATTGAGGCCGGGCCGGGGCAGATTATGGATAGGCGTTCGCAACGGCGGGTTAGCGAGAGAGGAGGTTGAACATGCCCAGCGTCGGGGCGCAATTATGGCGTACGCTCGCGTATCGCGTCCGGAGGTGTTGTCGCGGCGAATTCGGCGGTCATGAAGAAGTGTTGCGGAGGCCGATATGCAGAAAGGTGGGCTTTGTGCGTTGAATGACCCCGAGTAGCGGTATCGGTTGCAGGGTGACCTTCACCGACTCAATGCGTAGCGATGACGACGAGGGACTGGAGAGGGTCCTTTCTGGTCGGCTGCCATAGAGAAGCCCTGCTTCGGGTACTGATGCATGGCCAGATGGCGGGAGACGGGCCGGGGGTTCAAGCCAATGAGCCTATCAGAAAGCGTTTGAGGTGCGTGGCATGCTGGAACGATTGAAGATGTGGCTGGTCGTGGGTGGATTGATTGTCGCTGCTTTGCGTATGGGCGCTCGCTCCCATCATGTGGCTGTCCGTCACCCAGGCCTGGCCGGTCTGTCTGCACTTTTCTTTCTGGTGCGCGCCTCTTCTCTCTTTTTTCCAATCTCCTGTGCCTGACTACGTTGCGTTGTTGGGATGGATGGCACGGGAAGACGGACAGGGACAGGACAGTGACAGTGGAGGCTCGCTCAGAGGACGACAACACCCACTCCCGTCGACCACTGGACATTGGACATTGTCAACCAGAAAACCAGTGGTAGGGCACGATTCCCACGACAAGCCAATGGGAACGGGGCGGATCGTGGATCTCCAGCCAATCTGGGAAGTTGGCTGCAGCATGACAGGGTTCCCCCGACCGCCTCTGATGATGATGCCCTTGTCGTCCATGGTTTGCTGTGCGTGTGAGAGCAACAGGTGTGAGTGCGTGCAGATTGTGGTGCCGGGCTGTTGCGGCTGTTGCTTCCACCGCTTCCTGCTCTGCAACATACCTTACCAAAGGTAGAACTGAGGTGGACATCTTGGACAGGGCTGGGCCGCCTCGAAAACCATCAGTCGTGGAAGCAAAAGACAAGAAATACCCAACCTCGAGCTTCCAGTCTCCCTCGTGTCTTTCCTGACCTTTTCCCCGCCTCCTTCCGAAGCAATTGCATGTCCTTCTTTGCGCCAGCCAAGCCAGCGTTTTGAGTATCACCACCAAGCCAATGCCAGCACTCTTTGGCCCTCACCAAGTTCGCCGCACAAGGTACCTACCTACCTACCTTACCTACCTACCTCATCACACCTTCCCGCCCGATGTTATTTTCCCATCATTCCTATTCACTCCCCCCTGCCTCCATGCAATCAATTAACCAACTCCAGACCACAGTCCCGATTCTTTTTGATCCTTCCGCCGTTTGACTGTGTCGTGCCTGCACAATCTTGCAGCCACTTACACACATCACCGCCTACTCCACGGCTGCTCTCTCGCTTTGAACGACGCCATCCAGCGCCACGCTGCCATATCACGACCCCTGCTCGGTGCCCGATAGGTCGCCCTCTCTTCCTTTCTGTCCCTCTTGGATCGTCGTCCGAAAAGCTCTCGCATCTCAGTATCTCATCCATCCCTCCGAGGAGACTCTGTTCCCACATTAGGCTAGCGCCCACTGTCTAGCCTCGAGGGCTCGAAATTGGCACACCTAAATCCGACGCTCAACGGCTCTCCGAGCTCTGGACGGCGAGCCACTTACCTCCACTTACGCCGTCACAACACCCGCCTTGGCCGCCCGTCCAGTCCATCTCTGGACCTGCTGTGCTCCCACCGGCGTACCACCGACCGCTGAGGGAGCTCCAATCCCACGCCGGTACCCAAGACCCCGGCTCCGTTTGCGAGCGAGCACGGGCGGATCGTCTCCATCTGGCCACTCGCGCCCGGCCGGAGCACCCTGAGTACTACGCCATGGCCCCCCAAAAGTCCACAAGCGTGCGCCTGAAAGCCCGGCCTACGCTCGTTCCCTTCAAGGACGATGCTAGCCTCATCGCCGTCCGCTACGAAAAGACGGTCCAGGCAGAGCCTCCTATTCCTATTCTTACGCGCCTCCCCCGGAGATCTCTATCCATCTCGACGCGTCGAACTTGCCGTTCTGCAACTTCGTCTCTTCCAAGTCCGCCCATCAGTCCCGTCGTCGTCACTCCTCCTCCAGCAATCGAACAGCACCCTGCCTTTCGTCCCCGTGTGCCCGCTGCCGACAACGATTGGAAGAGGGATTCCGGCCTTGCACCCACTGCTTCGTCTGGGGCCACAATCGTCGAGGAGTGCGAGGACCAGGATCACGCGTACGACAAAATCGACGCCTTAATTGTTGCTGGCCACGTTGTGCAACGACAAAAGCTCGTAACACCCTCCATCTGCGACAGCGAATCCTTTTATTCCACCGAGGACCCTTCCGTAGCCAAACGGCCTTCAGCTGGCCGATGCACGCGGACAGCTGCGCAAATGTCCATCGCCATGGACCATTATCATCTTGCGCAACTCCAAATCGCTGAACGTAAGTTGTCTGGCAGCTTTAGCAGCACCTTGTCGGTAGAGTCTCCGGTTGAGTTGCGGGACAAGAGTCTAGCCGACCTATCACCTGCCACGCAGCCAATGATCACCCCAGCGCGGGGCTCCTCTTTTACAGCCTCTGATAAGTCGCCTAATCTATCCCCTGTCAACATCCCAGACGACTTCAACCTCCTGAGCAAGGATGCCACCGACTTCTCCCCCATTTCAATCTCCATCCCCACCGTCAGTCTGCTCGACGATGATTTCCTGACGACCCTCTCCTTCTCCAATCGTGGCAGTATTATGTTTGGCGGTCGCCGTGCTTTCCCCGCACAAACAATCGACGGAACAATGGAAGCCAAGTCGCAAACGGATGATGTCCACGCTCCAGCTCCTGCATCACCCCCGACTCCTGCATCTGAGCCTGCGCCTCCTATCCTCCACATTAAATACGAGGAACCACTCCAGAGCGCTGTCGCCAGCATGAGGGAGCCCTTCGCGAACGAGGCTGCTTCCAATGAACCCAGACCGAATGAAGTTCCTTCGAGCGAGGCCCCAATGATGGAGCCTACCGAGTCCGACGCACACAGTGTACCCGAACTCAACGCGGCGGAAGTCATTGATGCGAGGGCTGCTGAGACGATGACCGGGACGACGATCGAGGCAACTACCGCAGACCCAAGCGCTGCACAGACAACCGTGGATTCGACATCGCAAGCCGCGATGAAAACACCAAGTATCCGCGTCCTCTCCGCTGATGTGGAGTTGGAATCTCGAAAGGTGAGATCGCTCTATGCATCTGGCGATAGCATCAATTGGGAAGACGGCGGACGACCGTCGGATGTGGGCGAGCAGTTCGATGCAAGCCCCGAAAATCCGACGGACGAGACCGAGAACGATCCGTATGGTTTCCTTTTTCCACATCAGTGTTGACAACAGTGTGCTAACTTTCGTTCCTCTCCTAGGGTCGCCGAGCTCCAACCTCCCGCATGGGGTACTCCAAGATCTGGAAGTTCATATTCCCAACGTCCCGAAACAAGAAGCGAATATGAGGTGGCAGGTGGTTTCGAAGATTGGGAGGACCTCAATGGTTATGACGTCGATCGGTACGGTTTCATCAACCCACGCAAACCTGAGGCGAGAGTGGGCACCCCCACCGACCTTAAATCATCGCAGCATGCGCCTAAGAAGAAGAATATCTTGAAGCTAGATCCGTTTGGGTTGGGTTTGCCACTTAGGGGGCCGAATAGGAAGGTGTCCGCAAGGTCGCTCAACACCCAAACCTCCAAGGCGTCGGTTGCATCTCGTCGGTCAACTCGTTCAGCAATTAGGCATGCGGGTAATTTACTCCCCCACAATCGTGACCGACGGTGGATGGACGAGGCTGGAGGCATGCTCTCGCTTTCCTTGGGAGACGAGGAAAACATTGAAAAGATCTCCGAGGCCATCAAGAGAAAAGAATGGGAGAGATCCGAGAAATGGCGGAAGATGGCCAAGGTCATCAAGAAAGGGAAAGATGGTGAGGGCATGGAATTCGATTTTGACGTCAAAAACCAAAAACTAATCGACAGGACCTGGAAGGGCATTCCTGATCGATGGAGAGCCTCTGCGTGGTTTTCTTTTATGGCATCGGCAGCAAGAGCCCATAGAGACTCGCCGTCAGAAGACTCGATCATCACCGACTTCCACCGACTTCAGTGCCGTGGCTCCCCAGACGACGTACAGATCGATCTGGACGTGCCTCGCACCATCAGTCGGCATGTCATGTTCCGGAAGCGCTACACGGGGGGGCAACGACTTCTGTTTCGAGTTTTGCACGCCTTGTCACTCTACTTTCCAAACACCGGCTATGTTCAGGGCATGGCCTCGCTGGCGGCAACCTTGCTCTGCTACTTCGATGAGGAGAAGTGTTTCGTCATGCTGGTCCGTATGTGGCAGTTGAGAGGACTGGAAAAACTATACAGTCCTGGCTTTGACGGGTTAATGGCAGCGTTGAGCGACCTGCAGACTAAGTGGCTGAGCGGCAAGGACGTCGCCAAGAAGCTAGTAAGACATCATCATTCCCATTCGCCATGTGACTCGGTGCTAATCTGGAACAGACGGAGCTCTGCATTGATCCTACAGCTTACGGTACTCGATGGTACTTGACACTTTTCAATCTGTCCATACCATTTGCTGCCCAGCTTCGTGTATGGGACGTATTTCTGCTTCTCGGCGAGAACCCTGATACATCAGCCACGAAGGTTCCCGATTCGCCAGTCACCATGACCGGCATCGATGTTCTTCATGCTACCAGCGCAGCTCTGATACACGCTCTACGAGAAGTCCTTCTAGACTCGGATTTTGAGAACGCCATGAAGGCGTTGACATCATGGATTCCCGTCAAGGACGAGGATCTGTTGATGAAGGTGACGCGGGCGGAGTGGAAGCGCCAGAAGAAGAGATCCTAGAGCGGCCTTTCTCTGGCACACAAGCTTGGAAGCCAGGCTACGATATGCTGACGTTTTGTTATGTCTTTCGGTTCGCGTTTATGGATGTTCTTGCAAGGCGTTCACGGAGCTGGTCAGGATGACCTCGACGCATTTCGTCGACAAATACCCCGGGATTCAAACGTTGGTCTCTTCAGACACGGAGGATCTCATTTGTTAGTGAGACGAAAGCACTATGCAGGAAGAGAATGGAAGCGATTGCTCTCAAAAGCGATGCAGGAGGCCATGGAACACAGGACGAATTTTTCATATACCCTTATGAGATAGTATACTTTTGGGTGACGTCTGCCCGAAGTACCAACAACAATGTATAATGTATTACCGCCGTACCAATGTTTGCAATGCCCCCTGCTCATGGTCGGGTTAGCACGATTTATTCTGCTCGCTCCATTCTGCCCGTCTCCAGCCGCGGCGAGTCAAGCAGCCAACCTTTGAAGCCTGCACGATCCACGACCAGGGTTTATACTGCGGTATCTAGTGCCCCCGTTTCCACCAGCAGTTTCTCCTTCATCATGTTGTATCCTAGTCGTTCGTCTAGCGGGAAATCTGGAATGGCGTGTCAAAGGTAGTCCCTGACTTAAAGAGAGACTTGTCTTGGGAGGTGTCGATCTACATATGCCACTGTGGATTTATCGTACGAGTGGGTGGTTGATCTCTATCTCCCCGGAGTTTTGATCTCAATTTCTGTCCAGAAATAGAAATACGGGCAGTGAGGAACCTTCTATCTTGTTCTGCGGGGTGTTGCAACCCGCAGTGAGTATGTCCCGACTGCGCGCCCCGTCTCCGGCGGAGAGGCTCACGTGAATCACTCCCTCCCCCCCCCCTCCCCCCTCCCCCTGGCTGTTGGGGACTTGAGTTGATTTAGGCTGAGCGATATATTCTGGCCTTTTTCTGGGTTTGTCGCAATGAGAAAACGAGTGCGGTTCGAAGACATGGTGGGCTTATGTCCACTGATTTGTCGTACAACTCAAATATAGTTCCGACAGAACACCCCTCCATGCCAGTGTATATTGTATTGTAGGAGTTTGCCATAAACATGTTGATGTCGAACAACGCTGGACTGAGAAGCATTCTAATGAGAAGCGTCTGCTCAACTCGCTTCCCTTTCTCTGCGATCCTCGCACTGGATGTAATCAACAATCACGATTAATAAAATGCCGTGGCTCAGTCGAGGACTACAGCAAACCATCAAATTATGTACACGGCTGCTGGGGCGGGCAATGAAAGGCCAGCCGCCACTTCTGAACTCAGCAACGAGTTCGTGACATTTCGGCAAGGCGACGTATGTGGGAGGTGTGGCAAGCCGATAGAGAACATTTGCATTTCAATGCCGGATTTGCTCCTGCCCTTAAGTCACAGTTCACATCTTTGCCGATATCCTGTAAACATTTGTCTCCACGAGGATACTGCAAGCCAGTCTCCTAATCCACAGTTCGCGAGCCGCCAGCCTGATCGCCATGAGCACTGAATACTCTAAGCATTTATCTAGTCAAGGATGTGAAAGTTCGAGCGGGAATATGGTCTTTGAAGGCACTCCCAATCAAAAAGGAGAAAATCGCACCCCTTCACTAGACCGCACGATCAAACCAAAGGCAGAAGAGTGATTAAACTGAGACATACAACACCGGGTACTTGCTGGTCGTCACAGAAATAACATAATAGCTGTGTTTAGAATTATAGATCAAAGTCTACCTTATAAACCTCATCCTCATCTGTCTTAGATTCAGTCTCTTCAGCTTTAGTGGAAGGAAAAGGAAAGAGCAATACATACTAGAATACCCAGACAAGTCACAGACAGTATTATGTTCACACCGACATGCCTAAAATCGAACATCTTTCTCTTGTAATTCACCTCGGACGGTGTCCGTAGTACACCACATAAGTCGGCGTGTAACACGCGTTGACAAATACCCCGCGTGATCTCGAGAACATCACCCTTTGAATTTCCCGGCTTATTGCTAGCAGGCCACGGGTCACGACCACAAATACGATTGCATCATTTGGTCTTTTGACATTGTGGGCGAAAATGAGGATTCATCCAGAACATCCGTGCAAGCTGCAACAACAGATGAAGACATGCTTCAGAAGCGCTCGGGGGAGAGCGGCGCAGCGGAATCCGGTGTTCTATCTCTTCTCG
The DNA here is from genome assembly GCF_013390185.1 of Colletotrichum aenigma. Classification (NCBI taxonomy): domain Eukaryota; kingdom Fungi; phylum Ascomycota; class Sordariomycetes; order Glomerellales; family Glomerellaceae; genus Colletotrichum; species Colletotrichum aenigma. The sequence continues at coordinate 4,042,602 of NW_023500908.1, forward strand.
ACCTCTTGTCGTCGGCTGCATTGTCACTGTTGCAACCGCCGTCGTTTTCTGCGCACCCCGCCTCTGACATGTGGCTTGCACGCAAGAGATTGGCCGATGAACCTTACAGTGCCGTCCCGTCAGCGTATTTAGTCGCCATCGTCATGCCAATGCCATCAATTGAATGTCACATCTCATGCAGAGCTGCAATTGCCCTAATCGAGACACCCTAACCAAGGTCAGCATGGGAGTTGACCTATCCGGAGCCCCAATTGAGAACACACCCGGCAGACATCGACTGTTTCAGCTTCTGGACCCCGAGCTACCTGCAAGACCCGGAGGACCATGCGCGTCCGGAGGTGACGGTGACATGGCCTTGCCCAACCATGTGCCGCCAGTCGTAAGCTATATCCAACATGCCGGGTGCTTAGGCCGTCGCCACCCCTCCTTGTCATCACCGACCGGCATGAGCTCCCTTGGTCGGAGGTTTCTCAACCGGGACGCGGCTTGCAGTCCCCGAGGGCGAGATCGTGTGGGAGGAATGTGGGACATGTTAGTATTGGCCTTTTTAATCTCGGCCTCGCTAACATTCCATGTCAAAAGTAACAGACAATCCCAATCGAGCACTCGGTTATAAGACGATGTGAAAGAGTGGCGCATTGCATCAAACTACGCTCCAAGAGACCCATTGCGGAGGTGAAGCGATACACACACACACACACAAAGACCATTGGGGGGACGGGCGGGAATGAATAAGTGGCCATTCCCACGACGCCGGAAGTGCGCCACAAATACAAGCTCGCCTGGGCAACGCTAGACATTGTGCATAGATTCAAGCCTGGTCAGCCGCATCATCGTCAGCCGGGTAAAATCCTACTATCTCGGTCCCGAGATAGGAGGATTGAGCCTCTTTGACAGCAAGCCACAAGCCTAGCAGTGACGGCCGCTGGCGGGTTGAAGAATAGGAAACGGCGCGCCGCGCCGAAGGGTTGTCAATAGGGTACAGGATCGAACTTTGCCGATACAGTGCAGGCAGTCATTTAGCAATTGCTTCCCGGAAAGGGAATGGCCACGGTGGGTGTGCGCTATCCGACGAGGATCATTGCCGCAGGGGATGCAGATGCAGACACGTTGGCAGCATCATGGAAATCTTTGTTGGATGGGAGAGGATGGAGAAGAGGAGGGAGGTCATGATACCAAAGGCTTACCCCGTTACACGCCACTTAAGCGCCTTGTGCACAGACGCCCCAAGCGCACAGCCATCCATGGATCCTACCTTACCTACCACCTTACCTCAGGTAGGTAAGTAAGGTAGAAATGAAATTGGAGCTTGCCAGCCCTCTCAACTGCCAACTTCCAACCCTGCGAATATCCGTCTTCGTGGATTATCGTCCGGGCTTGCCTGCCCGTGGACCATGAACACACGTCCTCCCTATCCCATCTTCGGGTCAGGTCCCTCAAGTTCAGTGGAGGTATTCGCACCTACAGTCGTCGACCTTCAACCCCCACCCCCCACGTCCATAGCTTCCCTCCCCCTTAGCTTCGGTCTCAGCTTGGAGAGAGGTTAACCGCCAGGTACCTACTCCGTCCCAGCATATTCGTCTGTCTGGCCAAGGCCACAATCCCCCCTTCCTGCTCCCTTCGCTTCGCCCTCGTGCCGTCCCTGTCTGCCAGCCCTATATCCGGATGACAGTTAAGACATGCCCAGCCGCAATGGATAAATCATTTGATTATCGGTTCGTCCAGGAATCCTACGGATACGTCCCTCCTCTTTGTTTCGAGGTCGCACAAACAGGTTGGAATCAATGGAGTTAGGAGAATGCCAAAATTCCTCATTACAAATACGGCTGCGTCAGGGTCGGCGGCTTGGCTTGGCCGCTGCTGCTGCAGACAGCAAGACCTGCCATGTTTCGGACTGAATCAACCAAGGTTACTCACCACTGTCGACACCAACACCTTGCTTATTCCTGGTCTACCTACCTACGGAATGGTGACAAAGGAAGGCGCACTGTCCCCAATCTGGTCCGCGCTACCTGTCTGCATCGCATCAATCAACCTTCCGAGCAGGGCACTCTGTAAGGTACTCCATCAGGGCAGCTTTTCGCGAAGAATAAAGGGACGTCAACGTCCGGGCGCCGGGCAACGGGCGGGCGGGCGGCGGCGGCGCGGCGGAGGCGGACGGACAGCCGGTTCCACAGGACCCCTTCCACCGCGCCATCACCGAGGCTGAGTCTGCCTGTTCCAATCTCCCCGCCGAGCCTATTTGAGCCAACTAGACCGTCACTTCTCAACCTGGCCGACGCATCTAGCCCAAATCGGCCAAGAACGCTGGACCGCCAGCCAAGTCCGAACATGAGGTACTTTCTCTCCCGCTTCTAGCGTAGCAGGGATTCTTTTTTTTTTTCCTTCTCGCTATCGGGGGTGTGTAGGAGGGCCGAGGGGTAATTCCACGTCGCTAATTAACCAAGTTCCTGGCCCGTTCGCTCCCAAATACCTGACCCCTCACAGCGCGATAATCAAACAAGCGAGATAAGGTATCAACACGTCCAGGGGTTGAAACGCGTCTGTCCGTCTGCAAAATGCGTCTTGTCTTGTTTTTTTTCTGCAGGGTATCATGATACATGTAAGATTGCCCCCAAAAGAAGCCGGCCCTACTTGGAAAGAACCAGAAGAAGATAAAAATTTGTCCAAACAACTCCAACCTGAATCTCGATGGGCTCGCACCAAAACCTCCAGGTGAGCCCTTACCCGGCAGGTCCTTTTTGGCCAGCCCGTGATAAATGAAGAAAAGAAGAAAAATAAACCACCTCCGATTGCTATAGATACACCCAAACATAATGCCGTGTTGACAATGCACATCAATACACCAGGTGCGAAATGAAGTGAAGCGAAGCAGAAAACCCGATGAAGAGAAGAGCGCTCAAGGGCTCGTCGAAGGGACAATGCCGCCCGCTGGAAGAATCGAAATAAAGTTGCCGTGACCCGTGCGTGCCTTGTAGAGAAGAAAAATGTGCGCCTCCAGTTCCAGATCCGCTGGAATGGCGTCAGGTGAATCCAGAGGTAGTCCAAGTCTCTGAGAAATCCAAGTGTTGGACAAAATTCGAAAACGTCGACGGCAGCTCTCCCCGCAACCCCAGCCCGGTTCAGGGCCGCGGAGAGATCCACGACGTAGGGGAGAAGAGGAAAAAAAAGAAGTAAAAAAGTTGGCGAATTGAATTCATAGAAGCGAAAGTTCGGAGGAAAATGTCGTACTCATGCATCTCGTTTCGCGAAATTCCGCCGTGGTGGGTGGCTGAAACAAGTCGTAAAATTGGCCGAGACCAGATGTCGCTGTCGCTCTTGTCGTGTGGCTCCTGATCCTGCGGCTCCACGTGTCCGCACCCTAATGTTGCCGCCGCCTGTTTACTGGTCATCGATATATCATTCAGCAGGTCGATTTGAAGCGGATTTCATGGCTCCTCAGAGAGTAAAGATGAGACCGAATGTCCGCCAATAGTTCTCGCCGGCTGTTGCTGTTGAGAGGATGTCGAATCGGTGCTGCCCTGGTCTGGTCCGCTGCCGGAGTCGACAACCTGCGGAGACATGCCTCGAGGGGTTCCAAAACTCTCTCCCCGGCCTCGACCCCCCGGCCGATAAAATGAAAGATCACTGCGTTGTCGAGAATGTCCGTGTCTTCGTCCCGGCGGGGGATTTCCAAGCGTCGATCCACCGTGAAAAGGAGGCGACCTCAGGCGCTGTTGACTAGGAGGTGGAGCGGCTGTTTGCGGGCCAGTGGCCTTGCGCTTGTTCCTAGGAGACTCCCCTAATGGCCACACCAGCCGAGGTTAGCCTAAAGCGACTCTCGCTTTCTCTTGGTCTTGCTGGACGCACCGGAGGGTGTCGCAGGCTGTGTAGAGCCTCCTCCGGCTTGAGATGTGGGCGGATGCCAATGGTGAAAGTAAATGGACGGGCTGGGCTGGGCCTCTTGCTGAGCTGCCGCAGACTGGGCTGTTGAGTGAGCCTGGTGACTCTGCATTGTCGACGAGCCGTGCGAGCCGGACTGCGGCACATTTGTGTTCAGGCTTGGCAAGTTCGATGATCCGAGAGGTCGAGAAATCGAGCCAGTAGAGGACAGCGTCGTAGCCCTGCCTCTCGTTCCCGGAGAGCCTGGGTATGCCGTGAACCCATGCGGCCCGGGGGCCGAGCTTGGAGTCGAGGGAACACCAGGGTACTGCCCGTATGGCTGTGACTGAGAATCACGGCGATGATCAGGCGACAGAGGCCCTTGAGAAGGAAGCAATTGGTGATGCTGAGGCTGACCATGAGGGTTCAGGAACTGTTGTGCCCACTCCATAGCCGCCGGAGGCAAAACACCACCCCCCATGCCGGCGAAGACCAGCGGCACGATGGGTGGAGGAATTCCGCCGCTCAGAGAGGTCCGCAGCATGTCGGCCTCGATGCGTCGCTGCTCGAGGCGCAAAGATTCCTGTCTCGTCTTCTCCTCCTCCTGTCTTCTCCGCTCCTCCTCAGTCTTGGCGGCCAACCAACTTCTCATGGAATCCTCGGCGCCCTGCCACTGAGGCGGGGGGCCCGGCAACTGGCCCATTGCATGACTGTGAGTTGACGGAGGCTGGCTGATGGGCTGAGGCGCCGGGGGTGGCGGGGGAGGAGGAGCAGCAGTCGAGTGAGGCGGTTGAGGGGGCAGAGTCATGGCCGCCGGGGGAGGCAGACCACGATGATGCGTCGACATGGGCTGACCAGGTGGACTGTGACTGCGGGGAATAGAGGGAAGCAGCTTGTGAGAAGGGTGGTCTTGGTAAGACAGTGGAGGCGAAGGTCGGGAAGTCGAAGGCGGAGTTGGTAGGTCATGGACGGACTTGTAGCCGTAGTGAGTTGGCTGCTTAACAGTGAGCATGGTCATGTAATACTCATTCGTCCGGGGTGACTATGAGCTGTTGAAGAGAAATGCCGGCAACATGGGAAGGCCAATGTTGATAGTGGAGGAGCAAGGTGGTTGGGTTGTTGACGTCGTTGGTGATTTTGTGGTGTTTGCCAGCCAAGGGAAAGAAAAAAAGAGACAAAGGGGACAGGTAATGAAGGTCGAGAAGTAAACAAAAAAGTTGCTGTCACTGGCTGGCCAGACAGACGGATGGAAGGAAGAGAGATTTCTGAAGGTAGAAGAAGGAGGTGAGGTAGGTGAGGTGAGGTAGGTAAGGAAGATAAATCGAGATATGGGGGTGCAGGTGGTGGAAATAACCTTTTTACAGGTGCAAGCTGGAGGGCGACCCAGGATGGGAAAGTGAGGTGGGCTAAGGAATGGGACGGTAACGGTACGCTGAGGTGTGAGCGTACAGGAGCGTCGTAGCAGCGAACGGAGGCAAGGTGAAGGTACCTCAGATGTACTAGCGTCGGGTGCCTCAAAGAGACATGTACGTCCGGAGGACGGTACCTACCTAGGTAATTGCGAGGTGATGTGGCCACCGTCCGTTTTAGCTGAGGTAGGCAACTACCTTAGGTCCAAGTAGCTAGCTGAGCTTAGCTTAGCTACTTCCAGCTCCAAGCAGGGTCTCTACAGCCTCTTGGGTCTTCTACCTAGGCCTCTAGGCCTGCGATCTTGAGTCTTGAGTCTTGAAGAGAAGGAGTCTAGCGGCAGCGGCAGCGGCAGGGAAGGGAAGGGCAGGGAAGGGCAGGGCAGGGCGGGCAGGGGAGGGAAGGGAAGGCGGCAACGACGGAGCTAAGGAAGAAAGAAGCAAGCAAGGCAAGTCTTCACCTCGAGAGAGGCAGAGAGTCAGTCGTGTTGATAGAAACGAGCGGGGCGTGCTGTGATGAAACCTCTCCACGAACGGGCCCAGCCTCATTTGGTCATGGAGACTGTGATTTAAATGCCGGTCGATGTACGGGTAGCTGTAAGGCAGATCCAACACCAGCATTTGGGTCTGGGTCTAGTTCTAGGCCTGGACCTGGGCACGAGGTTGATACGGTGAGCTAGCCGGACTCGGCCTGCTGTCAGTCAGTCACATCGGGTTGGGCAAAATTTGTGGAAAAGGAGTGGCTTGCAGAGGTCGAGACAGAGGAAGGGAATAGTCTGTAGAGCAAGTACTATCTATGTAGAAGAGGGTAGGATAGAGGAGAGTAGAGGGGCAGAGGGAGCACAAGACCAAGACTCTTTAGGTCGTTATAGAGAGGTCGAAATCGAGGAGCTGAAGATGGGGTTGAGAATGGAACCAGGTACCATGAAGAACAGGGCCAGCCCCGGCCAGAAATGGCACTCGATCTTTAGGATGGACGCCTTGCCGCCAGAGTCGAGTCCTTCTCCTGAAGCTCATTGACGAGGATGCAAACGACGTCCTTGGGGTCCGGACGTTGGACGGGAGGAGCGTAGACGGTTCGACGGTGGTCCAGGCACGGAGGCGTCTATGTAGGTATACCGTACATGGTTTGGAGAACTGGACCTCACCTCAAGCTTGAGAGAGGAAGCTGGACCGGAAGCTAGGTGCTGCGCTGCAGCGCGATGCAGCACTGCGTACTATGTAAGAACGTTCGTACCGTACAGATACGTACTATGTATGGGGAAGGGGCAAGCAGGGAGACAAGGAGGGGGATCTGGGAGACCAGAGACGGGGGAGTGGAAGGGACGGCTACCGTTCTTTTCTGGGATTCTGGGACCCGCGGCCCAGGAGCGGGAAGAGCGTACTCTACGTATGGTAAGGTGGTGTAGGTACGAATAGCTACGTACGGATAGACGAGGGGGTGGGAGTGAGTACCTACGCTACCTACCTCCATCCACCTCAGTTGCGAGTCCTCCACCATGGCTGCCGCGGTACCGTACACTACCACTATAATGGAGGCGTGTGTGCGTGCGTGTAGGAAGGACGACGTGATTCTGGTGGTTTTTTTTTCTTCCCCTGCTGTTGTTATTTCTCTCGTTATTTCCCTATCCCAAGGAACCCCCGGCAAGGGGGGGGGGGGGGGGGGGGGGGTGCACATGCTGAATGGAGACGCGGGAAACGAGACGAACCACCCCAAGGCCCGACTCATTCTCACTGACCAAGCCGGGCCCAAACAGGGGCCACCGGACAGCGGGGGACCCAATGAATAAGAGACGAAAAGGAGCACCTCTAGCCAGCGGGAGAAGAGGTAAAAGGAACGCAGAGAGAGGACAAAAACAAAAGCCCAACCGTTTGTTCAAGGTTGAGCTACAGAGGCTGGTGTCTGTCCAGACAGACGGGCACCAAGAGTCAGAGTCACAGACTGCCAGAGAGAGAGAGAAAGAGAGAGAGAGAGAGACCGCGAAGCAGGATATGGTCAAGCCGTGTTGTGTTGCACGTTGCCCGTTTTCCACGGTGGAGAATTGCAGTGAGCCTGAGCCTTGGTTTATTTCATTTTCAACCAGCGCGTATCAGAAGAGATGACACATGGAGGGGGATGAGCACAGGGGGGTGCGTGGTTGCTGGACCAGGGGGCGTGAAAACGAGCTTGGGTGTGGAGCACGGGCGCATGTACGCAGTACACAGTTTGCACCGCACCTACCCTACCTAGGCACCTACGGATAGGTGTCGTGGTGTCCAGTGTCTCTGGGTGGAGGTGCACCTCATCCCATTCCGATCCCACCTAAACACTGCGGTGCGGTGCGCTGCGGTCGCAGCCTCCACTGGGACTGGGAGACATCGCAAAACGCCAACGGAGAGAGGGGGTGGATGCCGCAACTGTGGCAAGGGCCGCTAGGCGCCATCGGGATGCCTGCTGCGAGCCCCTCTTTTTTCTTTTGATTTTCTACCTACCGACAGTCTACTCTTCCTTTTGTTTCTGGCCCAAGATGGGTAATAGGACGGAACGCCGCCATCGTCGAAGCACCGGCAGTACAGGTCTGGTCTGACGGAGAGGGGTCGGGCCATGGACCACGAGCCACGCGCCGCGGGTACTTATCCTGAGCCTTGGCCCATGGTTCTCGAACCCTAATTGGGGGCCAAATCCTGATGTTTGGATGCCGGACGACCTGCCTTACGGCGAGCATCAAATTCCGTTGCCGTGTCCATGCCGGCCAGCCCAAGCTTGATATCAGATCCTACTTCTACTGAACTACAAGTCTACAGGTAAGCAGGCAGATCCCTATCCATCCTTCCTCGAAAGACCATCCGTTGGCTTCCTCTTGGCCTGCAGCATGATTGCCTGACCATTGCAGAGTCAGAACCCGCCGGCACTCTCTGTGCGCCGCCAAGGGAGGCAGCTTAGCCGCCTTGCTTTGCTACCGAGGTGGATATCTGAGCTACCGCCTACCTTGGTCGAGAGGGGTCGTTCACTTGCTCGTTGAAAGACTCGGTGCATGCGTGCTTCTGTGTTGCTGGTGTGGTGCAGGTAAACATCCGAGCCCAGCAGGGATGGCCTGGCCTCATGCCCGACGAAGCATACGCATACAGAAGTATGTGCGAGCAGAGTTTGCCTACAAATAGAAGACCTAGATTGACGCCGATTCAAGCTCATCCAAGGCAATCTGACGAGTAGAAATTCAAACAAAGGAAGCCGTCTTGGGGCCGAACTGCCAACATGCTCGGATCCTTGCAGTGGTCCAGCCTTGTCCAGCAGAATCAAGGTGCGAGTTCGGAAGCAGGAGACGAATTCGGTGCCAATCCACTGCGCTGCCAAACGTGAGACATGCAGATCTGGCGATGTGGCTGGGTCGAGGCTGTCATTGCAGCAGGATTACTTACTTGCAGTCATTGGGTGACTGGAATTGGACATGGCAGCTGTTTCGTGGAGGATGCCTCTCCCAATGCCATTTTGACAATCGTGTCCATGGTTGCTTCTTGTTTTGCGCGTTGTTGAACAATGGTTTCTTGGAAGATGGGATGAAGATAAACTGAGTAGGGGAGGGAGGGGAGAGGGGAGGGAGGGGAGAGGGGACGGCAGGGGGGGCGTCGGGGTTTGTTGCCTCGCCACCACCATTCGTCTGTCTCTTGCCGTCTCGTCTTTCCAGCCTGTGTTATCCGGACACTACGCGGTATACAGCGCGTCACTATAGAAAGTCAATAAGGGGTTTATACGTAGGCGCAGAGCCATTGTCAGCGAGGCCGTTGGCTGGCTTGTATGGTCGTTTCTTGCCCACAGACCTCGATCGACGGCCGCCAGGGTAGATGGTGTTGCCGCGCCGAAAGGCAAAAAGGCACGACAAGGTTGGTCAAGATGCGAAAGCATGGCAGTTGGGTAGGTTGAGGATTGGGCGGGCTCAACGTGTAGAGTACAGGTTTGCGCCATGCAGTGGTAGCTCAGGCCGTGCAGCTTTCTGCAATGCCGTGAGATGGAGCCGTTCCGATCCACGGACGAGGGTTGCGAGATTCAGTGTAGCCTGTACTCCGTACAGCGGTAGGTACATAGGTTCCCCCTCTCCCAGCAGCTGTGATATGGGGCTTGGTGCCGCCAACTCTGAAAGGACCAGCCACAGTGGTTGAGTGGATGGTAGCAAGGGGCTTACTAGGTAGGCACTCGATGTCGTGTCCCCGTGGGTGTGAGGGAGCTGGCGCGGCAGTGGGTGTAGCCTGGGTCAAGCGGAGGTATCTGATTGAAGAGATGGACGGGACAATGTACAGAGAAGGAAAGGGACGAGAGGGAAAGACTTCGTGCCGCTCACGAAGGATTCTAGATGGCTCCTGGGTAGAGACTTGTAATTGGAAACGTTGCATCGGTACGTATTGATTGACCCCCAATGGTCGACTTGTATTGGCCAAGCCATGGCATGCGAAGTGCCTGGACTGCAACTGAGGTGTCCAGATGTCTCCAAAGAAAGGTAGGCATCCCGTACGGATATCAAACACCCCTCGTTGAAGAGCCCGTCATTCAGCCCTAAGCCATGCTCCATGACAGCTGCCTCAAGTGAGCCTACCGAAGCACAATGGTTTTGTGCAAATACATACTGTGGCCAGCCTCGAGACTAGAGATAGAGCATCATCGCTGGTGGCAGCGCCTCGACTGCTGCCAGAAGCCGTTTGAAACAGATCGTTGCAGCGCTTGTCGCAAAATGTCTCTTGCTTGGATGAGAACGAGTCCTCTCCAGTATGTGGCACTTGCGCCGGCTTCTCAAATCGGGTAGCTTGAAATTTGCATTCTGCCGTTGAGCTAGTCGATTGAGGGTTGACCGGAACAAGATGAGACATGGCGACGTCAGGCATGTATGTAAAAAGCTGAGCCTCTGCCAGCCAGTCCCAACGTTCGTGTGTTGGATAACAGCAAGTACGTAGAAAGCTGGCGCCAAGTATTGAGGCAGTTGAAGCCCGCGTAGGCGGCACAGGACCGAAAGAGGAAAGGTTGTCGAAGGCGCCGAGAACCGAGTGACCATGGCCGGCGTTTAGAGCGCGGTTCACCAAAGAGACAGTGCGTGAAGAAGAAGCCCCATAGGTTAACGATGTCCTAGTTTCCTTTGCCGCAGACGATCGCTTCATACCTAGCCAGGTAACGGCTGGTCGGGTGGTCCGGTAATGAACCGAGATTTGTGGCTCGAGTCCAGACCGGAAGAATGGCACGCATGACTAGATGGTGAAGAAGGGTTATGTTGTGTGTGACGAGGCTGGTCGCACTCAAATGCTTCGCAGGTCTCGACATTTGGGCCGTCTGGCTGGTCTGTCAGGCGTTGTTGGGTTGCCGTTGTCAGATGGCACTCGGTAGGGTAACTGGAGGGCTCCCCCTGGTTCTTTCAGTTGATGACTGGTCGACTCCTACTTTCATTGTCACCCGGGAGGGCTGTCGTTGGCTGTCAGCTGGGTACTTCTGGGCCTTGTCGATCGGAGTCGGCGTCTGGCGAAACGAATCATTGGCGTCTCGTTGGTCACGGTTGTTGTCAGCAACGGCGTATTTGCCGGAATCGGAGAAAGACGGTCATTGCATTCGGGTTTTGTGGTGCAACGAATGTCGAGGTCACCAACCGCCAGTCCTACCGTCAAGCACCAACCACCAAGTGTCGTCGTCGGAGTATTTGTACATGCTGAGGCACATCGGATAGAAGTTCTTTGTGCCGCATGTACGGCCTAGATGCACCAAAGTAGGTAGGTAGGTATGTAGGTAGGCACGGGAGGTTATTTTGGTCGGCCCAGGTGATACAAGGCGAAGGAAATACGGACGGTAGGTGAATCTTTTCGCAGGCTGGGATTCGATGGTGCCCGGACGATCCCAGATCGCCTCCATCGAACTTCAGCCAATGGGCAAAGACGGCTCTTTCTACTCTGAGCAGTTGTGGCAGGTGCGGTTCCGTTATCCATCTGCACCTTGCCATATGCAGACTAAGGCGGTCGCTACGCACAGGGTGGTTGTGAGATCCGTGCATCAAAGTCTCAAGAGAGGGAGGGGCCACTCGAGGGAGGAGTGGGAGGGGAGGGGTTATCAAAGTCCCGCTCCTTCTTCAGAACCACGACACTGGACGTTGCTTGGAACCCTATAGACCACCAACCCCTGTCCACCCACCCCGCCGGAATTGGCAGCCAAGAACAGGACGGGCACGCCTGGAAAAGCCAGGGAAAGCACGGCCGCTGGGTGCTTGGGCAGGCATGTCCCTGCTTTAACTCCAAATCTGAAACGTGGTGACGAGGAAACAGGGAAAGTACACTCCAGTGTCGGCTCCACACCCCACTCCACCCATCCCGATTCCCACGCCTCACAGCTTCCTCCATCTCACGCCAGCTCCTTTTTTTTTTTTTTTTTTTTTTTTTTCTTTGGGCCCAATCCCCCCCCCCTCAAAGGGACATATGAACATTTCAAGCCAGCCCATCACCGCCATCGTGCTTCCAGGGTCCTGTGGGACACGAGTGAAAAATGACATTTCACCATATCGAGCCTCATCAAACCCGTCCCGCGCACACGACTCCTGAATTAACTGAACTAGCTGCCTCGACTTGCCCATGTCCTCCCAGGTTGTTCCTATGCAATGGACCTCCACGTTTTCTCAACACACCCGTTTGAGGCCTAGCGCGTACCGCACAGCGTTCGTAACGGGCCGGACTTCCCCTGTTGCCTTCTATTTGGTTTCTACTTCCGTAGGTATTCCACGGACGCCACGAAGCACCGCCATCGGATCAGATCCATCAAACTCACAGACCTGCGTGCCTTACGGACGTACGCACTCTGTGTTATGTCCTCGCTCCTGACTTACCTAGTACGAATATAAATCCCTTACTCGCCTTACGGATAAGTCCAATTTCGGGAACCCCTCGAGCGCACACCGCGACTTCTTCCACTTTCCTTTTCCGGCTTTGGCGCGGTCCCGGTCCGCTTTTTGTCTTCACTTAACAGGGCAACGTCGTCACCGCGCCTTCCACCGCCACGACATATCCTGACTTACCTAAGGTTGTCTTTTAAGCATGATTGTGGCTGCTTCACTTCTTTCTATTCGTAGGCGTCCATTCCAACAAGCTCGCTGGTCTCGACGGACGCTCTGGAGGCTATTCTATTCGTCCGGCAGAGCTTTCAGAAACCATGGTTTGGTCAAAGCTCCTTGCAGATGGCAGGGTTTGGTACCGGTACCGCTACCTACTCAAGGCAACTGAGCCGCCACGGTTGAGCATGTTGACAGACGGTCTTCAACCTGTAGCTCAATGCCTACTCCTCCAGCCTGCGATTTCTCTGCTTTTTCTGTCCGGCCTTTTGAACGGGCGTTACCAGTGCCTGGGATCAGACCCAACAAAGAGCTGCTCAAGCTAGCCCCCCTACAAGCCATGCGCATTCACCCAAGATAACTCATCCATCTCGGTCGAAAACTGGCATCGGGAGGTGGCGGAAACAGTTGCAGGATATGGTGGATGGAGCCTTGTGCGCCCACGCGCTGCGCTGCACTCACTGTTTTGGGATCAAGCAAGGCGATCTCTCTGAGACTTCCACCTCCCTCGGGCAAAAGCGTCACTTGGATCCCTAACGACGGTTCCACAGCCTTGCCAGCCCTGCCGAAGCCATCATCGCTCTTCCCAAGACAAGATCGTCGAGCAAAGCCAAATAGACGTGGCACGCATGTGCTTTGCATGTGGTCTAGGCCATGTGCGGTTGTCACTGATGGGCGCCGTGTGCTGTCCGCTCTCTGGTTGTGCCGATCCTCCGCGAAGCTTGCCCAAAAGATCGACGTTGGGGTGAGATGAAACAGCCCCTGGCTGCCTCCAAATCGCGATCGAAGGCCTGGGGACGTTTCTGCGACCAACGTGGGTCGTGCCGCGGCCTTCACTTCCCGACAGCTTCATCGAAGCTGCCTCATCTTCATCAACGACAACTCGGCCATCACTACAGATTACTACACTGTCATAACCTGTACGCTTCCTTTCGTCCGAAGCGAACACTGAATTTACGAAAGTCGCACAAGAAGCCAGAGCCTCCTCATTGCATCATGTTCGCATAGGAGCGAACTTGGGTTGCGGCGCTGCCTGCACCCAAAGTCAACTTGAGGCTGAAGTCGCAACCATGGTCTTTTTTGCAAACATGTCGGAGGCAATTCGGACGGATAGGAATTTGGATTGGCATCTGCGAACGTCACGGCACACTTGGTCCTTCATCCCAGGAAAGATATCGAGACCTGGAACGGGCTGTCAGCTACTCACGAGACACGACCGACACTAATCTAACCATGTTTGGATGTCACATCCTCGAACCATTATGACTTCAACGGGGGCGCCACAGTGGCTCGCTTCTGCCCGTCACAGGAGATCAGCGCCGGCATGGGTGGCTGATAGGCGTACCCGTAAATCTCTGGGCATACCGTTGGTTTCGCCTTCACGATTCCTGCCAGACCCCATGGCGGCTTCGAATGCTCGACATTTCGGCATGCTACGCATAAAAGCAGTGAGGTGTTGTCGAAAGCAACGAACGTTGCGAACGTTGGCTCTGTAGCCAATCTCAAACTAATTCATCCTCATTCGCAGCAGGCGGATACAAAAACTTGTCACATGTTGTTGACCTGCTGACGCTGCGTCGAGACATTGGAGGGTTGGAAAGAGACCAGGCTTTGGTCTTCTTTTTCCCTCCCGCTCTCCAGAAGATTGCATGTGCGGTGAGACCAGGATCATCCCTTATCGATTGCAATGGTCATTGGATCGAAGTTTCGCCAGGACTCACAGAGTGAGAAAACCCAACTGATTACGTGTAGTGTAGAGCGTTGGACATGCCAGCTTTTGTCACAAGTTTATTAAGTGGAGAAAGCCAATCCGACGGTCTGCAGCGCTCTCCCATCTCGCCCAGCTCGTCTCATCTCCTTTTTGGAAGTTGACAATGCATGACTGGGGAAAGGCTGGCGACAGCGCTCTGGCCAGCTGGGGATCATGGCATATCCTTTCTCTCAGGCTGCCCGTTCGAGACAACCGGACACACCACGTCGTCTTCGTTTGGCCTCTTTGACGATGCTCATAAGGCTTTCGTCGAGAATAAATGAGGGTTGCAAGGGATGCTACTCTGCCACGCCTCGGATCCTCGGAGGAGGAGATTGTCCCGCGCGTCATGGTGATTCCCTGCTACCACCGGTGTCTCTTCGCGGATTGCCAGGGGAGCTCGGTTAGTTTCCACAGGCCGGGTCCAGGCCTGATCTGCCTCGCCCATAACTTCATTTTGTCGTGAAGTGGGGTGCGCATGCACGGGCAAGGAGACGATATGCAAGTGTTCCTAGCAGATGCGGGCTGGACGGCAACTCGGTGGTATCCAATTTGCAAAACCCACAGTCTTCCTTTCTTGAGTTTCATCCCATCTACCATGGCAAACTCAGCACTAGTTGGTTGGTTTCTTGCGAGCGTGCCTCTCTTTGCAATTCAGCCATCAAGTCGGAACATTGCGTACTGCGTACGTTGCTCAGTTCGCAGCCAGACTTGTTGATGGCCCAAAGCTTGCGTGCCACACCCTACAGCTTATCATCTGGCACAGCATGTCATCCGAAGACGTTCTCGGCGATACAGGCAAAACCGGAATTGAAGACAATGTGAAAAGAATCAGGGCGTCAGCGCCCTACCGACAACAACAGCAGGGCTCACATTTACGGAAGCACCGCTCAACGCTTGCCAAGCGGACGTTCCCCGGCCGGACGAGGCCTTTGCCTCCCAGATGGGCGCCCGATATGGTAATGATCTTTGGCGTTGCATCTCAAAGTATATTGTTGTCGACCGATTCCAACTTCTCAAAAGCAGACAATATGGGATGCCACCCGGCCAATGTGCGGGATAAGGGCAATCATTCCAACATAAGACGTGTATAAAAAAATAAAAAAAATAATAAAATAAAATAAAACAGCAACCAACCTAGAACCATCTGGCCAGTGAACCGGAAACGGCATCAAGTCACTGGCCGGGAGCCCCGTTCTTTCGAAAAACGTTGACCGCGTTTGTTTTATTTGCTTTGTCGCGTCTGTAACCGCCCTTGATCCCTGCCCTCGCAGTGCGAAAGAATGAGCAAGCCCATGGCTCGTCGGAGGTTTAACCCCTCAGAGGCGAAACAATGTTTGCCTCCCGTCGCGCCGGCTCACCTTTGCCGTGCCCACTGGCCTTTGGGCTGCCACCCACTCTACAACGAGTACATTGAAGCTGACTGCGATTCCAAACCCACATCCCATGGGAGATAGATAGGCAGGTAGAGGAACGAACGGATCAGGGGAAGGGCATGCTAGGAGAGTGAAAGATCTCGCAGAGGGCGAAGGGGTTGGGAGAGAGGGGGGTGGAATCGGAGACGGGTGGAAAGGCAGAATCAGCAGTCGCGTACTCTCTCCACAGCAGGGGAGATTGAAACTGTTCTGGGAACGAGGCGAGGATAGAAGGCGGAGACGGGAACAACAACTTTGAAGATGCGCAAGGGAAGAAGGACAAGGCACCGACCGCTATTCGCTCATCGAACGGCGACGACGAGAGGGGTGCTCGTAGGAGGGAGGACAAAAACGATGGAGGAGGCAAACAGCCCGGGGAAGCAACAGTCGGCCCCCACCGGTAGGGAGATGAGTACTATGGTAGTAATCAGTTAGGATGTCTATGCCCTGTCTCTCTCGCCGTGTGTCTTGCTGCTACTCTCCACCCTTCGTTCGGCAGAAGTGAGAAGAAGCCTAGAAGGAAAAGCAAAGCCACGGTGTATCGTCAGCTTTTGGGCCCCCAAAGCCAAGTGGGTACTCTCGTCAGATTTCAGCATCCGTCAGCCTGGCAATGGCATGCGCCGGGCGCAATTTTGGGGGGGGGGGGGGAGTGAGATTCACGGTTTGGCATATCCAGTCCACATGGGATTCCTGGTCCGCCATCCCCACACCCTCATCTGCGCCAGATCCCGCCCCCTCCTTGGCCTTTCTGTCTGTGTGTTCTGTGCATGTCCCTCTTTGCCTTCCTCTTGCTCTCCCTCTCTCTCCTCTCAACCATCTTAACCTCAATCGAGAGTTTGAGCATCCAAGATGAAGGACGTCAGGGCAAGGGTAAAGGTTGCCTTGCTGATCGTCGGCTGAAAGCGAGATCTGAGCATGCATGGGTGGGAACAAGGCGGTAAATCCGAGGCGGAAGGCGGGATTCTGCTGGGTGTGTGCTAGACAAGAATGGCACACGACGGAGGAGGGGGTCATGGCTGATGGATGGACGGATGGGGGGCAGGGGAGGGGGAGTTGAACTCAAATAAAGCTTCAGCAACCCAACATGGGATGATCCTGTGATCTGTGAGCCGCTGCATACGTGAGGGCAGTTGAGAAGCTGAGCGGAAGCGGACACGCAAGGATAGACTTTTCTGCCTGATGGAGGGGGGTTTGCTAGGTGTGCTCAAAATGTGTCTTCGACATGGGACGGAGATTCTCCAAGTCCCACGAAGCCCTCAATGATGAGTATTCGCCTGCCGGACTTCATAGAACGGGACTTGGAATGATGGACGTGAGGAGAGAAGCGCGAAGCATACTACTTGCAACACACACACACCTACGGCAATGGCAGGCAATGGCAAAAGAGGGAAAAGAAGAAATTTCCGAGTCAACAAAAAATCAAATGGACGAGACAAGAACAGGCATTGGTGGTCAACCTTCGAGCCGTCATCAACGGCGAAGCAGAACTTCTACCTCTTGGTCAATTCCGTTTGCTTCATCTTCCTCCCCCCACCCTTGGGTTGGCAACCGGCCGTTTCCTTTCTGGAGTGGGCGTTGACTTGTCTTACGAGTAAGGCACCTTCTTTTCCGGCTATTCTGTCTGTGCTGGAGTTATTTGCTGTGCCACACTTCATCGCCGCGCAATTTCTCGGATAATCAAAATGAACGGTGAGAGCTTCTCCGGTGGGCTCGGAAGAGAGACGGAGGGGCTGGGGAATGGGACATCCTTTTTCTTTTTCGGAGGATTTTTGGATAGATGAGAAAGGGATGGGGTCGAGCTGCGCATCGTCATCATTTCAAAAAGCGCGCTCCATAAAGGGATGGGTCATGGATTAGAATCATGTCACTCTGTCATTTGAGCTGTTCAGGGTTCCTGACATGGATATTCTACACTGCTGCCCTCATATGATGAGCGCAACGGGAAATGGTGATCTGGATCGAGGAGAGAAAGGGGAGAAAGGGAGAGAAAGGGGGATGGAAACGCACACAGAGTCACGTTGTTGGCTACGGACGTAGGCATTTATGTGCGTGGTTTCACGAACCTGAATTGAATTTGTATGCATGTGGATGCTATGCCCAAGTTGATCGAGCCAAGATGATACCAAAACCCAACGCCGCGACCTGATATCCATTTTCAGCCTGGTCAAAATCACTTCAGGTAGTTACACAGGAGATGTGATCTAGAAGTGGGCTCATCGCATTTGTCCCCAGAGGCCTGGAAGCCAATCTTGACTATGACTCTGACCACGACTGCAACACACACCCACCCTCTTTGCCAGTTTTCTGCTACCAGCAGTGCAAGTGTGAGACTCTGACGACAAGATTGCTCTTTCCTTTGTCACTTTCGTTGCGTGGTGTTTCAGTGGTTGTCTTAGACATTTAATGACAAAAAAAGGTTCCCAGCAGCACAGTGAGTTACATGTCTTGTGTCAGCCTGGTTAGCAAAAGTGCATGGGCTGATTTCAATGGTGGTTGTCGATACACAGGGGAAGGCAACTCTGCACGAGAGGGAATAGACA
Organism: Colletotrichum aenigma; assembly: GCF_013390185.1. NCBI lineage: Eukaryota > Fungi > Ascomycota > Sordariomycetes > Glomerellales > Glomerellaceae > Colletotrichum > Colletotrichum aenigma. The sequence goes on from NW_023500908.1 coordinate 4,060,620, forward strand.
AGACTAGGCACGACAAGCATGACATTGTCGCCTGCAATATCCTGTATGAAACAGAACGGTGGAAGCACAGCTGACCACGTAGACGGGGCGTGTAGGCGCAGCCTGTCTGCAAAGCATTTGACACAGTATTCCATCAGCAGCATCCTTCTTTGACCAAGTCATAATATGTTCACGGACACGAATAATTTCCGTGTCATTGTGAAAACGCTGGGTATGGTTTCGAAGATTCAGTCGTGTTAAGCAATGTGTTGTGCCCCTTGGGGTAGCTGCTAACCATCCCCAAAATGCCCAGCCCCAGACATGAGAGAAAAAAAAAACAACTTCAAAACCGATATGTCTTCCCACCTTGTCAAGACAGTAATTCCTTGATCTAGAGAACCCAGACATATGACACATTCGGCGCAAGTCGCTACTTGCGCGACCACGACCCACCTTCCCCCTTTCCAAATGTGACGTCTTCACTGTCACAGGGGCGGACTTTCAATGTTCGACTGCTTCTCGCCTGTGGGCAAGAGCAAGCGAGGGTATGGCATCTTCGCATCTCTAGCTAGGAAACGTCTTGTCCCTACTGCCGGACCCCAGTGAGCTGATACTACTGCGGTTGTTGGGGTAGAAAGTTTGATTATCCGATTTGCCATCTGCATCCATCGAAGACCCAGTACCCTGACGTTGTGGAGGTTTTTTGGTGAGAACAGCTCGTGGTTTCTCGGCCGATGCTGGGTCGATGCTGTTTCGCGTTTTGGTCAGCTTTCGGGACGACCGCTTCTGTGAAGCTGCTTGCGACTGAGTCTCAGATAGTGAGCCTATGTCAATAGTAGATCTGGTGTCTGTCGACGCTTGGCTGGGTGCCGTGCTGCTGCCAGTTGGCCGACTGTATGCCGGATTGTCCCTGATCGGCAGAGAGAAGTTGGTAGCAGCACCGATGAGATCCGCCGTGAAATAAGATGGCGAGGTGGTGTGGTTACGGACTCCGTCCGGAGAAGAGGCATTCTGGGCGATGGTCAACTCCGAAATTCCCCAATATTTGCGGTATTATCGCTTACGGATGCCTGGGGGCTGACGTAGGTATCCAACTTCTTTTTTAGCACTTCAGACCGAACAGGCTTTGCCAGGTAATCGTTCATACCAGCCGCTAGACATTTCTCTCGATCTCCTTGAATAGCTGACGCTGTCATGGCGATAACCAACACTTTGCGCACCACGTCGATGGAATCCTTACGAATCATTTTTGTCGCTTCGTAACCGTCCAGCACTGGCATTTGTACATCCATGAGGACCACGTGGTACGGCTGGCCTTCTCTTGCCTTTTGCCGTAAGCCTTCGACAGCCTTCAGACCGTTCTCAAAGGCGTCTACTGTGGTGTATCCCAGTCTCTGAGCATACTGGATGGCAATCTTCTGATTGATCGGATTGTCCTCAGCAATGCATATCCTGATCTGTTCTTTGGGAATGGCAGTGAGATCCAGGAAAGGGTTGGGAGAGGTCATTCTTCTCTCTGAGACGGGTAAAGCGGAACGCTCCACTGGTGGCGGAGATTTGATCTGTTGTGCGTCTCCGGCAGAGACGTCTGACTTTGCTTTGTCGAACGTAACCGTGAACCAGGCAGTGGTCCCTACATTCTCTTGGCTTTCCAGCTGGATTTTGCCCTTCATCATGGTTTCGATCAAAGATTTGCAGATGCTGAGGCCGAGACCGCTACCGCCGTACTTTCGCGCCGTGCTATTGTCAGCCTGGCTAAATGGCTGGAAGAGTTTGGCAAGTTGCTGCTGGGGAATGCCGATACCGGTGTCTTGCACCCTGAAGGTCAACGTCGCTTTATCCTTAGTCTCAGAATCGACGCGTGCACCAATGGTGATTGAACCATCTTCGGTGAACTTCAGACTGTTCCCTATGAGGTTGCCGAGGACTTGATGCAGTCTGATGGGGTCTCCGTAAATGAGCATCGAAGGTAGGTTGATGTCCTGGATGATCTTGACATTTCTTCGCTGCGTCTTCTGCCTGTTGCTGTAAGAGACGGCGCGAACAACCTCCCGGACCATTTCCTCTGGATTAAAGGCAATGACGTATAGCTTCATCTTGTCGGCCTCCATTCTAGAGAAGTCGAGAATGTCGTTGATGACCGTCAACAGCAAGTCGGCCGATACTCTTATTGAATCAGCCATCTCCTGTTGGTCCTTGTCCAGGTTGCTGTCTCTGAGTAGTTCTGAGTTGCCAATGACGCCGTTGAGTGGTGTCCGTAGCTCGTGAGAAACGTTGGCCAGGAATATTGACTTGGCCTTGGCAGCCTCTTCGGCCAGCTTGACATTTCGCTTGGCTTCAGCCTCGGCATGCTTGGCTTTGGTCTCTGCCTCCAACGCCTTGGCGAGAGCACGCTTCTGAAGTGAAACCATTGAAACGTTTTCTGCTGATACCTTCTCGACCGCCTTCATTGCCAGGGCATTGGAGTAACTAATGCCAATCTGATTGACTAGCAACTGTAGGACGGATACGTTGCGGTCAGTGAAAGAGCCCGGCTCGCCCTCCAAATACAAGACGCCGAGGAGCGGCTTGGAGCCATGACAAATGGGAATAGCAATGATAGCTTTGCTCAATACGTTTCTCTGAAGCCAAGCCTCACTCACGTTGCCAAACCGCTCATCGCTAATGATGTCCGGGATGAATACGGCTTCGCGGAAGCGAGTGCAGTACAATATGACGTTCTCCGCAACGAGAGATGTGCCCGCCAGGGGAAGCCCTGGTATGTGCGCCGATGCACCTCTCTCGGGATCGCCACTTGCCGCGAGACACCAACCTGATTCATCGGAGTCCTGGACCACAATGGCTGCAAGCGTAGCTGAACCGCCGCAAGTTTGCAGGATAACGTCGCACATGGTCTTCAGCAGCTCGTCGACCCGAAGAACTCCTGAAATGACCTGTGACGAGAGCAGAATCGCGTGCAAATCGATCATATCAAGGGCAGGCAGACCTGCCCCAGGCTCGTTGTGTTCATGCATCGAGCCGCGCCATGCCCCTATGCGCTCGCCTTTGATATCGGCGATGGCAGTTTGATTCGCATGCTGCAAAGCATCTTGATTTTCCTCGCCATCGACAGCACGATAGTCGACGCCACTGCTGTCTCCAGCGAAATCAGTCTGGACAGCGGCGTCCGTCGTCCGCGGGTTTCTCGTCGGACTGTGTAATAGAATCGCGTGCTCTTCTTCCAGGCGCTCAGCCACAGCCACAGCACCAAATTGTCGGTAGAAGGCGATGGCATCCCTGAAAGCCGACCGCGCCAGTCTGCGAGCTTTACGCCTGACGAGTGTGCCTGCCATCAGCGTGTTACCCAAAGCCGCCTCAAATAAGTAATTGTGCTCCTCAGCGTTGTCCAAGGATTCCTCGTACAGTTTGACGGCTCCACCATAGTCGCAGGTTAACTCGTCAATCTGCGCTTCCAATATTCTGGACCAAGAGAGGTAGTTGACGTCAGTGTACACTTCCCATTCCTTGATCCTCTTCGTTAGTTCCCGGAGCTTGTATACAGTGTCCTCTGTCTCCTCGATCAAGTCGTTCGGGTCTAACCGAGGGTCATTGAGTCTGCGGAGCATGCGACCGGCGAGGGCAAGACCGTAAAAGAAGATCACCAGCCTACTGTTCCGCGCAGACCATAGGTTTTGAACGCTTTCGTAGCACGCCTGTCCGACCTCAATGGCTCGGTCGTAATGGCCATAGATAAACAGAGGCACGATCTCAATGCTCTCGTACCAGAGGATGGAGCGATTGCCATTTTGGGTGTTGGTTCTTAGCCAAGCCTTGTAGGTTGCGGAATTGTGCTGGTCGTCTGTCATAACATCTAGCGGCTCAGTTGTGCGGGTTTTCCCCTGCAAAGCGCGACAAGCCTGTCGGATTGAGATAAGCAGAGTGCCGCCTCTTGTATCCTGATGCCAGTTTGGAATCTCTTCGCAACCATACTGGCAGAACGCTTCCAGATCTGAGCAGTTCTCGCTCGAAAAGAACTTGAGTTGCGCTGCCAGGCCGAAACTGAGGATGGAAGAGATTCTGTCGCCGGCTGCTGCGGCATACTCTACAGACCCCTCCAAGTGATTTAACGCAACGGCCACCGGTATCTGTACGTGGCCGATGAAGTTTGCGTAGAGCATGTAACCTCTGGCCATTGAAAATGGGTCTCGGTATCGACCAAGCAGTTCGATGCAGACATTGCCCACCTCGACTGCGAAACTGACCATGTTAAACCTAGCGAGAGCAATGATTCCGAGATGCAGAAACGCCATTCCAGACTGCGGGAAGGCGCCATGAGTGAGATGGAGCTCCAGCATAACCAAGGAAAGCTGATAAAACCGAAGATAGTCGCTCCACCATGCCGCGCTGACAGTTTCTGCCAGTACTGCTCCGATAGACGGCAAGCCGGGATCCAGCGATGGTGTTGGGTTCATAAGCTCGGTTTTGTCCATCGTCTGAATCCTGACGGACATTTTCTCGAACTGGTCGTCGCACTTTTCAAACGTCGGATCGTCATCAAATTCGACGTCCAGTGCGCGAAGGCACTCTCTCAATGATGCCAATGCCCCCTTTGCATTTCCGATCTGAGCCAATGTTCTCGATTGCAGGACATAGGCTGGTGCTTTGTCCAAGGGACTTCGAGCACATATGAAAACTGTCTCGAGCAGGGCATTAGCTGCTCCGTGATTTCCCATGTAAAGATAACACTCGGCGGCGCGAAGATGTAGCTGCATGGTCTCATCGTAAGATACATCATCGAGCTCGTCGTTCCACGGATCTGGTTGCAACAGCGCTACTGCTGTGCTGTAAAACTTTGATGCTGTTGGCCTGGCGCAATTCTCGACGGCGGCTTGTGCACAGTCAAACAGCAGCTTCCGGTATGGCTCGCGTCGAGGGACTCGCTTTTTAATAATGTCAACAGACTCACAAATATGCGAGGCTGTATTGTCCTTTGCCCTAGGATCTGCGGAGTAGTATTTCAAAAGAGTCTGCGCGATGACGAAGTGCATCTTTCGAGCATTGCACTCCTTGAGGGCTGCTGACGCTTGAATGAATCGATCATGGGCAAACCGGAACCTGTCGTCTGTCTCGCTAGGGACGATAATGTAGGCCTGAACGGCAGCTTGAAGACCGTTGACTGCTTCTTGTTGAGAGTACGATGCGTGATATCGCTCGTTTCCAGGACCCCGGCATGTGGTTTCATCTTCGTACTGGAATTCCCCGCTCAGAAGTCTGGTGATGAGCTCGAATGAGAAGGATGAGCCAAGCAGTGCAGCCCAGGCAAGTATCGCTCGAGAAGATGGGGGTAACTCATTTAGCCTCCTGGTAATGAAACCCGTGTCAAGTATGTCGTAATCGCTTTCGCCCTGGAAGTGCTCAAAAAGCCTGTCAAGGTCGAAGTGCCAGTTGCTGTCCCTGTAGTCGTACCAAATGCACCTTTTCCGGTAACACGCGCTTAGCATCTCCCGCATATAAAACGGATTTCCTGCGGTTTTCGACTGTATGACTATGGCCAGCGGCATGACCTCCTCTTTTGGCCTGCAGAGCGTGGTCGACACGTATTGAATTATCTCCTCCTCGCCTAATGGATTTAGTCGGATGCGAGTAACGACCGGCCCGCCCGACCGAGGGAATTCTGGACGATATTAGAATACTGTGTGCGATGCACAGGAAAGGCGATGTTGAGGCTTACCTTCAGATTCAGGAGGCTGAATGATGGACTGTACTCGCTCGGGGGACAGCTCCTCAGGGCGGTATGTTATGATGACGACCATCTTCATTCGTGCTCCAATGATCTGAGTAATCAACTCTAAGGACTCGTCATCAGCAAAGTGAAGGTCATCCAATACAAAACAAATAAATTTGTGAGACGTGAACATGCGGAGGACATCTAGGAAGGTGTTCATTAAGCGCATAGTCTTTGTTGCTCCACCGGCCCGTAAAAAGTCTTGAGAGGCTTGTGAAGAGATGACGGTAGGCTTCGCCAAGCGGCTGGGTGAGCTTCCCGGGGATGAGCCGCGTCTTTTGAGCCCCGTCCGTATGTTGCGAGTCTGGTTGGAACCTTGAGTGATTGATACAGATCGTGGCAAAGAGTTGTCAAGTGCGCCGATAAGGAAATCGGGCAACCCAAGTACCTTGTGGAGGGTCGGCCACACGGGTCGTACGTACTGCTTCAGAGCTTGATGGAATGGCGTATCTGTGTTTCGTTCTCCGAAGACTTGTTTGAACAATGACGACAACAACTTGAGCAGCGGTCCGAAAGCAGTTCGGCGAGCTGTGTCAAATTTCGCCGTGGCGCAATAACCTCTCCGTCTGGCTTCCGCAAGTACAGATTGATACAGACAGCTCTTGCCAAGCCCGCCGGCACCCTCCACAAGGACAATTTCGCAATGACCGCGTCTCCTGAACTTGGCTGAACCTAGTTGGCGGGACAGACTCGACGATGATGACTCGACAGCACTGTGTCGGTTGCTGTCAGTTGGTGTTCCTATTCCATCCGCAAGGCTCCGGGTCTCGATGGACACGGACTGGTGCCTCTCCCATGGTCTGGTCATGCGCCCAAGAGGGCCAGAATTGGACGATGCGATGGTGTCTCCGGATATTGTCTGAGTATCGGACAAGATTGACGGTACGAAGCTTGCTTTCGACTGTCTTGGGTCTGAGGATGTGGTGTGTGTGAATGATCCGCTTCGTCGCGTGGTGCCTTCTGCAGAGCTTGCACCTTCGCTCGACAGATCTGCGCAGTCTGGAAGCTCGGCGGAGAGTTGAGATCCGTCAGAGAAACGATTATTTGCCGATTTTTGGTTCATAGAATGGCTCTTAGCAACGCGCTCAATCACTCTAATGACCTCTGCTCTTTCCTTCTGACGCCCAATCATCATACTAGGTAGGATGAAGAACGATGATATATCCTTCTCTCCAATCTTCCACTCCTTGAGTGCCAGCCAGTCACCGTCGGTCAAGAACTGCTGCACTTTTAACAAGTCATGTTTCAGGCCGCTTGCCGAGTGATAGCGGTCGGCCACATTCTTCGCTGTACATTTCTGTATGATGCGCCCAATGACGTCTGGTATATCGAGCCGAACCTGGGAAACGTTGGGGATCCGTCGGCCCAGAACGCCTTGTACGATGTCCAAAGGCGTCTCCCCCTCAAAAACAGGCTGTTGAGTGAGCAAAGTCCAGAAAACGACACCGAGAGAGTATATATCAGTCCGGCTGTCAGGTTCCGCCGGCATACGTCCGGTCTGCTCGGGGCTGATATAGAGGAGCTTGTTCTTGGCGCCTAGCTCTTTCGATAAGCTTGACCAGGACGTACTCGACAAGCCGCCCTCGAATGACCTCGTGCCCGTACCAAAATTGATCAGTTTGACAGAATTCGTGTCGATATTGAAGTGAAAGGAATCAGGGCGAATCTCTCCGTGGGTGATGACCTGCCCGTAGTGGAGGATTTCAAGACACTGACTTGCGCCAATCGCGAAATCGAGGAATTCTTGTAAGTTGATGGGCTCTTTCAGATGAAGTTTGTCTCTACGATAGGCTTCATATCTGTCATCCACCTTCCTTGCCTTGTAAAAGGCTGGTCCCAGGTCTATCAAATCAAACAAGTAGTTCTGGCCGGGGTGTTGGTAGATTGCAACCACAATGGAACCGCGGTCGCCCGGGTGAGGCGCGAGACGGATGAGATCGAGTGGCTTGACAATGTGATGGCCATTGGGATCAGCTGTAGCGAATAGGTTTTTGGCGATATGGAACGCCCTCTCTTCACGAAGGACGTGGTATGAGACGCGAGCCACCACGGGCTCTTCTATGTATGATATTTCGGCACCAGTAGCCTGGCTGGCTGGGGGAGAGGTGGCAGAGAAGTCGCTGCTAGCATCGCTGGGTAGACCGGAGTGCAGGCTCGTGGAGCTCGCATGCTCTGAGGGTGAGGGTCGGCCGGACTGGAGTCTCGCGGTTGATCCAGGACTGGAGGCGGGGTGGGATGATGAGGAGGGTTGATAGGGTGACACGAATCTGGTGCCACATACGTGCCTGTGAAGCGCACGTTAGATTAAACGGAGATCGGCAGTAGCAGAGAAGCAAGGCCCCGCGCATATTTGGGGTGGGTTGCACAAGCAGGAGGACGCACCAAATGTCATAGGATGTGTGGAAGGGAAGTCTGGACTCATCCCAGGTATAACCAGCAATCTGGCGGAGACGCTCGAACAGACGCGACGGGGGGTCGAAGTGGTCATCCGACACGATGGCAGTGCCGTCCATCATTGAGGTCAGTCATAGGCGTAAGCCTAGAGCTCGGAGACCTTTTGTGGTGATTCGTGTTGGTGATGGTGATGGCGGGGTGGGAGATCGATTTTTGGAGGAGGCAGTGGGACGGGCGGGCGGGCGGGCGTTGGCGACGAACTCGTGGTCTCGGTGACGGCGGTTGGCGCAAAAGGGCTTGTACGATTTCGGTCGGAGGCGTCAAAAGCGTCAACTAGGCGCGGCAGACCATTTCATGGTTTTACAAAATGCCCAAGGGAGTGTTGTGAGACGGCGGACGTGGTGCAATTATGCAGTGAGTGTATTTGGTGTTGGCTGTGCGGCGGCGGCGGTGGTGGTGTTGGTCGTTGTCGTCGTCGTGGATTCGTGAGCGACGTTATGGCAAAGGCCCCGCTACAGCCCTATGCCTCTAGGATAGAGATGCGCGCGTGAAACAGACTGGGCGCCGCTTAATTGAAGTATCGCAATCAAGGCGGCGTGGACAACGACGGGCTCCCTAGGAAGAGGCGTGAGGTTGACGCTGCGTCTAGTGATGCGTCGGCGGCGTCGTCGGCGACTAACGGATCGGGAGATGCAGCTGTCGTCGGTGGTTAGGCAGGGGCAGGAAGTGATGGATGGATACCTACCTACCTTGGGCACCGTGGGTAGGTACGGCAGCTCACCTGGGCTCCCCTTGACCGGACCTAAAGTACCTTACCTAGGTACCTAGGTAGGTGGAGGTAAGGTACCTGAGGTAAGGTAGGTAGGTAAGCACCTGAGGTAGGTAAGCACCTGAGGTAGGTAAGCACCTGAGGAATCTTTAGGCATATGTGGAAGTGGTGGTACTCCAGCGGTAGCGGTGCCAGGCTGAATGTCGGAGAAAAGGGCATTACCTTACCGTCCGGGCGCCTACGTACCTACCTACCAAAGCTGCTAAGATACCGTTCCTCGGGCAGGTACCTGAGGTTAATAGGCAGGGTAAGTACCTAGGTAGGTGCCCAGGTAGGTAACGGAGGTGCTCAACCCCCCTCCCCAAAGACCCCATACCATCTAAGGCCAGGCACATCAGAATCAGGTTTGTAGGTGGGACACAACCGGTGTTTGGCACCTATCAACCAGCTTACAGATGCACACTGAGGCATCACTGTGACAGCTTGTTGCCTTGGAAGACGCCCCAAACCCAGGGATACATAGGTGACTTTATTGAGTCAAGGCTGAGGTGACCTTAGGTAGGTAGCTGGAGGTCCAACAGTCAGAACAGTCAAATATGTCAGCATCTTTGCAGACGGGAGACAACACTGGAGTACACACGCAGTCAAGCCGAACAGAGTGACGGCCAGACGAAAGGGCAATGATTGGCAGGCGCGGAGCGACCTGCTCGGGTTGGTTGGCCTGTCTGTTACAGCCCTCCACGGCATGGTCTCTGCCTACAATGGGACAGCTCACCGCGGCTAGCATTGAATCGCTTTGTGTCTTTGTTCCCTCTTTGCTCCCTCTGGCCTCCTTCCTTTGACCGCCTGTTTCTGCCAATCCAGCCACGCCCCTAGGGCTCTCAACAGAGTCGTCACGACTCGTCCACAGGTACATCCAAATCGAAATAGCCCTTCGGGAAATATCCGTCCCGCTCAACTCCAGGCCTGAATCGCGACACTGTTGCATTCTCCCTCTTCGGAGAGCAAAACCTCGAGATGGGCATGTCTTTGCCAGAAGTTCGGACCCCAAATGATGTCACTCGCGACCACCTTCATCCTGCCGCCAAAGCCGCACTTCGAAAACCCTGTCCCTCCCGCAAAGTGAAATCGGTCCTGACTGAAGTGTTGCACTCGCTGCAACAAACCACGCAGACCTTGGACCAAGAAACTCTCCAAAACACCGCCGCCTTCCAACCGTCCCATCCTTAAACTTGGTTTCTCCACGCCCATGGTTGCAACAAAAGACGTGACCGACCAAGGCGCTTCGCCAACGGAGTTAAACTGGTAAATCCAATTTCACTCATTACAAGTTTGGTGAATTATCAGGGAACTAGCACTAGGTAAATCCATTGTACCTGAGAGCTAGCAACTGATGGCTAAAATGCTGTGCAGAGCAGAGCTCCACCGGGACTACAGGACCCGTCATCCAACACCCCTTACCTTATTTCATCCTCTCAGTCGCCAGCACGTATCGAGTGACATTCGCGAAAATAGATGGTATCAAAAGTACGTGTCAAAGATATCTATATTCTATATAGCTTTCCCTTTTGACAGGGCTCACTGAAGCCCTACGCATACATATGCGCACGATTCATCTACATCGTGGGTATGGCGCAAAACAATCCCCCTCATTCAACAAAACTCCCAGGTATTCTTATATGCTTAGCCAAAGCTCCATCTCCCCTGAGCTTGCCGCCTTTCATTGGTCATGTCCATGCTTTCTAATGCTTCACAGCGATAAGACGAAAATATCAGCCCATTCTTATCTTACGGCTTCCGCCCATACGCCACAGCATTACTTGCTGTGCGAGGGGAGTGCTGTGCCGTTGGCGTTGGAGGCAAAGTTGTACGACTGAGCCAGACGACGCTCCTCGTTGCGGCGAGTGTTGACGAAGTCGGGGTAGTTGAGCGTGAGCTCGACGGCACCGTTCACAATGTTGTCGGCAGCCTCAACACCGAGCATGAACGAGTGGTCCTGATTGCCGACCTCGTACCTCCAGCTGCCGAAGCGGCCACGGGAGTAAATGTCCAAGCCCTGAAGCTTAGGCAGGAGGTCCTTGAGGACGCCCTCTCTCTCGAGCGAGGGAGTGGGGTAGCCGTGGTCGAAGCGGCGGTGGTATGTGGAAACGATCTCGTCCTCAGGCTTGATCATATCGGTGTTGATGAGACCCTGGATGCATTGCTCGAGGATCTTCTCCTGGTCGACAGGTTTCATGGAAGACTCGGAAACCTCCAACATGATGGACCAGTAGGGGCCTTCCTTGGCCTCGGTAGACTCAGCCTTGCTGCCGTTGGCCAAGTAGAGGGTGGGCAGCTTCTTGCTGTCCTCGGGCTGGTTGTACGGAGAGTAGTTGGAGAAGATGGTGGCGCGGTAGAAGGGGCAGTTGTCCTCAGGGAAGTACAGCCAGCACTTGTCGCCAATGCGCTCAGGGCGGGCGCCACGGAGACCGACACCAATGACGTGGGTAGTAGAGTAGAAGAGACCCTTGGACAGGCTGACAAGCTCCTGGTTGCCCATCCTCTCAACGAGCTGGTCTACGTTCATGGTAGAGACGAGCTTGTTGTACTTGACAGTGGTGCCATCCTTGAGAGTGACAACCTTGCCCTGAGCGTCAACCTTCTCGACGGAGCCCTTCTCGCCCAGGCGGATCTTGTCCTGAGGCAAAGTGTTTGCAACAGCGATCCAGATACCACCGGTACCGTCGCGAGCGGGGAAGCGGAAGGTGGCGTTAGGACCCCAGTTACCGGCGACCTTGTTTAGGACGACATTCTCGGTGACGAGCTTCAGGTTGGGGGCAGCGACACGCTCTCCGAGCCATTGGCATTGCATCTGGGGCACAGTTTAGTGATCTGACGTGCTTGATACATACTAGTTTGCTTGAAGCTTCTTACCTTGGTGGTAGGAACAGCCCAAACCTTGTAGTTGTAAGGGCGCATGAAAATATCGGCAACGCCCTCACCGCAGTTGCGGAGAATCCACTCGTCGAAGTCCTTGGGCTTGGTGTTGGCGACGCGGCACTCGAGGGCAGCGTCAATAAGGCCGTTCATGCATTTGACCTGGTCCTCCTTTGGCAACATGGAGATGTTGTTCTGGAAGGGGTAGGGTACCCAAAGGCCCTTGTAACGGACATAGGAGATACGCTGGTGGGTGAACCAGTCATCGTCCTTGGGTAAGGCCTCGTCGATGCAGTCGTCGAAGTACTTGTAGTGGGAGAAAATAACGTGACCACCGACATCGTAGAGCTGGAAAGAAACTGGTCAAAAGGCGTCGGCGCAAGGCTGAGCAAAGCTCGCTGTGTAGGAAGCACTTACGAAGCCCTCGGGGGTCACATCGGTCGAGGCAAGACCGCCAGCCCTGTCGGCAGAGTCAACGAGCAGCCATGAGGGGCCGTTCTGCAGGAATCGGTCAATATGCGCATTCGAAGTGACAGGGGTAGGTGTGCAATCTGGCGGTGAGAACTCACGATCTGGTTGAGACGCTTCGCAGCACCAAGACCGGTCGGGCCGGCGCCGATAACCAAGACATCAACGTTACTGCAGAGGGGACGGTCAGCAGGAGTTCTTTCAATTGGAAGTCCCATGCATGCCGCAAGAGAGGCCGTGAGGTTCTGGAACGAGAACCAGCGATTCGGGGGTGCCAGAAAGGCAGAGAAGATACTCACATGTCAGCCATGGTGGGGGTTGTGGAAGTAATGATGATGCTACAACTTGGTACTAGAAGACGAGAAATGGCGCAGCAAGGCAATGCTCTCGTAGGTCTGGCGATGGCACAGCTCGCGAGATAGCAGCGGAGGGATATTCAAGAGGAATTGAGACTCGGGAGGAGGTGACGGAGTTGGCAGCAAAGAGAGGAGAAGAAGGGAGGTCGCGCGTGGCAGCAGTCGTGGCCGTTGCTGTAGATATGAGTTTCGACTGGTTCCAAAGAAAAGGGGACCGACTGCTGTGATGGAGGGGCCAAAATTATTACTTGGGACAGGGGTAATGGCGGGGCCCCCTGGTCATTGCTTTCGAGGTAGGTGAGGTGTGCTGGAGGTGCGGCAGACCTTTCCACCCTTCCTGTACCGCCGTAGGACGGTCGGGTCGGGAGCCGCAGGAACGGTGAGATGAGGCGTCGTGCTTATGGTGGTGGTGGTGGTGTTGGTGGTCGCCCGCTGACGGATGATAAGATGCCACCATGGCGAACCACCAGGCTGGGCATGGATGTTTGCTACGTTCACAGGTAGACACCTAAGGCAGGCATTCAAGCATCACCACGACACCAGCAACCATCTGTCCATAGAACTGGTGCACCGGCCGCATAGTAACTAAGCATGTTCTATTATAAGGTAACTAAAGGTAAGGTGAGGTGTCTAGGCAGACATCGATATGTGGACGGGATGCTTTTGTCAGGTGTTCTATCTGGGCAAGGCGAGGTGGTAAGTGATTGTGCGTGTGTCGTGCTAATTAGAGGCATCTTGAAATGTCTTGGCGGTGTCTAATGTACCTACTACCTATCTGTCTAGCTGTCTACCTGCCTACCTACACTTTGGGTAAGGTACTTACCTGAGTACCTAATTGTTTCCAGGGCACATTGCGACTGCCTACTTACCGACCTTACCTACCTTACCTACCTTGCCTGCATTGCACTGCAATTTGGACCGCGACGGGGAACGCAATGGCGAGGCCCGGCAGCAAGCTGTGTACCCATACCGGCCCCCTTGCGCTGCTTCCGCTTCCGCATCCGCATCCGCATCCGCCTCCCTTACTTATTATTATCCTCCTCTCTTTCAACCCTGCTCTGCCCTGTCGACAGCCACATGTGCCATGCAGCCGCGGACGAGGGCTGCAATGCGGTTGAAGAAGAAACAACCCAGAGACAGCGGCGATGCAGGTGTGCAAAAACAGCCACAGGTAATGTGTGTGTTTTGCAGTAAGGGGGTGCCGACAGATGCCAACCTTAGTAAGGTGAGTGACCAGTGTACACCCACAACAGTGGAGGCCGGAAGCTTGTCCAGCCAGCAACCACAATGACACCACGATTCCAGCTTCCCAATAGCGGCACTTACACTGTACCTTACCTAGGTAGGCAATGGAACTTGTAGGCCCACCTGTGGTTACAGACTTGCAACTGAGTGTCCGGTTGGTTTGAGGCGGCAAAGTATCCATCCGTGCCTTACCTTAGGTACATAGGTACCTGTGAGATGTCATGTAGGGTGGCTTGAGTAAACGACCTACATAGATGATACGTGAGGTGGGAAAAAAGAGAGAGAGGGAGAGAGAGAGGGGGAGGGGAAGGGAAGGGGAAGGAAAAAAAAAAAAAAAAAAAAAAAAAAAAAAAAAAAAAAAAGGGGGGGGGGGCTACTTAGAAAGACAGGAGAGGGGAAGGGAGAAGGAAAGGAGAACAAGACAAAAAGAAGTAAGAGGACGAGGGAGAGGAGAAGCACGGGTTGTCAATAGACCAGACAGACGCTTGGAAACAGAAACACCAGAATCTCTCAGTTGCATATGTGAAAGTCCATGGCGACCGTTCTCACCACGCTCACTCAGTCAACCAACTGTCAATTGTTCAATCCAGCATCATACCAGGTCGGCTTTTCTGGTGGGATGAGAACGGGTCCCTCCACTCGAGTGAGCTGCGGTCTGGTCCGGTCTGGTCTGGTCTTTTCCCTCTGGGCCGTCAGGAAACTGGGAATTGGAGATGCCTGTGGAGGCTGCTTGCCCTCGCTTCGACGCTTCCCCAAAGACTCGAGGACACGTTCCCAGAATTCCCGGGTTTCCTTGCCCCACGGTCCATAAACCACGTACGCACACACACCCGTCAACCCGTTCCCATTGCACTAGTAGGGGGGCGTGGAACCGAAGATTTCCTGCCTGTCCCCGTCCTCATCCCCGCCTCAGGTCCCAGTCCCAGTCTCGGCCTTCTCCTCCTACTCCTCATCAATTACCCTCACGGTCCATTGAATCAATGAGATGGCTGGTGGATTCATCATCTACACTCTACTAATATAGAGTAAACAACCTACCTACGCATCCCACGCATCGGGGGAAACAAAACACTCGCCCATACCGCACTGGGTGCCCGGATCACCATTCAATTTCGTTCGTCCATACCTAACTAATAAGTTGGTGTACATCCAGCCTTCCGGTTTCCGGCGTTGACATGAAGACAAACAGCCCCATGGCCAGTCATCATTATAATTGATGAAGCTCCAATCTGCCCTGATGCGGCATGCCCCGTCGCGTTGCACGCCTGCCCCTTCGTCCCGACCCTGACGTGACCTACCCAGGCAATCATTTTCTGTGACAGACCGCCAAGCCGATGGAAGGCAGCTGTTGACCGCCTCCTGGACAGCAGAGCCGTTGGCAAGAATTCCTGCACCAACCTCGAGGGAAAGGAAGGTATCAACGCAACCTGTGCAAGGTTCCTTGTCTTGCCGCTGTAAAAGCAAGGGACACGAGTGGTCCATCCCGTCGACATCCTTGACCCGTCCGCCCTCCATACCCAGCTTGTCATCCAACCATATTCTTTCAATCAACGACTCTGGCTATCGGTGCTCGTTACGGGGCAATGATTTGCTGTTGTAGATCTTGACTGCTCCTGAAGCCATCACCTACTAACTTGACCGCTGTCTCTGCAACTTGGTGCCGACACCGCTTCCCCGTTGACAGCAAGCGGCGTAATTCTCGTCTAAAACATCAAGACATATCATGCCTGTAGCTGTGCAGGAGTGGGTTTGTTGATGTGGCTTGCACCAATATTTTCTCATGTCCCGAGCCGAACCCACTGCCAATTTAAACTCACACGTTCTCTCGCCTCCATTTCCTAGTCTGGCAGCTGTTTTCCGGCATATCGCTCAGACTTGGTGGGAGCTACATCGCTGTCATGGTGTTTGCGTGTTTGCGTGTTTGCGCGTTTGCGTGTGCGTCGGTGCCTGCCTCTGCGTTCAGTGTTCGCCGCTAACGCTGCCGCTGTCGCCAGCGCTCAATACCCTACCTATCTTGAGGTAGGCACCTCACTTAAAGGTAAGGTGCCTTACCTAGGTTAGATACCCGAGACCTTACTGAACCAAGGACTGTTTGGCGCAACCGGTCGAAGGAGGTTTCTCTCGTTTTGGCTGTCCGGGACTTTAAGCAGTCCACGTCAACTTGTCTGTTTATCTTTTGCGTGCTAGAGAACCATCATGGTGACATGGAGCAACCCGCCGACCTTTCCTCTCTTCAGTTTTTTTTTTCTTTTTTCTTTCTTGGGCGCACGAGCAAGAGTGCGAGAAAGAGTCATCCATCCACAAAACAAGTTGTAACGACGCTGGAGGACGGGACCCTACCCGGCGCAATCTCTTAAGATTGAACGCAATCCCACCTTCACTGGCACTCTGCAGCTGACCATCGATCCAATGATGCAAACCAAGCTTGATTTGTTTGGTTGTTCAGACCACCAACCCCAGAGTCCAAGATCATCAGTCATGTGTAGCATTGGACGAGTGAACGCCGGCTTTGGTACCGTTTCGGTTTGGCGAGAAGTCGGCCATTCCTCCAGAGTACTGACTGAGTCGAGTACGCGGCCTTTGTTGACTTGAGTCGTTGACGAATTGATAGGACCGAAACAAGTTACGAATACATATTGCCGTTGGCGTCGGGACATCGGCCGCCAGTCAGACTGCCGGAGCCAAATGGAACGGCGGGTGCGCCGTTTGTGCTTTCTGTATGCTTCAGTCTCCCCGTCGCCTCTACCCGCACATTACCCAAGGAAGCCGAGTTCAGAGATCAGAGGTCCGGTATCTTAGATGAGGATGGTAGTTGGAAACTTGGAGCTCCAATCGCCTGCTCGGGACCGGGGGGAGAAGAAAAAAAGAGCCCATGTTCCATCTGCTCATTTTCATCAACCTCGTGCGTCGCCAATCAAGATATGGACAGGGATATCGTTGTCTCCCGCGTTGGTGCAATGTGGTCTGCATCTCGCCTCTCGGCAAGAGATCGTCGCTCGAGAAATTGATTTCGGCCTTTCTTATTTTCTGCTTGCTCGTTGCGCCATGCCTGGGCTTGTCTTGCCGTTCCGTGCCATGCCCATCCCCCCACGAGGGCAAAGGAGAGGGCGAGGGCGAGGGCGAGGTCGAGGACCAGGGCGGGCGGTTGAGCTTGTTGGTGAAATGAGCAAGGGTAATTCACTGACAACAGGGGTAGTGACACTCGGGCCAGATGCCATGGTTTGAGTGTCTGGCAATCTACAACAAGACAAACTTCCCGCCTTTGTCCTCCGTCAGTCAGATCCTGACCGTTGTCGTCACCGCTGGGTCTCAGTTGGAATGTTGATGGAGTACGCGGTATCCGTAGACCGCGTCAATTTCGACCCGTCGGTAGTTGTTACAAACAGACGCCGTCCTGGAGCCCCTGCTGCCTCTTTGCGCTGGTGATTGACATTTGCATCCCAATGCGGGATTGCCCCTGCCGCTAACCTGCGGAGCAGAGTAGCAAATGAGGCTGTGAGGGCCGATCACCAAGATACTAACGAGCCCATCGGCCCGTCAGTGGTGGTGCTGGTGGTAGGTGTTGAGTACTAATGAGAGAAATCAGAGTTGAGTTGAGTAGCCTGCAGTTGGCGAACCTTGGTACGGACATGCAGTACCCAGCGGCAGTCAGTACTCAGTACAGAGTACGGATAGGCATGTTTGTGAGCGTGCGTGTCTTCCCCACTGCGGCGAGGAAGTTCTGTCGAATGACGGCCGATTCCCGGAACGAGACAATTGTTCGAGAGGCCAGCCCGGCATCCTTGCAAGGATAAGGGCTCCATCTCATCAAGACTCTGAAACAGACAAACTGGATCTCTCTTGTAGATCGTTCGGGTCGGTTTGACGCGCCGCATGAACCTCGACTTGGTCAGCCACTGATTCAGGACGCATTCCAAACAGCCATTTCTATTAACAGTAGCATCAGCTGAAGAATATGGCCGAGACGTATGCTGACAGAATGCTTGGTGTCGAAGTCGTAACTTGTAAGCCCTTCTGTGGTTGCAAAGGAGGATTGATCGGGTATTATGCAGACTTTCGTCCGATGACCGAGATACAGGTTGACGCTTAAACCTGTCCTTCAGAGGGATACTTAGTCATTGTACCTGCTACGGTCAATAGAACGCTGGAAGTGCAACCTATTAGTACTATACTCGACAATCGATGTCGATTCAGCAAGATCCGATGATGTTGACGACCGCTGACTTGCATATCTCTCCAAATCGTGCTCTACAATTTAGAGACGCAGCCAGCGACAGTTGCAAGGCAGGCAATGGATGCAGGCAGCTCCCACTGCAGTGACCCGAATTGCATGCCACGCGCCACGGGTGGGTTATGGCCCAGTGGTATACGCACAACGGCATGGCTTGATGCGGCGAGTGTGGCAGCCACGCAAGGCCCGTTCGGAGTAAGGCTGAAGTGAGACCTGGCCGAAGACGGGAGATGGAATGAACCTTTCACGGGCCCGAGAGTCTCGGGCGATGACACTTGGAAAGGGAAGATGGAGCCCTACGAATGAAGGCGGCAGCCTCAAAGTATCCCGGGACCGTGATCCAAGCGGCCGGTGCGCACGATCTGGTGTCTGCGAGAACCAAGAGGGGTCGTTGAGGCAGTCGAAGGAGCCAGGCGGGTGCGGCGTGCGAGGTCGTTGACGGCATCCCATCTACGTATTCTTACTTTAAGTAAGGCGGCAGCTGTGCCGGGGGAGGGCCTGAAGCATCGTACACCAACCCTCGTCCCGGCAGCCGTTTCCCGGAACGTCATTGCCACTATCGACGCGTTCAGCCAGATGCCTCACGGAATCGGTCCGCAAAGGAAGGGTCTCGTCGAAGGAGCTTCAGCATCATAATCAGCACCTCGCATTTGGCTGGCGTTGATATCAGGCAGGCAGGACGTCAAGGGTCCCACCCAGTCACGACTCGTGGGAGTCGCTGGCGATCATGAATGCCACTGGGACGGCCTGTCATTGTCTGTCATGAAATTGGAGAATTGCCAGTCACAGGTAAGGTACGGCGAGCCTCAACCTCGGCCGCGAGCATCAGATTAACTCTCCTTGCCGCCACAGCGACTCCCTGTAACCAGTAGGCAAAGCAAGCGCAGGTCTGGAGTTGATTGAGTCCGCACCTTGCGTTAGTCTTGCCACAGCTGCAGCAGCTCGAATGTAGCCAAAATAGGTTCGGAGCAATTACGGGCGAGGGTTTCTTTTCTTCGCTGGCCCTTCTAGCTTATTTTTGTTCGGCCGTTTGCTGGTGATACGGATAGGTAGGTATTTGACGGCCATGGATCTCGATAAGACCTGGCTCGGCCGGGAACGAAACGGGATCTCTGTCAGGCTAGAGAGATTGGGAGAATAGACAACATTACCAGCCGCACGAGGTGGAAGGCAATTTCTTGGGCCGGGCTCTGTTTGTTTGCCGATGCAGGCATTGTTCAACCATGCCACGTTCACGTCCACAGCCGCGGCGACATGAGGCGAGGCGACGCCGGGGAGAGGCTCCTTTGAGAGGCGAAACCACATGTGCGGGCCGCTGCTACCATCCAGTCATCAAAGACATCTATGCGAAAGGCGCAGAGGGGTCGATGAGCGTCCATGTTCTTCCGACCTTCCAAGTTCCTGTGTTTTATCATGTAAAGTAATATCACGGGGGGTTGACTTAGTGGGACTGTAGATGAAGAGGTGGTGAAATGCCAAGGACCAGAACGTGGGTGGGCAGGCAGAGCTTGATTTGCGGCCCCTATCCAAGATTGGCAGCACTAATATTAGGCCCATTGCAGCCCCTGAGAGGGTGGCGTACCACGGTGGTCCCCTCAGAGTGGCTCATGTACCAGATACATTCGGCCAGCGCTCCGGCTGGCAATACTTGCGGCCTGTCGGGGGCTCTCAGGGCCCACTCCGTCAAGTATCGGTGACTGTGCATCGATGCAGGTCGGCAGGTGCCTCTACTGGGTCCATTGTCTGTCGCATCCTGGATTGGGCGGGCTTCATCGCGTCAACGTGAACCTCAATTTCCAGAACCAGACCGTGTTCTCTGCCAGAGCAACAGGAGAAGGTCGCCTCTTCCCAGCTATCCCAGAACCTGGTCAATCAGTTCGAGTGCAGGTACCTCACAAGCAGGCAGGAAGGGTAAAGGAATGATTGTCCCTCTCGTCCCCCTTCCCTTCCCCTCTTCTTCCTGGGTGGTACTTTTTATTTTTATTTTATTTTAATAATTGCCGACACATAGGTATCTATCTTGCTGCACCTGCACCAACCCCGACTAAGCCTCCCACACACCCCTCCCACTCTCCTCCTTTCCCCCCCTCTCCCCTTCCCGGAGGACAAGGACCAAACACGTAGAGGCGAACCAAGGCGAAGGGGGAAAAAAAACCTCTTCACCCTCAAGCAGCCTCCTTTTTAAACTCGATCCCTCAGAGTCCCGCACTACCAAAGCCTTCTCTTCTGGTTACCTTCTTCGATTCTTCCCTAGCTACCACCAGTTGCAACCCAAAGCCGTGCTTAGCCAAGGTTTAGTCGCGGCTCAGGCCAGAAACCGGTGTCTGTTACCATTTACCCCTGGGACCCCCGAATTGCATATTGTTAAAGTACCTGTCGCTACCCCACGACACCTTTAACGAGTGCTTGGCCGTCCCGTCCGCTCGCTCGCTCTCGTTTTGCGCGTCCTGTCCTTTTTTTTTGGGGGGGGGGCATCTGAGCTGTATCAAATTGCTCCGCCAACACCAACATCACCGCCCTCACCACCTTCACCACCCTCGACCCTCCATCTTAGCCTCAGACGTCCTCCTCATCACCGTGTCCTCTCTCCCACCACACCGCATCACCGTACCGACACAATGGGCGCCGACGAGAAGACGCGCGTCTCGGGTGAGGTCCCTCGTGGAGAAAACGGCTCTATCTTGCCCACGACGAACCCAGACCTTGAGAAGTCCCAGCCTCCCAAGGCTGCCATTCACCCTGCGCTATACGTCATGTAAGAAGGAACCAAATAATTGCTTAGTTCAAAGTAGTGGCCCTTCGCAAAGTTTTGCTGACTTGGAATCCCAGCGTCTGGATCTCTCTGTCCTCCTCCGTTATTCTCTTCAACAAATGGATTCTCGACACCCTCAATTTCCGTAAGCCAGATTCCTCTGACAAGCGATCACCGCCGACAAGGCTAATCGAGCACAGGTTACCCGGTTATCCTGACGACCTACCACTTGACCTTCGCGACCATTATGACCCAGATTCTCGCGCGCTGGACTACTGTTCTCGACGGACGCAAGTCGGTTAAGATGACTGGTCGTGTCTACATGCGGGCCATCGTGCCTATTGGCGTGTTCTTCAGCTTGAGCTTGATATGTGGCAACCTGACCTACCTGTATCTCTCTGTTGCCTTCATCCAAATGCTCAAAGTAGGAACTCCATGACCCGACATTCAACACCCAACCGCTAACAATCATAGGCCACCACACCCGTCGCCGTTCTGTTGTCTGGATGGGCCCTCGGTGTCTCCCAGCCCAACCTCAAGGTTTTCCTTAACGTCTCCATCATCGTTGTCGGTGTCATTATTGCCTCGATGGGAGAGATTAAGTTCGTTTGGATCGGTGTCATTTACCAGATTGGTGGTGTCATCTTCGAGGCCCTGCGGCTCACCATGGTCCAGCGCCTGCTCAGCTCTGCCGACTTCAAGATGGACCCCCTCGTGTCTGTCTACTACTTCGCTCCCGTCTGTGCTGTCATGAACTTGGCTGTTGCCCTCGTATGGGAAATTCCCAAGGTCAGCATGGAACAGGTCTACAACGTCGGACTCTTCACCTTCTTCCTGAACGGACTCTGTGCCTTCTTGTTGAACGTTTCCGTCGTTTTCTTGGTAAGTGTTTGTGCACAGCAAGGAAACATTCACGTGCTTACCATAGTCAACAGATCGGCAAGACCTCTTCTTTGGTCCTGACCCTCTGCGGTGTTCTCAAGGACGTAATGCTCGTCGTTGCGTCAATGATGATTTGGGGCACGCAGGTTACTGGTTTGCAGTTCTTCGGCTACAGCATCGCCCTTGGAGGCATGGTCTACTACAAGCTCGGCTACGAGCAAATCAAGGGCTACATGGGCGAGGCCGGCCGCCAGTGGGCCGACTTCGGCCAGCGCAAGCCCATCTTGCGCAAGCTTAGCATCATCGTGCTCTCTGCTTTCGTCCTCTTCACGCTGCTTGGGGGCCTGGCACCCACATACGCTCCCGAGTACGACCCCCACAACCTGATCAACGAAGTCAACAGCCATTTCGGCAGCAGCAGGGCATAGGCTACAGGATAGACGCAATTTCCTTGGCCTACGATTTCCTACTTGTAAGCGTAGAGATGTGACGATACCAGATTCTCTTCCGCGACGAAATTACCCTGTTCAGAGTACATATTACGAGCTTCTCTTCATCCTGCGCCCATTGACCCCATTTCTTTTTAATCCGGAGGAGATCGGAACGTTTGTTTGGGAAACTACCCCGTGTACAGCTATAGAGCAAAGGCGCAGAGCGCAGAGGGTCTAGGTTGCATGGGTCGCATCATGAAGTTCTAATCTGATGTACTCTAGACGGCGAAGGATATAGACATGTACGTACGCAATGATACAAAAACTTGAACCAAAATGTCTAGGGCATCTACATGATGCAGTGTGCATGCCGAGGCGCAATATGCTGGTGGTATGCATTAAGAAGCCCAAGTTGGAGTGTTGTAAACCGACTGCTGATTTTCCCCCACTTTTGGTTTGCACTCAAAAGCTCATAGAGTCAATAAAAGTACAAGGTAGAAATAGCCACGACGTTGAAGATGATGATAAGAGATGGTGACGACGACTGCAGAGACGGTAGGGCCACACAAAGTATGTGTGGTTGCTTCAGCACAGTCATGCTGAGGTGGCCTCTTTGAAGGGGTTCGATATTCTACGGCGAATGCTGCTCCGTTAAATATGGCATGGAGCTGTACCCAAAATCCCGTCTTGCATCAAGCCTATGCAAGCTTTCGCCGTGCTCATGCCGCGGCTTGCTGCAAACCATTGGAACACACGAGAGGTCGACCTTGAGCTACCGAGACAGTGGGATCGGTTGCCAAGTGCGTGATGAACCCCATTCACGAACGATGAGAGACTGAATTTGGCTTGCATGAGGTGTTCATTTTCATTGATCGTGGCCGTCTCCCACGGCCGAGGGCTGAATTGTGCCCATCAGTCATCAAAGACCTTTCTATCACTCTCTTCGGTCACAGTAACTCAATCCACACTTTTGGAGGTATCACAGGCAAATGTCTTGATTTCAATGGTTTCTCATTGGGAGCCCTTAAACCGAGGACCTCAGATGCCAATTGATGCTCTTTACAAGCCAGCCCAACTCCCCGACCTGTTGACGATTGCAGAAACGGATTCCCTTTTTAAAATCCTATTGCGAGTTAGCTAGGTGCTCATGCGCATTTGTCACCCTTGAACCGAGGCGATGCCATGCACAATGCCCTTGACGGACGGTAAGGTATCACATACTCAGAGGCGTGAAGAACCATCTGTTCTTGCCGCTCGTGTAACGCTCCTCCAGAACCTTCTTCACCGTCTTCTTGGCGTCCTCACGCTGGGTGACCTCCTTGAAGGTGTCGTTGGAGACGACGCCCTTGAGGCCCTCAAGCTCAAGAGTGTAGCGAGTGGGCATCAAGTGGTTGTAGTTGACAAGCTTGACGAAGGGCTTGATCTTGTTGCGCTTCTCTTGGCGGGTCTTGGACATGCGGCGGGTGATCTTAGAAGGGTAGCGCTCGATTCCGGCGACGAGGGCGTGGCCGAAGGGGTGAGCCTTGTTGCCGGAGTCGACAGGCTGGATGATGACGACCTAAAAATAAATCGGACGTCAGTACTGTCTGGTCTCGTATCCACGTTGAACAGCAATTTCTCCCAGTCGGGCGGTATTGGAAATTTCAGCGTCGTCGTCGGGGTCGTCGAATGAACTTTGATCGATCGCAGTCCTCCTCTTTCGTTTCGTCTTCGCGATGCACATCCCCCACCCAGTACCTCGTATCTTCGTCCGGCGACGTGAAATTTCCATCCCCCTCGACAGGAGGGATTGCGTGCGCTGCTCGCAGATATTCGACTGAGTTCGTACCTTCTTGCCGGCGTAGCGGCCGTGGGTGATGATGGCGACTCTGCCGACCTTAAGGAACTTCATGGTGACCTGCGTTGTCGGGGCTTTGGGCGTGCTGAGGTGAGATTGTCGACGGACCGCTTGCCTACGAAATGTTCGTTGTAGCGCGAAATTGAAATTTCGACTGCGACGTGTGGGTGATTTTCGACCTAAAGGCACGTGCTTAATCATGTGACTACCAAGCCTCTTCCTTCAGGCTGTCCCGTCCCACCCCACCCGCCGCTATCGTGTCCGAGCGTCTGTGCTGTCTCTGTAAGGCAATACCTAAGTAGGTAGGTAGGTACCTGGGCAGGGCGCCTCGGGTCGGCGTTGTTCGCACCAGTTCCCGAGGCTCGATAACGACGACATACTACATTTCTACTCGCACTCTTTCCACACTAAAGCTCAAGGCGATCCCTTCTTGCACACAATGGCCGCCCCTCCAGCCTATATTATCTCAAAGGTCGCAGACCCCGTCTTCGCACTGGTCATTGGTCTTGGTGCTGCTGCCACGCGAATCAATCGTGAGGAAAAAGATAAAGGCAGGACGACTCAGGAGACTATCGCCGCTGCCCAGAGGCATGTTATTCCGTACTGCTGAATAAAATAGCTTCGGCCTCTCTTCGTGGACTGGACTGACCCGAGCATGTGTCACACAGGCGAATAAGAACCTCAAAGTTTTCCTCTTGAATCTGGATTTCTGCATATCACGACGAGAGCTCAAGGGAAAAAACGCGATGCACAGCAGTACAACATGGTTCATGGAGACGCGGTCTCTCGCGGTCTATATCTGTGTATCTTTAATAACCGAATGAAGGGCCGTACTCCTTCTTCATCGCCTCTCGGACCATCTGGCCACACAGCTTCGCCGTTGGGTTTGTGCTGACTGCCAAACCTTTGGCTATGTCATTCCCATACCTGCCGCCCAAAGCAAAGTCGCGCGACGCCGCCTCTTCGAATTCAAGTTTGCTCCAGTTACTCTCACGTCTTTCCTCATCCACTCGCACCTTGAAGCGGGGCACCAGCTTTGCGGTCATGTGGTATATGGCTGCTCGCTGTGTATAGGCAAGAGACAAGGTCTTAGCCGCTTGGGGCGACATGGCGCCGTAAATTGTACGGGGTGTCAGAAGCACGATGGATCTCTCAATGTCTTCCAGGGCGACCTTGGCTTGGAGGCTCATTTCAGCAACGTCAGGATGCTCAACAAGCCGCTGACTGGTTGCAGGCGCCTCTGCCAGTAGCAATGTGTCCCCATAAAGGCGTCGAAGTGCCTGCACACGGTTGTTTCTGGCGCT
The DNA here is from genome assembly GCF_013390185.1 of Colletotrichum aenigma. Lineage (NCBI taxonomy): Eukaryota > Fungi > Ascomycota > Sordariomycetes > Glomerellales > Glomerellaceae > Colletotrichum > Colletotrichum aenigma. The sequence goes on from NW_023500908.1 coordinate 4,085,948, forward strand.
GGCATAGTTGGGGTACTCGGAGATGAAACCCTCCAGCTTCGATAAGAGGGCCCTGTACTCCTGGACTGGCTCAATCGCCGTCTTTGGTCTCAAGCCAGCCAATTGGAGCTCCAGCTGCTGCATAGACAGGACAATCTCCCTCTCTTTCTGGATGACACGCTCGTAGACGGATGTGTCGGTGATTTGAGGGTCGCGAGGAAGCGACGGATCGAGCAGGATGTTGGCTGAGGGATCGGATTCAGGATCTTTGATCTTGTCGAGCACATTGACGTCGTGCTGGCTCAATCCCACGACCGCCATGGTTTCGGTATTTGTTGAAAGGTAGCTATCAATCCCGAAGTATGCCGTTCGTCTTTCTCTTGGAGGGCTGGCTCAGAATAAGTTGATAACCTGTTATTGGGAGAGGGTTCTCCGAATGGCCGACTGTTTTTGAACCGCGCACTGGAAATACTTGACAATTTGCGCGGCGACTCTAGGAGACTTATCAGACAATGTTGCTGGAGCGGATGCAGCGGGTAACCGAAGCGCGTCTGAACATTCCGCACACTAACGGCTATGGAAGGGTTTCAAAGGAGAAGCGATAAGCAATGCCGTCATTTGTAGTGGGTAACGCGCGCCCGCACGCACACACACATTGTACCATCCCTCGGTTTACCAGAGAGTGACGGAAACAGCGGCTGCGATTGCTACAGCTCTGACATCCTTTGTTCTTGGGCAAGGAGGCAAGTACCAGTTGGGATAGCGGGCATAGCCTGGAGCATCCGAAGCATGGTGGGGATCGTCAAGCCGCGCCGCGCCCATGGTCCGGCCAGGGACGGCTTATCTCGGCTGACCACGGCCATCTGCTCGGCCGGCGAGTTTCCGCTCGCGATTACATCTCAACATGCACGGTTCTGCTCAACCCGCCGCCAACCTCTCCTTCCACTTTCGGCACCATCTGCTAAGGATCGAGGCGAGACCAGGATGACGCCCAGCACGAATGTGTGCCGGGTCAGACATTGTATCAGAGGAGACCCGACCCCGAAACTAGCCACTAACAGGCGTTGGATTTGCTGCATTTGGAGCCGCCCAGTATGCGCCGTGGAATGCAAGGCAACACAATATCCCGGTGCTTGTGAGCGGAAGTCCGTCCTTGGGATACTGTTTAAGGTTCATCAAATATACCCTGTTTCCAAGTACTTATATGGAAGACGGTGTGCCAGGCACAACCAAATCCATTCCCTTTCGCTCCCTCACACCGACGTCCGTTGCCAACATAGGATCGATTCAGAAGATCTCATCACACGAATCAGCATCCATTCATATTTACACTCGTGACATTAGGTCTCCTCCCCCCCGAAAACTGCTGAGTGTCAATGTCCCCTTCTGCAATCACAGACTCCCCGCTACAGACCGCCGCCTATCCGGCATCGACTGACCTCGGCGATGGCCTTGCAGTGCAGCATCCGCCGCCCAACTTCCGGGGCTACGACCACGTAACCTGGTGGGTGGGCAATGCGAAGCAGGCTGCTTCTTACTACAATAACCTCTTTGGGTTCAAGACCGTCGCGTACAAGGGACTCGAGACTGGCAGCAGGTACATCTCATCATACGCCATCGCCAACAACGACGTCCGCTTCGTCTTCACATCCCCCGTGAGGTCTTCCGCCCACCTGCCCGAGGATGAGCCCATCTCTGACGCGGAGCGCAAGCTCCTGCGTGAGATTCATGCCCACCTCGAAAAGCATGGCGACGCCGTGAAGGACGTCGCTTTTGCGGTCGACAACGTCGAGGGCGTGTACAACAAAGCTGTCCAGGAAGGCGCTCAGTCGATCCAGCCCCCTATCGTCCTTGCCGACCCTGACCATGGCGATGTGTTGACGGCCGTCATCTGCACCTACGGCGATACCACCCACACCCTTATTTCTAGGGGTAACTACAAGGGACCATTCCTTCCTGGCTTCCGCGCCGCAAAGCCATCGACTTCCTCCATTACCCTACCTGTGGCCCCCTTGGCCCGCATCGACCACTGCGTTGGCAAGCAACCAGTCCTGGAATGAAATGGTCACAGCGTGTGCCTTTTATGAGCAATGCCTTTCCTTCCACCGCTTCTGGTCTGTGGACGACTCTCAGATTTGCACAGAATTCTCCGCTTTGAACTCCATCGTAATGTCGTCAGCCAACAACCTCGTCAAAATGCCCATCAACGAGCCGGCTCCCGGCAAGAAGAAATCGCAAATTGAGGAATACGTCGTGTTCAATTCGGGGCCAGGTGTGCAACACATTGCCCTACTTACTCCGAACATCATCGAAACCGTGTCAGCAATGCGTGCCCGCGGTGTAGAGTTCATCGCCGTTCCTTCCACATATTACGATACCATGCGCCATCGACTCAAGACGGAGAAACGTAACTGGGAGCTCAAAGAGGACCTGGCCACCATCGAGGCCCTCAACATTCTCATCGACTACGACGAGCAGGGCTACCTATTGCAATTATTCACCAAGCCGCTGATGGATCGGCCTACTGTCTTCATTGAGATCATTCAGCGCAACCACTTTGAGGGCTTCGGCGCCGGTAACTTCAAAAGTCTGTTCGAAGCAATTGAGCGCGAGCAGGCCGAGCGTGGCAACTTGTAAAGCATGCTGCGTTGGCGCGGAACACCCTGCCTGTCGCAGCACAACAAGGCAGGGGATTATTTCGAGCCGCTAGGACTGAAATCCACAAATAAGGAGGTGATGGCATTTCTTCATCAGCTAAGCAAAGTGGTATAGGCTTATTATTAAATCTTTGCCGGATCGTATCCGTTGCACCTTCATCCGTTCTCTCGTATCCTGTGCCAATCCTCAAGTACTATCGTGATACCTTCTCATGCGTCGACAGCCATTGCCGTCCCGTTTATCTGATACTCATGTACTCCATTGGTCGCAATAACATCATCCATCCTCGCTCCACGGGTTCCACTTTGACAGCCGGGGCAATTATGGATAACCTCATGAGCGTATACATCGCAGTCGATGCAGAAGTGGCTGTTGCACACAGTGCAGGCATATCGACCGCTTTCGCTGACCCCTTTTAGCTCAGATGGTGCCACTGGGGTCGGAGCCATTGGCGCTGTTGTAGTCACCCCGTCATTGTCGTTCGCTTTTTCCTTGTCCCTCTTCTTGGAGGCCCTAGGCGGTTCTGGGAAGGCCGTGAGACAGGAGTAGCAGGCCTTGGAACTTCCGGCCTTGGCCCAGGGTACCTCGACCCAGTTTCGAAGTGGGAATAGATGATGGTACGAGCGAGCGAGGTGGGTGGATAAGATTAGTGTCAGACCGCACGCTGGGCATTCGATGGGTAGACGACACACACGGGTGCTGCAACGAGTGCAGAGGTAGCCTTCACGAGCGGGCTTGTTGTGGCAAGCGCAAATGGCGGTGGCTTCACCCCGAACGAGTGTTCTTGATGGAAAACCCATCATGAGCAAGGATGCAGTGCTCTGCGCAGCGGTGCGGGTGACGGGCGGGGTGGTGGCAGCGAGGAGTAGATCTCTGAAGTGGGCATCGTTCATACAAACACTATACTGAGTGTCATCACCAGAGTTTGTCCGGCTGCAAAGCTCGGCACAGATGGCAACCTGCGCGGCAAGACCGACGACAGAGACGCGGATGCGATCGGTTATAAGAGAAGATATCGTTTCGTGAATGTCAGCAGGATCGGAGGAGAGCAGAGCGCCAAAAACCACGAGCACCTCGCGGGTGCCATGCGAAGGGGCGTGACTATGATTCAGCCAGTCAGTGGATGTTCCAAAACAGAAGAGCGGGAGGAGTTTGCACGTACAAAAGTGCACCGCGACACATCTCAAGGGCGTTCTGTAAGCTGGGGTTGCCTGATGGGTCTTGCCCCTCGAAGGACTTAAGCTTCTCAAGGTGGTCGGTGGGGTTGCCACTCATGTCGCTGATTCTAAGAGCAACACCATCTCGCATCCCAATGATTCCAAGTTGAGAGATAGGGTTCTGCTCGAAGTACTCTTTGACGAAATCTGCCGCGTATGCCCAAGTGACGCGGTAGCGATTGGGTAGCATATCCTTCTCTGTCATGGCGAATGACATGTCCAATACGAGTACCAAATGCCGAATAATTCCTCGCTGGAGCGGCGTCGTATCTTTGAGCAACCTCCTTCTCTTTTCAGCCTCAAGACTTGCACCAACCGCCAGGCTGCCGTCGGCGCCCTCTGTAACTTCCTCCCAGCTGCGCTTGACGTCCTCCCACCGCGCCTTGGAGTGCCCACTCTTGCCTTTCTTGCCACGCGCTTTCCCGGATTTTCCGCCTGCGCCGTTGCCGTTGGTTACTCGATGATCGTGGAGATCGTCATCGGACATGTCCTCGACGTACTCGCCGTCGGAGTCGGCCATGATAAGTGGCGTCGGTCGGGATCGCTAGACGGAGAGATGTTTGGGTCGTTTCGGGGTGCGTGTGAGCTAGTGGATTTGTATTGGTTATTCTCATAGAGATTTCGGGGTCGATCCTAGCGTTTGTTTGAAAGGCGAGTACGAATGCTGCACTTTTTCGCGAGTTGTCGTTGTTGGATGAATGAGCAAACAGGGTCGCAAGGCTGTAGCGGAGAAGATCGCAGCCTCGTAGTCTAGTCCCTGTGCTGACCCCAACAGCCAATAAAAGCTGGCCTGGTGCACGACCCTTGCCAGCTTGCTTCACATACCCGAATTCCATTCCATGTTGGCGACCCTCAGCAGAGACGTGATTTAAACCACTAGTGAATTCAGTGTTTTCCTTCGCATCCGTAATCATTCTTCTACTGCTTTGCATCTGCGCCTATTATAGGTCTCTTGTGTTGTCTGCCCACTGCTGCCGGAATTAGGCACGTAATGATTCCTAGGTGCCAATCTTCGTCGACGGGGCTTCCATCTACAAAGTAGATAGTGCAAACGACATCGTCACAAGTCACTCCCGGTCTAACATGGAAAGTGTTCCGACATGCTTCAATATGTCAATTCAATCATTCGACCTCTTATACATTAGTCGCTTCGTCAGGGTATAACTGCGTAAAATATCAAAGGCCATGCGCTGTACAGTAATCGACAGGCGGGGGGGCGTCCGTCATTATACATCCAAGCAAGACTAGGGGAAACCACTTTTACAACCACCCTACTGCCATCTTCGCACGCAGCTCGAGAAGACGCCGTTCACTACTCTCATGGCAGCGCATCAGGCAGCCGATCTGCCTAGCACTGTGTCCAAACTCCGTCGATGGTTGGGGAATCGAATAAAAAAAAAAAAAAAACCAAACCGCCATGCGTGTCTCATGCCTTCAAATCAAATGATCGTGCGAATAGTCTGCCCTCAATGGTCATTCGTGAAAGAGTGTCTGGAAAAGTGTGCCCAAGAACCCGATGGGTTGTCTCTCCATGATCATGACCGTATCGCGGTCTGATCTTGTGCTGTCGTTTCCCAATAGTTCCTTCGGTGCGTTGTCTCCCGAACTTTGGGAACCACCAACGTGCCTGGTCCCCGCCTCGACGCCAGAGAGCTATGGATATCTTAGTTGGTAGGCTGAGATGCGGCGGGATTCTGAGGCAATCTTCGAGTCGCAATATCCGTGGTGGGCATTGTCATTGGGGTGAGTGACCGTCGGGTTGCTATAACATCGTTAAGGCCCATCTATGCCGGGCCCCTCTCTCAACACAGTTCGTATTTTCCATTAGGAAGATGGCGATGAAGCTCGAGGCCCTCGGCTCCTTCTTGACCTGTCAATGAGTGTCCCTTATCTCTGCTCTAAGGGTATGCGTTTCCGACAGGCATTGGCCAGTCGTCTTCGGTGATGCTGGACCAGAAGATCCACACCGTCACGACGGCCAAAAGGGTGAAGAGCGTTTCGAAGAGGGCGCCGTCAATCTTGCCCGAAGTGCCGTTGCAGATATGGGAGCTGACAACGTAGTTGAAGATTTGGCCGATGGCGAATAGCAACAAGGCAGCCGTCAGGTAGATCATAGGTCGCATCTCGCCGAGGATGCGAACGACGAGTATGGCCTCAAGAACGAAGAAGGCGACGAGAAAGACGAGAGGTGCCAATTGATACAGAATGTAGAGAGCAATGTGGCGGTTGGGGGGCGACTGATAAGACGAGTCCCAGTATCCGGTCCAGTGGAAACCAGTGTCGAGTGTGATGTATAACGTGCCGCCGAAGAGTATGAAGGCGGAACCAAGGATGAGACCCATAGACAACGGGGTTCCATCGTCGACGATCTGGTAGCCAACAACAGCATTGAGCATTAATATCCAAGTGGCCGCAATTATCATGCCAATGTGAATGCCAGTGAATGCCTTGGCATGTGTTAGCTTACGCACCTCACCGTAGAAGATTTGGCCGTAACACTTACGATTCGAACATTATCAGCCAGAGGAAAGTCTCCAACGGTGAAAATCTCGCATAGTTGTAGGATACCAAATGCGACCAGGAACAGTTGCATTTCCCTAAGTGGTAAATCAGTACTTTTGGTTGCCAAAACGGAGCACAAGCGCGATGCGCAAACGCTGCTGGAAGCTTACCTCCGGCCGACAGCAGCCTTTTTCCGCTCTGATCTGAAATACAAATAACCAGCCGTGAGGATGGCGATGAAGCAAAGCAAAATAGAGCCTAGGTTGCCCAGCTTGTGACCGCCACTAAGAGGAATTCCTGTCAATTGGCAACCGCCCCATGGTCCGTCCTGGCTGTGATTGTCGGAAAGCACCTAAACATGTCGTGTCAGACTGTCAACGCACGCCGTGTCAGGGATGGAGGCACAAGCTGTGGTACTACACACATTGCAGACGGGCAGCGTTGAATCCCGGCAAAAGTTCTGTGGAAATGGTCAGCATAAGCGGGAAGTCAGACTGTTCAAAATGCCACCATGCCCGGCAGAAAGCTATCATTCAATGGACGGAACCTACATAGAAGTTGCCGAATTGTGTCGAACCCATTGTGATGGACGTTTGCGGCTGGGTTCAAAGGCTGAAATGCCAGTGATTTGAACTTTGTTTTCCTTTCGACACAACGGTTCGCCGACCGAGTCGCGTTGCGGTCAAACAGTGGCTTCGATGTTTCGATGAGGCGGCTTTTGGAGCTAGTATTAGGGCTGTGTTGCAAACTTGGTCATGAAGCGTCGGACGAGGTCGAGAACGGCAAATGGTAACGTCGGTCGCAGTGCAGCCCGATCCTCCAGGATTGTATAAAAAGATATCTGAGGAATGTTGATTCAGTCTTTGTACTGTTGGGTGGTCGGTGGTGGTAGTGGTGGTTGTGGATTCTTCCTGGTTTCGCAGTCCCGTATTAAATTCTTCACTTCAAGGCGATGCGACGACTTTCCCCCTCTTAACACGACACTCGCGGTGCGCTCTCTCTCTCTTTCTCCCTCGTTCTGCCTTTTACCAAGCCGTCGATGAAAGTAGAGGGTAAGCAAGAGTCCTAGACGAGCCCGATACAACGCAAGGCGGATGGGCGGGGGTGTTGGGTCGATGTTGCGAAGGCGACGGTAAACGCGAAGTAGTGGCGAGTGCACTTCAGTGGTGGTCCAAGACGGACAGGCAGAGGTATGCAAACCGGGTGCAGCAGGCGCAAAGGACGGGACGGAAAAGGCGCAGGAAAGAACAGTAAAAGCGGCCGCAGTGGGCAGCGGGACAATATAAGCCAACCTTGGAACTTGGTAGGGAGTGGAGGCCTTTGGAACACCTGGTCGTGGTACGGGTTCTCTTCCAGTAACAGCGCCGGGATGCTAAGGCAGGAACAGGGACTGGAGCGACTGGCCGAGGGGCCTGCCCTTGCAACCTTCGACGCCCTGCCATGCGACGAGCAATTGACCTCAGCCGTAGAAGATTCACGAGGAGGATGAGAGGGTGAGAGAGACATGGAAAGACGCGGAGGAGGGTGGGCAGGCACGTTGCGACATGGTACGTGCCCCAAGATACAGGGCATGGCGCATCAAACTGGAAAGAGACGAGGGTAATAAAACGGATCCCCCGCCTGATGACGCTAGACCTACTGGCGCTCCCGACGAGCGGCTGCACGCGTCATGATTGGACGATGCATCTTTGGGACGACGGCCTTCCAAGCATGCGAACACGATTGGTGGGGTCTTTCCCAAAAGTGTAATTTGGCGACCCCGGCGACCCTGTGAACCCTGTGTGAAGCTTCTTCCCTTTTTTTTTTTTTTTTTTCTCCCTCTCTCTTTGGTGCTGTTCTCCTCTTCCTCTTGAACTCCTCTCTCTGCTGTCGTCGCGCCCCGTGTCTGTCTCCCGGCAAAACTCAAGGATATCGTTGATGCGCCGCTAGCCCTGGAAAGTAGTGTGTACTCTTCCCTTCTTCCCGTGCTCTTTTTATATCGGTACTGTGTTCTGCCGTCTATCGCTCATCATGGATCTGTGACTGGCGCTGGTAGGGGCAACGGTGCAATTAAGGTGCTGCAAAAGACGATGCTCGTCCGATGTTGCTGGATGAATGAGGAGCATACAGCAAGTGGTTGACAACTTCTATGTATCTGAGGTGCAGCTTGAGCGTCATGACGAGACTCTCCCCCCACCACCTCGGAACCAACCTCAGCATTTTAAGAAGTCGCAATGCAATGCGGGTACCGAGTGGTAAGGCAACGCCGAAAACCCCGGGAGCTTGATTCGACTAGCCTCTCCACTGCCAATTCAACCTCTCGCAAGACCAAATAAGAGCAGGATCAACGGCAATGGCTCAGCAAGGAAAAAGCAATGTGAAGTCGAGGTAACTTGTCCATAATTTCATAGCTTTGTTATGCGCCATGGCCCGTGATTGACAAGCTGGACCTGGTGTTGGACCGTCGGCCACTACGGTGCACTAACACGACAAGTGTAACGCACCATGCAATACCATGCCATCCATACCTTAGCTTCGTTTTGTTACCTTCATTTCCCACTCGTCCACTGATTGTAGCCAGAGACCGACCTTCTGGCCCTGGTTCTCCCTCTGCGCTCCCTCTACATATCTCGACTTGCCGCGACCACGAGCTCGTCCTGGTCTAGCACCTAGTCCCCCCGGCCTGTACCAGCCCCCAAGACCTCGGCGCCTGTGTCACCACCTAGGTTCATTATGTCCCTGCAATTGTATCACGTCTTCCTCGCTACTTTCGGGCGAGACGAAAACATTGAAGCACCTGGTATCAACCCAATCCGAGTTCTCGAACCTGTCTTACTACCTAAGTATATACTGGTAGTCGTGAAGCATAATTGGATCACGTTTTCCGCAAGACAGATGTCCTATGCATCTGGCACCCTGGAGCCTGTGCCTTTGCAATTCGCGACTGCTATGCGGCGTCATTGAATGACACTGACCCTACGACAATGCCAGCTGTTTCCCCCCTTCTTCCAGGAAATCACGCTGCGCAAAAATCCGAGACGATTCGCCCACCTCAGTCAACCGCTCGGCGCGTGTGGCTGCCAACGCCAAGCCGGCGGGCCGACCTATGAACATGCGAGCCTAGCAGCCTAGGTACCTACGCCGTACAGATTGGCACTGGCAGTGGCACAGACTACGGCCCTGCCTGGCAGGCCCTAGGCCCCCTGACAACCGCCGCCAGGTCTGATTCTGGGCGGTAGCCGTCTGGTCCATCCCTACCTAGGTATCCGTACCTTACCTAACACACGTACCTATGTGGTGTTCACCGAACCCTCAGCTCTAGCTTGGATTGCGGCATGGCCAAGCACACTGGGCCGGGCACAACTTGTGGGAATGCGGCCAACGAGCGGCCCTATAATAGCAATGTGAGTTGCAGGTTCAAAGGGATTGAAACAACCAGGGCGACGGGACAAGCGGCTTGATGAAGGTGCCTGCCTTACTGCGAGTTTCGAGACATCACCATAATCAGCCAATTGATCTGTTGCAAGTTGTAACGCGTCGTTCCAAGATCCGCACAGATGTGAACTTGCTATCTGTATTTCCACCCACGTGCAAAACCCGTTGCTCCATCCACACAAGAAAGTTCGTACGGGCACCTCACAACCACGGAAACAAGCCGGGACAGGAAGGCCGCTAGCCTTGTTCTTACCCAGCCTCCCGTTTTCGCGGTGTGATGGTTGGCCCTGCAGTTAAGATTTTTCTCGCCTTCATCCAACATGGGCCGGGCTAGGTTGCTCGTCCACCTCAATAAGATCCCACACCGACGGCTGACGGCTGACGGCTGTCATCGTCGTCGTGGCTCGCCTGTCCACCGCCTGTCCACCGCCTGCCCACCGCCTGCCCACCGCCTGACAGCCTGCTCCGATCCGAGGACGGACCGCCAAGCTACAACCCACGATAGAGCTAGCGGTGTTCGTAGTCTCAGGTCAGTTCGCTGTCCGATGACCAATGATTCGATTCAAGGGACAGGGGTTCCCCCGTAGTCTCGGCAACAGTCTGGAGCCCTCGTCGTACGCAACTACCATAGTAACCCAAGGGCCGAGTCCTCTGTCGTTGCCCTCCCCCTGCCATAGTACGGACCTTGTTTGCCACCAACCAGACAGACTATTGTCTGTTGCTCGGGTTAAAGCAACCCATTGGCCGCATCGCGTCCCGTTTGTCAATCATATGGTACCTGAGAATGGCATTAACGAGACGATACGGATATGGCGATAAATTGATCCAATTCTACAAGGAGAGTAGGGATACCTTCTCAGTGTAGCATATCAGCCTAGGTACCTAAGTGCATCCAATTTCTAGTCTTACCTTGCGGCTAAGGCACCTCTCGATGGCGAGAATACCTTGCCCATTTGGAGTTGATCTTTCGCCGCGCGTAGCAGTAAGTTATTGATAGTTTGAATCTGGAGCGATGGAGGAGGGCGTCATCTTTCGAGGCGACTGCAAGCTCACCCTGCAGTTTTGCAGTTATACAGAAGGTTAAGGCGGCAGCACAACTACTGACTGAACGCTCGCCCAACCACACCGCCACACTCGGCGCCACTCGACGAAGGCTGCCTGCTATGTAATCATCGACAGGCAAGACAGAACGTGGTCATGCGTCTTTCACGATCAAGTTTCTCTTTTTTTCATGGCCTTTGCACCAAATATTGGCCCCGCAATCGTGGGGTCTAAGATACGAAGATAGAGTCTCCAGATCCCTCGCGGCGATCATGAGCATCGCCTAGTATTTAACAGAAACCTGCGCCTCCGTCGAAATGCAGTTGCCAACTGTGCGGGTGCGCTAGGAGCATGAAAGGCTCAAAAAGTTAGAGTCACTTTCTTGCTATCAGACTTTGCAATGGGAGAATCTTTCGGCAACACGGCTGCGTCCGTAATACGGTGACAGAGCAATTTGCACCTGTCCCGTCGCACTCTTACCTTATCTTATCAAGTTGGAGTGGCACCTTGCCGAATTGACAGTACATGCACCTAACTAACGGGCCCGCCTTGCAACAGGCACCGGCCGGGTGTGGTGGGTGTCCAACCAACGAAGCCAAACAGCTCATCCAGCGCTACCTAAGGTAGGTGGGAGTAATGCAGCCCGTTGCCCCGCAACCCGGGTGGGCAAAATAAACGCCTCGATTGCTGGTTGGGGGGCATCGCCACTAACACAACTCACCGCAACAGCCCAACCCACGTCACAATCACTGACAAACATCAAGCCCGGCTCTTGAGACGTGCCCCATATCAACAGTCACCACCGACGCGACCTCAGTCCAGATCTCTGGCTGCTTTTGAATTATTTGACTCTGCTTCGCGCCTTGCTTCGCTAATTGCCTTTTTTTCCCTCTCGCGGATGTCACAGGCACCCTTATGCTCTGCGAGTAAGACCAATTTGTGTGATTCAGCACGCCAGCAGCACCAGCTGCGCCATTCATCACCATCAGACACACCTAGTCAAACTCGTCATTAGATCCACATCGCACCGGCTTCCTCTCCATCCTCCACACTCACATTCCACGACTTTACGACCTAACGATATTTCCCAATCGCCACGCGTCTCTGGATTGAGTTCCAACGACCCAGACCCTGACTTCCAGAATAATGGCTCCCGTCGAGCGTGAAGCTTCGAGGGACTCGGATCGCCACCTGAGACACCAACATTCAATGTCCTCCGATCAGGGCAGAGCTCTGGTTCCCATGTAAGCAACCAAAATACTGGCCTCCGTCACACCACTAAATCGATAACTTCCTCTGCTCTCTCCTGTCATGTGCTGGCCATGTCTGTCATTTGGCGTCGACTGATGAAAACCAGGTGGGATAGCTCAGATCCTGATAGGGCACCGCCGCCCCTGCCTCTCAACCCTCAATCGCCCAGCGTCGGCACTTCTAGGAAAGGAACTTCCAGCGCCATTCAGTCCGCCCATGCTGCTCTCACCGAGAGAGCGCGAGAGAGCGCAATGCTCCCTGCACCGCTGACCAAGCGGAACACCGACGGCTCGCCAGAGCGCTCCCTCATCAGAGGCTCTCAACACAAACGGATGCAGTCCCTTCAACCAGGAAGTGTCCGGGATCTAAGTCTGCTCTTGGAGAGTGGCCAGCAATCGAATCCTCCATCCCCGACTAAGTCGCCCGAAAGAACCCCGCGGCCCTCGACGCCGGCGGCCAAGCGACGAGATAGCTTCTCTGACACAAGATCGGTGGAGAAAGAAGCCACAACCCCATCCTCGGCCCCAAGCTTGACACCAATCATACGGCCGGCTGTTAAGCGGTCACAGCAGAGCATCTTGGGGGAGAACACGCCGCCTCAGTCTGCAACAATGCTTGCCATCCAGAACATGCCGCTTCACGGCCCCAAGGAGCCCGAGGCTTCCTCCAACGGCTCCACAGCTCTTGTGAAGGCACCACAGTCAGTGGATGCTCTTTCTGGGCAGATCCTTAGCCTCACCAATATTGCTACTGCTCTTCAGAAAGACATGGCCCAGCTAAGCCGGCGAAGTCGTGACAATGCTACGGATCTGTTAAGTCTCAAAGAAGCGACAAAGGCAAGAGATGAAGACATCCGCAAGAGCTTGCGCGAACTCATAAACAATGCCCACGACTCGACGACTAGACCGTCTTCTCGGGACCCCTTCGCCAGCAGCCTCTTCCTCGACACCAAGTCCCATCACACTTCTCCTCCTGCGTCCAAGGCCGGCCGGCCGTTTTCACTTCCGAGGATACCATCACCAAACAGCTTCGCAGCATCAATCGACAGAGACAACTTGAGCACTCCATCGCTGTGCAACTCGGAGTCTCCAGCTTCAATGGCAATATTGGACAAGATCATCAGAGACATGGGCACAAAAGAGGGACACGACCTTCTGCTGGCTCGTCTCACTGACGTAGCAGAAAAGCTTGCCGGCGTTGCTCCAGCTTCCAAGGTGGATGAACTTATTCATCTCGTAAAGGCCAAGTCTGACGATGCCGTCGTATCCCGAAGCAATGGCGGAAACGGAAATGGAAATGGGAACCGGCCTCGCCCAGCCGGCTTTGATGATGACGGCAACAGCACTGATTTTGACTTTGACCCCGGTTACGCAAGTCAGCTCACCCATAGATCGGAGCGGATATTACACAATGAGCCAACCTCGATGTCCGGTTCAACGCCCAACGGGGCGTCTGACTTAGTGAACGACGAGGTCCTCAGGATCATCCGTACCGTCAAGGATAGTGTTGCTCAAGGAGGTGGCCTCACCGCCGAAGTCAAGGCACTCGTCAGAGAGCTTCGCGGTGAAGTTCTTGGCATGGGACGAGAAATTGGTAGAAGACTGGACGAGGCCAATACACAAGCTGTGTCCACGGAGCCACCAGCAACCAATGAAGAGATGTCAAGGATTGTCCACGACGGCCTTGAACGGATGAGGGGGCATATGGACGAGGTACTCCGGGAGCACCGAAGACAGTCCGCCAATTCAGTCTCCTCCAGAGAAAGCGCAGTCGATTACCAAGAGATTTACAACGCCATGAGAGCGGCTCTGCGCGATTCACAGGCATCACAGCCCAAGGCTCCCGACTTGAGCCGCGAAGACGTCATCGACGCTGTCAGGAATGCCTGGGAGAATTACAAGCCTGAGGTTGAACATCAAGACCTTGGCCTCGGACGGGAAGAGATCCTGGAGTATCTCAAGGAGGGCCTTCAGGACTACGTCAAACTAGATCGGCACCCTGTGGGTGCTTCCAGGGAAGAGGTCTTCCAAGCAGTGGTCGAGGGCCTCAAACACTTTGTTCCACCCCGTGTTGACACCCCGGCTAGTCTTTCACGAGACGAGATTCTCGACGCTGTGCGTGAGTGTCTGGAGGAATTCGAATTTCCTGTAGCCCCGTCGGCTTTCAACCAGGAACTCACACGTGAAGACATGATCTATGCTGTCAAGGAAGGCCTCAGCGGATACGATCTGCCTACAGCTGGCTCCCTTGTGCCTCATCAAACCAGTAACGATGAGATTGTGTCCAGACTGCAGGATATTCTTGACTATATGCGAGGACAATTCCAAGCTGCATCAGAGGAGGCAAAGGATACCATGGCGGCTGGCAGCCGTGATACTGAGCATCTTCTAGGGGCTACAAAGGACGGCCTGGACAAGCTAAGGACGGACATGCAAGAGTATATGACCCATCTCAGTACCACTACCGCCAATCAAGATGAGATCACGGACACCTTGCTAGGCACCCTGGATTCCTTCAGAGATGAAATGGCTGCCTTGGTTGATCGGGTTTCGAGCGACTCAAGGTCAACCATCGAGAACCACATGGAATCCCTTCGAGACACAGTCAACTCTTCTATGGTGCCTGTCAGTCCCCAGATCAACCAGAAGGAGATCATCGAAGCAGTAAGGGACGGCGTGGACAGCGTGCGTGCCGAGCTACGCCGCCCATTCGCTGGTGTGACAGAGATCCTGGACGCTCTACATGACGGCCTAGCGGATTTGCGCATCAGCATCGAAAAGGTCGGAAACCGACCGGCAGATTTGACTGCCAACGACGAAATACTGGACGCTTTGAAATCTGGCCTCGACAGTGTTCGATCGGATATCGACAATCTTCGGGAGCATCAGGGCCAAAATGACAAAGCCTTGATGACGATGAACGATGGCGCGATTGTCCCAGCGATCGCAGATGCACTCAAGCAGGACGACATCAAAAATCTTGAGGTTCTGATTACCCAGCTGGGTGTCAAAGTTGAGGCCATAGAGCCAAACAATACTGAGCCAGTCTCCAAAGAGGATCTCTCGCATATGGAGGACCTTCTGCACTCTTTGCAGGAGTCCGCGTCCAAAGATGACATACTTCGTCTCGAGGACATGCTTCGGCTTGTTCAGGAATCTGTGTCCAAGGATGACTCAACCCGAATCGAGGAAGCCCTGCTTAATGCCCCGGGTTCTGTGCCCAAAGAAGATCTGGCACGTCTCGAGGAGGCCATTCTTGGCATCCAAGAATCAATCAACCAGGAATCGGTCAAGGCGAAGAGCAGCGATGCACCTAACCCAGCTAGCGCCGAAGCCGCTTCCAAAGAGGACGTGCAAGCTATCGAAACCATCTTGCGCAATACCAAGGGCCGCCTAGACGACCTCATCGACGGCGAACAAGCAGTACGGAAGGAACATCTCGACAGTCTGGAAAATATCATCCTGGAGACCAGGGAGACAATCAACCTAATAACCACTCAAATGGACGCCCTTTCTCAGAAGGACGACGTTACGAGTGTCGAGTCACTGGTCACGCAAGTCGCTGCGGGCTTCGAAGAGATGAAAGAGAGTGCATCGAAACAGCTGGAAGACCCCGAACGTGTTACCAAGACTGATGTTGACGCTGTTGAGGCGGTTTGTCTTGACATAAAAAATGTTTTTGACCAGATGCTCAAGACGGACCTGGCAGCGCTCGCAACCAAGGAGGACCTGGAAAAGACAGCAACGGCACTGGAGGAGCTTAAAGCACCCGTCGAGAGCCTGAAGGCTCCCCTCAATGAGCTCAAGACACCTTTGCAGGAACTTAAAGTCCCCTTGGAAGAGCTGAAGACACGACTGGACGGGTTGACCGAGTCTCATGCTAAGGGAAGTGAAGAGCGCCAGGCCGAGATCGTCGGTGTTGGTGAGAGAGTCTCAGAGGTCAAAACATTCCTTGAGGAGTTCCAGACTTTGATGAAAAGCAGGCTTGAGGATGGAGTCACCGGAGTTGAGACTCTTGCCAAGCTCATCGAGGGTGTTTCAACCACAGTTAGCCAGAACGCTTCTATCGGACAGGAGCTGAAGGATCTTTCCGACACAATGAAGATGGAATTCGAGGAGTCCAAGGCAGGCGTAGTTGGTGCCAAGTTAGAATCGGATGAGAAGTTCCAGCAGACGACGGAAGCCCTGAGTACCAAGATCGACGAAAGGGTCGCGGAACTGATGACCAAATACGACGAATTCCAGGCAACTCTCGAAGACCGAACGAAGGCGGGAGAAGCTCACGATGCCGACACGGAGGCGGCTGTTCTGGGAACCAAGGCCGTTGCGGAAGACCTCAAATCGCTTGTTGACACGTTGGGTGCGGCCGTGACCGATTCAATGGAGAAGATGGAAGAGGCTTCCAAGACTGTATTTGACAGGGTGGAGAATCTCATGGCCAAATCTGACGAGAACCATACGGACGACAAAGCCGAGCATCAACAAACCCGTGATCACCTGAAGCAGGCCATCGACGCTGTTGAAGGTCTCCAGGGACAAGTTGGCGAAGCACAGCCGCAAATCCTTGAGGCTGTCAAGCACGTCCTCGCCATCGTCGGCCAACACTACGATTATGCCAAAGCTTCGGCCACCGATATTCAGCAACGGATTGAGGAAGCGAAACCACCCGAGCACGCGCTTCTGCCACCACCAGAGAAGTACTACGACGATACCGTAGTGCTCGAAAAGCTCGAAAAGTTGGTCCAGCACACTTTGGTCCCGTCCGAAAAGTACGACGATACGCCACTCCAGGAAAAGCTCGACAAGATCGTTGAACATACTCTTATGCCCATCGACAAGTACGATGACACAGTTGCACAAGAGAAGCTCGACAAGCTTGTGAAACATATCTTGACGCCTGTCGAGAAATATGACGACGCGATTGTCCAGGAGAAGCTCGACAAGCTTGTGGAACACGTCTTGACGCCTGTCGAGAAGTATGACGATGCGATTGTTCAGGAGAAGCTTGACAAGCTCGTGGAGCATTCGCTTGTGCCGGTTGAGAAGTATGACGACACAGCCGCCCAGGAGAAACTGGATAAGCTTGTAGAGCATTCCCTCCTACCGGTCGAAAAGTATGATGACGCAGGCGTACATGAGAGACTCGAAAAGCTTGACATTGGCCAGACTGAGAAGATCGACATGCTTCACATGGGCGTCAGTGAAAAGCTTGACAAGCTTGACGTAAGTGTCGGGGAAAGGCTTGACAGTTTCGACGTAGGTGTGGGCGAGAAATTTGACAAGCTCGATACCGGCATGAACGACAAGCTCGACGAGCTCAACACCGGCATAAGTGAACAACTCGGTAAGCTCGATTCAAGCATCAATGAAAACATCGACAAGCTGGACCTAGGTATCAGCGAGAAACTCGGGAAGTTTGACATGGGCATGATTGAGAAGCTCGACAAATGTGATGCTAGTATGGGCGAGAGATTTAACAAGCTCGACGCGGGTGTGAACGACAAACTCGACAGGCTTGTCGAGCACTCTCTCGTCCCTATTGAGAAGTATGACGACAGCCCCGTACACGAAAAGCTCGATAAGCTAGTTGAGCATGTATCAATTCCGGTTGAGAAATACGATGACACAGCTGTTCATGGAAAGCTTGACGAACTCGTCGACCATAGTCATGCAGCGGAGAAGGCTTTTGCTCAGCTTGACACACTCGAGAAGGTCCACCAACAAGTCCTTCAGACTGCTGCGGACATCTCACTCTTCCTGGCAAACCAGACTAAGAAAATTGCAGAGGAGGACGAGGACAGAGAAAAGACACTGAACGAGGTCAATCTTGCATTGGAGCGCCAGCTAGCCCTCAAGGAGCAGATCCAAGAAAACCTGCTTGACCTCAAGCAGGAAGAGGAGCGGCTCAAAGCATCAGTGCTTGGACTCAGGACTGAGCAAGATGGCTTGATACGGCAAAAGACAAGGCTCACCGCCGACGTGTCGTCTCTCGAGACAGCTCTACATTTGCGCCGGGAAGAGCTCCACGACATGGAGATTCGCGCCGAAGGGTTGGAACGCCGGATTTTGGAGGGAGTCATGGATCATTCCCGCATTCTCCTCATGTCAAAGGCAACCAAGGGACGTGACGCTATGAGCCGGAAACGTGTCCAGACCCAGAAGTCGGGCCAAGACTGTGGCGTCAACGAAAAGATTTCATCACCCACAGTCAATTTGGCTCTCTCTGCCAAGCGGAGTCTGAAGCCGCCAACCCAGACGGGGACCGCGCGTCGCATACTGTCGCTCAGCCAGATCACAAACAATGTGCCAACAGGAGGTGTTAAGCGCAGTCAGAGTGTCAGGACTGCTGGCGCTGGTGGTAAGGGTCTTCGGAAATCTAGCTGGGCAGGCGGCTTTGCAAAGGGCTATGGAGAGTTGGACAAGGAAAATATGCTGAAGGAGACAGAGGAGGAGAACCTGCCGAGCCCGGCGCCACGTGAAGATGCCATCGTCGTAACAGAAACCATGTTGGGCAGCGACGATACGAGCGATACTGAAACTTTGCGACGAAGCAGCCGTGGTACGACGATTGTTACGGAAGGCACCGAAAACTCCAGCGGCGATGGCGATTATTCGCATTTCTACGACAATGTCCGAAGCGACCCACAGAGCGACTGGGTGGAGAGCGGCGTCCTGGGCGACGAGACGCCAGCAAATGAGGCCACAGGACTCGCGGAACAATGAGAGCACAACCTGATTTCGCTACGGTGTTGCTACGGTCTAATTATGGCGACTATGGAACCTGTGGTCAATTCAATTCTCGTATCCTGCGAGGCTTCTGGCACACTGCGTAAGAGATAATAGTCGGCTGCTTGCTTGTCTTGTATTTGTCTTCTGCATCGTGGGGCAAGGATGATCCACCCTGCAGGTAAAGTTTGTTATCGTATTACTAGTGAGATGCGGAAATAGCCATCATCTTTTCTCCTTCCCAGTTTGTGACCATCACTTCTTTTTTTCGGTATGTCAGTGTTTGGCCTGAATATGACCCCGCCTGTTGAGCCCGACCATGGCTAGTGATTGAATGAATCTCTGGTGCGATGTGTTTTTTTTTCTCCCGATGGAGGGAGGGGCAATGTAATGCGAGCTAGCCTAGCCAGCCAACATACGTACGTTCACGACGAGGAGACATTCTCTCGCACAATCTTCTCCTTCCCATCCATCCATGGACGTAGGCAAGCCGGAATAACAACAGACATATCCTTCTCATCCCATCCCACCTCCAAGAGTGCCGCCAACACTCTTGGAATAGCGAGGGCGGTCCCGTTGACGGTCCACGGGAACGTGAGTTTACCGTTGATCTTGGCCCTGGTAGCAAGTCGTCGGGTCTGATAGTCGGTGCATATGCTAGCAGAAGTGACCTCGCCCCAACCGCCATTCAACTCTTGGCGAGATGGGAAAAATGCCTCCATGTCGCATTTCCGAACGGCCGAAGCACCGAGGTCGGCAGTGGGCATTTCGAGGACGCGGCAGTGCAAGCCAAGGGAACCGAGAATCTCCGTCTGAATATCGAGCATTTCCTCAAAAACATCACCCGTTTCGTCGCCGTCCGGGCTTGTCCAGGCAAACATCTCAACCTTTGTGAACTCATGAACACGGTAAAGTCCCTTGGTGTTGGCACCGCGAGCACCGGCCTCGGCTCGGTAGCATCGGGAGACGGCAACCCTCTTCATTGGCAACTCCGAAGCGTCCAGCGTTGTGTCTGATTTCATAGCGGCAAGAGGAATTTCCGAAGTGCCGGCAAGACTGAGCTCCGGCTTGCCCCTTTCTACGTCGTCCTGAGATTGTGCGAGGGCATAGATTTGCTGCTCGCCATTCTGGTCTCGCGGTTGAAACCCGCATGCCGAGGCCATGTGACTGTAGACGATACTCGGCGGTGAGACTTGGCGCCAGCCGTGCTTGGTAGCTACAGCCAAAGCGTACTGAACGAGAGCTTGCTCTAGTTGTGCCGCCTCGTCCAGGAGATAATACCACCCCCATCCTGAGGTGGTGCCGGCGGCGGCAAAGTCAAGTAAACCGAGTTCCGATCCGATGTGAATGTGAGACCTCCAGACTGTGTCAGACGCACTAGAGGGCTCAATAGGATGGTCATTTATGTAGCTTAGCAACAGCGGTTCATCGCCAACAGGAGTAACCTCGCTGGTGAGGTTTGGAATACCCAGAGCGAGGCTTTCCATTTCTTCGACCAGCTTCGCCTCATTTTGCTCGAATACCGACAAACTTTGCTTCAGCAACCGAGCTTCTTCAAGAAGTTGTCCACGAGACATATCCTTCAAGGTGACGAAGTCGGCATCGTCGCGGACGGAGGCGGGATTGGCGATCTGACGACGGAGGAGATTGGACTTTTCTCGCACGGCCCGGCTGTCTTTCTGAAGAGCCTGCCATTGTGTGAATATTTCGTTGATGCGTGCCGGGCTCTTGCTCTGGACAGCGTAGTTCCGGTCGAGACAATTTTGTTCAAAAAGACTTGGATTTTCCCGGATACGCCTAATGTCGATAATCGGCTTGGGCGCAGTCGGTGGCCGTTTTGTATCGGCGAATGCGCGAGCAAATGTGCGACTAGTGACGATGCCGTTCCTTTGCGCCGGAGACGATGGTCGAGGTGACAGCTTCACGGCCCTGGGCGAGCGATGCGTCAAACTTGGAAAGTTTCTCATGTCGACTGATTGAATTTGGCGTGACTAACAGAGAGTTCTCTACTTCAAGTTGAATTATTTGATGCATCATCCGAGGAAGTGTAAGGTGATGTTTCTCAAATCGGTTACAATGGTATCGATATTATGCATTCCCGCTCCTCGCTTAATGCAATATACGAAAGGTTCTTTCTACGCTGACGGAAACCAGATACTTTTTGTTCTCCCATCTCTCTTCTTTCGAATGTTCATACTCATTCAAACTCCCATGCTTTTGGGGTATTGTTCCTGGGCTACAGCACATGCCTGCATACTTAGAGTCTACATATCGTTAGGTCTGGTATGAAAGGTTTGTTCCGCTGAGACGATTCCGTTCTCCCTTGACAATACATTTCATCAATGTTCTGCTCAACTCTGGAGCTCCGTGTCAGACAGCGCCCCACGCACCCAGCGTCCAGTTTGCTATGCTCCCGCCAGTAGCTCCCCGCATCAAGCCCCCTGGTCCCATGCTTTGCCGCTGTTGAGCCTTGACATCGATTTCGTTAGGCCGCGAAGCACCGTTGACTCCATGTTGTATCCAAAGCTCGCGATCAATGTTTGCCATCGCTGCGACCTTCAGCTGGCATGTCAAACTGGCGCCTCCCCATGGTCCAAGCGACTCTAAAGGTCGAAAATGGCCTTGTTTGTTTGGATATGTGTTGTCGCGCTTTCTAAGTGAGTCCTCGATGATGTCTGCGGCATCTCGAGGAGCGTTATGTGCCGAGTCTGATTTAGTTTCTGTCAGTCCCTCTTCTAGCACGACCTCTGTTGGGCCACTGGTAGTCTGCCGGTACGTGGCTCTCTGTAGCCGCGAGTTATTCTTGTAGTTTGCCGGTGCCTGGCCTTGGATAGGATCCCATCCGCGCTCTTCAACGAGGTGCAGCAGCTCGTCAAATATTCTGCGTCGTAACCCAATCACTCTGGAACAGCCACCAATGAAAATAATGCGAGACATGCAAACGGCCCGAGCGTCGATAGGCAGCCGCAAGAGATGCTGGTGAATGAGCTGGTGAACTGGTATTTCGTCGTCGTCGAAGCTGCTACGACAGAATTGCGGCGCAAAAAAGGTAGTCTCACACGGATCGGATAGTTGCTGGAATGGCACAGTCAAGGTCACAGATGGACTAATAGACAGAACCGGAATCTCAACGTTTCCCTTCGATTGCTGAGGAACCGTAGGCGATGGTGGTACCGACTCATCCTGCTCCTCGACTGTGGGCAAACCCTCTCCGTGGTGTTGATGTCGCCTTTGCTCTGCCGCCAACACACGATCGCTATCTGATTGACGACACCAGACCATACGACGTGCCACTTCTTCACACTCCTCAAAGCTCACTGAATGTTGGCCATGTTCTTTTTCTTGGCGTATTCTTTGTGATTGGGCAGGATTTTCTGACAAGGCAGCCTGGAGGAGGTTGTGCACTTCATCAACCAGCATCTTGCCTCCGCGGACGGTCCGCGTTGTACGGATCTCGCGATATTCGTACACACTCGTCACTACCGTTTCTGCCCAACCGAGGTCCACAACCAGCGCAGATCGAGCGCCAGCTCCAATGGCAGACGTCACCGCGGTAGACATGAGCGAAACTGTTGGTGCTTGGAAACGGTGGAAGAGAACATCGAGGGCAGCTCCGAGGAGCGGCAGAGGTACAGATGAGGAAAGGACGAGGGCAGTCCTACGAGGTCGCGAATCGATAAGGAGGAACCTGGGTAACACAAGTAAGCAACGAGCCAGAGAAAGCAACGGGTGGCAGCGGCTTGATACTTGGTCAGGGCTTCTCGAATAGCGCGATCAATCTTGTCTTCGACAAGACCCAGGTCTGTTAATCGCAAATCGTACTGCCAGAGCTGATGATCATTGCCCCAGGCCTTGCCTCTCGGGCGTCGTCTCCAGTCATCTTGGTGGTCCGGGTCCCAGGCACGGTAATCCCCAACCCGGCGTTGCTCTTCTGGTCCGAGTGAGATGATCGCCTTGGGTGTTGGCTCACCCGCAAACCCAAGTCGGATGAATCGAGATCCTAGTTCAATTACGACGATATCTTCCTCGGCTCGTAAGCTAGACGGCGAGCCAAATGTAGACGATACCGTGCGGGACGGCGTATGCGGGCTGAGAGGGCCGCCAAGACTGGAGCCGCCACCAGTCTCGGTCCGAATGTTCGAAACGGATCGATGGGCAAGACTTGGGCCTGCACTGGACGACATATTGTCAGTTCCGACAACGTACTCTTAATGATGTCGAACGTCAAAAGATATGCGCAACAGAGCGCTTCGTACCTTGTAGGTACGACTCCAGGCAGTGCGGCGGGCTTAGGTAAGTTGGCGGAGCTGGCACTTCAGCAACACTATGCACCCTGGCACCTCAACGCGCGGGGCCACTGACTGCAAGCCCGGTGGCCCGATGCTTGCACAGTGCACTAGCGCATCCCCGGCCTCGCCAAGTCCCCTCCACCATCGGTGCAGCCAATGTTAACCCAGCGGAGTGGCACTGTAGCCTGAGTAACCAACCTAGTTGCTGTCTATTTTGCAACAACCCACCTACTAGGTGGAAGACGTCAACGACTACAGTATATCCAGCTTTTCAGAGCGCTCTTGGTATAGCCATTTTCAGTTTCGCAACACGTAGGAGGCATTGGATTATCATGCTGTGAAACAGCCCGGAACGAACGCTTCTTCTCCCAACCTCTGTTGATCTGCAGGCAGCGAACTTCTTGAGACGTACCTTGAGTATCACGATACGGACATGTATTGAGTCCTCAACGGCATCGGATTGGTCATTCGCACTCCAATCTTTTTGGGGGCATGATCAGCAGCATTAAACAGTATCCTAGTTCAGGAGCTTGCTGCTTTCATTCAAGGCTCACAATCACCGATCAAAACATTCGACCAGCACATTACCATGGGTATCAAGGGGTGAGAGAACTCATTTGTCATGTTTCTTCTCTACGTGGCTGACATCACTTCCTCAGCATCTACCGTGAGCTTGGCTCAGGTCAGAGAGTCTCCCTGGCCAAGCTGGCAACTGAGCACCTTGAGAGTTCTGGCCGGCCACTGCGCGTCGCCATTGATATTGCTATCTGGCAGTTTCAGACCCAGGCAGCACGAGGTACAGCTGTGTCACAGTGTTTTTCCTAGGTATCATGCTGACTGCCTACCAGGCGGCACCAACCCTGCGATAAGAACTCTGTTTTATCGCCTAGTACGACTCTTGGGTCTTGCGATACATCCCATCTTCGTGTTCGATGGCCCTCACAAGCCTGCCTTCAAACGCAACAAGCGCTCGGGAAAAGGTGGTGGAGTGGCAACGGCGATGGCCAAGAGACTTATCCGACTCTTCGGGTTTCCTGTACACGATGCACCCGGGGAGGCTGAGGCAGAGTGCGCCCTGTTACAACAACAAGGCATTGTCGACGCCGTGCTGAGCGAGGACGTCGACACCATCATGTTTGGATGTACAAGAACACTTCGAAACTGGTCTTCAGAGGGAATCCGCGGTTCCAAGACGCCAACCCACGTCAGCTTATACGATGTCGACGTGCTCCTATCTGCTGGCACCGGCCTGGATCGAGAGGGCATGGTTTTGGTCGCTCTGATGAGTGGTGGTGATTACATCCCAGAAGGTGTTCCGGGCTGTGGTGTCAAGCTGGCTTGTGAGGCTGCCAAGGCAGGGTTTGGCAAGTCTTTGTGTCGACTAAAGATTGATGAGCCTGTGCAATTTGAAGAGTGGAGGACCTTCTTGAAGCACCAGCTTCGGACAAATGAGTGTGGCTTCTTCCGGACGAAACACAAGGCGCTGGCCATTCCCGACGAATTCCCAAGCCGACAAGTGCTGCGCCACTACACTCATCCAGTGGTATCGAATGCCGAGACTATCGCTCAGCTGAGGGCGAGAACCCACTGGAACCGCCAAATAGACGTTCAAGGTCTTCGATATTTCGTTGACGAGACGTTCGAATGGGCCAACAAAGCCGGCGCAGTGAAACTGACCAGAGTTCTCTCCCAGAGCCTGTTAGTGCACAAGCTATTGGATCTGCATCTCACTGAGCGCTGCGACGAGACAACAGACCAGATGGAACGGAACGAGGCGGCCCTCGTCAAACGCATTTCTGGGCGCCGAAATCACCATAGCACCGACGGGATACTTGAACTGAGGGTCTCGCATGTCCCAGCAGACATTGTCGGGCTGGATATGTCAAAGGAGATGGAAGACGAACCTGTTTCGTTTGATCGACACGGGCTAGCACTGAACAGCGACGATGACTTTCACGGTGGTGCGGATGTCGAAATTGACATCACCAGTGAAAAGTCCAAAGCCAGGGCCAATTATGACCCTACTATCGCCGAATCCATCTGGCTGCCGGAATCCCTACTCAAAATCAGCGTTCCCATCACCGTGGAGGATTGGGAAGAGACGCAACGGGCCAAAGAAAAATCTCGTGCCGCAATAAAAGTCAACAAAAATAGGACGGGTAAAGTTGCTGCAAAAGAAGCAGGTGGTCTCGACAAATGGATTCTAGTGACGAAAAGTGCGTCAACAATTACGGCTATGGGGGACGCAGGTAGAATGCTAGAGCCAATACCCAAAGACAGCAACAGCAACACAAACAACAACAGCAACACAAACAACAACAGCAACACAAACAACAACAGCAACAACAGCAACAACAGCAACAACAGCAACAACAGCAACAACAGCAACAACAGCAACAACAGCAACAACAGCAACAACAGCAACAACAGCAACAACAGCAACAACAGCAGCAACATCCATCCGGGACCACCCACTGCGTTACCTCGAGCTTCTGCCCAAGCTCAAGTGGTGACAGCAGCATCGCTACGCTCAAGCTCTGCGAGAAGTTCGACCAGTCGAAGTAAGCAATCCAGTTCCACCGGGAAAGCGACTGCCGCAGAACCGAGCGGGCACAAGAACCCCTGGGCATACGGTGGCTCACAACATATGCCTAGGATTACCAAGTTTCAGCCCTCGGAGCCAGTTCTTCTGTCGTCTAGCCCCTTGCACTCGTCGCTTGCGCCTACTTGTGCGCCGCTGACCGGCTCATCGGCTCCAGATATAGTCGATCTGTGCGGTCCCGACGATACTCTGACGTCTAAGCAGCCCAAAATGTCTGCTCGACCCGCAGTCCCCAAAACACAAGTGCCTTGCCAGGTTGAACGGATACGGGCAACGACTTCAGACCTTCCCCCCCCTCTGCCCCAAAGCAAGAGATCCATAAAGCAGACCAGGATGGATTCCTTCATCACCAGCTCTCCCAGGCGACAGCAGGCGTCGAGGAACACGTTTGCATCGCTCATTGATGATGAGAGGACTAGCCCAGAACTTGGTATGGGTGACAGGGAGACCAATGAGCCTTCGTTGGTTATTTGCAAAACTGCCAGCCCAGATGCATTATCACAAACCACCCTAGATTCGAAAGTATGGCCTGTCGACGAAAGGCCAAGCACGTCTCAATCAAAACCGATGCGTCGATACAAGACGGTGCCTCGTAAAAGTGCGGTCGGGTTCTTCAAAGAGGTTGACATAAGTGACGAGGAAAAAGAGGACAGGGCATGTGGACTGGCGAGGCGCTCGGTAACGAAGTCATCGAGGCAACGTAGTGTAGCTATCATAGATCTCACTGGAGACGACTAACAATACCTCACACTGAGGCATGCTGATCATTTTGCGATACATATACAAATATTATGGAGAAGTCTAGTGGCATGTCTAGAAGGCTCCAAATTTATCTCGTCGCACACAAGGTCGTCGTTGGGTATCCAAGGTTACATCCGTCCATACTAACAAATCATTTCAGTAGTGTCGTATATCATCAGTCAGAGGACCGACTAAGGCCTCTTCGTCTTGTCTGCGAATTGCAGATGGGTATCTTATGTCGACGCTTCGAGCCGCTCTTCCTTTCCCCGTCCTCCTCCTTCCTCTACCTCAGTACTCAACATGCCATGGAAGATCATGATCCCCGACGGTGGTGCAGGTGAGGTAACCAATCCCATCAGCTGTTCTCCCACTGCTAATGTCCAACTCGAGGCCACTTCCCATCAAGGGTCGTACAATATCATGAGCCATCATCTTGAGTTCATCAATCCGCTTCTCAAAACGTCGAAGATTGTCGCGGCTGTATAGCTCAGGCGTCAACTTAAGGAACCGTTTGCACTCGTCATGACCAAGATAGGACGACGATGACGACCCAAGTATTCGATACGTGCGACCAACATTTGCCAGTGGAGGCACCGAATTTGGGAGGGCAAGTTGCTGGGGCTCGACCCCACGGCCATCCCGGGAGTCTTTGAATATCGATGGACTGGTATTGTCGGCCAGCCACTGCCGAAACAAACTGACGGCGAGCCAATCTAAGTACGACGTGCTAGGTGTAACGCGCTCACCCCTGGCTGTCAAGAGATTGATTCTGAATAAGCGGCCCTCGATACGGCTGACGATTTCCGCGAGCTCATCCACCTTATCTTCGATGATGTCGAGGACAATATCTGGAAGCGCAGCCCGCAAACTGCGTTCTCCTGCTGGCCATTGCCCAACTACGTGTATCATAGCCTCTTGAAAGATTACCTTGCTACGTGCGAGATAGCCCAAGCGGAGATAGGATATGGGATACTTGGCGATTTGCTTCCAAAGCCTCGACTGGAACTGCAGCAAGTGATGATCAACTCTGGGGCCGACTACGGCCAGCGCGTCATACTGATCCGCCAAAGTGAGGAGCGACTTGCATTGCACGTAGGCGTCGGCGATATTGATCCCGTCCAAAGCCGGAGGATAATTGTAAAAGATGCGAAAGAGGTTGTCGTAGTCTCTGAGCAGGTCTTGATCAGCTTGAGACAGCGATTGGGCTGAATTCGAACCGGGGATCAAGCTCAGATTGGCCACGGAGCGAAAAAAGGGTTGACCTTGACCGGAGGAGAATTGCGAATGGTCCGAGGTCCTCCTGCGTGTGGCGGGTAAAGGCTGGTGGCGATTCTGAGCGACACCACAGCCGAAGAGAGATTCAGGCCCAGACCCAGCAACGTCGGACCGATCTTCGTCCTTTTGCACCAACATTGGTATATCCCCATCGCCGGTCCCCGGATCCAGCTCGTAGCGCCATCGTTTCCGAACACCGGCTGGCGTAGTCAGGGCTCGATAGGTGGTGGTAGCAGAAGCAGAGTCGGAGCCGTCACTTATGCGACCGAGTTCGAGTGAAGCGGCATCCGAAACGGGCTTGGACCACTCAAGACTTGTACTCGCCTCGAAGAAGCCGGAACATCGGGTGAGAGTATGGCGATGCAGTAGATAGCGATTCTGGTGGCCGCAAACTTTGACTATGATCTCGACGTCGCCCGAGTTGCTAAATGTAGGAAATTCATTTTGAGGAATGCTGGTAGAGACGCCGACATGTGACCTGTTGTATCGCTTCGTGCGCGAAAGGGAGGGACGCGAAACGACCGAGGAAGGCCCTCGCAAGGTCAAGGACGTCGAAGAGTCGGGCTGCGAGACCATGAAGACGTCGCGAAACCGGAGCTGGATGTTCGAGCGACGGAAGAGGACCTACGGCGGCCTGAACATGGGGGGTGAGTCGATTGCGAATTTGACCGCCGCTGTCGATGGACAGTCACGGAGGATTGAAGACGGCGTGACGAAGGGTTGCGCAGGGGGGGGATCCTGTGACAGGCTGTCGTCGTCGTTCTTGTTGTTGTTGTTGTTGTTGTTTTGTATGGGACCCAGGAGCTGGGGTGTCTGTCGGCCGCACGACCCTGAACACTTTGGACCACTTTGGGATGTGGTGCAAAGGCGGCACTGATCAGCCACGCGGTGGCACGCGGGGGGAGCAGTCAAAGAAGTAATCGATCAGAGGGCTAATGACGAAGACAGACGAAAAAGTAGAAATATGGCAGGCAAGTCGAAGAAGGAGTAGGGGACGGGGCGGGGCAGATGGGATTTGTTGGTGTCGGGCGCGGACGAAAATTGGGAGCCGCGATCATCAGCAATAGTGACGCGAAAACCTGCCAGACTGACAATGACGGTCGGTGTTTTGAAAGATGAGAAGAAGAGACGATGCGATAGTACGCTTAAGCAGATGTGAGGTTGGTTCGGATGGCAGTTGGAGGTTGAGGTAACAAGCAGAGATGAACCCAGAAGAAGAGTCCAATTCTCCCAGCCTCGACAACCCAACATAAGACACAGGCGAGTTCTATATGGGATGACTGGGCAGGGCACACCTGTTCGGAACGAATGGCAAAGACCCCGCGATGAGGAGAGAGGGCCGAGGCGTGAAGGCAAAAGAGAGCGTAGAGTCGACTCACCCACAGGCCAAGCAAAAACACCATGCATATGGGCAATTAGAGCGCCCGGAACACGGAGCAGCGGGACTGGACGTATGTCAACAGCAAACGTGACGTGACCCTAGGTAGCTCAATGTAGCAAGATGGGCACAACGAACACGCATGGATCAGCCATAACTTGTAAGACACTCCCTGGCCACCCTTCCAACGTCACGAAACCCTTTGCCTTGCTTAGATCAAAAAATGCCTTGGTGAACGGACGCTGCAAGAGCACGAAGCGTCAGCAAGAGATTGAATGGCCATCACGCTGCTACTGGTTGGTGATGTATGCATCTCTAGCTTGTCACCTCTGGCTTCAAGGCAACATGCAGGGGCCGTTGACATACCTAGGTAGGCACATTGGCAAGGCGTACTCCGCCAAAGGCACCTTACCTCCAGTACATAGTGTCCCCTCACGCTCTGCTATCCGTTCCATGTTTCGTTGCAACTTTCCGGCGGCTGAGATGGGGCGGCCCTGATTGACTACTTACATAATACACTTTAGGTCACGAAATCCGCGCTTCCTAGTGTGCCTATGGATCCCATCCTGCCTGAGAACAGTGAGGCGGATGACCTGGATAGTGCCGCTCCGACTACCTACGCGGGACCACCCCCCTGACAACATCGGCCCTTCAGCGTGTTCTGCTAGCGACCTACTAGGTGCCTATAGACTCTAAGGCTACTATGCGGGCTCTTCACGTTATATATATGAAATGAAGAAGCTATACTCTTTATTTCTCTCTTGGTTTTCTTTATTTATTACTATCTTATAATAAATTTAAATAAGTACTATAAAGGCTTAGATATTAAAGATTAAAGCTAAATTATTAGCATAGGTATAAGCATATTTAGGGGCGTAGTATATACACCTATATAGTATAAAGTTATAAATAGGTTTATATTATAATAAAAAGTGATAATTTTAAGTATTTATAAGTATTTAATTACATAGATAATAATAAAAGAAGTAATATATTATAATAATTTTAGTTATTATAACTAGTAAGTTATATCCTCTATTGAGAAAAACTAAATAGAAAAATAACTTAAAATATAACTTATTATTATTCTTATATCATTATTATTATTATTACAAAAGAATATTATTATTATACGTAAGTGCAAATAAAAAGATGTAATATTGCAATGCCTTTTCTAGAGGATTTCTAGGAGATTTCTCTAAGGAATACTCTAAGTATTTCCTAGGGAAATCTTAGGGAAATCCGCGTTCTATCTGCTCTAGGAAATTAAGGGGAAATCCTAACCTATAGCATAATAATTATGTATTAATAATATATATTATATAATTAATATAATAGTTATAAGTTATAATAAATAAAGTAAGTTTATATAATGTTATATATTTTAAGATCTGTTAGTTTATTTTATATAAAACTTTAAATATTTACGTAAATAAAGTAATATAATAAGTATTATTATTATTCTATAAGATATTATATATTAGTAACTTTATATAGTTTAAATAACTACTTAAAAGTTAATATATAGAGTACTTTATAAGTTACTAAAATTACTAAAGTTATTGAAATACAGATTTACTATTATAAAATATATTTTAAAAGTATATTCTTTTTGTATTAAAAGGCTTTAAACTCTATTATACTATATTAATATTAAATACTAAGTAATATATTATTAAGAACTTCTTTAAAAAAAAGAAAACTTAAGTTATATATACTAATAATAATAATAATAATAATAATAATAATAATAATAATAATAATAATAATAATAATAATAATAATAATAATAATAATAATAATAATAATAATAATAATAATAATAATAATAATAATAATAATAATAATAATAATAATAATAATAATAATAATAATAATAATAATAATAATAATAATAATAATAATAATAATAATAATAATAATAATAATAATAATAATAATAATAATAATAATAATAATAATAATAATAATAATAATAATAATAATAATAATAATAATAATACTATAGTAAAGTAAGTAATATAATATATGATATTATATTAGAATTAGCTAGTTATTATAAATACTCTATAGTATATTTAGACTTTTAAACTAATTAAAAATCAAAAAAGAAGTTTTTATAGTTAGAATTAAAATATATAAGTTTTTATACTATTTTTTTAATTAGTAGAGAGTATATTTATATAGTATTTCTAAGATTATATCTATATATAACGTAAATTCTGCTATAGTTTTTTTATAATAAGCTATAGTATAACTATAAACTTAACTTAATAATGAAAATTAAACTAATATATATATATATATATATAACGTGGTTCATCAGTCAGCGACGAATATCAGTCAGCGACGAACTTTTTCCCAAACGCGGTTTGCACCAAACCACTTAAAACTTTGACGCGTAATAACTCCACAACCATCATGCCAATTTACACATAAGAAGACAAGATACTTCTAGCCATTAAGGCGATCCAATCAGCCCGCATCGCCAGCTGAAGGCTAAGTGTGTTATATATTATGAAGACTTATAGTGTCCCTAAAAGTTCTATACGCTATAGAATAAACGATTAACCTTAATATAAATATACCTAACCTTAATAATATAAACTTAATCTAATTAAAGAGAAAATACTTCTCTAATATATTATTTAATAGGATTTTAGAGGATTTCCTTACGCCTCACTAGTGTGGAAGATATAGCTAATCTCCTGCTGTAAGTATGTAATAGTAAGCCTATTAGTAAGCAATAGGCTAGGTGGTTTGTGGACTTATAGCCTGCTCTGAAAACTAAGTTTAATTATTTATATAATTATTAAAAGGCTCTTTAAGAAGATCCTAAGGTTATATTAAAGTGGTTTATATTATTATATAATATAATAGCTAAATATAATATCTAAGAGGGGGACTTATATAATTTTAATAAAACTAGCTTTATAATAGGTATAATTACTATAATAAAATAAAGTCTATCTAGCTTAATAACTATAAATAAGCTATAGTTATTAAATATGTTAATTTAGGTAGGTAGTATATCCCTCTATTTATAATTATTAAAGGTCTATATCACCTTATTAGTTAGACTATAGAATTAAGTTTTCTAGGTAACTAAGTGATTAAACCTATTATTAATAGATAGATAGATAATTAGATAGGTCTTAACTAAATTAAATATTTTAATGGAAATATTAAGAACTAAATAAAAGGTGTTTCTTAGATATTTATTATTAATAGCTTTAAAAGCTATTTATCAGCTAAATTTCATAATTAATATAAGCAGAATAATATTATAACTATTAATATACCTATATATTCATTATATCTATTATAGCTATTAAATATTACTTTTTATTTACCTTTAAAATATATATATAGTAATAAAATTAACCTATTTATTAGAGCTTCTATAAATTATATTACTAAATCTAAAAATTTTATTACTTTCTATTAAGCTTATAACAAGGTTTTTAATAAAGAAAATATTAGGTGTACTTTCTAAAGCGTTAGAATTTCACTATAAAACCTAGACTATATTATCAAAAAGCTTAATATATATTTATAAATACTTACACCTCTTACAACTAACCTTTTAATACTACTTACTACCTTAGCAGTTATAAACACCCTCTGACTTATAATAAACTATCTTATAATTTAGCTTTATTAAAAGTTATATCTTTACTTATTAAAAAAGCTTATTAATACTAATTATTACTATAGTTAAGTAATTATTAAAAAGTATATAAGTAATAATATACTTAATCACTATTTAAACTAATTAGCTTTATACCTTTAAGGATATAAATATAACACTTATTAAGCGCTAGAAGGCTAAAAGAATATAAATATAGCTTAGAGGGGCACTTAATATAGAGGAATCTCAGGTTTTGCTTAAAGGGAAATAAAAAGGGAAACGTCCAGCACCTCAAGAGGATGAGGAGGGGGGTCTATCAAAGAGAGCCCAGCCAGCTCAGAGACGCTGTAGTATGTGTGGTGAGACCAGTTATAATGTGAGAACCTGTTGTAAGGATGTGGAATTGTTAAATAATTTGAGTAGCAATGAGGAATAGTTAATTAAATATATTGTGGTTATGTAATAGTAAATACCATTATGTGCATGGGAAAAAGTTTGTTGCTAACTAATATTTGTTGCTGACTGATGAACCACGTTATATATATATATATATATATTTAGAAAGTATATAAGCTTATTAAGTATATATTACTATACTATATAAAACTAACTTATTAATATATTATTCAATAAATAGATAATATAAGCTATTTATAAATTACTTTATTATTACTCTCTTTATATAAAGTAAAGTTCTTATAATATCTGTATAATACAGTAATATATACTTAATAAGCTTACGAACTAAGTAAATATTTGAATATTAATTTAATTCTAATTATTAAAACCTCTTTTTCTTTTTTTAATTAATTTAAAACCTATTATATATATAAAGTCTTTAAAATAAATATATATATATATATATGTATATATATATATGTATATTAAAGTATTAATTAATACTCATTAATTATAATATAATAATATACATTATACTACTTATTTTATTATGTATTATATAATATAACTTAAGCTTTCTTCTTATTAAGGGTTTTTTAACAGTATATTACTTAGTATTAAGTATTAAAGCATATTAAGGCTTTAAACTCTTTAGTACAAAGTTAGGAAAAAGCAAATACCTTTGTACTACTTTCTAAAGTTTATATAATCTAATAATTAAAACTATTATAATAAAAAAGAGTTTACTTTTTTTTTTTTAAACCTCTATATTCTCTAATACTAAGTGTAGTATCTCTATATTTACACCTTAAGCTATATCTCTTAGGCTTAGTCCTTTTCTATTTCTATACCTTGCTATATATTACACCTCAGCTTCAGACGAGCCCGGCTTCATTCGTGCACTGCCCGTACTCACTACCTTCCTTGGCAATGGTGCTTAATTCGAGTCACGGTGTGTTACCCGGGGTGTTAGTCCACATTACTCGCTCCGAGACAATCTTGGGCAAATGCCCGTTCAGTACTCCATATTGCCCATGCCTCCTTATGGTACGACTAACAAGTCTGAGCTCAAACTCCATGCCACGAGCGTCGAGGGCAGTCCAGCGTTGGTGTCGTGTGTCTCGCGCACGTCAAGCACCTCTCAGCTGGACGGGCATCATCATCATCGCCATCAGGTCAAAACGCTGCACACGTCGATCGGATTTGTAGTCGAGTGTAGTAAGATAATAATCAATTGCGACCGGGGTTGGCCACGGATTCATAGCCCGCCGATGAGCAAGGTCAAGTGCAACAAAGAAACTAATTTGACTGATACGCCAGAACCAGTCTTTCTACATTGTCAGAATGAAACGCCTAGACTCAGTTCCTTCTCTACTGTATGGAGCAACAGAGTCTTGACGGGTGCGTGCAAGGGCCCTACCATCGAACCCAATCCCATCAAGCAAGCCCATACGCAAGAATAATGATGATGCGCCCCCCCCTCCCCAAAGCCTGCCATTATCGTCTTGTGATCCCAGGTAACAAACAAATGAACCGCGCTGTACTGCACAATGATTGCGCTTTAGCACATCTCCATTTGGATGTCTGCCTCTGCTGCAAGCGTGGTGGAGGGTGATTCGCTAGCTGGGGACTCAGTCGCCGCGAGAGTCTCTGGGCCGTCGAATGCGGGAGGTGAGCACTTCAAGTTTCTTAGTGCACCCTCGGCGTCTGCACTGACAAACCGACCTTGTCGAAGATCCTCGGAAAAGAGAAAAAAACCCTCGACGGCTTCCACTAGATATGATTGTAGCCCTTTGCTTTCGAGTCGAATGACAGCCGACGAGACTGGGTAATGGTTCTCAATGTAACGGGCCCATCCACGAGCAGCAGCCTGGATGTGCTGATCTTCGCTGATGCGTCTCCAGCCAACGCCGAGATGCAAGGTAAAGTGGTCGACTATGGGCTGAGAAGCTTGTTGCAAGGGAAGAGATCCTGCTGTTGATGCAGGAACTGGTTGGCTGGCCGCGCCGAAACCATGCACGTTGTTCTGCGTGAGTCGTTGAGATTTATTGCTTCGCAGAGAAGGGCGCTGTTGTTGTTCGTGCAGACGCGTGATGGCTTCCCTGGCCTTACGAGCCTCGTCTTCCGCCGCCCTCTCTTCGACCCAGGTGCCTGACTGACTGCTTGCGTCGGCGACGTAGCTTCCCTTCTTGATGAGCACCATGCCTGGGCCGTACTCCCACTCATCCTCAGCCTCTTTGTGTTCGGCGTGAGGCTCGGGCTCGTCTGTAATAAGGTTGGGGGCGGCCTCATCGCGAGAGCGTTTGCGACCTGCGACCTTGAGGTTTCCGGAGGGTACTGCCGCCGGGTGAGCGCAGCGTTGTAAGGCGACAGATTGATCGAAAGAGGCTGCCGGGGAAGCGTAAGACTCCATGCTGAAGCTGGCTCGATGGGCGGGCTGCGGTGGTAGGGCCATGACTGGCGAGGCAGTTGAGAAGGATCGGCCGAAAGATGACATTGCTACTTTGTTAGACCTGTGGAAGGTAAGTTCGATTGTCTGTTTTAGATAGCTCTTCTACGCATCAAGACAGGTTAGTAGTTGCAAGATGACACCCCAGAAATGGGTTGCAGCTGGCGGCGATAGCGGATGGGCGTGAATGATATGGTGCTGTGGTGCAGGGCCACAAGGTACTTGGCGGATGGTCGAAGGAGTCCGAGGCGAGAGAAGGCCGAGATGAGACAGGACCGTTCGAGATCGGAGCGATAAGTAGCAGCTCGCAATGGTAGGTTGGTGGTAAGAGGTGGTTTGAAAAGACGGCAGCAACCTGACGGTGATAGTGTAAGGCAGAATAGAATGGCCGTTTGGTGATGGGCTCGATGACGGTAGCAGCTAAAGCAGGGTTGACCAAGCTAGCGTATGGGGTACATCAGTGAGTAGAGAGGGAAGAACTTAGGTTGCAAGAGCGAGGCTGTCAGAAAGAGACGATGGGAGACGAGACGAGACTCAACACCAGATGGGTGGATGAACTTGCAGTGGCTGGGAAAGGGGTGAAAGGTAGAGGTTGAGGTAGAGCCGAAGGTTTAAGGTGGTAGGTGTAGACAGAGCTATCCTTTTGTATTTTGTAGTATGGCCAGGCCAATTGACAGACGGAAAGGAAACGCGTAGGCAGGACAAGACGAACAGAGACTGAACAGGGCCGGCGAAAAAAAAGGTTGGAGTGCGGTAGACAAGGGAACGTCGCCTTGAGAGTCTTTACACCCCAGCTCCCCGTCGCGAGTCGCATTGTCGCAGCTCTCGCGTTGGCGCTGGCGCAGCCGCTGCGGAGAGACACGGAGGAGAGAGTCCTCGCTCTTGTGAGAAGGCGAGCCACAGCGGAGTGGGGTAGGTACGTATTGCTTGCCACGACTTGAGACGCAAGGATTCTTGGTTGCGGATCGCTGCCACTCGCAGCAGAAACCATCTCCGGGACCCCGTGTGAACTTGTCCCTGCTGAATGACTACCTTGTGTGTCACCAGGACTACTAGCATACTGCGGTAGCGAGACCATCATCCGATGTTCTCTCTCCTTCTGTATGCTAGCGCCTGTCAGCGTTGTAACCTGCGATATCTGGGCTGTCCTGAAGGTAGGTACATATTCGCCGCGAATGAGCTTCCACCTTGCAGTCCACTGGACGTGTACGTACCGCGTATGTACCACAGTACGGCCTCTTGCTGTGGCTCCTTATGTTGCGCTCGGGTCCATGTTGATTTCTACCTTTGGGCCTTTGCCAAATCGGGCAGGCTGGTGACCGCAGTTGCTACAGCTGCAGCCGTCGTGTCGTGCCTTGTCCAGTACGGATACTGGCCGGCCATTTGCTGGCCGGCGACCTGGATAACTGGGGAATTAACTGCATTACGCCCAAATGCAAAACCCACACCCGCAGAGCAAACAACCCGGTCGCGAATAGCTAGTCAGATCATACGAGCAAATCGGCATACTGGTATCTGTTGCGGTGCGGACGATGAAGAAGCGGGCTTGCTGACTTTAGGGCGGATGACGTCTGGATAACAATTATGCAACCCTCTACCGCGTTATCAGTACATGAATGCACATCTTATGTATACATAGGTCCTCGGTACTGTCTAGGCACACAACCTGCACGCGATCACCTCCCAAAGCCTACGCAGTGTACTGACTCTTCTCCTTGCACCTTGTTGCCTCAGGCACCAGTTGCCAGAAGCACTTCACAATGCTCACAGCTGTCACGTGATCCTGATCACTTGACGGGCGTCCGGAAAGCGGGAGAATCCCCCGTGCCGTCAGAGTCAACTGGTTGTCGCTCAGGCTACCAACAATCCGATTCCGTTGCCGCACACCCACTCTACTACCGGCTCTTGAGCCACACCTGTTGGAAAATCAAAGTATCGGAATCACCCTTCCAGAAATGTACACTCTCTTCTAGCAAATCGACGTATACACTCTAGTCAACTACTCTTGTATTAATGAGCCTGATAGACTGAGTCGGCAGTCTTCTTCTATCAGGGTCACCGCGTGGGACTCCCCATTCGTCACCTTCCCGCTACCGACAATATAATGCTCCCAAACCGTAGTCGAGCACGATATGGGCATGTGCAATCACCCGCCAAGCCAGAGACAGGTCAGCACGTCTGTTGATTCACCCTCTGCGTTGTCCTGCCCAGTGCCGGCGCGTTGCGGCATCATACGGTGCCAGTTCCCCAGGGTTCTCCATACCGCCGTAAAGCCTAACAAGTCCTGGAATGCCCGTGTCGAATGGACTGGCCGCCCTCGCACGACGTCGATGGCGACCCAGCGCGGTAGTAGCTGGCCCCTGGAACAAATATCTTCCGCTTGGTGCCGTATATGATTCATGCAGCCGACTCTGGTGCCGAGCTTCCGGAAGGTGACGAGCCTGGGACTGGATCATCGCAGTGACCGAATCGTTATATACAATGAGCCTAGGGCTTCCATGAACGTCTCTATGCCCCCCAAAGCCCATGCGCATTGTGACTGGAGATGAATGTGAAGCGTAGACACGACTTGGCTCCCTAGGGCCGACCCCGCGTAAGGCCGCAGGTTGCGGTTGCTGCTGATAGTGTCAGCCTCACTTAGAAGTCGAGCATTACAATGGTGATCAGACACTCATGGATTGTACAAGAGATGACGAAGCTTGATCCATTGAAGGAAATGGCACAGACGGTCGAGGCATCGTGTTCAACGAGTTCGATGGCCCGTCGCAAGCGCTTGCCATGTTGGAATGCCAACCACTGCGAGGGCTGCTCTCGACGCCCTCAGTCCTTGACAGAGGATCAAAGCCTTGGCCGTTTGCGCCGTCTATGTCGTCGCTAGTGTCTTCTACCAGAACTTCTGGCGAAGCTGTTCCAGTCGGAATCGATGAATATAACAATCTAGGCAAATCCATGCAGTTAGAGTACGGGGTTGAATATTGAGGTTGCCGTAGTGGCACAGAAAGGGCTCCTAGATCATGTCTAGCTAGAGGATGAAGCTGCTGCTGGGCTTTCGATCGCCGGTGCAGATCGTTCACCTCGCATAGCGTCAGGCGGATGACAGTTGGTTCGAGGCGCAACATTTCGGCGTAGGTGATGACGAAATGGTGTGCTTGTTTTGTACACATTTGAGCGGTCAACCTTGGAAAGCAAGTGTTGCACATGAGTGCGGTGTCCTGGGCGAGAAGGCTCATGCTGCTCGTGAAGAAAGCACAAGGCTCTCTATTGCGGGGAGATCGCACGTATTCACTGCGCCTTCCCTTACGCACTGCTGTTCGATTTCTTCCAGGTTAGCTTCGCCCACGTTGGATGACGCAAGGAACCAAATCCCCTTCTCTTATTCGTTGCTGGTTGTCATCTTACAAACTAGAAGTTTGTCATGTTGGTGGCATCTTGACCTGGCCCTCAATGGTTGGGATTGAAACGAAGTACTGTATCCGTATGCTGGGCGAAGTGCTCATGGGTTCTTCCACATTGCCCTGCCTGCTTTGCCTTGCTTGTCCTGGGCTTGCGCCAGTGCACACATTTGGGGGGCTTCTTCTCCCAGCAACCCAGGTCACTTCCGACGGGACAGGTTAGGTGCCTGGGTACCTGTTTTCCGACGGGCAGGCACCACGCGCGGGTCGTCTAAGGTGAGGTGCCTGTAGGTACCTTACCTTCCTTACCCAACCTACCTAGGTAGTAAGGCAATGGAAGGTCAGGTGCTCTTGGGAGGTGCCTACCTTACCTTGCCTTGCGAACCACTTAAACATACCTCAGGCATAGTACCTACCTACCTACCTTCCTGGCGGCGTTCTAATTGTCTGACACGACCGACCGACCGACCGACCGACCGACCGACCGCAGAACAGACCCGAATCAGATGTGGTCGATTGCCCTCCCGACCAACGACCAACGACCACTTCTCTCCTATCCCGTTTAATCGTGCCGCACCGCGTACCTTCCAAACCTGACTTCATCTCGGCCATTGCACGAAGCAATCGGCGGAGCCATTCGTTACTCCTGCTTTCTCCTTCATCCTTTCTCTACCTATACTGCCTCCGCCCATCCTCTCCTTTCCCATTCCTGACACCCTCCCTTCCCGCCGTCTGCCCACACACACACACACACACGAACCATGAATGGGGACCTCAGTCTGTCGAGGGCCCTCGGAGGATTACGAATAGCCAATCCAGACGATTCGTCTCCGAACAACCTGTCAGATGGAGGCGCCCTGTCTCCAACCGTTGACCAACCCGATGCTCATTCAGCACCCTCCACTGCCCGGCATGGCACGCAACAACAACCCATCGCCTCGCATGCTTCGATCCCGATCTCAGATAGCCTTCTGTCCCCCGTATCCCACATTCAGTCTCCCGAACAACTCGGCGCTGCCCCGGATGCTATGCCCGCACACGCCGAATCGCACCGAACGAGCCCTAGCGCTGCCATGCGAGCTGAAGTCTACCGTCAACCTGTATCGTCATACCCAGACCCCGAGAGAGCCCCAGGCAGCTCGGCATCCCCAACTGGCCGCCCAATGTCCGGCATGTACGCGCATCCTCCCACCGCGTCTGAGGATGGACGCTTGTTGCAGCACCAAACTGCGTCACAGAACGAACGATCACGATCTTCCGTGTATGGCCTTCTAGCAAGACAGGATTCTGGTAACGGCCCTGGCTACCCATCATCAATACCTACAAGAGAGCCAAGCCACAGGTCTACAAACCCTCGCCAATCTCAACTGCCTCCTGGTTCTGGACCACTGCCGCCGAGGAGGAGCTCCAAAGGCATGGGGGGTGGATACGTCTCAGCGACTACAGCTTCTCAGCCTTCACGAGATCCGTACGGCCCCGACATGCCACTCCCTACCAGCAGCGAGGAATGGAAAGACCGCGGTGCTGCCATTGGCGTCAGGAGAGAGACGGACGCGAATGGGAAGACAGTCATTCGACACGTCAAAAAAGGAGTTAGGGACTTCAGTTTTGGTCGAGTGCTCGGCGAAGGCTCGTACAGTACGGTCTATTTAGCCACTGATCGACAGACGCTCAAAGAGTATGCCATCAAAGTTCTGGAAAAGAAGCATATCATCAAGGAAAAGAAGATCAAGTATGTCAACATCGAGAAGAACACCCTGAACCGCCTCACGGAACACCCAGGCATTGTGCGCCTTTACTACACATTTCAAGACGAAGCATCACTGTACTATGTCCTCGATCTCTGCAACGGTGGCGAGCTCCTCGGTGTTCTCAAAAAGACGGGCACATTCGATGTGGAGTGCACACGTTTTTACGGTGCGCAGATATTGGATGCAATTGACTACATGCACTCAAGAGGGGTTATTCACCGAGACTTGAAGCCCGAAAACGTTCTCTTGGATGACCACATGCATGTCAAGATCACCGATTTTGGGACAGCCAAACTGCTAAAGGATCCCAGAGAGTCACAGATCGCAGGTGAGGGAGCAAGGGGTCTTTCTGAAAGCAGCCGTGGCGACATCGAGGATGATGGCCGGGCAGCATCGTTCGTAGGAACCGCCGAGTATGTGAGCCCTGAACTTTTGACGAGCAAAAATGCTTGCAAGGCAAGCGATCTCTGGGCTTTCGGATGCATAGTATACCAGCTGCTGGCCGGCAGGCCACCGTTCAAGGCGGGCACGGAATACCTCACATTCCAGAAGATTGTTAATCTCGAGTACGATTTCCCCAGTGGATTTCCCCCGGCAGCACGGGACTTGGTGGAAAGGTGCTTGGTGCTTGACCCAGCCCGGCGTCTTACAGTGGAGCATATCAAGAACCACGAATTCTTTGACGGGCAACAGTTCGGCAAGGGACTGTGGAGAACCAAAGCTCCGCGACTGCGACCTTATAACCCCGCGCCACAGGAACCGAATTTGATTCAGCTTAATGGTACGGCCGGCAGTCCGAATCCTGTTGCCCCTCCTAAAACATCACAGCCGCCGGCTCAAAGCTCTACTGCGAATGGTGGTTGTCGTCCAGCCAGGATCATAACCGAGCTACCTCCTCCAACTCAGCTGGATATCGAATGGTCCCCTATCTTGACACGGAATAATGAGAGAATTCTCAAGTTGGGCGACTTGATGGTCGTGTCAAGCCCACTGCCCAATGGGGGTCATGGCAAAGGAGGTGAGCATGATGGACACAAGAAGCTGTCGAGGTTTTTCGGCGGCAGCACAACGAAGAAGAGACAAAGATTGGTCATGGTCACATCAAGTGGTCGAATACTGCTGGCTCCGGCTGGCGGGGACGAGAAGCGTGCAAAGCAGGAGATATCGCTCTTGTCGCCCGAAAGCTCATGGAGAACCCAACTTGACGTCAAAGGGCAAACAGTTTGGTGCGTCGATGCGGTAAGTATTCTAGGCAAAAAGTATCGCCGCTCATCTAAATTTCGACAGGGCGGCGTCCATTACACGTTTGAGGAGCCGAAGGGCAGCACCAGCTCCCCCGACAATGGTTCTACAGCCGAGGACTGGATCGAGTCATTGGAAAGAGCCAGGGAGTTGGCGGTTTCTCAAAACCTTGTTGGTAGCTATGCTGGTGACAATGGTTTTGCGGACATGTCGTCAGCAGTATCGAGTCCGGCAAGTACGCTGGGTGGACGAGGAGCATACCCCGATAGCTTCAGCGTCAGCGACCGATCCGGCCGAAACCATCTGAGCAAAAGTCAAGCGAGCTTGGAAGACTCTTCTTCGACCAAACGAAACCGATTCAGCAAGCGGCAATCTAAAAATGGGCTAGGGGCACAATTTTGATGCCTGAGGGTATGATGAGGGCCTTCACAGGAGGGAGATGTGGTGCCCTTAACGAGGTGCATGCAGAGGAGGCCCAAGACTTCTTAATGATGAGAGTGGGATTGGAAGTAAGCATTCTGTAGCGTGGC
The DNA here is from genome assembly GCF_013390185.1 of Colletotrichum aenigma. Lineage (NCBI taxonomy): Eukaryota > Fungi > Ascomycota > Sordariomycetes > Glomerellales > Glomerellaceae > Colletotrichum > Colletotrichum aenigma. The sequence continues at coordinate 4,128,414 of NW_023500908.1, forward strand.
GTCCCGTCGGCTATGCACTCTTGGACGACTTGGCCTATTATATAAGGGTTTTTGCGATTTCCTTCGCGGGCGGAAGCATTCATGAACAAGGGAGGTTTTCTTATAGGGAGTTTAGGAGGTTTTCATAGGAATCATCGAGCAAGGCCAAATCAAGCCCCAAGGGACAGCGAGTCCAGATGATGTATGCTTTCGATCCTGATCACGTTTTCATGGCATTATAGTGAATCTCGAAGATCAATGTGTCTCTGAAACGCCTTTGGATCTTTGACATACATTGTGGAAGAGAGTGGGATATCATCTCACATGTCCTGTGATGCTAAGGTCATTGGAGGTTCTATCGGTAGTCTGCTCCCATTTCTGCGAATCAAATGCGCCGAACCCTTCGGGTGGATCTGCCCCATGGCCCATTTTAATGGACCAATCAACATAGGCAGCACTTTCATCCTGCGCTTGTGCCGCTCAACCATTTGCCTTTGCACACGCGCCCTGAAGCAACAAACGACGCGACCTCTTACCCAGCTTGGTACATCGTCACGGTCATCATTTCTGAATCCAATAACTCGGGTTTCTTGTTGGGGGTTTCCCACCGTGTTTTTGAACTCCCAGCGCGCGTCGAAAATATTCACTGTCGAAATGCAGCCTCAATACCGTCAGTATGCTGCCCATGCTGGCGCACCGCAAGTTCCCCAGCGGGCTCCACATACCGCCCCAAATCAACGGAGAGGCGGCATCGGTACGCCCGTCCCTTCCTTTAGTTCCTTCTGTCGAGAAGGACTTCCACCTGCCTTCCGTCCCGAATCGTGCCCTTCCCCCTCCCCCCCGTGTTGCAACAAGCTCCAGTTGGCTGACACGCATTCTCAAGGGCCGATCATGCCTCCAGGACATCACCAACAAGCAGCCATCAACCAGGCGACTATAGCGCAACACCATGCCCCGGGTCAGGCCCTTACGAGCGAGCTAGCAAAACGTCGCAGTCGAAAGCCTACCGATAAAACGTTGCCAGACGGCGTCGAGGACTGCATCACAGATTCTGAGGTCGCCCAGAGATACAAGGAATTGCGCGACTTCGAGCGCCGCCTCGATGCGACTATGACACGCAAACGCCTTGACATCGTCGAGGCTGTTGGTCGCAATGCAAAGGTCAGTCGTCTTGCATGATGATTTCTTCGATGTCTATACCCGCGATTTTATTGCCCACTTCCGTTGCTAAATTTGGCGATCCCTAGCGGCATAAAACCCTGCGAGTCTGGATTAGCAACACCGTCGAAGACCAGGCATGGCAAGGCAGCGGACTTAGCGTCGACAGCTTCGATTTCACACCAAGTGCTGAGCCTTCCTATCGCGTCAAGATTGAAGCTCGTTTGCTTGACGATGACCAGGACGAATCTGTTGAGGATGTTGCCCAGAACGAAGATCGAATGGACGAGGATGACGCCCCCAGCTCAAGACGTCAAAGCTCAGCCCCGGCGCCGCAGAAGTGTCGATTCTCGCGCTTCTTTAAGGCTCTCAACGTTGAGTTTGATCGAAGCCGCTCACGAGCGGCATCCGATCAGACTGTTGAATGGAAGAGGCAGTCTGCACAGAATGCTACGAACGTCTCAGACTTCGACGAGTTTACCTTCAAAAGGAGTGGGGACGAGAACATGAACATCACTGTCAACTTGCATCGCTTGGAGGACCCAGAACGATACCTTCTAAGCCCCGAGCTGGCTGAAGTTGTGGATATGACCGAGGCGTCCAGACAAGAGGCTGTTCTAGCTGTGTGGGAGTATATCAAGATGATGGGCTTGCAAGAAGACGAGGAGAAACGTAACTTTCGCTGCGATGACCTCCTAAGAAAAGTAACGCAGCTGATTCCTCTATTGTCTTCTCTCTCCGCTGACTTACTCGCCCAGATTATCAATGGCAATGACGTGGGCATGATTCCAAACCTGAACGACTACATCCAGCCTCACCTACGACCTCTTCCCCCAATTAGTCTACCGTACACGGTTCGAGTGGATGAGACGTTCCATCAGGATCCTCAGCCCACGGTTTATGACGTACGGGTCGCTATTGAGGAACCCCTTCGATCCAAGCTGGTGCCTTTTGTGGCTAACCCAGCCTATGCGAGTGCTCTGAAGAATGTGGCTACTTTGGATGAGCAGTTGGCGACACTGGTCTCGGCGATTGCCAGCTCGAAGGCGAAACACTCGTTTTTCACATCCATGAGCCAAGATCCAGCAAACTTTGTGAGAAACTGGATCAGCTCCCAGAAACGAGATTTGGAGGTAATCATGGGGGAGGCGACAAGAGGAGGCGGAGAAGATGCAACCGGCGACGACTGGCGGCGGGGCGGAAAGGAAAGTGTATGGACCTCCTCGAACGCGCGAGAGAGTGTTAGTGTGATGCTGGCGAAGCAGCCGACTCAGGCCTCTCGCTGATGCTGCCGAACATTGCGCCGCGTGGGTACCCATCAGTTAAAGGTGATGAGTGGTTTTCTGTTTTGCTTTTTCTTTTCTAGTAGGCATGGATCGGGGGAAAGAGGCGTCTTAAGGGTCAGGCTCTCATCAATGTGCTATCAGCTGGATCTTGAAGCTCCTCAATCCCGATACATCGTTGTTGGGGGCCGATTATTGACGCTGACGCCCACAGAGGGTTTTCTGTTCGTGAAGTAAAGCTGATTGGCTCTGTTTATGTGCCTCGGCAGTCTGTGATGGCTGATGGCGGCGATAATGATGCTAAACTCCGTAGGCTTCCCCGCAAACGGGATGGGGACGGTGGCGGTGAGGGCGTGCGATTCCATCTACCTGTTCTGCGTTTCCAGAAACCTACCTACTCCGTGTGTATGCCGACGTCTTGATTTGTGAGCGTACCCAAGACACAGAGCAGAAAGCTGGCCGAAAGATTGTTTTATGATGGCGTCCGTCTTTGCCTCCTCGAATACCGCAGTTATTACGGGTGGCGCCTCAGGCATTGGCCTGGCAATTGCCCAAAGATGTCTCGACCGACAAATGACAGTGATCATAGTTGACCGTGATATAAGGCTTCTCGATGAGGCTAAATCCACACTGAGGGGCTCAGTGAAACTATTCGAGATGGACGTCAGCATCTTGCAGGACTGGGAGAGGTTGAAGATTGAAGTCAACAGCATCCTTGGTGGTCAGTTGTTTTCTTCTCACTCACCGCTCACCCTTTCGAGACACGCCACTGCGCGACAATGCCACTGGAGCTGACCTCTTTAAAGGTCGAATCGACTTGTTAGTTCTCAACGCTGGCATTGGCGGCAAATCAAGCTGGCAGGATCTAGACAGCTTCCATCGCATCATCGACACAAACCTGTACGGTATTATTAACGGCATCAACACCCTTTTGCCTTTGGTGGGCAATGGACAATCTTCCCAGTCGGCCGTGGTCATTACAGGCTCAAAGCAAGGCATCACGAATCCACCAGGGAACCCGGCATATAATGCCAGCAAGGCGGCTGTCAAGTCCGTCGCCGAACATTTGTCATTTGATCTTAGAAACACCGCTACGACAGCGCACCTCCTCGTGCCAGGTTGGACTTTCACTGGCCTCGCCGGTGCTGGCTCCGGCAGAGAAAAGCCAGCCGCCGCCTGGAGTCCTGAGCAAGTAGCTGAGTATTTGGAACAGAAAATGGAGTTGGGCTTATTTTACATTATTTGCCCGGACAATGAGGTGACGGAAGACCTGGATCGTAAGAGGATGCTTTGGGGCGTTGGGGACATCGTCCATGACCGGCCTCCGTTGAGCAGGTGGCGTGAGGAATATAAGGAAAAGGCACAACAATGGATCATCAAGGATACGTAGATCGAGGTCGCCGTGGAAAGGACGATCGGCATGGAGACTTTCCAATCCATCCGGGGTCACAATATCGGCATGCCGAAATTGAGGATCAGCTTGCTGGACAACGCGATCCTTGAGGAACTGTCCTACCATGAACGCCAGACGCGAATGCACATTCAATCGATGTCGCTATGAAAGCTCGAGCTTCTGAGACCTCCGGTCCAATTATATCCGAAACCCCTTTCAGCGACATGTTCAAATTGGGATTGTCACTTCCCGCATAGCTTTTTCCTTTTCCTCTGATTCGAACCAGTCAAGTGCCGCCAGACATGCCATGCCTCTGAGGCGGCACTGGGCTTGGCGGCATATTCCTGATCTGCTTGATGAGGAACTCCCTTTCATCAATGAACTGTTCATCGTCGGTCCGGTCTTCCAGAAAGTGGGACAAGAATGTGAGTAGCTTTTCCCTATTCATGAGCAGTATCTTCTGGACCGCAATTGACTTATGAGGGTTGGCAACGAAGACCTTGAAGACGTGGAAGCCCTCATACTGGACCATCTTGCGGTCGTCTCTCAATAGGTTCATGCAAATCTTCAGATGCTCTCCGCGATCAACGTAGGCGGTCATAACGCTATAGTTTGAGCGGTCCAGCAAGATCTCGCCGAGTAATTTGATGGACTGTCGCTTGGTGACATAACTGTTGGATTGTACAAGTATGTTATTGTACTTGTCGAAGAAGAGGTCGAAGTTGACCGACAAGTACCTCGGAACAAGCTCCTTGTGTTTCGTGAGAAGTTCCTAAAGATAGAGCAGAAGGTCAGAAATCGTACCCGCAGCTCAAGGTTTGCTGTAGCAAGAGGGTCGGGTCGCCTTACTCTAAACGTGGTGAAGGCATCCGCAGCGACTTCGAAAGAGCTCTTGTCGATCCAGTCAAAAAACCTCCAAAAGACGCCGTCGCCGCTTTGACGGCGATCTCGGTCAATCAAATTGATACCTTTATTGCTAGATCCAGATTCTTCATTGTCATCGTACAAGATTATGGCGGCGGCAGCTTCTGATTTGAGGACTTCTCGGAGAACGGAACCGGCAGGCGTTGCGCTCTCCTTGTGCTCGTACCCTCGACAAAGTTCCAGCAAAACTTGCGGGCGATTGTTGACAACGTAGGACAGAGCGAGGGGGTCGCTCTTAGGCGAGGCGGTGGGTGGGCGGAAACGGAAGACGTAGGAGAAGATAACCTGGGTATCTTTGCGGGATTCGAACGGTAAGCGCCAGAGATTTACGGCAAGTAAGTAGAGGAGATCCTCCTCAATCAAGCCAGTAACGAGTTGATATATCTGTTCGGGGCTGCTATCAGCCTCTGATTCGACATTAGTTGCCATGGTCCAAGGTAGACGAGGTATGGAGACCAACCTTGAGTACCTTGCAAAATGAACTTCATCTGGTTCAGGACTCTGGCAAGCTCTTCGGCCTGACGAGAGGATAGGTCAGTACTTTGATGGTCCAGAGGGGATGCGCGGCAACTATAATGAGGGCTGACCTTTACAGAGCCATTTGGTCCTTCCAGCTTCGTCACATGGTCCCTGGCTTGTTTGGGCAGGTCCACGGCCGGCCTCGTTCTGGCCCTGCCAAATAGGAAGGACATGGCGGACGAGAATGGAGAGAACCGAGTATATTTTGCGGGATTCGCAGTTTTTATGGGCGGTTTTGAGGTATTTTATCGGGTCTGAGTCGAGTGTGCGGACTGGGCTGGACTTTTAGGTACGCTTCAGTGTCGTTGACGAAGATTGCAGGAGAGATGAGCTGAATACCAGTCGGAAGAGGGCTGTTGATGTTGATTGTAGGAAATTCCCTGGCAACGGGATAAACGACACGGTTGCACGGGGGCGAGGGAATTCTGAACCGTCGAGGAGAGTATCGCGGGGAGGGGATTGACGAAAATGAGCGTGGCGGCAGGTCGACGTTGGGTTGTTTATGTTGATGATCAGGCCTTGCCAGCCGGAGAAGGCGTTGCTTGGTGACCTGGTATCGAAGGCGCCTATCCGTTTATCTGGGCACCTACCGTGCTCGTGCTACCTTGCCAGCAGTGTGCGGCATCATCTGCACTAGGTAGGCTGCTAGCTGGGGCACATGGCACCTAAGTATACTAGGTACCTCCCTACCTTACTATGTAAGGCACCTTGCGCAGGCTTAGGTAAGACACCCCTTCGACTCGGGAGACAGAAAATTACGGGCCCAGGCAGGCCCAAAGTACCAACCACCAGCGACGGTATCTACCTAGGCACCTAGGTGCCTTAATTAGGCCGGGAAGGAGGGGAAGGTCCTATTTGGAAACTGGCTGCCCCGCGCTCGACTGAAATCAATTGGAAAAAATTACCCCACTGACTCACATCGCCCACCAAAAAAGACCCCTCCAAATCAGCGTGCATTGAGAGCCACAACCTCTCCTCGACAAATCGTCGGTCTTGACTCACCCGCAAAGACTCATTCGAGCCTCTGCCGCTGCCTTGCCTGCTTACAACCACAACGGTTTCTACAAGAAAAGGGCTTGGGCTTCATTTCTCTTTCTTGTGACAAGCCATCGAATCGGACCCTCGCTGGCCATCCTTGGCGCGCAACTCTCGTGTTTGCATCCCTCACAACCACGCTGCGCACTAGTTGCGTTCGACGCCGCACCGCTTCGATTCCGCCAACATGTCTATCGACTTTCCCAAGGAAGAGGTCGAGATCATCAAGAAATGGCGCGAGATCAAGGCATTTGAGCGTCAGGTAAGCCTTGATTTGTTCATCTCTGAGCATTGTCTCGCTTTCCAGAAAACTATAAGCGCCGCACTATTCCCTTCACCTACTAACATCTCAATTCTGCTTCATAGCTCGAATTGACCCAGGGAAAACCTCTCTACACATTCTACGATGGCCCCCCCTTTGCCACTGGTCTGCCTCACTACGGTCACCTGTTGGCCTCCACCATCAAAGACATCATCCCGAGATACTGGTCAATGAAGGGCTTCCATGTCGAAAGACGCTTCGGCTGGGATACCCACGGCCTGCCCATTGAGCACGAAATTGACAAGAAGCTGGGAATTTCCGGAAAGGCCGCTGTCATGAAGCTTGGTCTGAAAAACTACAATGCTGAATGCAGATCCATCGTCATGCGTTACAGTCAGGAATGGCGGCACACCATCGAGAGACTCGGACGCTGGATTGATTTCGACAACGACTATAAGACCATGGACCCCACCTTCATGGAGTCGGAGTGGTGGGTGTTCAAGCAATTATTCGATAAGGGAGCTGTCTACCAAGGTCATCGTGTCATGCCCTACTCTACCGCTCTCACCACAGCTCTGAGCAACTTCGAGGCCAACCAGAACTATCAAGATGTCACTGATCCTGCCGTTGTCGTCTCCTTTCCTCTCCGCGATGACTCTGAGACTCATCTCCTGGCATGGACAACCACACCTTGGACACTGCCGTCACATCTTGGTCTTGCTGCCCACCCTGAATTTGAGTACATCAAAATCCAGGACGAGAAATCCGGCAAGAAATACATCATTCTCGAGAAGCTCTTGAATACTTTGTATAAGGACCCCAAGAAAGCCAAGTACAAGGTTCTCGAGAAGATCAGAGGCAAGGAAATGCTTGGCTGGCAGTATGAGCCCCCTTTCAACTACTTCTACGAAGAGTACAAGGACGTCGCCTTCAGGGTCTTGAACGCCGAATACGTTACTGACGACAGCGGTACTGGTATCGTTCACCAGGCCCCGGCTTTTGGTGAGGACGATTACAACATTGCCCTCGCTGCTGGTATCATCACTGAAAACAGACCGCCGCCAGACCCTATTGACGACAAGGGTCACTTCGGCCCGCGAATTTCTGATTTTGCAGGAATGCATGTCAAGGAGGCCGATAAACACATCATCAAGTATTTAAAGGGTACTGGAAGACTTGTCGTCGATTCTTCTCTCAAGCACTCGTATCCCATGTGCTACCGTTCCGACACCCCTCTCATCTACCGAGCTGTACCTTCATGGTTCGTTCGCATTCCAGAAATTATTCCACAGATGCTTGAAAACATCAAAGGATCCCACTGGGTCCCCTCTTTTGTGAAGGAACGCCGGTTCGCCAGCTGGATTGAAAACGCCCGCGACTGGAACGTGTCGAGAAACCGGTACTGGGGCACTCCCATTCCCTTGTGGGTAAGCGACGACATGGAGGAGCGCGTCTGTATTGGCAGCGTGCAAGAATTGAAGGAGCTGAGTGGCTACGATGGGGACCTGTCGGATCTCCATCGTGACAACATTGACCACATCACCATCCCCAGTAAAATGGGCAAGGGACAGTTGAGGCGCGTGGAGGAAGTCTTCGATTGTTGGTTCGAATCTGGTAGCATGCCTTACGCCAGCCAACATTATCCCTTCGAGAATGTCGACAAGTTCAACGCATCCTTCCCTGGTGATTTCATTGCGGAGGGCCTGGATCAGACAAGAGGCTGGTTCTACACTCTCCTGGTTCTCGGCACACATCTTTTTGGAAAGATCCCCTTCCAAAACTGCGTTGTCAACGGCATCGTTCTCGCTGAGGATGGCAAGAAGATGTCGAAGCGTCTCAAGAACTATCCAGCACCAGACCTGGTCATGGACAAGTACGGATCGGATGCTCTTCGCCTTTATCTGATCAACTCGCCAGTCGTCCGCGCCGAGCCCTTGCGCTTCAAGGAGTCCGGGGTCAAGGAGATTGTGCAGAAAGTGTTGTTGCCGCTCTGGAACAGCTACAAATTTTTTGAGGGGCAAGTGTCCTTGCTCAAGAAGGTCGAGGGCGTTGACTATGTCTGGAGTCCAGAGACGCAGTCAAGCAATGACAATGTGATGGACCGGTGGATCTTGGCCAGTTGTCAGAGTCTGCTCCAATTTGTTAACGACGAGATGAAGGGTATGTTCAATCCATACATCCGAAGCTGTTAAACTTCACTGACACTTTGACTTACATGTAGCGTACCGCTTGTATACCGTTGTCCCTCGACTTCTTGGCCTCATTGACAACACGACCAACTGGTACATCAAGCTCAACAGAAGACGTCTCAAGGGTGAGAGTGGAGTGGAAGACACCAAGCATGCCCTCAACACCCTATTTGAAGTACTTTTCACGCTTTGCCGAGGTCTTGCCCCTTTCACACCCTTTATCACCGATACCATCTACCAAAAGCTGAGGCCGTACATTCCCGGAGAGGCGGACGCAGAGGACCCGCGTAGCATTCACTTTCTGCCATTCCCGGATGTGCGTCAGGAACTTTTCGACGAGGAGGTCGAGCGCAGAGTGGGCAGAATGCAGAGAGTCATTGATTTGGTCCGTGTCTCTCGTGAGAGGAGAGCCATTGGTCTGAAAACGCCCCTGAAGACACTTGTTGTTATTCACCGCGATCCCCAACACCTCAAGGACTTGGAGTCTCTCTCATCCTACATTAAGGAAGAGATGAACGTGAGAGATCTGGTTCTTTCTTCAGACGAGGCCAGATACAACGTTCAATACAGCGTGACGGCGGACTGGCCTGTTCTAGGTAAGAAGCTCAAGAAGGATATGGCGCGGGTGAAGAAGGCGCTGCCGACTCTCAGCAGCGATGCTGTCAAAGAGTACTCGGAGAAGAAGGAGATCCTGGTCGATGGAATTCGTCTGGAGGACGGCGATCTTGTAGTGAGGCGTGGTCTGAGGGAGGGTGAGGCTTCCAAGAACCTGGAGACGAACTCAGACAACGATGTACTCACGATCCTGGACGCCGAGCTCTACGTGGATCTCGCGCACGAGGGAATCGCTCGAGAGATCATCAATCGCGTTCAGCGCCTCCGGAAGAAGGCACAACTGCAGCCAACCGATGATATCAAGATGGAGTACAAGATTATCAGCGACCCCGATAAGATTGGACTCGAGGAGGTATTCCAGACGCAAGGCAAGACTATTGAGAAGGCGCTGCGCAGACCCATGGACAAGCATGAAGTCACACAGGTGGAGGGTGAGACCTCTGGCGTGGGGCGAAAAGGAGTTATTGCGGAGGAGGAGCAGGAGGTGCAGCATGCGACCTTCCTGCTCCGCTTGCTTGAGTTGTGAAGTTGCGATGGCTGAAGGCGTGGAGATAGCCATGGGGTAAAAAGCGCTGGGCGGAGTACACATGCGCAGGCAAACAAGCGCCTTGGCCTTATAAGACCAGAATAGAAAGGTGCAACATCAAATTGAGACTTTTACAGAATATTACATTCGTAAGGGCAGTGCCGATGACTATCTAGCTGTCCGAGCCGCAGCCTGCAACTCGGCATGTGTTAGTGATGTGATTTGAGCCACCGTAACTAGCTGTGGGTTGGTAGCGATGTACAATATAACAGTCTTTCAATCTGAGGAATTCCTTGACACACTTGTCCTTATGCACGGAATTGTAGTCGGCGACAATGCATTTGCCGTACAGCGTGGTCTGCTCACGTCAGCATCAAGGCTTTATTTAGGGATGAGGTAAGTAGAGATGTGGGCTGTCTACGATGGAGCGGGGAACCGACCTCGGCAGAGCATTGCGATACGGCAGAAGCAAACTTCTGGATGGGCCGCGGACGAGTCATAGTGATAGTGCCTTGGCGCGACGTGGATTCGCAGAAGGAATGTTCAATTTCCAGGTGCAGGTGCAGGTGTGCAAGTTAGAGGAAAGAAAAGGCTGCGAAAAGCTTTGGAAGAGGAACTTCACTAAGTCAACCTCAACAACTGATTACGAATAGGTACCTTAGGCAGTCTTTGATTAGCTAAGGCAGCGAGGGAAGCCAACAAAATGGCCAATTAGGTACGAAGCCGTCAAGTATTTTCTCTTTCTAGAACACTAAAAAAACTGGGTAACAAATCCAAAGCGACCTCATTGGTTTGCAGCCCGGTCGATGCTACACCACCTACCTTACCTTGTACGTACAATACCTTACGGTCTACATTGACCTTACCTACTTGAGGTAGGTAGAGTGCCTAGGTTCCCAGGTACTTACACTCCGAGAGGGCCCCATAGCACGGACCCAGACCTAAGGTAGGTACCTAAGGTAGGTTGAGTGGTATTGTACCATGCAACCGTTGCTGTCTAAGGCACACCATAAGACTGCGGTTGCTGGGCGTGGTCCTCGAAATCAACACACAAGAAGCGGAGGAAAGACGGGAGGTTGGGCAGTTCAACCTCTTCCCTGATCTTCTTTTCCCTCTGTCCTCCCAGAGTCCCTCCCAGACGTTATTCACTTTAGGACAGCACGTCGCTTATAGTGTCCAGGGATACCTTGCGTTTTGTCCGAGCTTCGCTAGTGCCGCCTTTACCGCCGACGCGCGCGAAAGACAAAGCTGTCAGTCAGGCTTTACTTTACCATTGTACCTGGCCATTGTATTTGCAACTTTTCGCGACGCGCTGCGTTCGCCGCCGTACATTATCCTCCTTCGCCCACGGAAGTCGGTCGAGCTCTTTCGATACTCCTCGTTTCTTCCTCCGTGGATATCGCTGCGGCCAAATGTATTCGGTGTTCATTGCACGCGGTCCTTCGCCTTTTGCCCATGAAATTTGACGATACCCCCGGTTTTCGACAGCCCGCGACGATTGCGATCGCGACCGGAATCGTACCCATCAACACCAAGCACGCCCGCACAATCACAAGCAACAACTCCTCCTGCTCTCCCACCGCTGCCGCTACTGTCGCCACTCCTGCCATCTTATTATGCTACCGGAACGGCATCAATTCACATGCCGTCACTGCCACATCGCCCAGCGCTGGCTCCCCGTGACGGCATATCCAGCTTTGCGTCAATTCAAAGCTCCGACTCTTACTATAGTAACGAAGGTGAGGAAAACCGGGACTTCCTTCCACATTCACAGCCTCTATAGACTAAATGAGAGCCATCGAATGGCTTTGCGACTGACGCAAAATCAGAAATTGCCATCCTCCACGATGTCGTCACGGCTGCCCAGGATAATCTCGATCTCCTCCCCGAGGGTGAGAGGTTGGCGACGAACGCTCTGTTTCAGGCATACGACGCCGTTCTCCCAAAATACGGTATCGACCCCGAGGAGGACCATCACATCTCGCGCTTGGTCTTCCGAGTCGGCGGCGAGCGCGGCGACGGTTCACTTTTGGATAAACTTCGCAATGTTTTGGCGAGGATGGGTATTGAGCTGGAGTTCGACAGTCGCAGCGAAGGTTCGAGACCGCTTTCAGACCCAGGCGATGAACGAGACCATGGATTCCCGTTGCAACCGTCACCTCCTCACTCCAATAGCGAACATAACTTTGCTACCACGGACGATAGCTCTTCGGAGCATATACAGCCATCACAGCAGGGGCGCTTCAGGCCGATCACTGCCCCAGACGAGGCAATCCGTAACGGCGACTGTGCAAACCTCCAAAGGCTGATGCCCATACTTCCAAGGCCAAATCACCTGGCCCCTGATCTCTCCGAACGCTTAAAGCACTCATCCCAAAGTCACTCGCCATCCACAGCTGCGGGTACGGAGCCGAGTCACCAGAGCCCACGGTCAGTGACTGGCTCCAATGAGCACCGTGGAGCTAGCGACACCACTATTCAACCCGTTGAGACTGTTGCCCACGATGCGGGAAAGAACGTCAGCATCGCTGCTTCCCGTCCTGTCCGACCCAAGTCTGTTAGGACAGTCAATTGGCTTCTGCCAGAGGACGTTGGAGCCAGGCCTATTGTTGATGGGCACGAAACTTTACGGGCGGAGCAAAACATCCATTACGAACCATTTCCAGCGCAAGGCGAACAGCGTCCACTAAGAAAAGACCAGCCACAATTCTCTCCTGGCCAAACCATGTCTCATGGCCAGTACCCTCAACACGAGCAGCCCCAGCAATACTTGCCCCAGCAGGGCAATCTACACCAGCAACAATCTGTAGCCCAGAACGACATACATAACCTCCAACATCAACAGTCCCAACATTACGCTCTACCCCAGCAATCCAATGCGCCTCAAAACCCGCAGCAGCAACAACAGCAACAGCAACAGCAACAGCAGCAACAACAACGACAACAACAACAACAAAAACAACAGCAGCAGCAACCGCAACGGCGACAGCTGGTGTACATTGACGAAACCCCCAGAAATGAGGTCAGCGGTCGTCAGCCAAATATTTCGACAGTCGTCCAGCACGAGACCAGCAAGCGGCCCAGCATTGACACAAAGGTTCTTGGGCAGGAGTCGTCTAACATCGAACGACATCAAGTACTGCAACAGCAGCAGCAGGAAGTAGCGCCAGTTCCACAAAAGGAACCTTCTGGTGACAACGTCCTACTTACTAGGCAAGCCACACCTCCCGATGAGGGATTGGAAGATGACCTAGCGATGGAAGCACGATACGCCTGGCTGGAAAAACGAGCGGCTCGAGCGGCTCGTTACCTGCAGATTCTCAGAGGAATATCACATTGGGAGACCTACGCAACCGAGAAGCGTGAAAGAACCGCCGTAGCCAGACGGCATATTTTGCGCATGCGCCACTTTGACCCCTGGGAGTTGGTGACAGCAGACGCCAAGCTCAAGGGGCGTCGTATCTTTACTTCCCGCTTGCTGACTCTTTGGGTGAGGTGGGCTGACGACGGCGTTGTCATGGAGCAGCGGGCTGTGACACTATCTGCACGCCGCATAGCTGAAAGAATTCTGGCCGCCTGGTCTAGTTCATGTTCAACGGTCACGAGGTTGTTGGTTCGGCCCCAATTACAGGCTCTCTGTCTCCAGCAATGGGGATTGTCTTGCTCAGCGTTGCGCGTGATTTCTGCACACACAGAAGAACACAGGACCAGAATTCGGTGGTCTCTTGCCTTCAATTCCTGGCACCAACAGGTGCGATGTCACCAAGACGGCGTAGCAACTCATCGGCGCCTCAGTGTCGTTCGGAACTCCTTAGACCATTGGCAACTAGAGACAAGGGTCGAGATCTTTCGTGCAAAGATGGGGTTCAATCTGGTACGCGATACCATATGCAGATGGCACAACGCATGTCGACTACCGCCACACCGAGTCGCACCTGGGTATAGCGGCCACAGAAGGCATAACAAGGACCAAGCCGATCCTAAGCTGCCACAGACACCCCATGGCATGCATTCCCCTCTGGCCAATTCTCATAGATTGCTCAAGACAAAAGTTTTAGACATCTGGCATCGGCAAGCATTGGACATGGTTCGGTTTAGTAAGAGATCGCGAACCTCTGCTAAACGTCAAGCGGCACGACACGTGGTCGATACCTGGCAAGCTGGCATTCTGCATAGCTCAAATCTCTGTACATGGACCCAGCGTGGTTATTTTTTCGCCAGCGTCAACGCAGTGGTGAAAACCTGGCGCTCAAAGGGGGCCTGGAGATCTCAAACGCGAAGGTCTTACGCACGATACAGGCAACATGTTAAGGCCACCTCAACGAAGGAAAATCTGAGTCGCTGGAAGTCATTGGCTCGAGTGCATCGCAACCTTGGCTGGGAAGCGACTAAGCACCACAGCATGGAGAAGCGGGATCGTGCTGTTGGTTTCTTGGACGTTTGGTATCAGGACAGCAGCCGCGATCGGGGTGCTTCCAGGCTCCTTACAGCCGCATGGCTCGGCGAGTGGCATATCATTTCGCAAGACCATGCAAGCGTGCACGGTCGCTCGAAGGAAGTCTGGCAGGAGACCTTAAAAATGCGATACTGGGGTCAGTGGCAGTCTACGGTACTTCAACTAAAGAGCAGGGAATATGTTGCCACAGATGTCAGAGAAAGGAATAAGAAGCAGCTCGTTCGTCGTCTTCTTCACCATTGGAAAGGAGATGAAGACATAACCAGGTCACAACATTTGAGCGCGATGAGAGCAAGCCTTGGGAGCTCACGGAAGGGCACTGGACTCGGCATGAGTCGCCAGTCTTTCCAGCTATCAAGGACAGTACACGAGCGGCCGGGGACAGGGCTGTTCAGAGCCTCGAAACGCCAAGAAATGGGCCCTACGGTTGAAGAGGAGGAGGATCAAGATGGGGGAGGTTCAGGAGCCGACGCGGACGGAGTCGTTGTGAGCACACCAACACGTTGGACAGGGATGGCATCCTCGGTGCAGTTACCATCCATGACACCATTTGCTCCTTTGCCAACGCCGTTCGAACGTGAGCTTCGAGAGCGGTACAACAGGAGTGTGCCACCAGCCCAGGCTAGTCAGTTGAGCAGGCTCTCTTTCGCACAGGCCCAGAGGCTTTCCACAGCCGACATGAGTATGCGACGGGCAAATGGCGGTCGGCCTGGGGCGCTGGGTCAAGTAGATTAAAGAGGGTTGGAACTCAGGCTACGTAATATGGCTTCTGGTGGATATTGACGTCGTGTGTTGTCTTGGAAAAATGTTAACTAGTATACCCGACTGATTTGAGTAAAGACGGTATGATCTGGGCTAACGTGCATTGTACCACCTGGGACGCGCAAATATCGACATTGCATGTCACGGCAGGCCGTCGAAAAAGAATAATAATAGAAGGGGGAATAGGAGGCAAGTTGAAACGCATACTTCCCGACTCTGGAAAATCCGCGACAAAAGCACTTGCCCTCGTTGACAGGCATTGGCCAACCGTGGCTCAGATGGTCATTCTGCAAGCTGGCGTCATTCTCCAACGTTATCTTATCGCTGCAAGCTTCCCCGAGACCCGTCACCAGATATAGCTACGTACCTTGCCTCTCCCTGCCTTGCCTTCCCTCTTTTGTTTTGTTCCCTATTCTGTATAGTTTACTCTATCGTGTTATTCAACCCGTATGCAGTGTACGCATACACCTGCCTTCCCTCACTTTGCCTTACCTTGGTGCCGACCTATTCGAGGTCGTACCCCTCCGTGCCCTCTAAAGATCGCTATCTCATTTGTTCCCGACAGAGCTCCTAAAAGACTATCCTGTCCTTCTTTGCATGAACCTTACGCGTCTCAGAACCCATTCAAAACGCGCCGTATCCAGTGTCTTTCATCTACGACCTCTGCCATCGCCCGCCCCAACATTTCTCTGCGCCTTGCCGACCAAGTTTCCGTCGGCGACGGGCAACGACCGCGATCTGCTAACCCGAGCAATGCTGCTGCGAGTCTCGGGCTAGTAGGATGAGAGCAGTCCTCCCAGGCAGGCCCAAATCTGGGCTCTACGCTCTTGCGACGGGCTTCTGGGACTCGAGGCACTTCAACGTGAGCCATTGGCGCCCTCGCTTACTCCTATTTCGCTGATATGCGTCCCTGTAGGTCTACATCACGGGCAGCGCGTTCACCATCCTGTGCGATCCAGGCACCATTGTCCAAACCGTCTACGACGAAGACCCAGCTCATCTGCAAGCCGTTGCATTCGACGAGTGGTCTGGAAAGATCGCAACTTGCACCGATTCCGTCATCAGAGTTTACAAGCCATTTGGACAATCAGAGGACGCTTTAAAGGTAGTTCTCCGATCCAGCCCTGGACTAGCTTGCTCTGGCTCTGCAGACTGTGCTCTGTAGTTTGAAGCGGCTCATCGCTAATTCTATGTGTCTGCGATAGTGGGGACTCCAGTCTTCGTTCCTTATACCCGACCTTCGAGATGCTATCGACAATACCATTTTGAGCTGGGGCACATCCGAAGAGCTCCTCGTAGCTCATTCTGCCCTTTGCATGTATTCGACGGCCGACGAGCCAAACAGCATATGGACGAAAACCCTTCCGAGCCCCTCCAAGCTTGCAGAAATATCCTACGATTCGGCGTACATCGCCTCGGTTGGCTTTCATGACCGCCTCGTCAAGGTGTGGCGCCGTCTCACGTACGGCGCTGAAGACGTGCGCTTCGACTTGGCTTACCTGCGACACCCAGATATTGTGACAAGTATCCGATGGCGAAAACCTTATCATATCGAACAAGCTGTCCAAAATGTGCTTTATACTGCATGTGTCGACAACAAGATTCGCATTTGGACGGGGTCCGACCCCCATGCCCCCCAGCAACTGAATCTGTGGGGGACCATTGATCTGCCTTCGGCATTCCGGGAGCAGAGTCTCAGGACCGTGAGCCCCCCTACAACATTTCTGGCCTTCATCATCGACGGCAGGGACGTATCCGCTGCTACGGAGCTAGCTGTACAACGCCGCCCGATTCAGCACGGAGAACAAGATAACGCTCTTGAGCACCTGATTTCCCTTGCAAATAAGAGCCCTGAGCTATGTGTCGCCTTCAACGGTGCTGGGGAAACGGCTGTCTTTGTTGTAGAAGACGTAGGGTCTAAATCCAGCAAGTCCACGGCCGCGAACTTGTCTCGATTCAAGCCGCAAGACCTCGAATTTATGTGCAGCCAGCACGTTGTGGTACAAAGTTATTGTGACCGGCGGACTGGGCGACTACGTATCTTGTTTCACGACTTTGAGGGCCAAATACATGTTTATGAATCTGACTTGGTGGACTTCCTCAGCCCGGCCGCCGACCAGAATTGCCTTTCTCGGCAATGTATGTGGTCTGGGCACTCGGCTCCTATCAAGAAGATGGTCCGAAATTTTAGCGGGCGAGCAGTGGTTTCCAGGACAGCGGAAGGCGAAAGCATCGTCTGGACTCATAACGGCAACACCAAATCAGGATTATCGCGACAGAGTGTCATTCCAGGTAGTGGACATATTCACCGCATATGTGTTCTCCGAAAAGGCCGCTTTGTCATTTTTCTGGAGCATAACACCATATATCTCTGGGATTGCCGGTTGCCAAAGGCCATGTTGTTGGCACGTCAGTCCTATGAGATTGCTGGCAAGCCTCTGTGTTTGGTGATACTGCCTAGGCAGCCACACGAGGAGTACGCAGTAGCCCATATTGCAACTGTCACCTCGGAACAGCAGGGTCTCGTTTGGAAGGTCAATCTCCCGCAGTATTCACGCCGAGGGTCCGAAACTTGTGTCAACGGGCGCGATGAAGGTTCGATACAGGAGTACTGCAGGTTTCAACTTGACAATATCGAAGGTCTTGCCTACGTTTTGCCTGTTGACCCGGCAGGCTCTGCACCTGTTACATCCGGCTTTCTTGACGTCTTTGCTAAGGATATTGCTATTTCGTACACGCATTCTGGGCGGGTTGATTTCTGGACAGCCCGTGTCGACTATACAGAGGACAGGGTTGGATGGCTTTCAACGTGTTCAGCCGAAACGGGACTTTCGGAGCCAGCATTGGTGAGCGGCAGTACACTCAAGAAAGCGGCACTTGTCGATTCAACCAGGTCCCAGCTATCCATTTGGGACATCGGAGCTGCTCGACTCGAATTCACACAAAACTACGGAACTAACAACATAATTCAGGACCTTGACTGGACATCCACTCCAGACTCACAGTCAATACTGGCGGTGGGCTTCCAGTCCAAGGTTGTTCTATTATGTCAGATGCGTTTTGACTATCTCAATAAAGGACCGGCGTGGGCTGCTGTGCGAGAGATCAGCATTCGAGAGCTCACTCCCCATCCCATAGGCGATTCGACCTGGCTTGGTGATGGGCATCTTGTTATCGGTTCTGGCAACCAGATGTTTGTTCACGGAAGAGAATATGATCTTTCTGGCTCGTTGGTAAAGAGCTTACAGCTTCCCCATAGAAAGAATGGCGTATGGGATTTATTTGAAGCTGTTCAACGATTTAATGGTCCACTGCCAATCTTCCACCCACAGTTTCTGAGTCAGAGCATTCTTGCAGGAAAGAGTATAGCGGTGCGAAAAGTGCTTGTGTCTTTGTACAAGACACTCAAGTTTCACGTCGCAGATGAACCCATCGACGACTACCTTGGACTCGATCCATCTGAGTTTTACCAGGACGAGGTACCAACCTTCCTTTAGCCAAAAGGCATCTCATTGAGTGCTGACTGAAGAAAATGGCAGGCATCAGCAATGCATGCGTCCGGATCGCAAATTAGTTCTCACTTTGATTACCAGGCAACTGCGGATGAAGAGGACGAAAACTTCACTGAAGACGTTGCTTATGCAATCAACGAGCGGTTGACCAAGGTCGATATTGAACAGCTCTCTGGGCATGAGCAGATCCAATTGGCAGATATTGTCGAGTGTGCCGGGCTCGTCGAGAAACAACGTAGATCTTTGGATGAAAATGGCGCTCGCTTTATGCTCTTCTTCCGCCAACATGCCCTACGGAAAGGGCGGACGAGCGAAATCCAGATGTCCTGGAGAGAGATCAACTGGGCCTATCATTCCACGAGCCAGGACATTCTTGTTGACTTTGTCACGAAACAGTGTCACAGCGGCATTCGCTGGGAAGACGCGAAAGAAAGCGGCATGTTCATGTGGCTGGGTGACCGCAATGCGTTGGTAAGAACACTAATCAGGTGATGCGTGACCACCCCCGAAGCTGATTGAGTTACAGCGAGCGCAGTTTGAAAATGTTGCTCGAAACGAATACACCAAAAGTGACGCGAAAAACCCGGTCGATTGCAGTCTGTATTACTTGGCTTTAAAGAAGAAAACGGTGCTCCAGGGTCTGTGGCGCATGGCATACGGAAATCGTGAACAGGCTACGACTCAGCGCTTCCTCGCGAATAATTTTGATGATCCAGTGTGGCGAACAAAAGCCCTCAAGAACGCTTATGCCCTGCTCAGCAAGCGTCGGTTCGGTGAGTACTTGCGTGTGCACATTTGCAGCCGCTCACGACTTGCTGACGTTTGGCCCAACAGAGTACGCGGCCGCATTTTTCCTCCTGGCGGATCATCTTCAGGACGCCGTCAATGTTTGTCTTAATCAGTTGCGGGATCTCCAGCGTGCAGTTGCCATTGCAAGGGTTTACGAAGGAGATCAGGGACCGGTTCTAAGAAAGCTATTGGAAGAAGAGGTGCTTGCTCTGGCGGCCAGGGAAGGCAATCGTTGGCTCGCCTCTTGGACTTTCTGGATGTTAAATCGCAAAGACATGGCTGTAAGGGCCTTGATTGTGAGTTATTGCTTCCTCCCAACAGCTAGCCCCGGCGTGTCTGATCGATTACTAACCACGTCTGGATCCTTGGCACAGTCACCCGTTTATACCTTGATCGAAACACCATGTACCCCTGACATGCAATCGAAGTTGTTCCTCACAGACGACCCGGCTCTAGTGGTTTTGTATGCCCAGCTACGACAAAAGACGCTGCAGACGCTTCGCGGGGCCTCCAAGGTCACTCCTCGCGTAGAATGGGAGTTTGTGCTACATAGTGCGAAGCTTTACGACCGAATGGGCTGCGACCTACTCGGCCTAGATCTCGGTATGATTGAATGCAACATTGACATGCGGATACGAGAAACTAACAAAATGGCAGTCCGTAATTGGGAGTTCTTGAAATCCGCCATAAGCAAAACGAACGGGTTGGGCGGCGAAATCAATCCGCTGAAGCTATTGCGTCGCCGTAGTTCATTGGTCGTTGCAGATCTCCCAATGTCGACTCTTCATGTGGAGATGAGATCTGGCGTGAACAGGAGCAAGGATTCAGCGCCAACAGTCTTCCAAGAGCCGGACTCAAGCTCACTGCTTGATAGCTTCGGTTTCTAATTGTCGGCGTGCGAACACGGGCCACGTGGTATAAAGGGGGGATCCACCGGGCTCCATGAACCAGGAGGGCGAGGCATTCACATAGCGAAAATCGAGTTGTAGATTCATCGTTTTAGCATCTACAACGCGTGCAATATTAGAAACGAACGCATGCCGTGTCAGGCTGTCGTTAAAGCAACCTTGACCAACTCCGATCACTTACTTGGTAGACGAGGGACCAATCATGAAGATTACTAAGCCACACAGCAAGAGCCCGCACGTCACTTTACCGAGTTCCGGGCCGGACTAGCGTGGTGGGCAGGCATAATCTTAATGTAAGGATGGGCCTTCAACACGCCGCGACGTGCTTCAATTCTGACCAAGCACGGACAAACTTGGGGGTTTGGATCAAAAGATAAGCGATCCATTGCGGATACGAATCCGGATTACCCATGCCGTTTCGAGGATCTCTCCTGCACGGGCAAGGGTTGCGACCGTACTTTATCTTACTTGATTGACTTCACCACAGAACAGTACGGAGTCATATCTGCCCGCTTTGGACTTCATTACCCCTTCCTCTGGCTCTTCCGTAGTCGCCGTTTGCAAGCAACCTGCCACCACCTCATGCATGATTTCGCCGCTGAGGGAGCGCTTCAGACGCCGGGTTGGTTAGCAAATTGACATCGCCATCATCATACCCTTCAGCCACGTCGACGATACCCTCGTACCGAGGCACTTACGTGGTTTTCATCAGCTCCCATCAGTTCTCCGCACCATAGGCTGTCTCTCTATCCACCAAGGAAGACTGACGGCTACCATGGCTCCAAATCGGGGTTATCACGATGGCCAACTTGCTGTTGACGCGACACCCGCTGGCGGCAACAGCGGCGGAGACTCTTCCAAGCAAAGTCCGACCATACAGGGCCGCAGTTTTACGATCCGCGGCGTTGTGGTCGGTCTGCTCGTCGGCCTGGTCATCTGCTTCTCAAATATGTACTTTGGATTGCAGACGGGCTGGGTGAGCACCATGACCATGCCCGCCAGCCTGATGGGGTTTGGCATTTTCAAGGCGCTCGCGCGTCACTTAAAGTTTCCATTTAGCCCTGTCGAGAACGTCCTCGTTCAGACTGTTGCAGGGAGTATGGCCATTATGCCTCTCGGATGTGGCTTCGTCGGTGTTGTATGTCTTCCCGTCATCATAAGCAAAGGAAAGCTTTCGCCATCTTGCAATAGGTCAAGTCATCTATTGCAATGGTTTAACACAAGTAGACACGGCTGAACATGAATGCAGATCCCCGCTATGAACTACCTTCTCACGACCGATGAGCAAGGGCCACTCCATATCAGCTTATGGAAGTTGATCCTATGGTCCCTAGGTCTATGTTACTTCGGTGTCGTTTTCGCCGTTCCTCTGTGAGACAGCCCCAATGATTCCTTCCACCTTCGGGTTGTACTCGCTTTCTTTTTAACACTCGTTAGACGTCGGCAGGTCATCATACGCGAAAGGCTGCGCTTTCCGAGTGGCTTCAGCACAGCCGTGCTCATTGGCGTGCTACACGGACAGACACGTATCTCAAATTCAGGCGGGTCGGAAGACACTGTAGCTGGTGGGTTCGCGAGTCTAGTGCCGGACCCTGACGAGGCGACTGTCATGGACAACAGTCGCACCGCTACAGGCGCAGATGCCGAACATGGCCGCATCGCAGGGTCGGAACCTGATGTTCATCAGGACTGGGCCGGGAACATGAGGTTGCTGCTGATTTGCTTCGGAGTCTCGGGTCTCTATACGCTTTGCTCTTACTTCCTACCCAGCCTGCGCAATATTCCCGTCTTTGGGACCGAAGCCGCCAGCATCTGGCTGTGGACACTGAATCCGAGCCCTGCTTACATAGGGCAAGGAATCATTATGGGACCCGAGACCACCCTGCATATGCTTCTGGGTGCAGCAGTGGGGTGGGGTATTCTTTCACCTCTGGCCAAATACAATGGATGGGCACCTGGCTCGATTGATGACTGGGAGACTGGAAGTAAAGGCTGGATCGTATGGGTCTCGTTGGCTATTATGCTTGCTGATGCCATCGTGAGCCTTGGTCATATTGCCTTTCGGCCACTCTGGCATCGGTTGAGTATTTTGACTGGCAATACGTTTTCGCAACGAGTATTGCGCATCTGGCGGAAGCTTGTCCGGTCCCAGGACCAATCTAGGCAAGGTTACTCGGCTTTGAGAACCGAAGAGGAGACAGAAGCAACCAGCACGTCGCGTCTTCTGCCTGACCAAGGACCAAACACGATTGTGCGTCGCAGAGCTTCGGTTTTGCCTGACAACTATACGGAGGAAGACGATGCAGACGCACCACCTGAGCAACAGATTAGCAATCGTCTGGTCTCAGTGGGGCTTGTTCTATCTGTTCTTCTTTGCATCATGACGATCCATATTGTCTTTGGCGATCTTGTCCCGCTTTATGCAACCATTGTTGCTGTTCTCATGGCCCTTCTGCTCAGCATTATGGGCGTGAGAGCACTGGGTGAGACGGACTTAAATCCTGTGTCGGGAATCAGTAAATTGGCGCAGTTGTTCTTTGCCCTTATAATACCACAGTCGCATAAGTCTAGTGTATTGATCAACCTTGTGGCGGGTGCAGTGGTAAGTATGCCATCGAGATGAAGTAAAGCAACGCTAACCATGATGCTCACGCAGTCCGAAGCAGTATGTCGAGTGTGGTTGAAACGCAACCCTAACATCTCTAAGTGTACATCTAACTCGATTTCCAGGGTGCTCTACAAGCCGGGGACCTCATGCAGGACTTAAAGACAGGCCATCTTCTCGGTGCCGCACCTAATGCTCAGTTTTGGGGGCAGGTTATTGGCGCAACGGCTGGTGCTGTCGTGAGCGCTCTTGTCTACCAATTATACGCGGCGTGAGTGTGTCTATATTCCTTGGCCCCCTTTCTACACCGTCTCGGCAGACATGGAAGGCTAATAATTGACTGGTACAGGGTCTATGCAATTCCTGGTGATCTGTTCCAGGTCCCGACGGGCTACGTCTGGATCTTCACCGCCAGACTCGTTACCGGGAAAGGTCTGCCACCGAATGCCAGGGAATGGGCATTTGCCTTTGCCGTTATTTTTGCTATCACGACTATGATAAGGACAACGGCGACTGGCAAAGTATGGCGGTCTTTTATACCGGGCGGAATCGCAGTGGCTGTGGGTAAGTTTATCCAGGGGTTGATTGAAAAGAACGTAGAGGCGAAAATGGATTCTGACAGATGCACAGGAATGTACAACGTTCCATCCTTCACACTGGCACGGACGGTCGGCGGCTTGCTCAGCTGGTATTGGATTTCGCGGCGAGGGCAGTCCAGCACACCATTGATTGTGCTTGCGTCAGTGCGTATTAGTCGTGCGCAGTGTGGTGGTTTTGATTGTCGGCTGACGTTGTGTGCTTACTGCAGGGCTTCATTCTAGGAGAGGGCTTCCTGAGCATCGTCAATCTTGTGCTGCAGAGCCTTAGTGTACCGCATTACTAGGTAGGTAGGTCTTCGGTGTGGTTCGGGTCAAGTGGAGGAGGAGACGACAGTAGAGGCGGACATGAGGCGAGGGGTTTGAAGAAGAGGCAAGGGCAGGTGCGTTAGATTTGAATGGCACTCCCGTTCCAGGCTGAAACAAAAGGAAGCCTACATAAAGTTGGGAAGGCAATTTATTGGGATATGTTTATCGTGTACCTAGCTAATAATTACTTGGGCAGGGTACCTAGTTGAAATTATTAGGGTCGCCCTGTCACGACTCACCTACCTTCGTATTTCATGTGCCTGGCTGGCATGGAATTTTGCAAGCTTGCGCCCGAAGAACAACCGGCGTTAAACTGGACTGAACGGGACCGGACCGGAACGGGACAACCAAACGGCAGCCGGTGGCTGGATAGGTAGGTCCAGTTTGACGGGACCAGCGCACAAAAAGTGACTCCAACTCCTACGCATGGTAGGCACGGTGGCACGTTGGCTGCAGCTTCCCTGTTACCGCATTGGCATCCGTAGGCAGGCCCATCCAAGCCTGCCCCAATGAGGCCCACACATTCGGCGTGGACGACGGAAAATATTCACCAGTCACTTTCAACTCGATCATTGTTCACTTTGCAACGATCATCGACCGAAGACAAAATTCGACAACCAGGACTGAGGACGTATATTTAAAACACACCCAAGCAAACTACCCTGCTTGGCTTTCACCATGGCGAATGACAAGCTCGACAAGAAGGATCTTCCCGAGTCGGACATTTCATCGGATGAGTCTGACTGGGAAGATGCCGAGCCTGAGGA
Organism: Colletotrichum aenigma; assembly: GCF_013390185.1. Lineage (NCBI taxonomy): Eukaryota > Fungi > Ascomycota > Sordariomycetes > Glomerellales > Glomerellaceae > Colletotrichum > Colletotrichum aenigma. Next base: position 4,153,001 of record NW_023500908.1, read on the forward strand.
GGAAGACACCGTGGACTTCATCTCTTTGCTGGACGACTCCGTTTTTCCCAGTCTCGATTCCATGTTGCAGCATTGCCGCGAAAAGCACAACTTCGATTTCCTTGAAGTCCGTCATCGGCTCGGCCTCGACTTCCTCGGCACCGTAAGGCTCGTCAACTTCGGTGAGTTTCTAGACAACTACGTTCACAGCGCTCACCTCGTGGACATCGGTGGCGTCTTCCTAAACTGACATCGCCGCCGCAGTCCGCCAAAGCACTCACGATGGTGCTCGTCTGCCCGAAATTATTTCTGCCGAGCACATCTCTGATGATCGCTTCTTCAAGCCCGTCATCGAGGATGACGCTCTGATCATGGCACTAACTGAGCTAGACATTGGCTCTGATTTTCAAAGTGTTCTTCAAGAGGAATTGCAGTCGAAGTCAAGCCGAGAAGCTCAACTTGAGGACGATCTGGAGAAAGTCAAGGCACAGTTCGCCAGCTACCGCTTGGCCGTCGAACAAACGTTGGATCAGCGTTGGGGAGAAGATGTTCCAAACAGGAGCCGTCGGGACCGTTCGGTCGACAAGGAGGCCCGCAAGGACGAGTCCCAGTACTACTGGGAATCATATGCTAGCAATGGTAAGTTCGTAGACATCGAAAGCCTCGCAGAATTTCGTCCTGCGAGGTATGCTTTCAACCAGTTCATTGACACCAATATAGATATTCATGAAACCATGCTCAAGGATACCATTCGAACAGATGCATATCGCGATTTTGTCTACGACAACAAGCATCTGTTTGCGGGAAAGACTGTGCTCGATATTGGTTGCGGAACCGGTAAGCTGTGGACCTAGGTCGCTCTTTGCTCTCAAAATCTAATGCCCAACCAACCATAGGTATTTTGAGCATGTTTTGCGCCAAGGCTGGTGCAGCCAAGGTCTTTGCGGTTGATAAATCGGACATCATTGACAAGGCCCGAGAGAATGTGTTCCACAACGGACTCACTGATCAAATCACTTGCATACGGGGAAGGATCGAGGAAATCGACCTTCCGGTGGATCAGGTGGACATCATCATCAGTGAATGGATGGGATACTGTCTCCTTTATGAAGCCATGCTGCCTAGCGTTCTCTGGGCCAGAGACCGTTACCTCAAGCCTGACGGTCTGCTTGTCCCTAGCGTCTCGACCATTTGGGCTGCTCCCGTGTCGGACCCCGAGTATGTCACAGATTTCATCACCTTCTGGGACGACGTCTACGGCTTTGACATGAAGTCTATGAAGACTGGCATCTACGACGAGGCGCGCATCGAAGTCATGCCCGAAAGCTGTGTTTGCGGCTCTGCAACGCAGATCGCATTCCAGGATTTGCACAGCATCAAAACCGAGGAGCTCGATTTTGAGGCCCCGTGGAAGTCCACCTTGTCGAGGGACATTCCTTCACTCGACGGGTTCTTGGTTTGGTTTGATATCTTCTTTACTACTTCTCGGAAGGACACTGTTCCGGCGAGCCTGCATGTCAAGCCTGGCGAGTCCAGTGGAACCCGCCCCGGCGAGATCGCGTTCACCACTGGCCCCTTCGGCCCCGCCACCCACTGGAAGCAGGGTTTCCTGATGAGCAAATCTCTGGAAGACAACATCGAAGTTAAAGCCGGGACTGATGTCTCAGGCCGCATCGTCTTCAAGGCACCCGAAAACAACCCACGCGCCCTAACCATCGGCAACACATGGACTGTGTCTGGCCAAGGAGAGAAAAAGCAAATGTGGAAGTTGCGGTAGAGGTGTTTCTCGGTTCCGGGATAATTTCGATTTGGCAGGTTGTAGGACATTGAGACCAAGTGGTTACCGTGGGCGGCGTTGGGTTTCACAAGAAGGATTTTGCTGGAATACTAAATGACGTCAAGGCGTATACCCAGCGGCGTTCACGCCTATCAAAAGTGGACGTTGGGTATGCGCGTATCTCTGTGTCGAATCACAGTGGAGTAGCAGTGGACTTATTCATGCCAAATAGACTAGGTAGACACGCACAAGCGAACAACACCAGTCTCGCCTTCTGTGACGGACAACTATGTAGACTCGAATATGATACCGAACATTGCCCCAAGACGGTGGAAATCTGCTCATCCCTTAGTAATGGCGGCGCTTTCGACGATACAGCATGTAACTATGTCTTGGTGCCGTTCGCGTCTTCACTTTTGGCGTCGTCCTCGTCATCTTCCTCTTCATCATCTTCATCACTATCCTCTTGCTCTTCTTCTCCGTCGGAGACAGCCTCGCCGAGTGCTTTGAGTTGAGCCTGATGAAGTACGAAACAAGAATCATTAGCAAGTGGCCTAGTTCTGTGACCGGAGAACAAACCTTGTACTTGGCAACTTTGTCTTCCAAATCGCCAAACACCATGAGCAGGTCGTCAAGCTCGTTTTGTGTTGCCTGCTTGTCTTCCTCGGCCTTTCGAACAGCCGCCTCTTTCTGAAGCAGGCTCCATCAGTAACTGTGTCTAGACGCGCATACCATGAATAGAACCAACCTGAATGGCCTTCTCCCGAGTCTCCCTGAGCTCACTCTCTAGCTGCTTTCCGCGGCTTTCGGCTTTTTTGATGAGGCCCTCTTGCTCTTGTAGTTTCCTAGTGGAATCATCGCGGAGTGCCTGCATCTCTTGCGTTTTGGTCTTCTTGGCCTAGCATAGGTAAGTCGTAGTCGGGACAACGGACTAGCATTAGGAGTCTTACCTTCATAAGGTCAACCTCTAGTCGACTGATAGTGGCCTTGAGATCAGCCATATCGGCCTCAGCTCGGTGCCGAACGCGTTCGGCATCGTTTTCCGCCGTCTTCCTTGCATGTTCTAATTGTTTGTGATGCTCTTCACTTTGAGCAGCCACCTGAGCCTTAACCTCATTCTGTATCCGATCCATCTCCTCTTTTTGTCTTTGATCAATCGCCTTGCGCTCTTCATCAAGAGTTGCGATCCGGCGGTCCGTCTTAACTTGGATCTCTGCCATCTGTTTCTTGTGCTCCCTTTCTAGAGCAGAGACGCGGCCTTCTGCCTGGTTTTGAACATCCGCTAATTGCCTTTTGTGTTCCTTTTCCAGTGCTGCGACTTGAGATTCAATCTGCCGCCGGGCCTGGTCCATCTGCTTTTGGTGTTCTTCTTGTAAGGCCGTGATTTTGTCCTGCAGAGTCCTAGACTTGGGTATCAGTGCCTTCCTCTCCCATCGATTACGGGATAGAGCTTACCGAAGCTCCGCATCATGCTGCCGCTGCAATCCTTCATTCAGTTGCTTCATTCTTGCCAGCTCCAAAGCAGAGCTTTCTCGAGTTCGCCGATGGTCTGCCTGTTCTTGGCCAATCTGCCGGCCGACAGTTTCGATGCTTACCTGTGCTTCCTGCAATGCCTGGTCCTTCTCAGCCAACTGGCTTCGAAGGGAATCAACAAGTTCTCGCGAAACACCCTTCTGCACGCCATTAGAAACAACAGATATCTCCAACCCAGGATCTCGGTCCATGCCACGCAAGATACGGCTGTAGTTGTCTTTGAAAAACTCGACAAAAGTAGCATCGAAATAGACATCAGGCAGCTTGCCGGACCCTGAATTGCTCAGCTTCTGCGGGATGACTTCGAAGTCTCTGACTAACGGATTGCTTCTCAGCTTGGACAGCTTGTCGATATACCGTTCGCGTCCCATTCGGGACACCAAGATGGAGTGAAAGTCTGTGCGCGGAATGGGAGAGTCTTTAGTCGAGAACTCGTACAGCACGCCGAGAAGCATGGCGCAGAGCCCTTGAATGATTTCGCCTGAAGGATACGGATGATTGATTGCTTGAATGATGCTTTGGGTGTTGCTTCCTTCTCCAAGAAAGTCATTGACGGCGTCCAAGTCTTCAAAGAGCCAACCAAGCAACAACATTAGATATCCAACCACCACGCGACTGTCTCCCTCTCGATTCAGACCAGATATCAGGTGTGCGGCGACGATTTGAATGCTCGTGACGACTTCTTCGCCACTTTCTGCGTCGCCCTCTGTAACGGCCATAGCTAGGCTTTTAGCTTCCGGGTTGTCAAAGACAAGGTGGAACATAATGGTTGCAGCAAACCAGCTGCGGTAGGGGTTAGTGATATCGGCGTTTGGAGACGGCCGCAAAAGTACTGTGAGTACGTTGGCTGTCTCGTCCGCGCCTGTTTTGTGACCTTCTATAGCCCTTCTGAGAAAATGCAGACGGATGTCTGCATGACTGTAGAAGTAAGCCTTGAGGCAGTCGGACGCCGCCAGGCGCAAGTCGAATGCCTCGGTATCTTCGACACTGAGTGCCAAATCCAGAAGACCGTCTATCACGTAAACCTGAAAGGCGCTGTTTGCTTGGCTAACTTCGACTGGGGTGTGTGAATCGAGAGGTGAAGGAACTTGGAGCTGAGCGAAGCCTTCTTGTAGACTGGCGTTGCCTTTGATGATATCGGCGCAGGTTTCGAGAGCCTGCAGGCACAAGATATTTAACACGACGGCATCAATGACGTAGCTGACGGGAAACGACCAACCTCTGCTTTGATTGGAAGCTGGGCTACGCGGCTAAACGCCAGTTGGAGAGCATGATACAGCAGGCCGTGCTGCCAGAAAGCAAGCTGGTTTTGCGCTGTTCCCACAGCCCCAGGGACTAGGAATAGGCGCACCACAGCTAAAAGGGCATATATATTCCGATTGCGTTGGGTTTGTGCCCATGCGGCAATCTCGGCCTCCTCCCGCTGGGCCTTCCCCGCACCCTCCAGCAAGACGGCCAACCGGCGAATTCCACCAGACTCGCGGAACAGAGACTGGTTGGATGGGTTTCTCCTGAGCAGGTTGGCAACGAGAATCAGACAGTCCTCCACAACACGGTCACCTTCGGACAAGGAGCCTTCGGATATGATAATGTTGAATAGGCGGTCAAATGCATTCTCGAAGGCGACGAGTTTTTGGATGTCAGTCGATGAAGGTGTCAAATAGGTGAGAAGGGTGATAGCTTCGTTCCTGACGGCTTCGCGGGAGTCGTCCAATACAGCCACCAGACGAGATATGCCTAATGGAGCCGTGAAGACGCACTCCTCAGTCCGCTCTGTCCGGGCAGACAGGATGGCAGCTAGGAGTTGCAAGGAGTAGAGTCGGGAGTAAAATTCGCTGGAGTCTAGGAAGTCGAGTAGCAGGGTAATGTTCTCCTGACGCATGGTAAATTCGTCAGCGAGCCAAAGGGCAATTTCCTCCGAGGCCTCTGGGCTGTCTTCGTTGGGGCTGAAAAGCATTAGCAAGGTCTCGAGGACCACCTTGACGGTATCAACATCTTCGGCATCCTTGCTCAAGCTGCCTATGAGACTGCGCAGAGCTCCGGAGGCAACAGAAGCGGGGAAGTCTTTGGCAAAGCTGCGCAGGCCAAGTATAGCGGCGCGACGATCTTCGAGCAAGGTTGCGGAGCTGAGACGGCCACTCAAGACGGTGATGGTCTCGCCGACCGACTGCTTTGCCGGTGCAGTGGAGATGGAAAACATGCTGTCCCTTCAAACTCCAGCCATTGAAGGTTTGCAGCGAGCCCACTGACGACAGGAAAATTGTGCAGAAGATGGCAATAGCAATGGAAGTGGCAATGAGAAGCCAAGTTGGAGTAATCTCAAGTCATAAAAACATCCTCAGTTGAGAAGCTTGAAGCTGCCGTATCGTGTCACCCAGATTAATTGAGTGACTAAAACGCAAGGTGTGCTTTCGCATCGAACCAGGGTTACCACCGTTTGTGCAGGTATCGAGGCTTCTCTGCATTTAAAGCGAATATTTCACAGTAGCGAGTACATGGCCTTCACCTGTGCCCTTCGAGGCACCTACCTTACCTTACCTAGGCACCTACCTTGTTGAGGTAAGTGGGTCCCTACTACGCTACTTAGGTACCTATCTACTTGAGTCTTAGGCCTCCTATCTTATCGCAGTAAGCTAGTGCACGGCCAACTCCACCTAGCGCCAGTAGTGGATATTGCAGATGGCAATGCAGAACTTTGGAATCCCGATTTTTGGGACTTTCGCAGTTTGTCCGTCAGCATCCCTAGCTCGCCTCTGTTTATGTCGACGAGCTCCAAACAGTGTCGAGCAGATCACGTCCCTGTCTCCGCCTTGAGATCGCGAATTCCAGTTGCGCTCAGCTTGCTTTCTTTCGGGTTCTAACGCGCGTACGCGTTGAGGCGCCTCGCAGTCCGTCGCGTTGCCAACTTGACAGTCGCTCCATCTTCATTCAGCGCTTGGAGGGAAGCGCATCGCCGAGTTCAAACGCACCCATCACCGCAATCAGGACTTGTCGCATTGGTCGACAAGCTACCTTTTCACCCAAGCTTGTGAGAAGCCTGGCTGAACCGGCTTTCCCTTGGTCTAGACTTCTGATTCCTTGCTTCGCCATTGGGACACAAGAAATCTCTTCAGCTCCATTCGCTCTTCAAGCACCACCAATTTGTTTATCCCGCGCGCAAAGCGTCACTGCTTGACCCAAGACAAGATGGGTATCCCGGCCGCTTTCCGATGGCTTTCCAACAAGTATCCAAAGATCATTTCGCCGGTGATCGAGGAGCAGCCTGTGAAGATGGATGATGGATCTGAAATCCCGGTTGACACCACCGGCCCCAATCCAAACGGCGAGGAACTAGACAATCTCTATCTCGACATGAACGGCATCGTGCATCCTTGTTCTCATCCTGAGGATCGCCCAGCTCCCAAGGACGAAGAGGAGATGATGCTCGAGGTATTCAGGTACACAGACCGTGTTGTCAATATGGTTCGGCCGCGAAAGCTTCTAATGATTGCTGTTGGTATGTCCTGCCTCCCTTTTCCGCGTTGCGTCCATTGCGAGTCTCTTGCAACAATATCACTGACCTCTACTGGCTAGACGGAGTGGCTCCTCGTGCCAAGATGAACCAACAGCGCTCGCGACGTTTCCGATCCGCTCAAGACGCTCAGCAGAAGGAGGAGGATAAAGAAGAGCTCATGAAGCTCCTAAAACAGCAAAATGGCGGCGTTATCCCAGAAGAGACACTTGAGAGTATGACCAAGAAGGCATTTGATTCCAACTCCATCACACCTGGGACCCCTTTCATGGACATACTCGCTGCGAGCCTCAGATATTGGTGCGCATACAAGCTCAGCACGGACCCGGCCTGGGCTAGGCTCAAAATTATCATCTCAGATGCCACAGTACCCGGTGAGGGGGAGCACAAGATCATGTCGTTTGTTCGGTCTCAGCGTATCTCGCCAGACTATGACCCAAACACGCGCCATGTCATCTACGGTCTTGATGCCGATCTGATTATGCTGGGTCTCGCAACTCACGAGCCTCATTTCCGAGTCTTGCGAGAGGATGTCTTCTTTCAAGACAGCAAGCCGAGGGTATGCAGGATTTGCGGGCAGAAGGGTCACGAGGCTCGAAATTGCCGCGGCGAGGCCAAGGAGAAAGTTGGCGAGTTCGATGAACAAGAAAAGGCGCCAGCACTGAAACCCTTCATCTGGCTGCATGTCTCAATTTTACGCGAGTACCTGGCTGTTGAGCTCAATGTTCCTGGCCTGCCTTTCCGTTTTGATCTGGAGAGAGCTCTTGACGACTGGGTTTTCATGTGTTGTTTCGTGGGCAACGATTTCTTGCCTCACTTGCCCGCACTGGAGATTCGCGAGAACGGTATCGACACTCTGACAGCGATCTGGAAAGACAACCTCCCTCATATGGGTGGCTACGTCACTAAAGACGGACACGTTGATCTTGCTCGGGCGCAATTAATCCTCAACGGACTTGCAAAGCAAGAGGACGGCATCTTCAAAAGGAGGAAGGAACAAGAAGATCGCAGGGAGGCCAACGCCAAACGTCGCAAGCTTCAAGAAGAGCGTAACCAACCAAGGAACGCTCGGCCAAAGCAGGTTGACAACGCTGCTGCAGGCTTACCCCTATTCCCTGCTGCAGGGGGTCCTAATGGGATCACTCACGACATGGTCGTTGGTCGATCATCGAACATGAATGCTAACTCCGCCAACAAGAGTGCAGCAAGCGCCATAAGGGATCAGATCAAGGGCATGATGTCCAAAGCCGAACCTATACCAGAAGGCGATGCAAGTCAAGCTGCAAAGGTCGATGCCCCAAGCGCTTCGACGGACGCGAAGTCGATTCTTGGCAAGCGCAAGGCTGATGGTGAACCTGATGAGCTTTCGACTCCTACCCCTGCGGCGGGAACAAGCACACCATCTGCGGCCGAAGAGGCGGCAATGGACCATGTGAGGATGTGGGAGGAGGGCTACGCGGACAGATACTATGAACAGAAGTTCCATGTTGACCGCAAGGACATTGAGTTCCGACATCAGGTTGCCAGAGCGTATGTTGAAGGTCTGTCTTGGGTCCTGCTCTACTACTTTCAAGGCTGCCCATCATGGGAGTGGTACTACCCTTACCACTACGCCCCCTTCGCGGCAGACTTTGTGGAACTGGACAAGATGGAAATCGCGTTCGAGAAAGGGCGAATTTCCAGACCTTTTGAGCAGTTGATGAGTGTGCTGCCTGCGGCATCTCGCCACGCTCTACCTGAGGTCTTCCACGATCTCATGTTGAACGAGGACAGCGAGGTCATTGACTTCTACCCTACCGACTTCGAGATTGACTTGAATGGCAAAAAGATGGCTTGGCAGGGAGTGGCATTGTTGCCATTTATTGAGATGCCCAGGTTACTTGCTGCCGTAGAGAAGAAGTACCCTCTTCTTAGTGCCGCAGACCGGGCCAGAAATGGAGTGGGCAGGGATGTCTTGCTGCTTTCGGATGCTCATCACGATCTGTACGATGAGATCACCACCAACTTTTACTCCAAGAAGCAAGGAGAACCAACATTGAAGCTTAACCCGCGTACGAGCGACGGGTTGTCTGGCAAGATTGAGAAGATTCCGGACTACCTACCCCACGGCGAACTAGTATATCCTCTGGAGCGCGGCGGCATGCCCAATCTTGATTACGACAGGTCCCTGAGGTACGTTGGTCACAACGAAACTAGCCACATATGGCTTCCGTATCCTGCACAGCAAGCTAATACATTTTACAGCGTCTGGTATTCCTTCCCGGCGAGCTCGCACCCTCACAAGTCTATGTTGCTGCGTGGCGTTAAGTTGCCTACAGCAGCTCTCGACCGCAATGACATCGAGACGCTCAAGAGCAAATCATCTCGGTCAGGACGGAGCTACGGTGGTGCGCCACTGGGGCATAATGGCCACAACCGTGGAGGGCGCAGAGATCAGTTCAGTTACGCCCCAAGCGGCGGAAACGGACGGCATTCGGGCAATGGCAACTACATGCAACACGGGTATGGCCCCCCTGGACCACCGCAGGGCCAGTCATGGCAGCCTCCACCACCAGGTCACCCGGGCTTCGGGATGGGACTACCGCCCCCGCCCCCGCCAGCTTTCCACAACTCGAATGGATCCTCTCGCGGCGGGGGATATGGACAGTATCAAAGCTACGGACCTCCGCCCATCCAAAGCCAGTATGCGAATCACAATGACGGAGGTCGTCGTGGTGGGCGCGGCGGGTATCAGGGTGGGGGGCACAGAGGTGGTCGCGGCGGCGGCGGCTTTGGTGGGGGTTACGGCGGCGGACGCAACCACAGGTAGTTGAAGTCACATGCAATTGTAGCTATGCTGGGGTGTGTCGACGGAAGCGTTTGTGTGAAAGTAGAAGAAAACGGATGATGAAAAGGGATGAGGAGCCGCCACTGCCGAATTCATGCCATATGTCAGATAGTATGAGCTCCAGTAAAAATGCAGAGTTGCACAAGAGTTAGGCTTCAATGTGATGATATGTTTGGACGTAAGATCATATCTAGAATGAATATCAAGGTCGACGACGGATGTGTGGCAGGTTGCCGCTATGGTGCTACCTCGGCGGAGGGCGACTTGGTCCGCAATTGACTCTGCTGTTGGAAGGCACCGGCGCCGGCGATTGGGTAGTGCTAAAGATAACGTACCTACTTGGCGAAAAACTGAAGACAAATGCCTACTCTGAGGTTTGGGAGAGAAGGGATCTAAATCAGGCAGCTGATGGGACTGTTCACTCCAAGTTGATGATGCCTTTGTGGGGGCCACTGCCAATTTTCGTACGAAGTTCTTAAGTATGCCCAAAGAGGATTAGACCGTGTACCTCTGGCGATAGCCATGTAGCTAGTGTGTTGCTCTCAACCTCATTGTCGGCCAGAGGTGATGTTCCCTCCCCTACAGGAGTAGGCCGAGTTTCTGTTATTACCCCTCCACGATCTGAAATCCTACCTCATACAGGCACACAACTGCTATCAACACCTGTCTCACACCACGGGCTAAAGAGCGGTCGTGCTGTTCCCTATGCAGCGCGTTGCGCGATTCGAATCGCACTGTTACAGTGTACCCACCTTGCGCTGCAATCCACTTTAGCCAATGCCCCCGCACTCGCTGGTTCTCCCTACTCCGTAGGCAACTTAAGGTACCTAGGTAGGTTAAGCACATACAGTGTACCTGAGGTAAGGCAGATACGCCGTCAAACCCCTGCCTCGGCTGACTAGCACCTCACTACCGGTAAGGTCTTCGAGTCTACCTCTATCTTACGGATACCTCGCAGCCCATCGGTCAGGTAAGGTGCCCATGTCACGAAAAGCACAGTCCTGCATCCTAAACCTCAGTTTGTCCGCCACAACGTCACGGCTGAGGTAGCATCCATATCTGAAAACCGACTTGCGTGCCCATATTCTTGTCCTCAGCATCACCACCGTCGCCGTCAGTAACGCACCGACCGCACGCCACACTATCGAATTTCAATTGGCCTTTGCCATCCTCGCTGCTCTTGTTGGGCGTCGATATTTTGAAACCCAGCTCTCGTAGCGCCCCGCAACCGTCTTACTTCCACACTCCGAGGTTCAAGATTCAATTGGCTTGTCTTCAGTCAAGCCGGACGAAGGAAGGGAAACTAAACCGGCGCAGGCGCGTGCGGTCATGAACCCGACTGCCTCGACTAGCAGAAATGAACGGCGATGCTGGTCTCGTCGGGTGCCTGGTTGACAGACTTGCTACCAGGGTGAGTTGTTATCGCTGTGAAGATGCGATTCGGCCGTCCATCTTGGGTCGACTTGCCTCGCCTCCTTCTCGAGTTCGCGTGACTGACCTTGTATGGTGTTTGCGCCTCCACAGCTCCCTCACAGGACAGGAACCCACGGCCAAGAACTACAACAAGACGACATCGTCATCATCACAAGGTCCACACTTGTTAAGATTAGCACTACCGCTGCTGCCTCTGTACTGGACTCCCTCGTCGCCCTCCTCGAAGATATAATTCGAAACTACAAAGGGCTTCCTCCGCCTACTCATCCTCCTCACGTCCTCCTCTCCGAGATATACATACTAGCCTTGGCTGCCGACTGCTGTACAGCCCACTGGGATCATGTCAAGTCGCAGCAACGTCAGCCTGCCGTTGATTCGGGGACGCGTCGCAACTCTCCTACACAAGCTCCTGAGCCCTTGGACGAAGCTCTCGTTACCCGCATCTTTGAGTTGCTCAAGTGGCTCGTGGAACCTATACCTGAAGGATTCGCCCTCCCATCATCCACTATTTTAGACGATGAAACGAGACAAACCGCCAACCCAGTATTCAGCCCTCCAAGCGGCATCGCTTCGCCGCTGCTTGTTGGAACCTATAGCTCTGAAGACGAAACTCTATCCACTTCTCATCTGGCGATCATGGAGCCTTGCATCAGAGTCATTGTCGAATACGTTACCGCATCCACTTGGTCAAGCTCTTTTGACTACTTCAGAAACGTGGTGTACACGGTTCGTACTGCCGCCGTTGTGCAAGCGGCACCGGGGCAATCTGCTACTGCCCCAGATGACGACAAGGCGGCTCTGTCCGTTCTCAAGATTCTGTCCTTCTTTTGGGTGGATGCACAGAAGCTGGGACTCATCATCCAGGAGATTTGCTCCAGCTTCCTCCATTTTCGGAAGACGTTCCAGAACACTGTCGCTGTGGTGGCACCCCTTCTCATCACGCGCTGGTTAGAACGGTATCCCCATGAGTTTGTTCAGCAACATACGCTACATAAACGTCTCGACGGCGGCGCTGACACACTTTTCGACATGACACAGACTGTTGTAGAAAATGGACGGAAAAAAGGAATGCTTTATCCGCTCCAGACCACCCTACTGTTTCTTCTGCCAGACGTTTTTGAAGTGGCTAGCAACTTGCGAGATGCGAAGAGCGGGAGCATGGCCAAGAAGGTCGGGTTTCTGGACGGCTTGCGGAAAGCATTGAGGAACAAAAACGAACAGGCGGCATACTCTCTCGTCTCTTTGCTCAGAGCTGCTCGACACTTCGTTGCTGAGGACGACGCTGCGCTCGTTAGCTACGCCATGGATGTACAAGACGAGGTCAGAGAGGCAGTTTTTCGTCGTGGTAGCAACGATGCCTCTCTTCTTGACCAGGACCTAATGACAGCGGCATTTGTTAGTTTAGCACAACTGAGTCCGGACAGTTGTGTTGATTCTCTCCAATCATATCTAAGCCCTTCTTCGCCACAACCCTTCAAGACCGCCGTAGTGCAGGGCTGCCGATACTTTGCGCGCCAAGCCGACTCGTATAGGTACGAGCAGATATTCGCGGTGGCGGGGCCGTATATGCGAGCTCAGCTGAAGGTATGCAACTCCGGGTGTCCATTCCCACATTTCTGCTCCCGTAAGACGTCTTGAGGACCTGACTTAACCGGATCGCAGGCCGTAGCGGACTTACCGACAGAAACCACTGCCACTGTACTCGCCATGCCCCGGCGTGATTCAAACCTTCACTCCTCCACGAACATGGCGTGCGACGTGCTCAAGTTTCTTGATGCGTCCCCACACTCGCTTTTCAACGCAGATGGATCCGGCGAGCCAGGTGCGGGTGCTGCAGAGGAAGATGCCTTCTTGTCCTTCCTATCGTGCGTTGTGTCTGTAAATTCAACTGTTCGCAGACTCGCTACTGGTGTTGCGAAGCGCCTCCTCTCTGACAGCACCATTCTTGACACAATTAAATCTCGCAGCAGATTGAAATCCCTAGGTCTTAGGCGTGAATTTTGGAGACGATGGTAAGGCGTGCATTTCTGTTCCCGTTTGAGTGTCCATATCCAGGCTAAGTTGCGCCGAATAGCTCTCTTGTTCTTCTCAATATGTGTAACCAAGTCACATCTGACGGTGATGGGCCTGAGGTTAAGGCGATTCACGAATTTCTTGAAGCACGCAAATTTCTACTCGCTTCTCTCAGTGTAAGTAACGCAATGATCATTCCAAATCGCGAGACTAACACGCCGTTTGTCTATGCAGGAACTTGCGGAGTTGCCCGATGACGTGCCTGAAGTAGAAGCCGCGTCTTCTAGACTCGAGACGACCTTGCTTGTATCTCTGTGTTCCGCAGACGTTGACACCTGCCAAACTGTGACTTCATGCATCGGCATTTTCTACGAAGAGAACAATCTTGCTGGCGTCTCTTCGGACGCTGCGAAGATGTTTGCCACATTACTCCGAAATGGCGAGGTGTATGGGGAGATCGCGTCACGAGCCTTCCGCTTCACTGGACTGGTTGCCTTTCAGAAGAGAGTTCGCGGACTGCTCCGACGACTGCAATACCCAACCAGCGGTATCCTTTCAGCATGGGAGTATGGCTTCGAAAGGTGGCTTCTTCTCTCCAGGGAGGTGTCCATGGCCGCGCTTGATGCGGTTGACGAACGGACTTTGACGGAATGGCGCAATTACTCCGGCTTCTTGGCATCGCTCGGGGGAATTTGTACTGCAAACCAAGCAATCATCATGGAAGAGCCAGCCATCAGTGGTCTAAGGTGGATCGATAGGCTGCCATCCGAAAACCACGAGGAACCTCTGCTTGGTCGATATCTCAAGTTGAGCATTCAACTACTCGGCTGTGCGAGCGTCAGGATTAGGGAGGCTACAAGGGAAGTCTTGTCCAGCGAAGTCTCGTCCACACTCTATCAGTCTCTGTTCAGAGCACTAGAATCTGAACTCGAGGTCCTGTTCACCGGCGCACTGGCTCCGAGCGACAAAGCCCAAGATGTTGAGATCATCTTCGCTGAGCAGGCCATATCGCTTTTGAAAGCTTTGGTGGAGCGTCTTGAGAGCCCTTCAGACCTTGGTGCAGCCTCCTCCATTCACCTAGGAGCGCTCGCTCTCAACTTTGCCAAATTCTTAGACGGCGTCAATGACAGTACCAACACCTTGCGCGTCAAGATCAAGGTGTGCCAGTTGTGCGAGGCTGTCACTAAGAGGAAGGAGCATTTAAATCTGAGAGACGACGTGCGCATCCGGAACCAGCTTCTTGAGTACATTTTTGGCTGGATTGCTCGGCCCCGCTCCCCGCGACTTGACTCAACAGCTAGCACAGGCGGCCGCCTAGATGAGATGGTGAGGGTGCAGAAAGACCTTGATAGAGCTTCTCTCAGGTCACTAGCTGAGCTTACCTTTCGTCTTCCACTTCAACCTGGGGAGGGTCAAACCGACGCCGGCATGAGTGAGCTCAAGTCACAAATGTTTCACACCTACTTCAATCGGTTCCTATCATTGCTCAACCACGAATCTCCCGAGAGTGGGAGGAGCGACCATCCGGCTGGAATTGCAAGCCGAGACGAGGGCACCCCGACTTCAGAACTTGCCATCACCATTCTCTCGAACCTGCTGAGTGCGAATATCGATGTTGGTCTGAAACACTCTCTAAATATTGGTTATCACGACAACGTCGAAATCCGGACGGCTTTTGTTAAGGTCTTGTACAACATACTCATACAAGGGACGGAGTTCAGTAACCTGACTGACGCTGCTGTGAGCGAGAAGTACGATGAGTTGCTAGAGGTGTGTGAATCCAGTTGACTCCATCAAATCTCATACCCTCCCCTCTTTCAGAAAGAAAACCTTCACCAGTGCTGTCTAACACCTGTCTTAGTTATTAACCAAGGACATGACGCTTGTTGCCGCTATGAGTGCCGTGTGTCCAAGCAGTGAAGTCGACGAATTAACTGTATCTTTGCTCACCATTTTCGAGCATCGGGGCCTTAGCTTTGAGTTGTTGGAGGTTCTCATCAAGCAGGAAATCGAGGAAACAGGTAAGACTGCGGATGTTGACTGCATCATGTGGGGTGTGAGGCTGACCGTACACCTTTGGGCAAGATAACGAATCCGAGATCCTTAGGCGAACCTGTGTCGCCACGAAGATGCTGTCCGTCTACGCGAAGTGGAAGGGACAGCCATATCTCAAGGCAACGCTGCAAAAGGTCGTAGAGAGATTGATGCTTACATCAAAGGATCTAGATCTCGAGCTGGATCCTGCCAGGGTCAGCTCCACAGATGAGTTGCAGAAGAACGCCCTCCAGCTACGGATTGTGGCTAAAGTATTCATCGATGATATCTGCGCATCCTCGACGAGCATGCCAGCGTCGTTCCGCAAAATTTGTAACATCGTACGTGCGCCAAGCTGCGCTGAATCTTCCAATTTCCAACGTCTGACACGAGGTTACCAGATATCCACTGCTGTGCTGCCGAGGTTTCAAGAGGCCAAGTACACCGCCGTTGGGGCTTTTGTCTTCCTTCGCTTCTTTTGCCCAGCAATTGTTGCCCCTGAGGTTGAGGGCCTAGTGACAACGACGCCCTCTAAGGAGATGCGCCGAGGCCTGCTCCTGATTGCCAAGGTCATTCAAAATCTGGCGAACAACGTCCTTTTTGGGGCGAAAGAGCCTTACATGTTTCCTCTGAATGACTTTCTCACACAAAACATCTATCGAGTTACTACCTTCCTTCGCGAGATATCTGTAGGTGACCCAAATTGTCCTGCGCGGTTCCTAGCTGTTCCCGCTGACTACTCATTACAGGTGGCTCCAGAGACGATCGACAGTCCGCCAAGCATCGAGTCGTTTGATTTCGGTTCCTGTGTTGCCCTCCATAGATTCCTCTACGATCACTGGGACCATATGCGGCAGAGGCTCGTCACCCAGGAACGCAAAGATTATGTGCGATCGCCAGCCGAGGTATCTAGAGGAAGGTCGCCGGTTCTTGAGCCTTTGCGCCACCTCATCACGAACCTTGGACCCCCACCACTCGCTGTCACTTGGAACAGGCCTCAAATTTCTACGAATACTCCACCATCATACTCCCGCTTCCAGAACTTCATGCTTCGGAACGCATTCCGAAGTACTGAATCTTTTGTGACTGCTAGAGCCGTCTACGATGGAGGCGAGAGCAAGGTGTGTCATCCTTCTGGTGCATCTGTTAATTCGCCCGTCAACTAATAGGCTCGCCCACACAGGATTCCCTCTCCATTATTTGCATCATACTGCGACACATTGATGCAGAGAGCATTGACTATGACACGCTGTTGTACTGCTATCTCAAGGTACGTTGCGGTGAATCATTCGCCTCACCGATTCTTGCAATGCTAGCTCCAACAGCGTTGGCACTGATCATTTCTATTCATCTCGAGATGTGCAAGTTACTCGTTCTCGATTCTTGTGACTGACTACCGACAGATTGCAAGCCGCCTCTGGCACAAGCCTTTCGGGTTGCTCATCGATGCCACATGCTACAACGGCCAGAACGAACCACAAGATGAGCTCTTCAAGAAGCTTGAGCTTCTCACACCTGTCGAGCTGTCGAGAAATCTCGTTAGGATATATGTTTACAACATGAACAGCGCATTCAGGTATGAGCATTGCCAAGACACTGGATGTCACTACTGACACACGACAGGAAATGCTTCCGAAGGCTCCTTCGGGTGTCCGCCAAGAGCGACACCAGCGTTTTTAATCCGAAGAATGTCGATTACCACCTGATCGGTAGTCTGCAGGACCTCCAGGCTCATTTTCACTTGAGTCAACTTCACCTCCCCAAAGAAACAATCAGCGTCGTCACCGACACACGTTATGTGTTTCAACCAATTACCCGACTTTCCAAGACTAAGGGTAAGATTGAAGTTGTCATCAAAGTTGGCAGCCAGTTCGTACAGGTGACAACCACAAAAAAACAGGAGGTCTTTCCTGGCTATAGGTTGAGCACGACCGTCAATGATATATTTCGTCTCGGTGAGGTGGAAGAGGCGCCGACTTCAATCCAGACAGAAGATGACTCTGCGTTTGGCCTACGCGCTGATAACGGAAAGATCGTCATGTACTTTACCAGCCCCAAGAAGGCGGACGTATTGCAGACGATTCGCGGCGCAAAGGCCAAGTATGGCAAGGATACGAGAGCTCACAAGGCCTATGAACGGCTTATCCGCCCGCAGGACGTTCCCGGGACTCTACTTAACCTGGCACTTACCAACCTGTCAAGTTCCGATCACGTGCTCAGGCTCTCTTCTTACAACCTACTCGGGGCCCTGTGCAAGGCATTCAAGTTCAGCGCTGCATCAAATTTGATGTGTACAAAGGGTAAGAATATCAATATGCTGTGATGCACGACTGAATCCCCAGGGCTACTTCAGTTCGCTTGAAACACTGCTAACCATTTTGTATAGACGTTTCCGTACCAATGGATCCTTCACATTTCATCATCAAAATCAGCAGGCAACTGGCGATGTCTGAGCCTCAGCTGACGTTCGATTTCTTGACTGAGTTCTTCGTCGGCTGGGAGACATTTGCTGAGGAGCAGAAGCCTCTCAGTCTTGCCTATATGTCACCATGGCTTCCAGGCCTTCGCACAGCCGTGCTTGCCAATGAAGCTGACGCGGAGAAAGGCAAAGAGAAGGTCGCGGTTCTTTTCCGAAAGCTGATAGACGTGGCCATGACCGATCATTCATTGACCTATACGCTGGAGCAAGTCGTATGGCCCGCCATTTACCAAGACGAGACGGTCCTGGATATTTTTCTTGAAGAACTCATGCGGTCAGCTTTGAGTTTCAGCTACTCCGAGGAGCCCATGGAGGCTCTTTCTTCTATAGTGTCGGGCATGGGCAGCATCACACTACGTGGGAAGGTCATTTCCCGGTTGCGAAAAGCACTGAACCGATCTTCCCTCCGACCGACTAGGTACTTGCCTGACAACGCCGTCTGGGCAGAGATTTGTGTGCTTCTACACTTCTGCCTGTCCTTGTCGTTTGATAATGGTGTGCAATCTCAGCTTTATCTACCGGAGATCTTTCACATTGTCACCATACTGGCAAACACTGGCTCTCCAGAAGTGCGTCTCTTGGTTCACAGACTTCTTGTCAACACAGTTCATGCGGCGTGTACGTCGTTCAATCTGGACGACACCCGTTTCAACAAGCTCAGGGGAAGCTTGGATTTCCTAAGCGAACCAAGAAGCGAAATATTCGCAGCACCACCTCCGTTCCTGCGTGATGGTGCTTCCATGTCGACTACTCAAGACTCAGGCCCGTCGCTGGCTGCGACTGAGAACCTGGCTGCGTTGCTCTTCGAGGTCTGCTCTGTGGCTGCCCCATCAGTGGACATATCCAATGCCTGGAGGTCGCGCTGGATGAGCCTCGTGGCCAGCACGGCCTTTCAGAACAACCCAGCAATACAACCCCGCGCGTTCGCTGTCATGGGCTGTCTGGCACGTGAGGAGGTGGACGACGACCTACTCTACCAAGTTCTCGTCGCACTGCGCAACAGCGTAGGTCGTCTAGGAGATGACACCAACAGTGACATGCTCATTTCCATCGTCACCTCTTTATCCAAGATGATGGCAAAGTTGCCTTCTGCCTCGCGTTACGGATTACAACTCTTCTGGCTTGCCATTTCACTCTTACGGTTGGTTCCTCCAGCTCTTTTCAACTGCACGGCCCAGTTTCTTGAGGCTGTTATGACCAACATTAGCACAGTCGGGGACTTGCGAGGAGACAAGATGGGGTCGCTTCTTCTCCAAGGTCGTGTGCAGTTAGAGGACGCTGCTCTATCTCTGGACGAAGCTTACGGCATTCACTTCACGCACGAAAATTTTCATTTTGCCGTGTGCGCCTGTCTGGCACGCGGCCTCGCCGACACTACTACCAAAACCAACGCGATGCGAGTGCTGTCCGCATTCCTCGATATGGCCGGCAACTCCACAGATGAGGCAGGAAGACCATCGGACATCATTTCACGTTCGCCCTACATGGCGCTTATCCTAGCGCGAACTGTTGGAAGTGAAGAGCTGAAAGACAGCCTGTGGCTGGCGGGTATCAATCCTTCCGTGCTGGGTGATGTAACGAACACACGCAGATACGACGATTTGAGTGGCATGAAGGACAAAGATCTGCTGTTGAACACCGCGATTGAGTTGATCGATTTTCAGTACCTAGAAGACGCACTGCAGAACCGGACTCTCCGTTGGCTGACTGAGCTTGCGTCAGCAAGGCCGGCCGTCATCATGCATCTGTATGTTCCCCTACCCCTTCCGTGTGACTGGGCATTATAGCTGAACCGAAGTAGCTGCGGGCCTATCGTCCCCATTCTTGACGAGGTTTTGCTGCATTGTCAGAACTCTGCAACACTAGAGTCAGCTCAGGCACTCCTCCACGCTTTGACTTCAAATCCAAAATTCAGCTCCGCGCTAGAATCAACTGCTGTTCTTAACGAGATCCTTGAGGATATGGGTTTTAGTGGACTGTGGCGATCTTGTTCTTTCAACTTCAGCCAGGATCAAGATCGCAAATGCTTCATTCTAACTGAGAAGCTAATAGAGGTAAGTTACCTAAAGGTTTATTAAGAAGTTTTTGCTAATAGTATTTTAGCTTATTATTGTTTAACTTATTTTAGAGCTAGGAAAGTATTTTAAATGAAGTAAATTATTTATTTAAAGACATAAACATATTTAAAGTGTTTTAATATAAGTTTAAACTTAGCCTCTAGCTGTTCACTGTGATTTTTACCTGCTTAGAGTGACAGACCTCTTAACTCTGCGCCTCCTAATAATATATAAAGCCTTTAACGTGGTTCATCAGTCAGCCGGACGTTTTTTTCTAAACACTCTTACATCCAAATCACTTAAACCTTTGACGCGTAAAATCTCAACAACCATAATGCCAATCTACACCCAAGAAGACAAAGTCATTCTCGCGATTGAAGCAATCCGATCGACACGCGCTGCAGGTAATAACTTAAGCATTTCATATGCTGCAAAGACCTATGGTATCCTAAAGAGCACCTTAGCTGATAGAATGAACAACTGGCTGCAATGCAAACAAGCTTAACCCTAATAATATAAACTCAATCTGATTGAAGAGAAAACACTTCTCTAATACGTTATTAAATAGGATTCTAGAGGATTTCCTTTCTGCCTCAATAGTGTAGAAGATATAGCTAATCTCCTGTTGAGAGGGTGTAATAGCAAGCCTATTAGCAAGCAATAGGCTAGGCGGTTTGTGGACTTATAGCCTGCTCTGAAAACTAAGTTTAATCGTCCATATAATTATCAAAGGGCTCTTTAAGAAGATCCTGAGGTTATATCAAAGTAGTTTGCGCTATTACGCAACATGATGGCTAAGTATGGCATCCAAGAGGGGGACCTATATAATTTTGATAAAACTGGCTTTATGATAAGCATGATCACCACGTCAATAGTGGTTACACGCGCTGATTAACGCAGCAAAGCAAAGTCTGTCCAGCCTGGCAATTATAAATAGGCTACAGTTATTAAATATGTCAATTTGGGCGGGTGGTGCATCCCTCCGTTTGTGATCGTCAAGGGCGTATATCACCTTGCCAGTTAGACCATAGAATCAGGTTTTCTAGGCAACTAGGTGATCAAACCTACTGCTAATAGATAGACGGACAATCAGATAGGTCTTAGCTAGATTAAACACTTTAATAAACACACTAAGAACCAAACGAAGGGCGTCTACCAGATGCTTATTATCGACAGCTATAAGAGCTATTTATCAGCTGAGTTCAATAATTACTGCAAGCAGAACAATATTGTAACCGTCAGTATGCCTGTATATTTATCGCATCTACTACAGCTATTAGATATTGCCCTTTATTCGCCTTTGAAACGCATATATAGTGATGAAATCAACTAATTCATCAGAGCCTCTATAAATCACATCACTAAGTCTGAGTTCTTTATTGCCTTCCACTAGGCCTACAACAAGGTTTTTAATGAGGAAAACATCAGGTCTGCTTTCTAAGGCGCTGGAATTTCACCATAGGACCCAGACCATATCATCAAAAAGCTTGATGTGCATTTACAGACGCCTACACCTCCTATAGCCAACCCTTTAACACCTCCACCTTAGCAGTCGCAAACGCCCTCTAACCCACAACAAACCGTCTCGCAGTCTAACTTTATCAAAAGTCGCATCTCTGCTTATCAAAGAAGCTCACCGACACTAATTATTGCTGCAGTTGAGCAATTGTCAAAGGGTGCGCAGGCAATAGCGCACTTAATCACTATTTTGACTGATCGGCTTCGTACCCTTAAGGATGCGAATATAGCACTTGCTAAGCGCTGGAGGGCTAAAAGAACGCAGGTCCAGCTTAGAGGGGCACTTAGTATAGAGGAATCTCAGGTTTTGCTTGAAGGGAAACAAAAAGGGAAACGTCCAGCACCTCAAGAGGACGACGAGGGGGGTCCATCAAAGAGAGCCCAGCCAGCTCGGAGACGCTGTGGTATGTGTGGTGAGACTGGGCATAACGCGCGAACCTGTTCTAAAGATGTTGAACCCTCAGGAGATTCTGATAGCGACAACTAATAGTTGATTTAATGCGTTATGGTTGAGAAATACTAGATGTTGTGTACGTGGGAAAAAACGTCCGGCTGACTGGTCCGGCCGGCTGACTGATGAACCACGTTAGTTATATAATCCTTAATAACCTCTTAAGTCTCTAACTACCTCTCTTAACTTTAGCTGCACTTATATATATATATTAATAACTTTATAATCTTTAATTTCACTTTAGTAATAATATAATTTGTGATTACTTAATTACTAAATATTAAACTATTAACTTATTCTCTCTCTTATATATTACTTATACTATTAATACTATCCTTAGTACTATTTTACTATTTGCTATTTATTACTATTATTATAGTCTTTTTGTTTAATTAAGCTAGCTAACGCTTTTAATATACGTTATATTATTTATAAATAAAGTAGTATATTAAGCTAATAAACCTAATAATAGCTATATTATTCTTAGTAATATTCTCTCCATTTAATATAAAGAATATTTATTAATATTTAAGCCCTACTAAGCTTATATTTAAGCTTAAGCTATATCTATTTTAATATTATAAAGGGTTTATATATAAAAAAGCTACTTTTTAGAATAACTAGAGATATATATAGCCTTTATTCTAAAGCTATTAGAGATATTTATTACTTTAATTATAATATAGAGAAAATCCTTTTAAGAAGTATTCTTAAAAGTTTTATTTAATACTACTATAATAAAACGTTTCTAATTAGAGTTAAAATATTTATTAAAACTAAAAGCTTTATTTAGTATATATATATTATATTATATAGTAATAGTTTTAGCTATGTCTTTAAAAAAAAGTATTTTTAGTATAAAATTAATATTTTTATATTCTTTATATAGTATAGATATTATAAAAGATTTATTATAAATTAGTAAAAAAGAGAAAGAAGGAAAAATATAAAGTTTTACATATAGTAAAATATTTGTATTTTTAGTTATAAAGACCCCTTTTAATAACTTCTTTAGTTACAAAATTATCTTTTATATAATAATATTTATAATATCTTACTAAAAGGTTTAATAAAGCTATTACTATGAAAACTTTAGTAACTTATTTAGCTTTAATATAATTAGCTTTACTATATATAATAGTGCTATTACTAGCTTTATGCTATATAGCTAGCGCTATTATTATTCTATTAGTCTGTCTATTTAGCTAAAATATATATTTAACTATATATAAAGGTTTACTTATTAATAAGAATATATAGGGTTTCTATACTATTTTCCTTGATTAATAGAAAATATAACTTAAAATGCTTATATAGTGTTTCTAGAATTATACTTATATATAAAGTGGATTTTACTATGGTTTTTTTATAGAGAGGCTTTATTATAACTATAAACTTAATAAGTTTAAACTTAAATTGATTATTATAACTAAATTAAAATAATATATTAACTTATTATTTACTAATAATTATAATATATTAGTAGTTTAAAATTTTATATTATAATATAAATCTATTAATCATTTATATTTTTATATGTATTAAACTATTATATATAGCTATTATAAATATTTAATATTAACTATAAAAATAAAGTTATTTTTTTAATTTTTTTATTATAAGTTATATATTATATAACTATTTAAATAGCTCTTAGCTATTTATTATAATTTTGACTTATTTAAAGTAATAAACTTTTGAACGTTATACCTCTTAATAATATATATATGTTTTAGTTATATAATTCTTAATAACTTCTTAAGTTTCTAATTATATCTCTTTTTTAACTTTAGTTATATATATATATATATATTAATATTCTTATGTGTTCTAAGTTTATTTTAATAATAATATAGTTTATAATTACTTAATTATTAATTATTAAACTATTAATTATTCTCTTTTTTAGATATTACTTATAATATTCATCCTAGCTTTATTACTATTTTATTAATTATTATACTTTTTATTTAATTAAGCTAGTTATAGCTATATTATTATTAATAACGCTCTCTCTATTTTATATAAAGTATACTTATTAATATTTAAGCTTTATTAAGTTTATATGTATATTTAAATTTAAGCTTATACTATTTCTATTTTAGTGTTATAAGAAGCTTAAATTAAAAGAAGCTACTTTTTAAAATAACTAATAATATATATGGCTTCTATATACAAGTATTTGAAGTTATTATTGATTACTTT
Source organism: Colletotrichum aenigma (assembly GCF_013390185.1). Taxonomy (NCBI): domain Eukaryota; kingdom Fungi; phylum Ascomycota; class Sordariomycetes; order Glomerellales; family Glomerellaceae; genus Colletotrichum; species Colletotrichum aenigma. Next base: position 4,176,819 of record NW_023500908.1, read on the forward strand.
AAATATAGTATAAAGAGGGTCTTTTTAGAAATATTTGTAGAAGTTTTATTTATTATTATTTTGATAATATATTATTAAGTAATAAATAAATATAGATTAAATTTAAAAGCTTTATAAAGTATATAGATATTATTTTATATTGTAATATTTTTAGTTATTTACTTATAAAAAAGTATACTTTATAATAACTTAGTATTTTTATGTTTCTTTTATAATATAAGGATTTTAAAGTTTTAATTTTTATTATAACTTATAAAAATGAATTATTAATATAAGTTTAAAAATAAAGAAAAAGAAGAAAAAGAAAGATAAATATAAAGCTTTATATATAGTAGAGTTTTTATATTTTTTAGCTATAAAAACCTCTTCTAATCACCTTTCTAATTAAAAAGTTATATTATATATAATAATATTTATAGAACTTTATTAAGAAGTTTAATAAAGCTATTACTAAATTATAAGAAATTTAATAACTTATTTAGCTTTAATATAATTAGCTTTATTATATATAATATTGTTAGCTTTATATTATATAACTAGCTCTATTACTATTTTATTAGTTTATTAAGCTAAAATATATATTTAACTTTAAATAGAAATATTGAAAAGGTCTACCTATAAATAGAAATATAAACTAAAGTATTTATATAGTATTTCTAATATTATACTTATATATGAAGTGAATTTTATTAAAGTTTTTGAATAGAAAGGCTATAATATAATTATAAACTTAATAACTATTTAAATATTTAAATATTTTTATATTCATGTTTATATATTTTATTCTTTTAGAAATATTTAATATTATAATAAGCTGAATTAACTGTTTTTATTAATTATTCAGCTTATTTCTTTTTTTTTACGTTATATTTTTCTTGATATTATATTAAAAGCTAGAAGTTAAAAGAGACTAAAAAGCTTTTTAAAAAAGTATATATTACTTAAGAAGAAGTTACTTTTTTAAGTGTTTTTATTTTAGAAGCTTATTAAATTTATATTAATTACATAATTTACTCCCTTAGTAAGTTTTGCTATAAAAGCTATATAAAATAAGAAGTATATTATAAAATAAGTTCCTATATATCTTTGTAAGTATAAAAATAGCTAAAAAATACTTTATATATATATATATATATAAACACTTATGAACTAAAAGTATTATATAAAAATAAATTATACATATAAAATTAAAAATACCATTTTAAAATAAATAGCTTAAAAACGCAGTCTTTATATTATAGTTTAAAGTACTTTAATAAATAGGTTTAATATATAAGATGTTTAGTTAGTTTTATAAATATATAAACGATATTAACTTATATATTTCATATTTATAATTGAAAGTAGACATTTCATAAAAAATAATTAAAAGTTTTTCTTTAAAAAATATATATTAAAACTCTTTTTATATAATTTTTTATGTTTTTATATGATTTTATTCTTTTATTTATAACATTATAATAACTCTTATCATCTTATATTAATAGTGTAGTTAACTTATGTAAATAAGTATGATAGTTTACTTAATACTTTTTTTCTAAATACTTTAAACCTAATAATAGCATTTTAACTTATATTTAATTTTAATAAAGTAAATAAATAAATCTTAATATAACTAGTTATTAACGTTTGGTTTAATTTATCTCTAGCTATATAGAAGAAAATAGGTAAATAAATAGTAAAATACTAAAATATATTAATAAAAGTGTTATTTATAACGTTATAAAAGCGTTATTTATAATATAAAACGCTAGTAATACTTATAGCTTATATAATATAAGCTTAGCGATAGCTTAAACCTACATTTGATGGTGTAAACTTAATAATATAACTCTTTACTATTATAGCTAAAAAGGTTCTTATAGCTATAATATAAGAATTTAACTATTTAAATAAGGCTTTAAGCTTATTCTTCACTCTTATAATTCTACATATTATATTAAATAGTATTTTATAAGGTATTATTATATAGCTATTTACAATAATCTATTGTTTAATTTATAAATATCATTTTTAGTTATAAATTAAATAGAACGTTCTCTTAAAAGATTTAATTATTTATATAATGTATAATATTTATAAGTTTTTTTAGTAAATTTAATAAATATTTTATAGCTTTTCTTGCTATTAATTAACATCATTATAGTTTTTAATTTTTATAGAGAGGTTTATAAAAACTGTTTTATATTTATTTGTTTATATTATTATTCTTATTAATATATTTTTAGGATCATTAAGTTTTTAATTATAATACAGCCCCCTTACAAAAAAGCTATATTAAAATTGACCCTATATATAGGTATAATTCTAGAAACACTATATATGCACTTTGATTTGTACTTTCTACTATTTCAAAAAATAGTATAGAAACTTTATATATTCCTACTAATAAATAAACTTTCTAAATATTATAAAGTTAAATATACGATCTAACTAAATAGATTAATAGAATAATAATAGCATTAGTTACATAATATAAAGCTAATAGTACTATATATAGTAAAACTAATTATTATAAAGGATTTACTATAGGCTATAAGTAAGGAAGAAGAAGAAGGGAAGGCATAAAGCCTTATATGTAGCAGTAGAGCTTTTATACTTCTAGCTATAAGAACCTCTTATAACAACCTCTTTAGTTAAGAAGTTATCTCTTTTATAATAGCGTTCATAGCACCTCGCTAGAAGGTTTAGCGAAGCTATTACTAAGCTATAGAAGCCTTAGTAACTTATTTCGCCTCAATATAATTAGCCCTATTATATATAGTACTACTAGCTCTATATTATATAGCTAGCGCTATTACTATTTTATTAATCTGTTTAGCTAAAGCGTACGTTTAATTTTACAATGTTTAGAAGGTGTACTTATTAGTAGGAATATATAGAGTTTCTATACTATTTTACTTAATTAATAGAAAGTATAAATTAAAGTACTTATATAATATTTCTAGAATCATACCTATATATAGAGTGAATTTTACTATAGTCTTTTTATAGGGGGGCTACGTTATAACTTTAAATTTAATAGTAAAACTAATTATATTAAAGCTAAATAAGTTATTAAAGCTTTTATTATAATAGCTTTATTAAACTTTTTAATAAAATACTATACGTACTATTATATAAGAGAAAACTTGTTGATTAAAAAGATTATTAATAGAAGCTCTTATAGCTAAAAATATATAAACTTTACTACATATAGAGTTTAATACTTATTCCTCTTCCTCTTTTTTATTAATTTATAATAAATCTTAAAATATCTTTATAATATCTATACTATAGAAAGAATATAAAAATCCTACCTTTATACTAAATGTACTTTTTTTTTAAGAAAATAGCTAAAGATATTACTAAATAGAATAATATCTATATGTTAAATAAAGTTTTTAACTTTAATATATACTCTAATTTTAATTAAAGTATTTTATTATAGTAGTATTAAAAATAACTTTTAAGAATACCTTTAAAAAAGACCTTTTTTATATTATGATTATAGTAATAAATACTTTTAATAGCTTTAAAATAAAGGCTATATATATCTTTAGCTATCCTAAAGAGTAGCTTTTTTTATATAAGCCCTTTATAATACTAAAATAGATAGTTATAGCTTAAGCTTAAATATAAGCTTAATAAGGCTTTTAAATAGTGAGCTAAGATTAAATACTTTTTAGGGAAATAATATATAAATATTAATGAGTACGCTTTATATTAACTAATAGAGAGAGTGTTATTAATAATAATATAGCTACTGCTAAGCTTATTAGCTTAGCGTACTCCTTTATTTAAAGATAATATAAAGTATATTAAAAGCGTTAACTAGGTTAATTAAATAAAACAAATAATAGATAATAAAGTAGTGATAAAGATAGTATTAATAATATAAGTAATATATAAAAGAGAGGATAAGTTAATAGTTTAGTAGTTAGTAATTAAGTAACTAAATAATTATAAACTGTATTATTACTAAAGTAAAGTTAAATATTATAAAGTTATTAACTAATATATATATATATATATATAAGTGTAGCTAAATTTAGAAGAGTTATAATTATATAACTAAAATCTATATATATTATTAAGAGGTGTGGAGTTAAAGGGTTTATTACTCTAAATAGGTATAAATTGAAGTGAACGGGTGGAGGCCTTTTTAGGATAATTTGTAATAAGCTTATGTTATATAATCTAAAACCCCTAAAGTCCTAACTAAGTACCCCCTAAGAGGAGATTTTAAGTAAAAGTAAATATTACTAGCGCTATAAAAAGATGTAAAGCTAAGATTACTAATACTAGTATAACTAGTAAAGCTATACCTAATAATCAAACAATCATCCTTATTACTATTAATCACATATTAATATAACGAAAAGGAATAAAGTAACCATAACGTTATCTAACTAAAACAAAAAGCACACTCGTATAAATTACCTATTATAGTAATTCCTCCGATTAGCCAAAACGAATAAAAACTATATATTAGGTTAGTTACTATAAAACGTATATATCAACGGAATAATAATTCCCTAAAAGTTAATAATACAGTTATTATTGACTAAAGTTAATATTAAGTTAAGATTTGAAACCAAAACAACGGAAACTAATAATCCGTAACAAACTAATAAACTATAACTATAAGAATACTATGGATCTAGAATACCCGAATCGGAATAAATAAAGCCGTAGTAATTAACCTTATAGTAAGGTGTTTATAGTTAAGTACCTATTATAGTAACTACTTAATTAAGTAATTACCTAACTAAGTAAAGGTTTGCGAGGAAAAAATGTATTATATATACGATGGACTTTTCCACTTAGAACAGATTTTGAGGAAGCAAGCAATTCAACAGTTTTATCTATTCAACTACTACTACCTATTACTATTATTCACTACTATTATTAGTATTATTTCTTTTATATTAGTAATAACTATTTATACTAGTTATAAATGGTTATTATTGAATACGAGGAATTTTATTATAATAATCAACAAAACGAAAAGTTTCCCCCTTTAATTATATTAAATACTACCCCTACTCTTAATAACATTACCTCCATTATACACGCTTTTACAGGTTATGAGCCCAGGGGTTTTGATTCCTGGGAATACGACAAAGTACCTGATTATATCACTTATTTTCACTTAATACCCGATTTAAACCTATCAAAAAAGGAGGATTTCGAATTTTATTATACCACAGAACCTGGTATTAATGAAATCCTATATCAGGAATTAAAAGAGTATCTTTTAAGAACTTTTATTCCTATTTTTTAAGTCTTAAAGGGACTATTTATCTAGAAGTAGATAACCTTTTAATAAACCTATTCCCGGTTTTTATTAAAATATAATTCCTATTATAAAAGATCTTTATCTTTTATGTTAAAGGAATATATAGATTTATAAGCATCTATCAGTCTTATAATTCTTTAAAAATACGCATCTATCAGTCGTATCTTAATCTACTTATATGAAATTAAGTAGGTTTGTTTTATTTTAGTATAAATAATAATAAATATATTATTGTTAATATTAAAAAATGGACTCTCCTAATAATAAGTCCCTTTCTATTCCTAAGCTTAAGGGTAGTATAAACTATACTACTTGGGCAGTTAGGATGCAGGCTTGTCTAATTACTAAAGATTTAAGCCACGCTATTATAAAAAATCCTATTAATGATAATAGTGATAATAATAGTGATAATTCTGATGTAGAGGATAAAACTCCTACTATTAAGGAAACAAAAAAAAAGGCTTTTAGCCTAATATTATTATATATTGAAGATGGTCCTCTTATACAAATCCAACACGCAGAAACTGCTAAATCTGCGTGGGACATATTAAAGGAAACCTATAATCCTAAAGGATTTACTTCAAATAATCTATTATTTCAGGATTTCCTAAATAATAAGTTATTCAATTATAATAATATTGAAGAATATATTAATAAGGTTAAAGAAATATCTAATGAGCTAGAAGCTCGAAAATTAGATATTCCTAAAGACCTATTATTAGCCTGGATTTTAAATGGGCTTAATAATGATATATTCGAGGGTTTTATATCTAATATTACCCAACACCTTAGAAATAAATCAGATTCTTATACTATAACTACTTTAATTAGTAGTATTATAGATGAATCTAAGAGAATTAATTCTAAGGAAGAAGAAACAAAAATACTAGTTACTAATTATAAAACTTATAAAAAAGGGCAACATTATGAAAACAATAATAACCCTAATAATAAGTCTTATAAAGTAACTAAGGGCAAAAACAGCTGGAAAAAGACTAAAGGATTATGGTGTAATAACTGCAAAGTTACTAGCCATAATACTAATAAGTGCTTTTACTTAAATCCAGCCTTAGCCCCTGAAAATTGGGATATCCATCTCTAAAGATCCTAATAATAAAATCAATAATAGCCCACCAAATAGGGCTCTTATTATTGGAGACTTTAATACTAAAGCCTCTATATCAGATTCTAACTCAGAATCTAATAAAACTAATAATTATGATGATAATTCATCTAATTATTCAGAAGACTTTGATACAGCTATCGAGGTAAATTCCCCTATTAATATACTTAATACTACTATAACTAATAAAAATAATAGTAGTAATATTAAGGAAAATAAGGATATATACATATATAATTTTGTATTAGATACGGCTGCAGAAGCACATATCATAACTAATAAAAATTATTTTATATCCTTAAAACCTTGTGATAAACAAGTAAGCTGGGGAAAAGCAAAAACAACTACGATTAAATTACATGGAGACTGTTATATTAAATTTATAGATACTAATACTAAATTACTCCTTAAAAACTGTCTATACATGCCTCAAATTGGTATTAATCTAATAAGTCAGGGAGTTCTTAGTACTCATAATAATATAACTACTCCCTTTACCAAAAACTACGCTTTTATTAAAAGAAATAATGAACTTTTAACTAAAGCTAGTAAAAAGAGAAATTTATATTATTTACCTATTAAAGTATTAAAAAATAATACTAATAATATAAATATACTAAATACTCTAACCAATGAAATGCTTATTCATAATAGGTTAGGACATATAAGTACTAACCACTTAAATAAACTAAATAATAGTACCATAGGTTTAAACCTACCTTTTAAACCTAATAATTTCACTACATGTGAAATTTGTATTAAATCTAACCTAACTAATAAAATAAATAAAATATCTAATAAGGATAGGACTACTAAATACTTAGAAAAAGTCCATAGCGATCTATGTGGCCCTATAAGACCTAAAACCTATAATAATCAAAGATATTTTATAACTTTTCTAGATAATTATACTAAATATCTAGAAATTAAATTATTAGTTACTAAGGATGAAGCTTTTGAAGCTTTTAAGCTATTAAAATTAATAGCTGAGGCAAATAGCCCTAATAATGAAAAAATAACTATTTTAAGTACTGATAATGGTACTGAATACGTTAATAGTAGGTTTACAGCTAAATTAGCTGATTCTGCTATAATACATCAAAGGTCTAGTCCTTATACACCAGAACAAAATGGTACTGCAGAAAGAATAAATAGAACTTTACTTAATAAAGGTAGGGCTATATTATATAACAGCTATTTACCCTTAGAATTCTGGGGAGATGCTATTTGTACTGCAGTTTACTTACATAATAGAACCCCTAATAGTTCTATTAATTATAAAACTCCATACCAATTAAAATATAATAAGAAACCTAATATTTCACACTTAAGGGTTTTTGGATCTTTAGTTTATTATAAAAATAAAAATAATAAACTAACTAAATTATCACCTAGAGGTATTAAAGGTATCTTGATAGGCTTTAGTATAAGTTCATCTCAATATAGGGTTTTTTAGCTTAGAAACTAATAAACCCTTATGGACTAGAGATTTAGTTATTATAGAAAATAACTTTCCTTATAAGTATATTAATACCATTAATAATAATGCTATTAACACTGAAAATATAGATATAGATACTATATCTAATTCTTTTGAAAATAATAGTGTTAATAATAATATTAATAGTAATAATAATGTTAATAACAATATTAATTCTTCTAATTCTATAGATGAATTAGCTATAGAAGAACAAGATGTTAATATTAATAATAGTAATAGTCAATTATCTACTATTACTTATTATAATAACGAAGAAGATGAATTAAATGATATATTGGTATTAAATGCTAATATTGACGATCCTAATACCTATAAACAAACTATTAATTCAGCTAATAAATTAGACTGGGAAAAAGCTATGGATAGCGAAATAAACGAGTTAATAGCACAGAAAACGTGGATTTTAACTGATTTACCTAATAATAAAACCCCACTTAATACTAGGTGGGTATTTAAAAAGAAAAAAGATAAAAACGGTAACATAATTAAGTATAAAGCAAGATTAGTAGCCAAAGGCTTTAATCAAATTATAGGTATTGACTATATATATGGATACCTTTAGTACTACCTGTAGGCCTGAAACCTATAGATTATTAATGATTATAGCACTAAATAAAGGCTATATAATACGCCAATTTGACGTTAAAAATGCCTTTATACACGCCCCTATAGACAAAGAAATTTATCTATACCAGCCAGAAGGCTATATTAATAAAAAAGACCCTAAAAAGGTATTAAAACTATTAAAAGCTCTATATGGGCTTAAACAGAGCCCTAGATTTTGGTATGAATTTTTAGCTATACAATTAGCTAAATTAGGATTTATCATATTTCCTTATGATAATGGCGTTTTTATTAATACTATAACTAAAGTTATACTATTATGCCACGTTGATGATATCTTGACATTAGGGCCTGAAAAAGAAGTAGAAGAATTAGCTATAAAAATAGCTAATTTAATGAAATTAGAACCTATGGGCGAAGTTAGTACCTTTCTAGGTCAACAAATTAATATAAATAAAGAAAAACAATACTTTACTATATCTTTATATAATTATACTAAAACTATAATTAAGAAGTTTAACAAGGAAAACATATATAAATATACTACACCAGTAGATTTAACCCTTAAGTTAACTAAGAATAAAAATCAAGCTACTAAACAAGATATACAGATATATCAGCAGGAAGTAGGCTCTTTAATCTGGCTAGCAATAAAAACTAGGCCTGATATAGCCTTTGCAGTAAATCAAGTAGCTAGATTTATGTCAAATCCTTCTATTATCCATTTTAAAGCCTTAGATAGGATTTGGGGTTACTTAAATTATAATACTAATTATGTGTTAATTTTTTACTATAACATTCCTATTGTAAGAATGCAGGGTTTTTCTGATTCTGATTGGGGTAATTACATACCAGAAAGAAAATCTACCTCTGGTTATATATTCTTTTTAACTAAAAATATAATAAGCTGGAATACTAGCTTACAAAAAAGCCCTGCTACTAGTACTTGTGAAGCTGAATATATGGCTTTAAAGGAAACTACTAAAGAAGCTATTTATTTAAATAATATTCTTACTAGTATTAATAATTTATTAAGGTTTAATTATAACCTAACTATTCCTAGTATAATTACTGACTCTCAATCAGCCCAGTATTTAGCTGAAAACCCAGAGTTTCATAAAAGAACAAAGCATATAGATATAACCTATCACTTTGTTCGTTGGAATATTATGAATAAAAAAGTGCTTTTAACCTATACTAAGTCTAATAAAAAATATTGCTGATGGCCTAACTAAGGGCTTAAATACTACGCAACGCAATATAGACAATTTATTAAATATTTAGGCCTGTATAACCCTACTAATTTTTTCTAATTTTAGGAGAATTTAAGTAAAAGTAAATGTTACTAGCGCTATAAAAAAAGATGCAAAACTAAGATTACTAATACTAGTGTAACTAATAAAACTACACCTAATAATTTGATAAGTAACCTTAAAACTATTAATTACATATTAATATAACTAAAAAGAATAAAGTAACTATAACTTAGTCTAAATTAGAATTAAAAGCACACTCGTATAAATTACCTATTATAGTAATTCCGACGATTAGCCAAAACGAATAAAAACTATATATTAGGTTAGTTACTATAAAACGTATATATTAACGGGATAACAATTCCCTAAAAGTTAATAATGCAGTCATTATTGACTAAAGTTAATATTAAGTTAAGATTTGAAACCAAAACAACGGAAACTAGTAATCCGTAACAAACTAATAAACTATAACTATAAGAATACTATGGATCTAGAATACCCGAATCGGAATAAATAAAGCCGTAGTAATTAACCTTATAGTAAGGTGTTTATAGTTAAGTACCTATTATAGTAACTACTTAATTAAGTAATTACCTAACTAAGTAAAGGTTTGCGAGGAAAAAATGTATTATATATACGATGGACTTTTCCACTTAGAACAGATTTTGAGGAAGCAAGCAATTCAACAGTTTTATCTATTCAACTACTACTACTTATTATTACTACCTACTATTCATTATTATTAGTATTATTTCTTTTATATTAGTAATAACTATTTATACTGGTTATAAATGGTTATTATTGAATACGAGGAATTGTATTATAATAATCAACAAAACGAAAAGTTTCCCCCTTTAATTATATTAAATACTACCCCTACTCTTAATAATATTACCTCTATTATACACGCTTTTACAGCTCCACTATATATAGTACTACTAGCCTTATACTATATAGCTAGCGCTATTACTATTCTACTAGTATATTCACCTAGAGCGTGCGTTTAACTTTATATAAAGGTTTACCTACTAGTAAGAACGTATAAAGTTTCTATACTATTTTCCTTAATTAATAGAAAGTATAGGTTAAAATGCCTATATAGTGTTTTTAAAATTATACCTATATATAGAGTGAATTTTATCATAATCTTTTTATAGGGGGACTGCGTTATAACTATAAACTTAATACTTCAAGGCCTCTATATTATTACGCTATTTAGATAGCATCTTCTATCTTATTATATAGTTTTAATATAAAGCTTTTTTATTACTAATTATACTCTTAATATTAGATTTACTTTCTTTAATTTACTAACCCCTTGAGCTATGTTAGCTATTTTAGCTATTTTATAGAAGTCTATAAAATAATTATAAATATTAGAATTAGTATTAATAGCTTTAACTATTCCTATATTAATCTTACGGTTATGTAACTTTAATATTTTATATTTATTAGCTATTATAAATAGATATTTCTAAGTGAATTTTAACAAAGTTTTTTAATTAATATAAAAAGAGTTATTATATTTAAAGTTTTTAATTTAATAACTTTTGTTCTATAGATTAAATTATTTAGTACAGCTTTATTTAGCTTATATAAAGTTATAATAAAAGAAAAAGATATTATAGTTACTTTATATATAAAAACATATAAAGATTAAGTTTAAAACTTTATTTAAATAGTTAAGTTTTTATATTACAGCTATAAGAACTTTTTTAGCTATAGTAATAAAAAGTTATATTATTAAGTTTATATTCTTAAGTATAAGTTTAAGCTATTGCTAAACTTTTATAATATTATAATTAATACCTTTATAAATAATAGCGTTATAAATAACGCTATTATTAATATATTTTATTATTTTACTATTCACTTAGTTACTTTTTTCTATATAGGTAAAAAAGGCCTCTAGCTGTTCATTATGATCATTATGATTTTCACCTGGTTAAAGCGACAGACCCCTTAACTCTACGCCTCCTAAAAAAATATATAGCCTTTAGTTACATAATTATAACTCTCTTAACCTTAGCTACACTTATGTATACATATCAATAACCTCACGATCTTTAACTTCACTTCAGTAATAATATAGTTTATAATTACTTAATTACTATAGATTATTAAACTATTAACTTATCCTCTCTCTTTTATATTACTTATGTTACTAATACTATCCCTATTACTATTTTGCTATCTACTATAGTAGCTTCTTTCGAAGTAAGTTATTATTATTATTACAGTCTTTTTATTTAATCAGGCTAGCTAACGCCTTCAGTATGCCTTATATTATCTAGAAATAAAGTAGTACGCTAAGCCAATAAGCCTAGTAGTAGCTATACTATTATTAGCAATATTCTCTCTATTAGTTAGCATAAAGCGCACTTATTATAAGCTTTACATAACACCTATATCCTTTTTAGCACCTTTAAATACTTTAGAGAAGAAATCCTATTTATTAAAATAGCTAAAAATATAGTTAAACTCTACATTAATATTATCTAAAACTTTTTTAGTAAGAAAGATAATATTACTACTTATAGAGGTTTCCAAAAAGCTTACTAATAGAGCTATTAAAATAATATACTTTTAGTTTTCTTTAGATTATTCTTTAAATAGAAGCTTTTTATTAAATATGTTAAGGTTAAATATATTCTAAATATATTATATATTATTCATAAAAATAAAAATATTACTTAGTTTATACTTAGTAAATTTAAGTATTTTATATAGTATAGATGTTATAGAAGATTTATTATAAGTTATAAAGTGAGGGAGAAGAAAAAGGAATAGTACAAAGCCTTATATATAAAGTTCTTATACTTCTAGCTATAAAAACCTCTTATAACAACCTCTTTAGTTAAGGAGTGTCACGGGCTAGAGCCCGGATTGATATCTCCGGCTTCGCCGGAGCAGTTACCGAGATCCGGCTCCGTTGGACCCACTATTCTGCCGCAGTACGCCGCCTAACCCGGCCTGCTTCACCGCTGTTAGGTGCCTACCCTTGTAAAGTCCTTTCTTCCTTCTTCAGCTTAGAATAGTCAATCGACGGCACCTCTACGTTGAACAAGCCTAGGGGCCAGCCCCTTACAAGGAGTTATCTCTCTTATAGTAGTATTCACCTTACTAGAAGGTTTAATAAAGCTATCGCTAAGCTATAAGAGCCTCAGTAACCTATTTAGCCTTAATATAATTAGCCCCACTATATATAGCGTTACTAGCCTCATGCTATATAGCTAGCGCTATTACTATTCCGCTAGTCTATTCGGCTAAAGCGCGTGTTCAACTTTATGATGTTCAGAGGGTTTGCCTGCTAGTAGGAACATATAGGGTTTCTATACTGTTTCCTTTAATTAGTAGAGGGTATAAGTTAAAGTGCCTATATAGTGTTTCTAGAATTATACCTATATATAGGGTGAATTTTACCATAGTCTTTTTATAGGGAGGCTGCATTGTAACTATAAACTAAATATAGTTAAAAATAAGTTAAGCTAAGCGTTAATAACTAGTTATATTAAGACTTATTTATTTATTTTATTAAGATTAAATATAAGTTATAATGCTACTATTAAGAAGAAAAGTATTAAGTGAACTGTAATACTTATTTATATATAAGATAATAAGCTAAAAGCTTTAACTAGGGAAGGTTTAAAAGTTATAATAGGGGTTAATCTAATATATTATGTTAACACAGGTATAAGCGTATTCAGGGGCGTGGTATATGCGCCTATATAGTATAAGGTTATAGATGTGGTAATGTTATGATAAAAGGTAATAATTCTGAGCATTTACGAGCATTTAATTGTATAGATAAGAATAAGGGAACAGATGTATTGTGATGAGTCTGGTTGTTGTTGTTCGCAGGTTGCATCCTCTAGTAGGGAGAAGTGAGGGGAAAGATAACATGAAACGTAACCTGCTAAACTGCTAATTACATAAGGTGCTTATGTAACTATACGTATTACATAATCAATATTATAGCTATAAGTTATAATAAATCAAGTATTTTTATATAAGGTTTTATACCTTAAACTTTATCAGTTTATTTTATATAGAATATTAAAGTAAGTTTAGCGTTATTATTATTCTTATATTACTATTATTATTATTATAAAAGAATGTTATATGTTAACATATTAATTATAGCTTACTTCCTCTAAGTTCCTAAGAAGTAGAGATTTCACTATTAAGATTGAAGTATTAACTACTTAAGGTTTCACTAGGCGCTTGCTAGTAACCCTACTTAATAATCCTTATAATTACCCCCCTCTCCAAAGCTTTAGTCCGTAATATATATATATATATATATATATAATTATTCTTTAAATAAGCTTTTTCTATATTTTCCCCTACTTAATTAGAGCTAACTTTTAATTATACTTTCTATATCTAAATTACTTTATTAGTATATCTATAGCTTTACGCTTATAGATATATAGTTTTTATATGTTATTTATATTTTTCTATAGGTTTATAAGCTAAAAATAAATTTTTTATTTTTTGTTACATTTTAAATTTTCTTTTATATTAATTAGTTTATTATTATTTTATTATTATACATCTCTCTCTAAATAGTAATCCTCTACTTATTTACTAATATATAATATATTCACATAGCAAGTCAGCCAATATAGCAAGTCAGCCACTTTTCCTACTTTCTCCCTCTTTAACCTTTACACTAACTTTCCTCTACGTACAAACATGCAATCCACCCCAATTGAAAGTCGCATTATCCTTGCCCTCCAGGCTATCGAAAAAGACCTAAAAATGTCTGTACGAAAAGAAGCCTGAACCTTTGAGGTCCCTCAAACGACACTCTAAGACTGATACGCTGGACGTATTATATAACCTAAAAGATAATTAAATTTAATAAAGATAACTATAACAGAAGAGGAGGTGATTTTTAAATAAGTTATTAACCTAATTAATTAAGGGTTTCCTCTATAATAAGGAGATATATAAGAAATAGCTGACTAACTCCTAAATATATGTAATAAGATATATATAGGACCTTAATAGGTAGAGAACTTTATATAATATATCTCCTAATTAAAAATATGATTTTAATATTAAATTAATTATTAGAAGGCTTTAGCTGAAGATCTTATAATTATATAAGGTTAGTTTATACTTATGTAAAATATAATTATAAAATATAAAATACTTAATAATAATATCTATAATTTTAATAAGATTAAGTTCTTAATAGGAATGCTATTGTGTATAAAAGTTATTATAATATCTAATTATAAGGGAAGGCTTTATATAAAGCAGCCTAATAATTAGGAATAGGTTTCTATTATTTAGTATATATATATAGATGGCTAGGTAACACCTCTATATATTATTATACAGGGTAAATATCACCTCCTCTCCTAATATACTAACAGCTAATTCCTAGCTATATGGTATATCTATCTAAGCAAAAATAGATAGATAATAAATAATATTAGCCTAAATTAGCTAAAGCATTTTAATTAGTATATAAAAACTTATATAAAAGCCTCTTCTTACCTCTTAATCCTTGATAGTTATAATAGCTATAAATTAACTAACTTTAATAAATACTATAAGGACTAAAGCATTATTACTCTTTATATACCTCCCTATCAATACAGCAAGGAAATCAAGAAGATAACATAGATATAGATTTCATACATTACTAAGGATAACCTTTTTCCTACTTTTAAAATAATATTCTTTACTTTAATAAGCAAAAAGAATATATAAGCTAGTTTTAGCTAAGCAGGCTTTATACCTTTTGTAAAAGCGTGTGTAATGGAGGTAATGTTATTAAGAGTAGGGGTAGTATTTAATATAATAAAAGGGGGAAACTTTTCGTTTTGTTGATTATTATAGTACAATTCCTCGTATTCAATAATAACCATTTATAACCAGTATAAATAGTTATTACTAATATAAAAGAAATAATACTAATAATAATAGTGAGTAGTAGGTAGTAATAATAAGTAGTAGTAGTTGAATAGATAAAACTGTTGAATTGCTTGCTTCCTCAAAATCTGTTCTAAGTGGAAAAGTCCATCGTATATATAATACATTTTTTCCTCGCAAACCTTTACTTAGTTAGGTAATTACTTAATTAAGTAGTTACTATAATAGGTACTTAACTATAAACACCTTACTATAAGGTTAATTACTACGGCTTTATTTATTCCGATTCGGGTATTCTAGATCCATAGTATTCTTATAGTTATAGTTTATTAGTTTGTTACGGATTACTAGTTTCCGTTGTTTTGGTTTCAAATCTTAACTTAATATTAACTTTAGTCAATAATGACTGCATTATTAACTTTTAGGGAATTGTTATCCCGTTAATATATACGTTTTATAGTAACTAACCTAATATATAGTTTTTATTCGTTTTGGCTAATCGTCGGAATTACTATAATAGGTAATTTATACGAGTGTGCTTTTAATTCTAATTTAGACTAAGTTATAGTTACTTTATTCTTTTTAGTTATATTAATATGTAATTAATAGTTTTAAGGTTACTTATCAAATTATTAGGTGTAGTTTTATTAGTTACACTAGTATTAGTAATCTTAGTTTTGCATCTTTTTTTATAGCGCTAGTAACATTTACTTTTACTTAAATTCTCCTAAAATTAGAAAAAATTAGTAGGGTTATACAGGCCTAAATATTTAATAAATTGTCTATATTGCGTTGCGTAGTATTTAAGCCCTTAGTTAGGCCATCAGCAATATTTTTTATTAGACTTAGTATAGGTTAAAAGCACTTTTTTATTCATAATATTCCAACGAACAAAGTGATAGGTTATATCTATATGCTTTGTTCTTTTATGAAACTCTGGGTTTTCAGCTAAATACTGGGCTGATTGAGAGTCAGTAATTATACTAGGAATAGTTAGGTTATAATTAAACCTTAATAAATTATTAATACTAGTAAGAATATTATTTAAATAAATAGCTTCTTTAGTAGTTTCCTTTAAAGCCATATATTCAGCTTCACAAGTACTAGTAGCAGGGCTTTTTTGTAAGCTAGTATTCCAGCTTATTATATTTTTAGTTAAAAAGAATATATAACCAGAGGTAGATTTTCTTTCTGGTATGTAATTACCCCAATCAGAATCAGAAAAACCCTGCATTCTTACAATAGGAATGTTATAGTAAAAAATTAACACATAATTAGTATTATAATTTAAGTAACCCCAAATCCTATCTAAGGCTTTAAAATGGATAATAGAAGGATTTGACATAAATCTAGCTACTTGATTTACTGCAAAGGCTATATCAGGCCTAGTTTTTATTGCTAGCCAGATTAAAGAGCCTACTTCCTGCTGATATATCTGTATATCTTGTTTAGTAGCTTGATTTTTATTCTTAGTTAACTTAAGGGTTAAATCTACTGGTGTAGTATATTTATATATGTTTTCCTTGTTAAACTTCTTAATTATAGTTTTAGTATAATTATATAAAGATATAGTAAAGTATTGTTTTTCTTTATTTATATTAATTTGTTGACCTAGAAAGGTACTAACTTCGCCCATAGGTTCTAATTTCATTAAATTAGCTATTTTTATAGCTAATTCTTCTACTTCTTTTTCAGGCCCTAATGTCAAGATATCATCAACGTGGCATAATAGTATAACTTTAGTTATAGTATTAATAAAAACGCCATTATCATAAGGAAATATGATAAATCCTAATTTAGCTAATTGTATAGCTAAAAATTCATACCAAAATCTAGGGCTCTGTTTAAGCCCATATAGAGCTTTTAATAGTTTTAATACCTTTTTAGGGTCTTTTTTATTAATATAGCCTTCTGGCTGGTATAGATAAATTTCTTTGTCTATAGGGGCGTGTATAAAGGCATTTTTAACGTCAAATTGGCGTATTATATAGCCTTTATTTAGTGCTATAATCATTAATAATCTATAGGTTTCAGGCCTACAGGTAGTACTAAAGGTATCCATATATATAGTCAATACCTATAATTTGATTAAAGCCTTTGGCTACTAATCTTGCTTTATACTTAATTATGTTACCGTTTTTATCTTTTTTCTTTTTAAATACCCACCTAGTATTAAGTGGGGTTTTATTATTAGGTAAATCAGTTAAAATCCACGTTTTCTGTGCTATTAACTCGTTTATTTCGCTATCCATAGCTTTTTCCCAGTCTAATTTATTAGCTGAATTAATAGTTTGTTTATAGGTATTAGGATCGTCAATATTAGCATTTAATACCAATATATCATTTAATTCATCTTCTTCGTTATTATAATAAGTAATAGTAGATAATTGACTATTACTATTATTAATATTAACATCTTGTTCTTCTATAGCTAATTCATCTATAGAATTAGAAGAATTAATATTGTTATTAACATTATTATTACTATTAATATTATTATTAACACTATTATTTTCAAAAGAATTAGATATAGTATCTATATCTATATTTTCAGTGTTAATAGCATTATTATTAATGGTATTAATATACTTATAAGGAAAGTTATTTTCTATAATAACTAAATCTCTAGTCCATAAGGGTTTATTAGTTTCTAAGCTAAAAAACCCTATATTGAGATGAACTTATACTAAAGCCTATCAAGATACCTTTAATACCTCTAGGTGATAATTTAGTTAGTTTATTATTTTTATTTTTATAATAAACTAAAGATCCAAAAACCCTTAAGTGTGAAATATTAGGTTTCTTATTATATTTTAATTGGTATGGAGTTTTATAATTAATAGAACTATTAGGGGTTCTATTATGTAAGTAAACTGCAGTACAAATAGCATCTCCCCAGAATTCTAAGGGTAAATAGCTGTTATATAATATAGCCCTACCTTTATTAAGTAAAGTTCTATTTATTCTTTCTGCAGTACCATTTTGTTCTGGTGTATAAGGACTAGACCTTTGATGTATTATAGCAGAATCAGCTAATTTAGCTGTAAACCTACTATTAACGTATTCAGTACCATTATCAGTACTTAAAATAGTTATTTTTTCATTATTAGGGCTATTTGCCTCAGCTATTAATTTTAATAGCTTAAAAGCTTCAAAAGCTTCATCCTTAGTAACTAATAATTTAATTTCTAGATATTTAGTATAATTATCTAGAAAAGTTATAAAATATCTTTGATTATTATAGGTTTTAGGTCTTATAGGGCCACATAGATCGCTATGGACTTTTTCTAAGTATTTAGTAGTCCTATCCTTATTAGATATTTTATTTATTTTATTAGTTAGGTTAGATTTAATACAAATTTCACATGTAGTGAAATTATTAGGTTTAAAAGGTAGGTTTAAACCTATGGTACTATTATTTAGTTTATTTAAGTGGTTAGTACTTATATGTCCTAACCTATTATGAATAAGCATTTCATTGGTTAGAGTATTTAGTATATTTATATTATTAGTATTATTTTTTAATACTTTAATAGGTAAATAATATAAATTTCTCTTTTTACTAGCTTTAGTTAAAAGTTCATTATTTCTTTTAATAAAAGCGTAGTTTTTGGTAAAGGGAGTAGTTATATTATTATGAGTACTAAGAACTCCCTGACTTATTAGATTAATACCAATTTGAGGCATGTATAGACAGTTTTTAAGGAGTAATTTAGTATTAGTATCTATAAATTTAATATAACAGTCTCCATGTAATTTAATCGTAGTTGTTTTTGCTTTTCCCCAGCTTACTTGTTTATCACAAGGTTTTAAGGATATAAAATAATTTTTATTAGTTATGATATGTGCTTCTGCAGCCGTATCTAATACAAAATTATATATGTATATATCCTTATTTTCCTTAATATTACTACTATTATTTTTATTAGTTATAGTAGTATTAAGTATATTAATAGGGGAATTTACCTCGATAGCTGTATCAAAGTCTTCTGAATAATTAGATGAATTATCATCATAATTATTAGTTTTATTAGATTCTGAGTTAGAATCTGATATAGAGGCTTTAGTATTAAAGTCTCCAATAATAAGAGCCCTATTTGGTGGGCTATTATTGATTTTATTATTAGGATCTTTAGAGATGGATATCCCAATTTTCAGGGGCTAAGGCTGGATTTAAGTAAAAGCACTTATTAGTATTATGGCTAGTAACTTTGCAGTTATTACACCATAATCCTTTAGTCTTTTTCCAGCTGTTTTTGCCCTTAGTTACTTTATAAGACTTATTATTAGGGTTATTATTGTTTTCATAATGTTGCCCTTTTTTATAAGTTTTATAATTAGTAACTAGTATTTTTGTTTCTTCTTCCTTAGAATTAATTCTCTTAGATTCATCTATAATACTACTAATTAAAGTAGTTATAGTATAAGAATCTGATTTATTTCTAAGGTGTTGGGTAATATTAGATATAAAACCCTCGAATATATCATTATTAAGCCCATTTAAAATCCAGGCTAATAATAGGTCTTTAGGAATATCTAATTTTCGAGCTTCTAGCTCATTAGATATTTCTTTAACCTTATTAATATATTCTTCAATATTATTATAATTGAATAACTTATTATTTAGGAAATCCTGAAATAATAGATTATTTGAAGTAAATCCTTTAGGATTATAGGTTTCCTTTAATATGTCCCACGCAGATTTAGCAGTTTCTGCGTGTTGGATTTGTATAAGAGGACCATCTTCAATATATAATAATATTAGGCTAAAAGCCTTTTTTTTTGTTTCCTTAATAGTAGGAGTTTTATCCTCTACATCAGAATTATCACTATTATTATCACTATTATCATTAATAGGATTTTTTATAATAGCGTGGCTTAAATCTTTAGTAATTAGACAAGCCTGCATCCTAACTGCCCAAGTAGTATAGTTTATACTACCCTTAAGCTTAGGAATAGAAAGGGACTTATTATTAGGAGAGTCCATTTTTTAATATTAACAATAATATATTTATTATTATTTATACTAAAATAAAACAAACCTACTTAATTTCATATAAGTAGATTAAGATACGACTGATAGATGCGTATTTTTAAAGAATTATAAGACTGATAGATGCTTATAAATCTATATATTCCTTTAACATAAAAGATAAAGATCTTTTATAATAGGAATTATATTTTAATAAAAACCGGGAATAGGTTTATTAAAAGGTTATCTACTTCTAGATAAATAGTCCCTTTAAGACTTAAAAAATAGGAATAAAAGTTCTTAAAAGATACTCTTTTAATTCCTGATATAGGATTTCATTAATACCAGGTTCTGTGGTATAATAAAATTCGAAATCCTCCTTTTTTGATAGGTTTAAATCGGGTATTAAGTGAAAATAAGTGATATAATCAGGTACTTTGTCGTATTCCCAGGAATCAAAACCCCTGGGCTCATAACCTGTAAAAGCGTGTATAATGGAGGTAATGTTATTAAGAGTAGGGGTAGTATTTAATATAATTAAAGGGGGAAACTTTTCGTTTTGTTGATTATTATAATAAAATTCCTCGTATTCAATAATAACCATTTATAACTAGTATAAATAGTTATTACTAATATAAAAGAAATAATACTAATAATAGTAGTGAATAATAGTAATAGGTAGTAGTAGTTGAATAGATAAAACTGTTGAATTGCTTGCTTCCTCAAAATCTGTTCTAAGTGGAAAAGTCCATCGTATATATAATACATTTTTTCCTCGCAAACCTTTACTTAGTTAGGTAATTACTTAATTAAGTAGTTACTATAATAGGTACTTAACTATAAACACCTTACTATAAGGTTAATTACTACGGCTTTATTTATTCCGATTCGGGTATTCTAGATCCATAGTATTCTTATAGTTATAGTTTATTAGTTTGTTACGGATTATTAGTTTCCGTTGTTTTGGTTTCAAATCTTAACTTAATATTAACTTTAGTCAATAATAACTGTATTATTAACTTTTAGGGAATTATTATTCCGTTGATATATACGTTTTATAGTAACTAACCTAATATATAGTTTTTATTCGTTTTGGCTAATCGGAGGAATTACTATAATAGGTAATTTATACGAGTGTGCTTTTTGTTTTAGTTAGATAACGTTATGGTTACTTTATTCCTTTTCGTTATATTAATATGTGATTAATAGTAATAAGGATGATTGTTTGATTATTAGGTATAGCTTTACTAGTTATACTAGTATTAGTAATCTTAGCTTTACATCTTTTTATAGCGCTAGTAATATTTACTTTTACTTAAAATCTCCTCTTAGGGGGTACTTAGTAGTTTTTAGATTTATAGTACTTTAAACCTTTACTAGGATTTTATGAGCTATTTTTTAAAAAGAGGCTTATTTTTAGTAATTAGTAGTAATTATTTAGCTACTCAAAGTAAGCTAAGATTTAGTCTTTATTTAATATAAACTCTAACTATATTATCCTCTTAATTCTAACTACTTTTTTATGATACTTTTTATTAGGTTTAAATTATCTGAAAATATAAAAACTATATAAACATATAAATACTTTTATTTTTCTATTTTTCCTATAAACTAACCAAACTTCTTTTTATTTATATAAGCCATTTCCTTTAATAATAACGCTTAATACTTATATAAACGCCTATTTAACCTCTTACTTCGAAATTAAAATTACTAAAAATTCTAAGAACTCTAACCCCTCCTATTATTTATAATACAGCTGGATATATTACCTGTGTAAGCCCCCTAGCCTTGTGCTGCGAGGCTGCACGGGCAGCTCAACCCCCCCTGAAGTAATGAAAAATGGGGGCGGACGTTAGACAATCCCCCAGCCAATTGTGACCAGATAAGAGTCATACTTTTCAGGGCTCCGCTACAGGCGCGTCGGCTGCCCCACCCCCTCTTCATGTTCCCCAGAAAAATAATTCATACCTACGCCATCGTCAGCTTTCGATTTCTCAACTAACAGCGCAAAGAATTGACCGTCACGAATCGATGCACCAAAGCCCAGTGTGAACACGTCGCACTTGCTTTTGATCATGGGACTGGTCAATGGCTCGGGATCGGGGTCAAACCCTACCCGCATAACCATCCTAGGCAAAGACGACATCATCGTCGACCACGGCATCTGGCTCGATTTTGTGACTCATGACCTACTCCAGAACCTCAAGACGTCAACATATGTCTTGATCACCGACACAAACCTCTTCGACACTTACGTACCATCGTTCCAAAAGGTTTTCAATGCGGCTTCCCCGGCGACTACGCGGTTGCTCACCTACGCCATCCCGCCGGGAGAGGTTTCGAAGAGCCGCCAAACGAAAGCTGCCATCGAGGATTGGATGCTGTCGCAAAAATGCACAAGAGACACGGTCATCATTGCGCTTGGGGGTGGAGTGATTGGAGACATGATAGGCTATGTTGCGGCAACTTTCATGCGCGGCATTCGATTTGTCCAGGTGCCGACGACTTTGCTCTCAATGGTTGACTCATCTATCGGTGGCAAGACTGCGATTGACACGCCTATGGGAAAGAATCTCATTGGGGCTTTCTGGCAACCTTTCCGAATCTACATTGACCTAGCATTTCTCGAGACATTGCCGAAACGAGAGTTCATCAACGGCATGGCTGAGGTCATCAAAACCGCCGCGATCTGGGACGAGAACGAGTTCGCAGCACTTGAAGCCAACGCATCCATCATCCTCACCACAATCAAGTCGAATGCCGAGCCTTCGCAAAGGCTTGCACCCATCCGAGATATACTTAAGCGGATTGTGCTGGGCTCTGCCCGAGTCAAAGCCCAAGTGGTTTCCAGCGACGAAAGAGAAGGAGGTCTTCGCAACTTGCTCAACTTTGGACATTCTATCGGACATGCCTTTGAGGCTTTGCTTACTCCTCAACTCCTACACGGCGAAGCTGTCGCCATTGGCATGGTCAAAGAGGCCGAGTTGGCTCGCTTCCTCGGCGTCCTTCGGCCTGGCGCAGTGGCCCGGCTGATCAAGTGCATTGCTAGCTACGATCTGCCCACCACTCTACACGACAAGCGGATCGTGAAGTTGACAGCGGGTAAGAAGTGTCCAGTGGACGTTCTATTGGACAAAATGGCCGTGGACAAGAAGAATGATGGAGCAAACAAGAAGATCGTGCTGTTGTCGGCTATCGGTAAAACCTACGAGCAGAAGGCCAGCGTGGTTGAGGATAGTGCTATAAGGGTTGTCCTGTCACCGGCGACCCGCGTATTCCCTGGCGTACCTCAATCTCACAATACCACGGTGACCCCTCCTGGCTCCAAGAGCATCTCGAACCGCGCTCTCGTTCTCGCTGCTCTGGGCCAGGGGACTTGCCGTATCAAAAACTTGCTGCATTCTGATGACACTGAGTATATGCTGTCTGCTATTTCCAAGCTCGGCGGTGCAACCTATGTCTGGGAAGAGGCAGGCGAAGTTCTGGCTGTGGAGGGCAAGGGCGGCAAGCTCAATGCCAGCAAAGAAGCACTATACTTGGGCAATGCCGGCACTGCGTCTCGTTTCCTAACTACTGTTGTGGCCTTGTGTAACCCTTCAGACGTTTCGTCAACAGTACTGACTGGGAACGCCCGCATGAAGGTTCGCCCGATCGGACCTCTTGTCGACGCCCTACGAGCCAACGGTTTGGGGATAAAATACTTGGGCCGGGAAAAGAGCCTTCCATTGCAAGTCGATGCCGCTGGCGGATTCGAAGGCGGCGTCATTGAACTGGCAGCTACAATATCGTCGCAATACGTTTCATCCATTCTCATGGCTGCCCCGTACGCCAAAAGCCCCGTTACGTTACGGCTTGTAGGCGGAAAGCCAATTTCTCAGCCCTACATCGACATGACCATCGCGATGATGCGGACTTTTGGCGTTGATGTGATCAGATCGAGCGAGGAACCCAACACCTATCACATTCCGAGAGCAGTCTACCAGAACCCGGCCGAGTACGTCGTCGAGAGCGACGCGAGCTCCGCAACTTATCCTCTGGCCATCGCCGCGATCACTGGAACCACCTGCACCGTACCTAACATTGGCTCAGAGTCGCTGCAGGGAGACTCTCGCTTCGCCGTTGACGTGCTCAAACCTATGGGTTGCGCAGTTGAGCAAACTGGCACCTCCACCACTGTCACGGGACCGGCAATTGGTACCCTCAAGGCAGTCGAGCACGTTGACATGGAGCCAATGACCGATGCCTTCCTCACGGCGTCTGTTCTCGCTGCTGTGGCCTCTGGAACCACCAAGATCAGTGGAATCGCCAACCAGCGCGTCAAGGAGTGCAATCGCATTGGGGCCATGCGTGAACAGTTAGCCAAGTTTGGCGTTGAGACCGATGAGTTTGACGACGGCATCATTATTACTGGGCGGTCCTACCAGAAGCTCCAGGAGCCTACGGAAGGTGTGTTCTGCTACGACGATCACCGCGTTGCCATGAGTTTCAGTGTGTTATCGACTGTGTCGCCAACGCCGGTGACTATCCTTGAGAGAGACTGCACTGGCAAGACATGGCCAGGTTGGTGGGATACTATGTCCCAGTACTTCAACGTCAGATTGGACGGTGTCGATCAACATCCCAAGACAGAACCGATTGTCTCTCACATCAATTCTCACAAAAACAAGTCGGTGTTCATCATTGGCATGCGTGGTGCCGGTAAGACTACCGCAGGCCGATGGATGGCTGATACGTTGAAGAGAGCCTTCATCGACCTTGATGAAGAGTTAGAGGGACGTGCTGGTATGACCATTCCTGAAATGATCAGGGGCTCCAGGGGTTGGGAGGGGTTCAGAAAAGACGAAGTGGATCTTCTCCGGGACGTCATGGAGAAGCAGGGGCACGGTCGCATCTTCTCTTGCGGTGGTGGCATTGTAGAGACTCCCGAGGCTCGCAAACTTCTTGTCGCTCACCGCCAGAATGGAGGCATCGTTCTGTTGGTTCACCGCAACACCAAGGAAGTTGTCGATTACCTTCTTTTGGACAAGACAAGGCCGGCTTACAGAGAAGACATCGAGGATGTTTACTATCGCCGTAAGCCTTTCTTCGATGAGTGCAGCAATTTCGAATACTTCAGCCCTCATCCTCCTGGCACCGTGGCTACCCGCGAGCCTCCGTTGGACTTCCGTCGTTTCGTCATGGCCTTGTGTGGCGAGAGCAGTCAGGTGACACGGGCATTGTCTAAGGACCTCAGCTTCTTTGTCTCACTTACCGTGCCGGAAGTCGCATCATCTTTGGCTCTGATCCCGACTGTCATTGTCGGGTCAGATGCGGTGGAGCTTCGCGCCGACTTGCTGCAGGACTACTCCCCAGAATTCGTAGCTCATCAAGTGGCACTTCTCAGATCCGTCGCCGATGTGCCCATCATCTTTACCCTGCGAACAATGGCTCAGGGAGGCAAATTCCCGGATGATGCGTTTGATCAAGGTCTTGAGTTGTACCAAAAGGCTAGCCGCATGGGCGTGGAGTTCATTGACGTTGAGATGACCCTTCCAGAGAAGGTTATCCAGGCCCTGGTGGAAAGGAAGGGACGTTCCCGCATAATCGCGTCACACCATGATCCCCACGGTACCCTTTCCTGGAAAAACGGCTCTTGGACTCCGTTCTACAACAAAGCTCTTCAATGGGGAGACGTTATCAAGTTGGTTGGCACTGCCCAAAGCCTTGAGGATAATTACGACTTGGCACGCTTCAAGTCGGAGATGCTTGCTTCCCACAGGACGCCCATTATTGCGCTCAATATGGGGAGTGCCGGCAAATTGAGCCGTGTTCTGAATGGCTGTCTCACCCCAGTTTCGCATCCCGACTTGCCCTTCAAGGCCGCTCCGGGGCAACTATCGGCCGCCAAGATACGGAAGGCGTTGTCGCTCCTAGGGGGCATCGACCCCAAGTCTTTCTACCTGTTTGGCAAACCTATCTCAGCGTCGAGATCTCCCGCACTGCATAACTCACTTTTCGACCTGGTCGGTCTACCGCACAAGTATTGGCGGAAGGAGACCGATGTCGCCGCCGATCTACGTGACATCATTCGCGCTCCAGATTTCGGCGGCGCATCGGTCACAATTCCTCTTAAGCTAGACATCATGAACGAAATTGACGAGGTTTCGGAAGCTGCTCGGGTTATTGGAGCTGTCAATACCATCATCCCCGTGTCTGGCAGCGGCCAGGATGGAGCCAAACTTGTCGGCGATAATACTGACTGGTTGGGGATGGTTTACGCTCTTCAATCGGAGGGAACGACTGCTCGCTCATCCTCGGGGGCCCAACATGCTGCCATGGTAATTGGTTCTGGTGGGACGACGAGAGCGGCCATTTTCGCCTTGCACTCGCTAGGCTTCGGGCCCATTTACGCACTTGCGCGCAATACCAACGGCCTTGAGACCCTCAAAGCCTCATTCCCTCCTGAGTTCCGCATCGAAGCACTGAAAAGTGCTGACCAAGTACCCATGCTGGCATCGTCACCTACTGTTGTAGTCAGCACGATCCCCGCTGACAAGCCAGTTGACCCGTCGCTTCGAGAGACACTCATGGCAGTGCTTCGCCACGAGAACGTAGGTGATGTGACTCGCGTTCTTCTCGAAATGGCGTATCAGCCTCGCCATACCCCGTTGATGCAACTTGCCGAAGATGCTGGATGGACGACTATTCCAGGCCTTGAAGTACTCGCAGCCCAGGGATGGTATCAGGTACGCATGCTCCTATCTCAGTGTGGCAATGATGATTGAGATGAAGGCCTAGACTGACTCTGATTATAGTTCCAGAGATGGACCGATATCGTTCCCCAGTATGAAACCGCTCGGGAAGCCGTACTTGGTGAATCAAGCAAGACCGAGGCATGACGGTGGTGAATGGAAGATTCACAGAAGGAATAGTTTCTCCGGTAAAAGCAGAGCCGCTATGTCTTCGTCTACTGGCCTGGCAGATGGAGGAGACAAAGTACGCGGGATTTGTGGTATTTCGGTTTGACAACGATTCATACTAGACAGTAGAGTAGAACCAGATGGAATATTGAACCCGTTGGCACGCATGGTGCGTTCAAATTGGCGAAGACAGCAAATCATGCGCGCGTACCGACATTCCTTTCCGTTTGAGTTTGGGTCAGTTACCACACAACCGCCATGCTCGGCAGACTCGGATGTCGTTACGATACTGCTGTTCTATTCATTCAGTCTAAATGGTTTGCAGCAATACAAATGTGCGTCGTGTACAAAACGGTTTGCAATAATCGTACTCTATATTGTCATCTGCCCCCAAGACATATATTCCCCGCCCTGCCATAAAAGCTAATGTGTAATAACGCTCCTTGTAATTTTGTCTAGTACATGTCATCTAATGTTGAGTAGTATATTATACATAAAGCCGTTACGCATGACGGTGACGCTGTGAAGAACCGAGATCCAGGCCAGTCAAGAAGGAAATGCGAGATAATGTACAACTTAAAGACTCGATCAATGACCCGTGAGAGAAATTGAGCACACAGTTTTCTGAGCTTAATCCATCTCACTTCCGTACTATCATACATTGTGCTGCAACAATGAGAAAAGAGAAAAAGAGTGTGATACGCACGCGATGGCAAAGCGTGCGACCGCTGAGGGAATGCCAATTGGGTGCGGATGATCGCTGACGGAACCATGGGATCCACATCCAAGCAGGATGTAATGATGCCCTTGCTCATGACGCCTCGCAAGTGAGACAAAGGTTCTTAGCGTAGACAAATGATCATGCCAAGCCTGGTGATGATGTCGTCGAGCGGAGGTGGGAGTTCGGGCCAGCAGGGTCGCATGGATAGGCGCAGGATTGTCCATGTGGATGATGTCATTGTGGAACATCCAGATCGTCAGGGTCGTTCTGCACAGACCATTATGATGTCATAGTGTGCGACCCTTGCTGCAGTGTGAGGACCCTGAATCTCCACCGTAGTGTCCACCAACCCCGCTCATTCCAACAGCTTCGGGGACAATCCTTGGTAACAACATCCGAAATTGTCTCGACGTTGGGATTGGCAGAACGTTGCCAACATCATCTCGCATGCTTTGGGGTTCGTGACGACGTGTCGAGCATCGAGTTCCGTATCCACAAAGTTGCCCTGTCAATCGTCCATTGTCGCGCAGGTACTTTTGCAGTTGCTGCACCTCAAATGACCATAGCAAGTGTGTAGGCGTGCGCCGCAACCATCCGCTCATGACTGCTGTCCACGTCTGCGGTGTTTCCCAGGAAATTCGACATCGGGATGGCAGACGCGGTAATGTCTTGTGAGGGCGTCCGCACGGCTGAAGGTCTTTTCTTCCGTGCACAAGTTGCAACGGACTTTCTGTTTTCGCGCGTTGTGAATTGTGTCTTCGTGGCGGGTGAGGTCGTAAGGTCTGGAAAAGATGGTATGGCATGGTTTACCAGTACTAGGATTGATCCGATCACATCGGTGTGGGCCCGCCTGGCTGTTAAGCAAGCTGTTTGGTGTGGGGACAATGCTGGCATCAGGTCTTCGAGGACCGCCGAGAGTTTGCGTTTGCCTATGGCCCTCCCGCTTGTGCTTTTGCAGCAGTGCAGGCGTCTCGAAACGCAGCGTACAGCCGTGATAGGTACAGGTGTATGTGCCACCATCGGCGGCGGCGCCAGCTGGCTTAACCAAGGGGCCGCCGGTCGAATTGGATGTTCCTTCAGACGTTCCAGAACTGGACTCGGCTGAGCTCAAGCGCGGTGTTTGCTCGTGTGACTGTTGAGAATGTGCAATGAAAGGATATTGTTGGGGTATCTGGACGCCATTGGGGAATTGCATCGCCACGTACGGGAAAGCAGCGGCACTTGGCACAGGCGTTCTCACGTATGTGCTACTGTGGTCTTGGGGAACCGCCGACTTGGCGAGATCATCAAAGTCCGCTGCATCCTGAGAGGGAAACAACGGGAAGGAATCATCCCCCTCCGCATCATGGAACTCCAGCATAGCGTCTTTAGGCGATATCGTTTTGGGCGTCTCCGGTTCAGACTTCATGGATAGTTGCTGTCTCAAGATCTGCGCATCCCTCTCAGCCTTCTTCTGCTCCCTCATTTGGTGTGCAGAATTGAATCTCAGGCGAGATCCTGCCAGATTTGCACCAAACTCATGATTCGCGACAGGCGCCAGTGGCGAGCCTTGGCGAAACGGTGATCGGTCTCGAGAACCACTTGAGGCTGGGGATTGCGCAGCGCTGAGGTGTTGATTATTGGCAGCGTTCAGCCGTTGAGCAAAGACGTCGTTGTTTGGTGACATTGCCATTTGACTGTGAGCCGGCGACGCTGATGTAATAGTGAAGTTGGGGCTGTAGAGCTCGTCGTTATAGATGTCTGTCATTGTGCGGTCCAACTTGGGCACGCTGCTGAAAACTGCATCGTTCAAAAAGTGTGAGCTGAGATACGGAAATTGGGAAGAATAGGACGGGGTAGCGTACCAGCTTTGCGTCTTCTATCATCTTCGTGATCGCCTGCGGACGGCGTTGCGGGTGAGTCACCAGCTACCGAGCTTGCCACCGAATTTGGGTGTGACCTGCTGCTGCCTGCCACGGAAAGCTCGGGTGCAGGCAAAAGGCCGCTGCGATCGGACCTAGGCCTCTGAATATTAAGCGCCGATGTATACCCACTCATGTCAGACGGTATCGCGGCAAGACCGTTGTAATTGGGGTAAACGTTGTCGTGAGATGGCATGGCCTTGGCCAACTGATAGAACGAGTGGCTGTCCTGAGTTTGCATGTCGTAAAGGCCGTCGGGAGTAGAATCAGTGACTGCAATCTGGGGGTTCGATGTGTTGTGGCTGAAGGGCGATGCAGGACCAGCGGAACCCAGTGACGACAGCGATGACTCCCGTTGGTGGGAGAATCGACCGATGGGCTTGGTATTGTACTGGTTTGCAAGAACCCAGGCGTCGGACTGCATCAGGTCGTGTGGAAGTTGGCTGGGATTGCTCAAGTCGACGCTTACAGGTGAGTCGTCAAAAACTGCAGAGACGGGCGCCACTTTTCTTGGGACAGCAAGATGAGAGGAGTCAAAGTTGGCACACGAGGAGGACGGGTGAGCCCCGAGTGAATAGTGCTGGGACGTGAACGACTGAGTCGAGAGGGGCGAGGAAGATATACTCGAAATGTTTATGTCGTTTGTCGAGTCGTCTGGGTTGGTGTCGTTGTCGAAGTCAAGTGGGTGAGGGTAGAAGTGGTGGCCTTGGGGCTGGTGGTGTGGCTGTGGCTGGTTACGATAAAAGCGTTGTTGCTGAAGAGGTTGCGTAGTGGCGGGTCGGTTTAACAGCATGATGTGTTTATTGAGAAAGATATTGTAGATTTGTTGAAGCAAGGTCTGAAGGTGGCAAACGTCGGAGGGACGGCGGCTTATATGGAAGACTAAATGCGCATCGAGCAGGTTCTTAGCTGCACAACCTACGTATGGGCTTGGTAGTGGGCTTGCAGGCCCATGCTGACTAGCGACTGAGTGAGGTAAGGCAGTGTATACGTACCGGTGTGGGGTGTTAGTGAACATGGTTGAGGCATGCAATAGCCTGCCGGGCTTAGACATGGTGGAATAATATGTACGTACCGTCTCTCACTTATTTGGAGAGCGGAGCGGAGGTACCGGCTGGATACCCGAGGCTTGGACTGATGCCCAGAGAGGGAGCATCATCAGGGGAGCAGGGTGCAAGGTAATAGGGATCTGGACCAGGGTGCGTGGGGATGATGCAGAAGGTGACGGGAAGGAGGGGGGAATGCTTTTTTTTCTTTCTTTTCCCCCCCCTCTATCTCCGTTCCTCGCTTCTCACCTTAGGATGGATGACCAACACTTCGTTTGGAAATTCGGGGAATACCCAAGACCGATGACGGTCCTGCCTGTTTTGACTTTTCTCCCTCTCCCCCCACCATGTCGAGCACCACTAAAGAGAGGGTAAGGTTATCTGATGTTCAGTAATTTGTGCTGAGCAAGTCGGCTTATGATGATTTTTCTTCCCCATCAAATATACGGCTTACGATGACATGCGACTTCGAAGCCACATGGCCGACAGATTTCAAGTGTGAAGGCCTTCTACTTGACTTATTCTCGCATTCTTACCAACTCTGCCGGACTGCTAGTGATGGAGAAAGACGGAAAAGGAGCTTGATGGAGCCGATTTTTGGCCTGATATCACGCACGACCTGTTCGACACTGGTTGGCTCATATAACCAAGCGCGAATGGCTACAGGCAAAGTTGCGGCACGTAACCAGCGCCGGCGGCAGTGGCAGATGACACAAAATTGGTCATACCACAATTCAAATAATGAGTAATGGGCTGCACTCCAAATTTTATTAGCTTGGTATTCAAATGGTCGCTACAGATGCTGGTGCTCGCTCGAAGCTTCTGCGTGGTTCTCAATCGCCCTTGGTCCTCGCTACAGTATCAATCCTAGCCAAGTTATCTGGGGCATCTTACCTGATCTTGGGGCACGCAGGTTGGGAAAACGTTGTCGAAATGACCTTCTAGACCTGCGATTGCGTCGGAAACACTCCGGTTCTGCTTGGGCCAGCGATCAAGACGTAGGTGACTCCATTTCAGCGATAGGGGCATCGATCATCCCGTCGCTGCCAGGTGGAGTGACGTAAGGTCGCTGTGCACTGACACCTCGGCGGCACACCCTCACAGCATGAGTACTGCGTAGGTACGCAGTAGTCAAAGACGGGCATGGACGGTAGGTGGAATCGATGCACTGGAATGTTTGGAGGAGTGGGCCCACCCTCCGCCGCGGTCATACTGCAGGTACTCACGCTGCCCTACACCTTAGCTCTGCAAGTTCACCACATACGTACTTTGCCGTGCCTTGCAATGTCGACTGGTTACCAACATGGTCTCCGCCGCACCTGAGGGTAGTAGGGGTCTGTTGAACGTTCGCACGCAATCGAAGCTGACTTGCTGCACCAGGGCAACCCTGCCTAGTGGACTGCTGTCTGACGCAGTTTGGCTGGCTGAGGACGGGACGGTGATGTGGAGAGCAAATCGCGACCATGCTCGCTGCGCCAATCGCTTTTGCTGCTCGCTGTCTGTTTAGAGGTGCCTTATCCGTACTTAGATGCCATGAAAAGCGAGTACGGGCCGAGAGCGGCCCAGGCCACGCTGGACTGTTGCTCTGTGTCTGTGGCTGCATCGGCGGGGCAAAGGCCGCTCCGTGGTAACGTTTCCCCGCCGAGCAATGAATAGCAGAACATCAGTGGCACCCCGCCAATAGGATGCTTACCCAGGTCTTTGTGTGGCTAAGCGTAATGCGCTGAGGGTCCAGGCCAGACGCACAAGCCGAAGCAAGCCATGAACCCATCAGTAAAGGTGACTTTCCACTTGGAATGCAGTGTGCAGGTCCGACGCCAATAACCGTTCTACCAGCTGCACACGACCTCGTGGCATGCCCAACAGCAGCCAAGGCTCCGTTCCTGTACAGGATTTAGGTGGGAAGAAAAATGGTTAACCAGGCTCTTAATGGGTCTCCCTAAAGCCACCTCACTTCAGTTCAGGGTTTTGAAAGAGTCAAGGGCAAGCTCTGCGCATGAGCAGATGCGCTTTGCCCGTGCCTCGGCAGAGGCTCGGCATCTGTCCTCGAGACCGTTGTGGCTTACATAACCATCTCGTCGTCCCCTCCTGGCCTGTCCGGACTCCGCCCACAGGCCTCCAACCTTCGTTCTGTCTTACGCCGCACGAACATCGGGCTTAGGAGTTCTCCGCGCGATCCTCTGCTTCGTCATCCGTTGAGCGACTTTTGAATACGATTATGGACTCGAAGAATATTCGATGGGGTCCGCAAAGTATCGTTCTTGATGATTCGTCTCCCGCTCTTTTTGCTGACTTCCAAATGCAAGACCCCTGCCCCCCCTTTTTTTTCCCTCTTTTTCCCTTTTTTTTTTTTTTTCTTTTTTTTTCCCCTTCTCTTTCTCGCGCTTCAGGTGTACATTACTCATACCACGTTTGCTCAGTATTGGTGTTCGGCTAATTATCGTCATTGGGCTAGGCTGGGGTGGTGTGGTGGTGTGTTAGTGTGTTCCATTGGTTTTGGGGGTGGCTTGAGTGGCCTGGTCCGGGAACATTGGCTACCAGCCTACCTAGGTAGCAGATGGGGTGGTCGTACGGCGCCTACGCAGTAGAGGGAACCTGTGGCTAGGTAGGTAGGTAAGGTGAGGTGGTGCCCGTTGCCTCCCGCCGTCGCCGTCGCCGTTGCCGTCGGTCGGTCAACAGTCCGTCGTGCCCAACTCACCTCATGCTTTCTGGCATTCCCCAACCTCTGGAAAATTTCTGGCACGCATGTGAGCGATTGACGCAAGCCTCCCGACTTCAACTTCCGGAGGCAACCAGAAACTCATCCTCAGCTTTCCGCGCAGGATACGAATGACGCTCCCGAGGCAACCCAAACCCAAGACCTGCTGAGTGGAGGGTATCCGTGCCCCCTACCCAAGGATCTGGGATATCAGCCACACTTACTTGTCGGGTGATCTACCCTTACTAGTTGCCGTAGTTGTGGCTCTAGCCGACCCAACCGAGCGGACGCAGGCTGAGCTTGACGCAGGCTTCCTGGCCGACTTCAATCTCATCCGTAGTTTTTCCGCTGAGAAGCCGACCTTACGCGTTCTGTTCGGGGAGTCACAGTAAACAAACTGTCATGCGGACGCATACATTCTGCGTTGCCGCCGGCTAGGGTTTGATGCTTTGGTGCGTACCATAGTAAGTCGTAGGTAGCGACCACTCGAGTGAGTCATCCTCATCGCTGAGCTGCGCTCCCTACACATGCTCGTGTTCCCGATCCGTCGCATCACAGCCTTGCCGGTTTGTGAGAATGGAGGGGGATCGGCCGGGAAGACCTCACAGCGGTCTCGACCGTCGGCAGCCGGTGGTGATGTGGGTCGCTAGGTCGGTCGGCCGGTCTGGCCAAGCTGGCAGGCAGCGTTCATGTTTGTTGGACCCCACGGCCACGGTTGAAGTCGGAAGTAGGAATTGACATGCAACGGACTGTAGATGTTCAGTCCTTGGTACGCGCCGGTAAGGGGGCTGCATTTGCACTTCAAGTTTCCGTAGCAAAGCCTTCTAACTTCCACATCGGTTTATCGAATTGCATTTCATAGCTCTCTCTGATCGTGGTTTAGATGTGAGCCCTGGTCTGGTTGACTCGCGTATCACTCTTTTTTTTTTTTTTTTTTTTTTTTCCCCCGCATAGACGATGCAAGCTGAATACATACATTTTCTATTTGAGGACATGTCCGCCGCGCCGGATTGTTTCCGCCAACGCAGCAATCCAGATCAAGCACCGCACACGTACAGACTCATGGAGCCATTGCCGATAGCGATGCAGTGCCGTCGTTGATTGATCCATACCTAGTGCAAGGAATCATCCGTAGTACGCTTGGCGCTGCAGGTATCACTGTGTCAGAGTCTAGAGGGGAAAAAAAGAAAAAGGAAAAAAAGATCCTTAAAGTCCTATACTACTACGGGATGGGGGACTCTCGATCCTTTCTGTCATGCAGCCAAGAGTCCGGGCCTGTAGGTCCGGTACGTTCTGGTCTTCGGCTTTCCCATGCTCTAAATTTTCGAGTTGGTGGCATCCAATTGATTTTCGTACCGAATACAGGCTCATGCACACCGGACAAGCGCCTCGGACTGAGTAAAAGCGACGATTGGGTAGGGTGAATTTCTCATGTGTCCTTCTGTGCGGTCTTCGTGGTTCCCCTGGCCTGACTGCGCCTCCGCGGCTTAACCAATTGAAATGCGCATCTATGTGGCTCAGCCTTTGATGGGACGCGAAGTGTAGGCATCGGAATGACATCCCACAACCCGAATCCGACTGACCGATCTCGGTTAACAAGCCACACTCAGGAGCATCGGGAACCTTACGGATTGATCTCCTCTGTTGGTCCATGGGTGCCACAGCCGGTTTGACAGACGCGCAGCGAAGGCCGCGCTTACAAATTAAGCTCAGCGAGCGGCCCCAACATTTTGACATTCAAAGCCGCGGCATGCAGCGTCGGTAGCTCCGGCACATCAGTCTACGTACGAAGCGCACCCCGGACCAGCTTGCCCACCTATTCCGCATTCCGCGCTTGGATGGGGTTTCTGGTTTTCCATCCGACTTGGTAGAGGCACGGATTCTTTCCGCTGAGCTGACAACCTTGGACCGAAATCCTACGTATCGCACACGTATTTTGGTTTATTACCCCGGCCCATCCGCTTTTGCCGGTCGGTAGTCCACCTCACCCGGGCGAAATGCAATTATCATGGATACTGCGTTTTCCAATCGTTCCATTCTCACGGTGCGGATCGCTACACATGTGTGCGTGTGCATAATGGTACAAACTCATGGGCTTGACTCACCACGGGCGGCGCCGCGCACTCGCCTTACGTCCGGAGTGCACAGCGCCTGTCATCGGACTCGTCACCTTACGCGCTTCGTTGTCGAGAGGGAGATTGCCCAACAACCTGAGCAATAATTTTGAACACCTGCGTCGAAGAGGGCTGCAAGGCACGACTCAAGTCGGGTGGCAAAATCACACACACCCTTGGGAGCTTTGGCCTTTTCCAGAATGGTATTCTTCTTACACCATTACACATAGTGGACAATGGCATTCCCGCCCCGCTAGCTGACAGCACAAACAGCGATGGAGAAAAAAACGTCAGAATTTCCCGTCGATCCCTTGGCCTGGCCCAAGGGGCTGGGGCCTGTTCCGTGGAGATCTAAAATTAGTGGGTTCCCGACTGGTGTGTTTGCATCGCAGCAGAGACAAACCTTACTCGACTGGCTCAAGCCCTACAAGATAAGGTACCGGTGTCGGCAGGTGTTGGTTGGTGTTGGCGGCGGCCTCGGTCTTTGCGTGTGGACTGTGGCTTGTCGGCGAGCCAGCTTTGGTGCAGGTATCCGTATCCGCTCCTATCCGTAAAAGTTAGAAGTCTCCAGCAGGAATATGGGGGTGGCGCATGCATCCCCTTCAACAGTACCGGCCGGCGCCATCCGAAGTCAAGCCCTGCTGCTGCTGGAAGGCACAAGGCCAATGAATGTCTCAAGCCTTGGCCGTTGAGCTTTTGTCATCTGCCTCCAACCGCGTCCCTGCATTTGTGTGCTTTGATTCGTCTCTTCAAAATGCGAAAATTGATGCATATTTCTGCTATAAATCCTGGTCCTTCCAATTGAACCCAAGGTGTGGCTTGGCCCTCGTCTCACTCGTCCCTGAATGTCTCTGTCCGAGCTTCAGCCGCACTTTGCCTTCCGCGAAAGTAGCATCATCAACCCTGCATGCCTGCCTTATTCAACTGTCTTCCTTCGCTAGCGATTCCCGAAGAGCCTGGTTGGGTGGCTCTACTTGGTCGCGCTTCTACGCTCCGCTGGGTGCTGTTCTGCGGCGGTGCGCGTTTATCGTCGTCACTCATGACGGGAAACCAACTGTCGCTAGGCCTCTCCTACCTTGGCTCGTAACTCGACCTTCCGTCCGAGGTCCCACGAGTCTTTGTGGCTCAGCCATGCCCATGATGTCTCTTCGTCAAAGTGCAACATGTCTTCCTGTAGCATATCCGTTCACCACAGTAGCTTGCATGATCATGATCTTTCGAGGTATCTGCACCGTCTTGATGCGGATTCGGATTTAATTTCTTAGAGATGTTTGTTAACGACTAAATATTCCTACAACCCTCCATAACTATTTATTATACGCCTGGAATTATACTCTTAGTGAAACTAATGCCAATGTTCTGGACACATGATGCCCGAGATACGGACATGCCAGGTCTGAAGTGCCACCGCTTCATGAATGTTGCGAGTCACGAGGGTCATCATGTCTTGGTGTGCGACCATTAGCATGACTCCAGCGACCAGCGCCTTGATTCGAGCGAGGTTTGAACCCAGTTGTGGTATGCTTGCCGCTCACTTCTTGGCCGTCCTGATGTAAACACGAAGGACCCGTTTGCGCCGGTATCCTGGTCAATGTAGTGATAGTAAATCCACTGCTTGCAGAAGCACGGAATAAAACGCACTTAGTCGGCATGTTGGTAGTAAGACCGACCAGCCCGGTTTGATACGCACGACGAAGTGCGGTAACTTTCAGCTTCTTGCCAAACATGCGATGATGTCCCTGTGAGGTGTTCGTTCGTGTAAACCGTGATGCTACCAGCAGTCTGTAAATCATTCCTACTGGCGGTCAATTCCTACTGGCGGTCCCCTTGTCTAGTCACATCCCATCATTTCATTACCCGAACATCCTCAACACACTGGGTAGCTTTCCAATCGATGAAGTGCGCGCCGACTACATTTCATGTTGCTTGCTCGTCCGGCACGGCTTCCCCTGGCTTTTCCATTCGGCTTGATGGCAAGGCGCGCTATTAATATCACACATACCCATGCCATTGATGGTTGTGTCGATGGCGCTGATGTCAATGAATAAAAGTAATCATTCGATCCGTAGATGCAGGATTCCAAACGCGTCCACAATGGCCAAAACACACAAACTGAATATTTTACTTGTGCGGTATTTACGCTTCGAAAGCACTGCTGGGGAAAATCGAGCTGTGATGACTATCTCACGAGGAATCTCCGGGCTTTGTCTTTCGCCTTCGTGATCAGTCAGTCTTCGTATATCTCCATCATACGAGAGTGATAAACATTGCATTATTCACATCGCTGCAAAAGTATACTTCTCATGAGATCAAGCGGTAGCTGGATCCAAATGGAGCTACATTCAATTCTAGACCAAGATGAACCATCGGAATTGGAAGACACGCCTATCCCGACTAGGTTCGTCGAGACTGACGCCATGATAACTCCTTGAAGGAAAACGGCAATCACGTGGGCGAACATCTGCACCAAACGAGCATGTACAGAGACCCAGTCCTCACTCATCATTCTAAAAGCGTAGCCCGTTTATGTCCAGGAAATCTCTAGCCCACCAAATTCATTATGAACCCTGCTAACATAATGAGTCCTATAGCACGGGACTCGCGAAGATTTCCCTTTCACATAGGTTGACGCCGATTGAAAGAAAGCGTGTCATTTCGTAAGCGGTGGAGCAAACGCGTGATACCGTGGCATGGCCTGCCGAGGCAGTGGATAAGGTAGAGGTAGGCTGCCAACACAGTTGGCAAGCCAAGGAAACAGAGAAGATCACGAGCAAACACTGTGGAGTCCAAATCGTGCCGAGCATCATCTTATGCACAGCGTCACAGGACAAAGGAGCAAAGAATCACAACAATAACTAGAACGTGCCTCGGCGAGTGATCGATTATGTCTCAAGCCAATCAAGCCATCCATGTAGAACCCCGTTGTTTCCCGTATGGTACAGTAGAACACCCAAAACCAGCCAAACCCAATTCATTCGTGACAAAACACGCCACTCCCAAAGTCCGTTTGTGCCACCGCGCCTCAAGGTGGATCGCGTCGTGGCCCCAGAAAGATTCGTAACCGACATGCAAGAACAAACACGCTTAACCACCGAAACCGTACAGGGTGCGGCCTTGGCGCTTCAGCGCGTAGACGACATCCAGAGAAGTGACAGTCTTGCGCTTGGCGTGCTCAGTGTAGGTCACGGCGTCACGAATGACACCTTCAAGGAAAGACTTAAGGACACCACGGGTCTCCTCGTAGATCACTAGGGAGGACCAAGTTAGTATGAGCTGTTGATGCCTGACGAAGTAAGAGCAGCTTACTGGCAGAGATACGCTTGACACCGCCACGACGAGCGAGACGACGGATAGCAGGCTTGGTGATACCCTGAATGTTGTCACGAAGAATCTTGCGGTGACGCTTGGCGCCTCCCTTTCCGAGGCCCTTGCCACCCTTGCCGCCTAGTAGAGGAATTAGCATGAGAACCCGGATATAGACTGCATCAATGGCAGCACATGGATGTACTCACGTCCAGTCATTGTGTGTAAAGTGGTTGGGGGTTTGTAGGTGTAATGTTGATAGTGAGGCTCTGAGAGAGATGTAATGGGAGGGATGCGAAAGTGGTTGCGTGAGATAACGTGGGGCTGAAGTGGGAAGGATCATGGTGAGTGACGCGAAGAGGGGGAACGGCATTTATATCAGCAGGTCGCGCGCTTGATGAGATTCGGGATCAGCCAAAAAAAAAAAAAAAAAGGCAATGGTACGTACTCCGAGCAATGCTCCCGATGCGGGCTGGACGCGAAAATCAAAAACAACAACTGCCTTTTTCTCTGTGCACAGACCAGTTGGGGCAGCAC
Organism: Colletotrichum aenigma; assembly: GCF_013390185.1. NCBI lineage: Eukaryota > Fungi > Ascomycota > Sordariomycetes > Glomerellales > Glomerellaceae > Colletotrichum > Colletotrichum aenigma. The sequence goes on from NW_023500908.1 coordinate 4,216,627, forward strand.
GGGACAATTACACTGTACTTAGCCAACCAGGAGCCATCCCTTACTCCATCCACATCGATCTGCTCTAGGTACCAAGGTAGTGTACTAGTGAATGCGGCCGCCTCGCACTGCTAAACGAGTTTTGCACGCGTTCAACACGCGCGTAGAAATAGTGGACTGTCAGGGTATTTCGGGGATAAATACACCTCTGGCGATGAGAGATATCGTACAGATGTCTCACATCTTTATTTCTATGCTGCATTATGCGAAAGTTGCGTTATTGGTACAGGGCTACAGTATTCAGATGCCTATCCTAGAGCCATGACTGCACGCGACAGCGGCGACTTGCACGTCTCCTGTGTCTTTGCGTTTGGACAGTGGGGACTCACTCCAAGTTCAACGCTAGATGCATGCGAATGGATTCAACGTCGAAGCGGAAGAGTATTATCGCCCCCGCCGCATGGGTGATAGATTTAGCACGAGCCTATGAGAAAACGAGTTAAAATTCCAAGCTCGTCTATGCCGCTGCACAGGCGCCATCGACTTTTCAAATGGGCAGACGCAGAAGTATGGGTCTGCTTCTGCCATCTGGCAGTTTAGACGAACTGTGGAAACCTCTTGTGAGTGCGACACAGTACATACTGTCTACTACGCGCCTCCCCAAGGTTCCCTTCACGCGACGCGGCGGTTAGGTTGTGGAACTTCGGGGTAAGAGCCTTCGCCCACGCACGCTTGGTTCCCTTCAAGCTCATCGCGCAGTGGTCTGCAGCAGACAGAATACCTAGTGATCTCTCTTCTTACTGTTTGTTCGGTGCGTTTCAGTGTTCGATGTTCGGCGGCCGCGGTACAAAGCGCCCAGATGATTCAATGTTCGCTTGACCCAAAGGCGGTAACTTTCGATATGAAAGTGCACGTAATTTGCTTGCCATTAAAGTGGTGACCTCTGCGCTTGCAGCAAGAATGCCACGACTGACGTAGACGCGTGACAGTGGGCAGCAGGTATTAGATCGCGTCCTACTGCTTCTACGTACTTGTTACCGCGTCAGACAAGGTGAGGCGTGATTGAAGCGCCATAGGGCCTGCTACCGCATCCCGCATGTCCCACGGACAGGGTGACAGGGAAGTCGCAAGGTAGCGTTTGATGGGGAAAAGTGAGGATACTAACTCTGGGTAGAATGCCTGTGGACCGGTACGTATTACACCTACCTACCTTCCGGGTCTTAGGCCGTGGGAGTGGGACCTGGAAAGATGGGGTGGCGTCGCAGATGCCAGATTTCCAGCCAATCAAAAATCAGCCATCCACACTTCGACAACAAAGCGTAGAATCCCGCCAGCTGCGCCTGCCTTTTTCCAAGTAATCGCACCTGCAGAAACGGGGTTTTTCGAACCGTCGCGCGCAGACGCACAGGCCACCTCCCGCCTGGCACACAATCACTCCCCTCCGCAGCCAGCCCAGTTTCCTACCTATTTATTTCCCTCTGCCCTCCACCCACTCCAACTCTTTCTCTCCTCATCCACTCACACCCACCGCCTTCAATCAATACACCAACCAACATCTCAACCACACCCAAACCATCAACTTCATCACCATAAACAACAGTCGCAATGGCCCGCACCAAGCAGAGTACGCACTTCCTTCCTGGCGCAACCTGCCAACCACTTGCACAGCGCTGACTCCTTCCTCACAGCCGCCCGTAAGTCCACCGGTGGCAAGGCTCCCCGCAAGCAGCTTGCTTCCAAGGCCGCCCGCAAGAGCGCCCCCTCCACCGGAGGTGTCAAGAAGCCTCACCGCTACAAGCCTGGTACCGTCGCCCTCCGTGAGATCCGTCGCTACCAGAAGTCCACCGAGCTTCTGATCCGCAAGCTCCCCTTCCAGCGCCTGGTAAGTCCCATGCGCTCTCTTCACACGCTATGAAGGTAACTAACCAACACCCTCCCAGGTTCGTGAGATTGCCCAGGACTTCAAGTCCGATCTCCGCTTCCAGTCTTCCGCCATCGGTGCCCTTCAGGAGTCCGTCGAGTCTTACCTCGTCTCCCTCTTTGAGGACACCAACCTATGCGCCATTCACGCCAAGCGTGTCACCATCCAGTCCAAGGACATCCAGCTCGCCCGCCGCCTCCGCGGTGAGCGCAACTAAACATTGTCTTTCGATTTTCTCTTATGGGTGGTTCATGACTCGCGCTTTGGGAATGCTTGACGAAGGGACCGTCTTTGGTTTTTGGGGGTAATCTGGCGTTACGAATGCGTTTGATAACAACGCAAGGGTTGTACAATTAAACAGCAGCAAAGGATGGCTGCAAGGAATGCCAAACACTTCATGATCTATACCTTTTGCTTCGTAACCACTATGATGTGCTCGTATGATGATGTTTCCGACTGCGGGCCAGAACTCGCCTCGCTACGCGTCGCGCATGAGATAAACAATAGATGTGCCGCGATCGCTTCCCCAGTCGGTGGGGTCGCTTCTCTTTACAGAGGGATCCGCGCCTTACCACACTACTGTGACTCATTTTCGTGCTCTTGCGTGTAGAGTATGATTATGTCCTCTTCGACTGAACGATACTGACCTACCTGATGCAGAGCCAGTGCCCGATCGTCAGCAAAGTTCCCTGCCGAAGCGGATCTTACCCGTCTGACGAGACTTGCAACTTGTCTGCACCCTGATAACGTAGCTTCACCTGGGGGTAACTGAGATGTGATAGTAACTCGTGTTCGTCCGATGAACATAATTCTGCCGCTACAACGATGAGAAAGGCTTGGGCTAAGCCCTGACTTGACTGCATTGAGACCTAATGCCCCTCTTCCGTTCTACTTCTACATGGTCCTCGCCAGGGCCCAAAAGTTGTCCATCTTCGATCTGGTTAAAATTTCTTTGGCCTCGGCATCAGATTCGCACACCTTACTTCCCCATTTGCGAAACGCCCGTGTCTTTTCTTCTCCTTCAAAGACAAGCTTGCATTCGTTTCGCGACATGTCTCTCAAGTCCCCATTCTCATTCTCCGGAAGTAACCAGTCTCGCGCCTGTTGCCGTGTGGCGCCCTCGCGCGATGGCGAGTTCTCTGTCCAGTCGATACGATTAAGCATCAGTTTCTTGTACTTTCCGATACTATGCTCCCCCCCCTCTACAATAACCAGATTCATCTTTGGGTGCATGATGCAGACGCCAGTAAGAGAGTGTTGCTCAGCGTTCTTCCCAATCTTGAATCTGTGCTGTCCATTCGCAAGGCTGTTGATCTTGAACACCAGAACATGGATGCCTTTGGCAGCATCCTTCTCCTGGTTGGCGGCAAGCTTGTCGTGTTTTTCCTCCTTGGTGAGCTTCCGTTCCTCATTGGCCTCTAGGTGCTTCTGTTGCCGTTCCGCAATCTGGCGATTAACTAGATTCTCAACCGCCGTGGGGTCCTTGACTGCCGAGTCTGCATAGACTCGCATCATGTTGCTCTTCTTAACCTTGGGCGGCGGTGCTGGCACAAGGCCAAGCCGGATCTTTGCTTGTTGCTCTTTCAGTTCGGCCATCCTCCCCTGCCTCCGTACTTTGGCTTTCTCTTTCGACGTAAGAAACATGGGTTTCGGTGCAGGTTTGTTTCGCTCTTGCGGTGGCTCTAATGCAACGGGATGCTGAATATACTCGGTGACGATTGTGTCCTCCGATGTGATCTTGAGGTGAATTTCATCGTCGATGTTGTCATAGTTACCGCCATCGACGAGCCCTTCATCAAACCATTCGATGTCCGGAGGTGCTTCAACCACAAGGTTCTTCTCCAGATCTAATTCCTCGTCGATGCCAGCCTTTCTGGTCTGCGCGGCGATCTTCTTCTTCAGTTCCTCCAGCGCAGCCTGTCGTCGCATCGCATTGCCCTGCTGGATGAATCTGCCCCTTGGATGGAAGTTAAGGGGGCGAGACTGTCGCTGCCGGCTTCCTGTGGGTGGACCCGCCTGTTGGTCGTTGAAGTAGGGGTTTGGTCTTGTATTGTCTTGGCTCCGCGCTGAAGGGATCGACGACCTAGCACCAGCCAAAGACGATGAGCTGGAGTCAACCTGAGATCGATATGGAGGAGCTCTATCACTTCCACGGCCCGAAGACTGAACCTGCCCAAGACCTTGAAGGGCAGGATGCAGTCCAGCCTCAGGGACGCCTTTGGCTTTGCTGCCCCCAATCGCCGCTGCCACCCTTGCTTTCAACGCAGCCATTTTGTCGGCAGCGGTTTCGGGCTTGTGCACTCGAGAGTTTGGATCGTGACGAGGCCCTAGGCCGCTTGAGTCGGGACGTCGATCCATCGTAATTCGTTATGACGGAGATATTTGTTGTTGGGCGTTGGGGATCTAGTCCAGAGGTGCGGGCTTCCCTTTCGAGAAGGCAACGGGGGTCGGCGAGCGAGTAGTACAGTCGTCGGCTGTGATTTCTGAATCGGCTGGACGGACGAAATCAAAGTAACGAGCGTGCTTTGATAGGCAAGGGATAATGCATATGCATGCGATGCCTCGTGTATGGCGTCGCAGGCCTGCAGGCTGGTGTAAACAGTTCTTACATAAGGGTGATTGCCGAGGATTTCGTAGGCATCTTCTCACTACCTTATTTCGATGTTGCCGCGACACCTCTCGACAGCTCCACTATTGGCGGGTCTTTTTTTCTGCCGCGAACCACCGCCAAAAAAAAAGTTCCCCTCTGCCTGCCTTCCGCCGACACTTGATCACCCACCAGTCTAGTTGATTTTGCGACCGAGCTGCCTGTACCAACCCGACCGACAAGACACTGAATGGAAAATTTGTTTCCCTCCGCCTCACCCTCTGTATAGACTCAGATCGGTGTCAGGCTAGTTCCTGAAGCCTCATTGGCAGCATGAATATCTCACAACCTATTTCGTCGTCCGTGGAGACAGTCGAGTTCACTTTTCTTACCGAGGAGGAAATCAGAGCCGTTTCCGTCAAACGTATTGAGAACGACAGCACTTTCGATAATCTTCTCAATCCTGTCCCCGGTGGTCTATACGACCCCGCGCTCGGCTCCTGGGGCGATGCTCTGTATGTTTGTCACTGCAATCGACTCTACTCGCTTCAATTGACTAACAAAAACCCTGCCAAAGTTGCGCGACCTGCAATCTCAACCAGTCTTCCTGTCCTGGCCACGCCGGCCATATCGAGCTCCCCGTCCCTGTATACCATCCGATCTTCCTCGATCAAGTCCTTCGGCTCTTGAGGTCGCAGTGCGCTTATTGCAAAGGTTTTCGCATGCGCCACCGCGACATCAACCGCTTCTCGTGCAAACTTCGACTTCTCCAACATGGCTTGCTGCATGAGGCTCATCTTGTTGATGCCATTGGTGAGGAGCTCAAGGGCCTTGCGATGCCCGGCGTCCCCACCGATTTCGACAGTGAGGCCGAGGAAGAAGGCACTTCCACTGTCGACAACGTCATTGGCGCACGCGAGGCCTTCGTTCGCCAAAGTTTGAAGGCTCACAAGCTAAGCCTGGGAGAGGTGAGGAAGGGCAAGCACGAAGGGTCTATTGAAATGCGAAGGGAGCTCATTAAGGAGTTTATGGTGCAAATAACCAAGCCCAGAAAGTGCGACAACTGCGGTGGCATTTCCCCGGCCTATCGAAAGGACCGTTTCGTCAAAATCTTTGAAAAGGCCCTCAGCGAGAGAGACCTTGCACACATGGCTCAAAGGAACCTGCACATGAAGGACTCGATGGCAACCACTGCCATGACATCGAAGTCTAAGACGACGCGAGGCTCTTATCAAGCCGATGAAGGCGTTGCTGATGTCGACCTGGCCTCCTCTGAAGAGAACGACGTCGAGATGCGCGATGCCAGCAGCAGTGACGAGCATCGCCCTATGGACAAAGGAGACGAAGACGCCACCAATGTCTCCCCGGGACAGCAGCGATACATCAGCGCCATGGAAGTTCGTGCTCGTCTGCGAGAGCTATTCGAAAAAGAGCAGGAAATTATGTCTCTGATCTACAACTCAAAGCCAGTGACTAAGAAGGCCGCTAAGATCACGGCTGATATGTTCTTTCTCCGCACAATCCTTGTTCCCCCAAACAAGTTCCGACCTGAAGCTCGTACCGGCGACTCGATCTCTGAGGCTCAGCAAAACTCTCTGTACAAGAACATTCTGCGGAACTGTGTCAGTATTGCTAGGATACACCAGAACGTCGGAGGTACGGATCAGTATGGAAGAACGAGAGACATCAGCGACCTGCACCAAATATGGACAGAATTACAAGAGTCCGTCAATTCCCTAATCGACAAGAGCAAAAACCCTGTGCAGGGCGCAGCGGCCAAGAGAAATGAAGACGGTATCAAACAAAAGCTGGAGAAGAAGGAAGGTCTTTTCAGAAAGAACATGATGGGAAAGCGAGTCAACTTCGCTGCGCGAAGTGTTATCTCTCCGGATCCGAACATCGAAACAAACGAAATCGGCGTGCCTCCTGTTTTTGCACGGAAGCTGACTTACCCCGAGCCAGTCACAAGCCACAATTTCAGAGATATGCAGCAAGCAGTCATCAATGGTGTCGATAAGTGGCCAGGCGCTGCGGCAATCGAGTACGAGAATGGCCAGATTGTCAACTTGCGGTCCAAGTCGACTGATGACCGTGTATCGCTCGCCAACCAGCTTCTCGCCCCTACCAACAACCAGATGAGTGGCGTGAAAAGCAAGAAGGTTTATCGCCACTTGACAAACGGTGATGTGGTCTTGATGAACCGCCAACCAACCCTGCATAAGCCCTCCATCATGGGCCACAGGGTGCGGGTGCTGCCTGGTGAGAAGACAATTCGAATGCATTACGCCAACTGCAATACGTACAACGCCGACTTCGACGGCGATGAAATGAATATGCACTTTCCCCAGAATGAGGTGGCTAGAGCCGAGGCTCTTCAGATCGCCGACACGGACCACCAGTATCTGTCTGGAACTGCAGGCAAGCCCCTTCGCGGATTAATTCAGGACCATCTTTCGGTATCCGTGGCGCTTTGCAACAAGGATACTTTCTTTGATCGCGACTCGTATCAACAGCTTATTTACTCAGCGTTACGCCCGGAGAGTGGCCACATTCTCGGTGAGAGGATTGAGCTTATCCCACCCGCCATCATCAAGCCGATTCCCAGGTGGACTGGCAAGCAGGTTGTAACCACCATCCTGAAGAACATTAAGCCGCCAAATGGCGAGGGACTGTGGATGACCGGCAAAAGCCAGGTTAAGGGCGAGCAGTGGGGTAAAGGCTCGGAGGAGGGTACTGTACTATTCCAGGATGGTCAGTTCCTTTCCGGCATCCTCGACAAGGCCCAGCTCGGTCCCAGTTCAGGCGGCCTGATTCATGCTATTCATGAAATCTACGGTCCTGCGGTTGCCGGCAAGTTGCTGAGTGGCATTGGCCGACTTCTAACGAGATACCTGAACATGCGGGCATTTACTTGCGGTATGGATGATCTGAGGCTCACACCTCAAGGCGAAGTATCTCGAAAAGAAACTCTCAAGGCTGCTAAGGGTATCGGTCTTGAGGTTGCGGCCAGGTACGTGTCTCTGGAGGACAATAAGCCCGGCAGCGATGACCCAGAACTTCTCACTCGCCTAGAAGAGGTTATGCGCGACGACAGCAAGCAGGAAGGTCTCGATATGCTCATGAACCAGAGCTCTGCAAAGGTTTCTAGCATGGTGACAGCTGCTTGTCTGCCGGTCGGTTTGGTTAAGCAATTCCCGAAGAACCAGATGCAGTCGATGACAACATCTGGCGCCAAGGGTGGCCAAGTCAATGCTAACCTCATTTCGTGCAATTTGGGACAACAAGTCCTTGAGGGTCGAAGAGTTCCTCTCATGGTCAGTGGAAAGTCTTTGCCTTGCTTCCGGCCGTTCGAGACAGATGTTCGCGCTGGTGGCTACATTGTCCAGCGTTTCTTGACGGGTATCCGGCCGCAAGAGTATTACTTCCATCACATGGCAGGCCGTGAAGGCCTTATCGACACCGCTGTTAAGACATCTCGTTCTGGTTACCTGCAGAGGTGTATCATCAAGGGCATGGAAGGACTGACGGTTTCGTACGACTCTACTGTTCGCGACGCCGACGGCACATTGGTGCAATTCTTGTATGGCGAAGACGGGCTGGATCCTACCAAGCAGAAGTATCTCACCGACTTTGGCTTCGTTCTCCGCAACATCGGTTCCGAAACGGCTCAGTTGAATTTCGGAAGCGAGTTCAAGGACAGGTTTGCCGGCAACAAGGACGACGTTTTGAAACACATGAAGAGCGCCATCAAGCACGCCAAGGTCGACATCGCCGCCAAAGACCCAATCATTTCTCTCGTCAACCCTGCCAGGGTGGCTTTCGCCACGTCCGAGAAGTTCTACGAGAAGATGTCCCAGTATATCAAGAACAATGAGGATGGCCTGATTCGCGACAAGTCTAAGGATGTCTCTGGTCTTATCAACGCTCCTGCCGTGAACAGAAAGTCAGCTGAGCTCGTACTCGCCGCTAAATACATGCGTTCACTCGTCGAGGCTGGAGAAGGTGTCGGTATCGTAGCTGGCCAGAGTGTCGGTGAGCCTTCTACGCAGATGACGCTGAACACATTCCATTTGGCCGGTCATTCAGCGAAGAACGTCACGCTTGGTATTCCCCGTCTTCGCGAGATTCTCATGACTGCGAGTCGATCTATCTCCACGCCGTCGATGACTCTCCTTCTTCACGAGGAGCTTTCCGCAACAGAGGGAGAAATCTTTGCAAAGTCCATCAGTGTGTTGCCTCTGGCCGATGTGCTTGACACCGCAAGCGTCAATGAACGCATTGGAAAGGGGCAAAATAGCGCGCTGGCTAAACTTTACGATGTCCGACTAAACTTTTTTCCCTCGGAGGAATACACCAAGACCTACGCGATCGATGCCTCTGATGTCATGGATACCGTGGAGAAGAGGTTCTTGGATCATCTTTTGAAGATAATGACCAAGGAGATCAAGAAACGGCGAAGTGAGTCCAACTCAGCCACGCCTGATATCGGTGCCAAGGCCGGCGTTGTCGAGATGGCGACAGGCAATGGAGAGACAAGAGGTGGCGGGGACGACAACGACGATGACGACGATGACGGTGATGGCGATGCGACAAACGCTAAGAACAAGGCAAATCGAGAAGAAGCCGTATCCTACGGACCCAATGATGACGAAGACGACGCCATACAGCGACAGATGGAGCGCGAGGAGTCAGTGGAAGAAGATGAAGGCTTTGGCGGTAGCCCAGTCCCCGAGACTCGGCAGGAGGCTTCAGACGAGGAGGAGGAGGAGGCAGAAGACGATGAGTCGGAAAGCGAGGGCGCCTGGAGAGCTGAGCGTGTGAAAGAACGGTACCTTCGTGTCACGCGTTTCAGCAGCGACGAGGCGGGAGAATGGTGCGAGTTCACGCTCGAATTTGAGGCAGATACTCCCAAGGTGTTGATGCTCAATATCGTGCAAGCGGCAGTCAAGAAGTCAGTTATCCAGCAAATACCTGGTGTCGGCTCGTGTACCTTCACTGCGGACCACAAGACGACGGACCCCATCACAGGCAAGGATATTTCAGTGCCAGTCATTTACACCTCTGGGGCCAACCTCAGGGCGATGCAAAAGTACGGCGACTTCATCAACCCGAACAAGATCGCAACGAACGATATTGCTGCCGTCCTGGACGTGTATGGTGTCGAGGCGTGCCGGACCAATATTGTCTCGGAACTGGCCGGCGTTTTCGGAGGTCACGGAATTAGCGTCGACAACCGCCATTTGAACCTCATTGCCGACTATATGACCCGCAACGGTGACTTCACACCCTTCAACCGCAACGGCCTGCGCGGCAACATTAGCCCATTCACCAAAATGAGTTTCGAAACAACTCTTTCATTCCTGAAGGATGCTGTGCTCGACGGTGATTGGGATGACCTCAGGACGCCAAGCAGTCGCATCGTGATGGGCCGTTTGGGCAGGATTGGAACGGGTGCATTCGATGTCCTTACTGCTCTGCCGACGCATCACATGTCGTCTCATGCGGAGTAGCCGACATGCGAAGGTGTTTGGTCTATGTTGTTTCGCGTTCTTCTGGGTTTGCTCACAAAAGCCCTCGGCTGATAATTGTATTTTTTTCATCTGGAATCGATAGAGAGGCAACGTGGCTGCAAAAGTAATCAAAATGGAATTTTCAGAGGCTTTGACGGATTGAAATAGGTAAGCGCCTGCGGTGCAATTCTGTTGGTGACTTGTAGCTTGAAAAACAACATCTTCGAATCGCACGTGGTGCAACTATCTATCCTCCGGTTGTATGCGCCAACGGCCTGGGCTGGGCGGATGCTTAGGGCGGGGACTATAATCTCGGTTGTGCATTGCTCGTGGGGGAGATAATTCGTGTTCTCAGTGCATGCGCAGCCTAGGACAGCAGACAGCACGATGACTTTGTGGAGATAAGTTGGGAGGAAATAGGAAGATGACAGAGGTTTCCGAAGTTGACAAGCATCAGGGAGCAGACGAGTCGGTGGTCAATGATTTATGAATCTATCGCCAAGTAGCCCTAAGCGCGCGCATGCTTCTGCCGTTCCCTCTTGCACCTCCCAAGCAGAGTCGCGTCGCGGCGTGATCGTCGCGTCGTGTAATCAATACGAACCATTCTTCCATAGCAACTTCCAGTCTAGCCGCTAGACTTCTTGAACCTGAATGAACGTTAGTTAATTGATTTTGGGTCGCCGACCGGTATTATCAATACTTACTTGTTAACCACGCGCTCGATGCCGTCGAGGCCGTTCTTGAGGGTCTCCATCTTCGGGCCGTACGAGAAACGGACAAAATGGTGGCAGGGGCTGTCAAAAAGGTCACGGCGTCTGGAAGGGTTCAAGTCAAAGAAGATGCCAGGGACGACGATGACCTTCTCCTCCAAGCAAGCCTGGAAAAAGTTGAGGCCGTCCGAGATGGCGTCAGGGAGGCCCTCCAAATTTAGCCAACTAGGCATGTCAGTTCCCAGCTTGCTCTGTCTTTGGTGGTAGGAGGAGCGGGCACTTACAGATAGAAAGTGGAATCGGGCACGTATTTGATGACGAACCCCATCTCGCGCAGTCTGCGAACAACGTAGTCACGCTTGTCCTGCTCATTCCATCAGTACATGTTTGGTACAGTCAGATCACCATACATACGCGGAAATGCTTCTGAAGGAAGACCATTTCCTCCTTCACGAGCGTCGGGTCAAGCATGGGAATGGCAGCCTCTTGGAAAGGGTGGTTCGCGCCACCATCAAGGTAACTCCCACAGGACCCGATACTAGAGACATATGTAAGTAAGCATGTCCTTTTGGATCTAGGAACTTTTGGTCTTACGCTTTGATGTACTCTGTGGGGTAACTTCCGTTAGCATGTGTCGTTTCAATTGTTTGATTGCGATGGCATACCCTTGGGACCAAGAATCCAAGCAATACGCCAGCCTGGAAGTCTGAAGCGCTTGGTCAAACCATCAATAATAAGGACATCATCCTCATCGACGTCCTCTACGTTCTCCGCCGCGGAGATCGTGCTGCCGTCGCAGTTGCTAGTATAGTTGTACCCGGAATAGAATTCATCACTGATGAAGGTGGCACGACCACGGCAGATATCTTGGATCTCAGCCAGCTCGGGGTTCGCAACGACGCGACCAGTGGGGTTGCGGGGATTCGAGGTCAGAATGACGGAGGAGCCGCGGGAAATCTCTTCAGAGATACGATCAGGATGGATATGATAGCCGTCCTCCTCCGCAAGAGGAACAGGAATGGCAGAGAACTAGGAGAACCGTTAGATTATACGATTTTTATCCGTGTGGAGAGGGGGACGCACGTTCTTGAATAGGGAGAGCATCTCGTTGTACGCCGTGTAGTCAGGCAAGAAAAAAGACAAGTAGGAGTTTCCGAGAATGGCGGCAATGCGGATCAGGCCGGCACGGCCTCCAGGGACGATGGCGACGTTCTCCCAGGTGTATTGGCTCTGCTTACCCTGGCGATGCATGACGTTGTACAGGTTGGCGACAGCCTCGCGAAGAGGCTTGATGCCGGCTGTGGGACCATACTCACGACCGGCCATGGAGATGTCGATAGTTGTAGGACGAGGAAAGCAGCCGGCGATATCGTCCTCGACTTCGGGGGCGCCCTGGCCCAGATTGGCCCATGAGTCGGGGTCCTCGAGGAAACCATACTCGGCAGCGCGCTCAGTACACCAGACAACACCGGTAGAGGAGCGGGAGGCGTCGAGACCAGCGTGGGCTTGGTGGCCTTCGTGAGCATTGCGAAATTGTCTATGAGTCTTGGATTGAACCTCTGAGAGGTCGCTGAAATTAGCTTGAGATCAGAATACAAAAGGTTCCTCCTGTAACCGCCGCCCATTGAGATGCTGAAAATGTCACTGAGCTCGAGTTGGAGCAATGTGGGGAACGAGGGGCAGCTTTGCTGAGGACAAGAATTTGGAGCTGAGGGCACCAGTTCAGCTCATACCCCGCACCAGCACCAAAGCTGGAGGACAAGCTTTTCCCCTACTGTCTTCCTCTTGCTGACAGCTTGGTCTCGTTCCGATAAGTGCGGCAGCATCAAAAGGCGAAGAACACGCAGCTCTAGCCGCGATCCGGGAGGGAGACGGATCAATGAAAGCTTGCTTACCATTGGCGCTACTCTCGCCGACACTGAAGCGCCTGGGCTTAGGCACACCGGTGTGCCGATTGATGGAGAATTTGCGGTTGAACATGATGGCGGTAGACAACGCAGTTTGTCGTTATTTTGGTTGTTGACGTCGAGAGGGTGAGGTTGTGGGCAATTTGCTGCTTGAAGGAGGGGGAAAAGGCAAGTAAGTGCCTAGCTAGGACTCCAGTCAGGTTGCAGTTGGTTGCCGCCCCGTCTGTTTTCCCGGGGAAATCGACGTTGTGCGATTCGCAGGCCTGGTAGGTCGGGCAGAAGGGGACGGGAGAAAAAAGAGCAAGATCCGGATAGAAGGTCAGCTGCCCACCATGGTCAAGGTGAAGCAGCGAGGGGCACACAAACAATCTTATACGGGCAAGCTACGAACGGCTTAGGTTCTTCTCTTCACCGGCACTTGGGCCCTGGAGTTGGCCAAGGGATCCCTGTAGATCAGGAATGCAGCTTTCATGCAGGCTCTTCCAATTGTGGATTTCGTTGGGCGTGGAGGGAAGATGATAGGCTAGTTGCTGTCGTTGCCAGTGTTTCCCACGCTGAAGATGGCAGCGGGACTATCACTTGACGAAGTTGCAATAAAGGGCAGATGTTCTTCGAGCAGAGATCAGAAAGGGGGCTTAAAACAAGCCTGAGCAATCGAAGAAGGCTGGAGACCAGGAGAGCATAGTCCCCGCGCCGATCCTGCTGTCTCGATGGCCAACAAGCTGCGTTCCGAACGTTGGTCGAGGCTGGGCAAAGCTGGAGCAGAACGAAACAGCACTGAAGCTTTCTTTTCAGTATTTTCATTCGGCCTTTGATTCAACTGATTGCACGAAGGGAAATAGCGGTGTCCACTATCCATGGTCAGGAGCGGATCTCTGCATCGCCAATCTGTACGTCCACTCATTACCTATCCGTGCTGCCGTGCCCAACCGGACCAGGAAAAGTTGGCATTCCTGTACTCCGCTGAGATAGAGTGCGATAGACCTAAAGAATTTGCACAGCTTGTTACTTCTTGTTGAGGACACTGTGTAGCTACAGACGCCCTTGAGAGTTCTGCTGCGCAATAATACCATGAGAGGGATTCAGGACGTCTGCTGTCGTTTTCGGCCAGGTGCAGCACCGCAAAAGGTCCAAAACCCTACCGACCTCGCCCGGGTCTTTTAGGGCGCTTAGATTTTCGTCGTGGGTCAGGGGATTTGGTTATTGAGTCAGCCCTTTTCCTCTTACCGCGTTTCGGAGGCACTGACGGCCCCCCAGAAAAGGTACCGGTCACGTGGTGCCATCGGTGCCATCGAGCGGCATGAACGATACGAAGCCATAAGGCGCGACAGGCGGATTGAGCAAAATCTACTACATCTGAGGCGCGGTCGCTCAGCCTGGGGCGCAGCCACTGAATGCGTTCACCAATAGGATCGCACGAACCCAGCCGCCTCCCAGATGACCACAGCACCGCCACCATGGTCGGACACTAAGGTACCTAGGTAGGTAGGTACCTTGGGTGCATTGTGAATGACTGAACCACAACCATATACAGCATAATTAGGTTCCTCTTGGAGGAACAACCAACGCATTGACAAATATTTCAACTTCTCAAACTCAGCGCCATCAAGGCATACTGGCTGGGCTTTTCAAGTTGAAAGACGGTGGTATAAGATGAATGATTGAGTTCAGCATTGACACAGAACGTTGTCTGTCATCTCAAACGCCAACTCAATAAGGAACCAACCAAGAGTCGAAGCAGTCTGAGCCATACTAGTAATCTTCTTTTACAACCTTGAGTGACAAACAAGGAGACCTGAAAAGCAAAAACTCGAACTCTGTTTCTGCTTTGTGAGTTCCTTGAGGACCCTACCTTTCGAGACCGACGACACCGACCAACGGCCCCACCTGCCTTCTTATATCAATCCAACGGCCAGACCTCCAGCACCTTCACAATGCCTCACTTCACTGCAGAGCTCTACTCCCCGACATCTTGCGACGAGCACCAAAAAAAAATGCGCAAATCCATCTTTGGTTGTGTGAAGGATAAACTCACCCGCAATTCGTCGTCCTCTTCGCAAAAGACCAAATCCTCCGCACCTCCCACAACCATGCCGAGCAGTCATAACCCGTTTACCCAGGCTCAACCGGGAAATGGTAAGTCATGATCCTCGCTCACAAAACGCCTGAGATTTCTCAAGCACCCATTGACCAATGAACAGGCGCATCTGTCGATCAGCCGCCCCCTGCCTACTCGGTTTCTGCTCCGGCTCCACCAGCCACCAGCTTCCTGGGGCCCAACGGCGGTCCGGTTAGAAGCCCCTCGCCTGCCCCCTCCAATGCTGGCTCCATCAGCTCTGTCTCTGGCATGAGTGTTTCGACCCCCGAAGACCCCTATGCCTTCCTGTCCTCCTTCGATACCATCTTCGTTGTTGACGATTCCGGCTCTATGTCTGGCCGATCTTGGCCCGAGGTTCAGGGTGTTCTGCGCGCCGTCACCCCCGTCTGCACCGCTCACGATGCTGATGGCATTGACCTTTACTTCCTAAACCACAAGACGACTGCCAGCGGTAGTGCCAGGGAAGGCAAAGCCGCTGGTGGATACTACGGCATCAAGCGTGCCGACACGGTCGAGGGCATCTTCACATCAGTCCGTCCCCGTGGCGCTACCCCTACCGGCCAGCGTCTTCACAGCATTCTCAAGCCATATCTGCAACTGTTGGACTCCAAGAAGCACGACGTTGAGAGCGTGAAGCCCATCAACATCATCGTCATCACTGATGGCGCTCCCTCCGACGATGTCGAGTCTACTATCATTACTGCCGCCAAAAAGCTCGACAAACTTGATGCCCCTCTTCATCAGATCGGCATACAATTCTTCCAAGTTGGCAACGAGCCCGGCGCCCGGGAGGCCTTGCGCGAGCTTGATGACGATCTTGTTGACAGAGTTGACGGCGATCTTCGCGACATGGTCGACACTGTCACTTGGGAGAATGGTACCAGGGGTGTTCTGACGGCAGACAGCATCCTGAAGGTGGTTTTGGGTGCGGTGGTGAGACGGCTTGATCGTCGGAGGACTAGTGGAGAGGTCCATCGCTAAGACAGATGAGGTTATTTGTTCTTCTCTTTTCTGTTGCCTCTTTTTAGCACCCTTGGCATCAACGGCGTTAGGTACGGTGGATAGAAGAGTCCGTTTTGTTTTAGACAGGACGGTGCAAACCAATTGATACCCAAACAGGAGGTCCTCTCTGTTTGATATTTAGAAATAGAAGTCAGTTATACCCACGTACCTCATGTCGCGTTCGGTTATGTGAACCAGCCATCATCAGTTTGCGCCTGCAAGAATCAGAAAACCAGAATTAAATTAAAAAAGGAAAATTAATTTTCTACAAAAAGATAAGGGAAAAAATAAGGAAAAGTCGCAGGCCTGGAGAGCCTTGACCAGCAATATGCGTGCCGAGGGAGGAGGGGGAGAATACATGTACATGATGTTCAAAAGACTAGACACTGACACGATAAGCATGGGGCATGGAAACTGCCAGAAGTGAGTGACCTGACCCACTTCACAGACGTCTTACCTTTGTTCGACGAACGACAGACATACTTACCCTCGCAGCAGTCGTTCACCACAACTACACAGGACGTTCGGTTTCCCAAGGCCTGACTAGTCCATGCTCAACTCCTTCGAAATCTGAAAGCCAAACGCCTGGATGAGACCGTTTCACAGAATCATTCCACGTGGGTACGCGCCACTGCGAAACCAGACACGCCAAGCCTCCAGACCATCACCCGCCCTGATCACTGTTTACGCCGCCACCACCACCAGACCTATTGGATTAAATACAAGAATGATCACATCATCGACATCTCAGTCGAAATTGAAACCAGCCTCGCAAGAAGCCGACCGCGTGGAGGCGGAGGTGACGAGAGCCAGCGTCAACCAACAACAGCAAATTCTCCCGGGCGAGGACCACTGCCAACACCACCCCACGGAAAGCACGTCACCGGCCCCTGAAAACACGACATCCAACCCTCAGGCAGAAAGCTCTAGCACCAACAATTCTTCCGGTTCTAGCCAGCCTCATTCCCATAGTTATCTGGCTTTGCCGCCGCTTCCCGAGGCGCGGTCCAACGCTGAGTCCATCACCCTTGACTTGGGGGGTCAAGTAGGAGGCGGCTCATCGACCAAGCTGGATCACCTGGGCCCCCTCGTGGTTCACCAGGACGGTACGATGTCGCGAATAAAGAACTGGGGTGAGATGACTAAGATCGAGAGGGAAAGCACGATGAGGATCATTGGCCGGCGGAATCAGACTCGCCTGGCCTGTCTTAGGGACAGCGTCGACAGCGACAGGAAGGAAAGGCCGAGAGCAGCAGCAGCGAGAGACGATGAGAATTGAGGGTCTACGGTTTCACTGAATATTGATCATGTTCGTGTCGCCAATTTTG
Source organism: Colletotrichum aenigma (assembly GCF_013390185.1). Classification (NCBI taxonomy): domain Eukaryota; kingdom Fungi; phylum Ascomycota; class Sordariomycetes; order Glomerellales; family Glomerellaceae; genus Colletotrichum; species Colletotrichum aenigma. Next base: position 4,233,669 of record NW_023500908.1, read on the forward strand.
CCCTCCGTCCCGCTGGAGCTTTCGTCGCAACCACCGTCTCCGCCCCTGCTTTATCGCGTGTGTGGCCACCTCCTGGCCGGCCTACCTGCCAGTGAACTTCCGACGCGGAAGCATTTCTGGTGGCGGAGTTATCAGCAGAGGTGCCAAATACTTTAGGCCATGTGTCGGAAATACATATACAAGTTTTTTTTCTTGGCCTTGATGACTATCAGATCGGCTTGGTTGGCAGATGGGGAAGCTCGCGGTGATTTAAAGAAGCGGGGACGGCATGGAAGAAAAGTAGAAATCCAATGAGTAGGGAGACCGGGGACATGCTCCCAAACACTCTGATTCCCGGTCGAACTCACCGAAGGTCATGTATGAACCAGTCGCTGCTCATACTCCCAGTCACCTATACATTCTTCGAGCCGGGTTCGTCATAGCGAATAGCTATCAACAGTCTCATATAATTCATTGGTGAGATACTCTACCACGAGTCCTGATCATGAGTCCGTGTCGGTGTATATAGATTTCGTCACATGTTCCCAATTAGAGCCGAATTAAAACATAATACGCCCATCCAAGCCCGCCCTCTACTTCCCACAGCCATCACCTGTCCCTTGATAGTCTCCTAGTGTTCCTCTGATCGCACGCCATCTGGTGCCGGGAAAAATACCAAGATCGTCAGCATGAAGCGTAACGCCCGCAAGCGACCATCATAGAATCAGCCCGTAAGTGGTGAGATAATCTGCTGGCTATTTTTCCTCCTTCGGCGCGTCCAAGGTTGTCGTGGGCTTTGTGGCCGTCTTGGATTTATTCTGGAAGTCCTTCAACATGGATGCAACATCCTCATTGCCCTCATTCTTCTCCATTACAAGGTTCTTGAGCCAGCGGTTTTCGGTTTCGAGCAAATTGATGCGTGCCTCTAGCTGAGAAACCTTGTCAGACATTTCCTTCGCGCTCTTTTCGAGAGCCTGCTCGCGCTGCTTCTTCTTGATACGGAAACGAGCGCTAGCGGCTGTGTTTCTCCTGCGCTTGTCCTCCTCGGCGGCGAGACGGGACTGCTCTTCAAAGCTTTGGCCAGGTCTGCCACTGGTCAAAGACTCAGGGGTACTGTTCTCGGCTGGACGCGGAGCGGGCGCGCCATAGTGATGGTTTTGCGGCTGCTGAGAAACCGGAGGCGGAGCATAGGTGGTTTGCGGATTGGGCTGAAGAGGTTGAAGGTTACCCAGACCTTCGGCAAAGGGGGGAACACCCGAAGCAGGGTAGTGGTTGGTAAAATCGGTGAAGCTGAAGTCGCCTGTCATTGTTCATGGTCAGATGGGTGTTCAAGGCAGGTTATCGGTTCCTAGCATCGTGGCGTCGGCGAGACAGCGGGATGAGGGGGAAGACGGACGGGCAGAGGTCTTCGCAGGAGCAATTGCATCCGCGAGTCTTGAAGCTGGTATAACAAGGCCTTCACCTGCGAGCACTTGCTCTATCCGTCTGTGATGGCGGCTGCACAGATGGTCGATGCCCCCCTGCTAGGGTCGATGACGGCAAGTCACGGGGTATTGCACCATTCCCCAGACAATTTGTCATCTGGAGTCGCGGCTCTCTCTCAACACCGCAGGCCGGCAAGCTGCATAAGGAGCTGCTAAAACTCCCAATCAAGACGTCTCGTTGAAACATGGGCCGCGCATGAACCGGGTGGGGTAGAAACAAAACGTTTGAAGCCTTGAGATAAGGCATTCTAATGTGCTTCGCTGCGACCCTGAAGATAAATCGAATCGGTTTTCTCCTCAACCTCGGCATTTAGAGTTCACACACAAAAGCCGCTTGACTCATGCAAATCTGAATCACCACTCTGCCCCCTGGTGGTCGTCTGCACAGAAAGTGAATGGAAGCCATCAGGTAGTCGAAGAACTGTAGCCACTCGGCCCAGTTTCTGCCGCAACCCAGAGAGCGTGTAGAACAACATTGACATAGCCATCAGAAGTACAGAAAAGCCCCTTTGTGCCATAGTCGCTTGACATGACTCCAAGGCATCAATCTGGTGAGTACGAGCGAGTTTTGTGCGACTAAATCCAGGGACTGGCGATGTGCAGGAGCGGCGGCTTCAAAAAGAGACAACGGGAAAATCCCATGCCAGAACGAAGAAAACACCGGCTCACCTGGCAAAGAAAAATCGACATTGCCAAACTCGCCGAGAGGAGAAGTCAAATCCTCGGCGGCGGCGCTGGACGGGGCCTGTGTCTCCGTCTCTGGCTTCGCGGGCTGTGCCTGATAATCGGTTTGCTGACCGGTCTCAAAGTCGAAAAAAGAGGAGTTGGTGAAGACGGCCAGATCCTCTTCGAAAGTGAAGTTGTCCTCGTGGCTGGACTCCTTTACGGTGTTGAGATCTCGCAAGAAATGCGAGACGTTGGGGGCACGCCCACCACTGCTGTAAGGCGACATGTCGAAGGCCGGCGCGGCTCGCGGCGAAGCCAATCCGGGGTGGTTGTTCAGGTCTGCAAGATGACAGAGGAGCGAAGTGGCTCGGTCGAAGCCAAGCCTATGGCGCGGGACGTCGAGTTGTTTTGTGGTTGCGAGAACTTGGGGCCTCAAGTAAGGGACGGCGGCGATGGCGTTTGGAGGGGCAGTGGGCTGTTTTTGGATGCTGGACCCCCAAGCAATTAAAGTGCGAAGGCCAGCCGGCTTCGAGTTCCAAGTTTCCGGGTCTTTTACCACAATTGCGAGAAGTATCGGTGGTGATGAGACGTCGACGCCAGAGGTAATTGTCGCCTCGTCAATCGATGAATGGGATATCGGGCGAGGCAAGTAGCGAATGCTTTGCGAGTGCTGGACGGGTGGTGAATCCGATGCTGGGGAGTTTAGGAAAGTGGGTGAAATGGGGGAGGAGAAGTCGAAAATGAGAAAATGAAGCCTGTGTCCGTGGAGGTCCCGGCTGCGGACACAGGCCGAGTGGATTGTATTAGTCAAGTTCTTTACCCGACAGCGCGCCTTCCCAGCATCCAGGGAGGGGCCCGGAACAAGCACTGCACTGTTGGCTCGCTGAAGTAATTGGCTGGCAGTGTGTCCATGTCCTTGAGAGCACCCCACGCAGCTGCGCGCCACTGCAGGGAAGACACTTACTCTTGAGGTAGAGGTGAGGTACCTATCCTACCTACCTTAGGTGGGCACCTAGACCCAACGCATTACAGACTAAGTACAGAGGGAGGCGCGGCCGACACCGCTCCGGATAGGTACCCAGGCGGAGACTTCACAACCGTAGGTACTTCACTCTTACCGCGATAACGGCCCCCATCCGCCGATGAACGGGTCGATATCCGGCAACGACAAGGCTAATAGCAAAGGGCAGCTTCTGGCGACATGTGCTAAGCTTCTACACGGCACGGCAGCGACGACGCGGCCAAGTACATATAGTAGGGCCGTGAGGTCTACGTACTCCCATAACGTGTCTTTGGGTTCTGGGCCAGCGTCCATCCGTCATGAACACAAAACAACGAATCATCGCCCGGGAGAAGCTTTGCCCCCCTCCCTCCCTCGCGGTAATTGCACATCTCTGACCTGACAATCCTCGATTCTGGGATGCTTTCGCTTGACGTCTTCAGCTTGCAATGTTTGCTGATCGGCAAGTCAGACGGAGGGCGTCATTCTGAGCCATTTCTCCAGGTCTGCTGCATCAGCACGGAAACGAGAGACTAGATTTTGGGCCACACGAAACAGTGTTCAACACTACGGGCAGTTTTCAGGGTGTTCCTGCGCCCAGTACGGCGAAGTAACAAAAATGTCGTTGAGATGGATCAGTGAGGAGTATTTATAATTCCTCCAAAACTTGAGAGTTTTGCGCGTGCGGTTTTTTCGCGCCGTCACTGGCTAGCACTTCGATGGATGCTCTTCTGCTGAAAATGGCTCGATATCCTGAAGGTAAAGGCCACATCCGCGCTGCCTACTATCGCACATGCCAGCGCCCCGGCGCCAAGCCTCTCTCCGACCAACAAACCAACCAACCTCCTTAGTCAACGACAGACGAGCCTGACCCTGAAGATGAAATCCCGGAAGGCATGACTCGATGGACTGTACACACTATACCCTAGTACCCAACCATCCTTTCGCGGCTTGGCTGTGCGATCTGCGTTCTTTCCCGTAGGTCCTTTGGGAAGGAAGCCAAGGGCCCTGAAAATCCCAATTTATAAGCAGCTCCGACGCTCGGAACACGACAGGGCGTGCGCCATGTTCAATATTGCTATGCAAACTGCAACCAACGTCCCCTTGTGTCGTCCCAGTTAGTGTAGGTGTATTGCACCCCGCCGGCCTGCAGCACCTCAACGTCCCCAGCCCCAAGCGAACGTTGATATGGAGTGCCTCGTAGTGAAAACGAAGTCCGAGGTGAGGTGAGATCCTAGACAGCCCTCAGAGCGGCAAAGTCGACCTTGCCTGGAACTTGATTGAGTACGTAGCGACGTGGGTAGGCACCTTCACAACCTAAGCGGTATGATGCCAGGGAAGGTGCCTTAGGTTCCCGTCCAGGTACCTACCTTATGTAAGGTAGTAGGTAGGTAGAACGGGCGGGTAAGCAGCCCAGCCATACCTAGCACCCTTGTCCCTTCAGCGTTCCGCATGCACGACGCGTCCCCGAGCAATAGACCATGGACACTTCAGAGCGCGTCGTTGCCCGCCTCGTTCAGCCTCATCAACAACATTCAATTCTCGCATCGGCCCAAAACCGTCGTCCCTTCAATTGACAGTCATTTGAGGGTCATGGCTCGATTTTCGATTCCCACCAAACGGTCCCTGTCTTCAGATGTTCGACTTCCGACCTCCAGTGCCGCAGTCCAGAAAGCTCTTACCAGGCTTTCACGCCCTTCTCTTCTCACGCTGGCCCTGGATTGGATCAGCGATGAGAATGTCTCTTTATGCGTACCGCTTTTAGGCGACGATGTTGATGAGGACGGGTCATACCAGCCCGCCACATCACTCGAGGAACTGCGCGCTATCTACAAAGATTGGCAATGCAGGAATGGTTCCAAGAGGGAGGTTCTCGACCGGGTGACAGAGGGCGATTGGCAGCATGGCCTAACTCTGTATCAATTAGCCATGGCAGACGCACAGTACCTTCAGGATCACCCTTATTCGCAGAGATGGACTGCCTATCGCATTTTGCCTCTTAAGGACATCTCTATCGTGGACGACGAGCAGCGTCCCCCCGACCTGGATAGAGAGTCATTGAAACTACCACGCTTTCATCCCTCGACCTTCATACAAAACCTTCAATCTCACGTCTTACCAGACGTCAAAGCTCACTATCATATCCATCGACCGCAGGGCCTCGCCATGTCAGTCTTGCGCATTTTCATCATCGAATCCCCTTACAACATTAGCATGGCCCACCTTGGAGATAGTCTCGCGCCCCCGGACTCCGATGTTGATTGCTCGAGGACACTCTACATGGCATTTCCAGATGCTTCACACTACATTTACTTGTCAAAATCACAGACCATAGGGTCGCTAGGCGCAGCAGAGTCCAAAAGCTTCCGCAACCTAGTTATTGAGGGGATTCCCAAGGCGTTGTCTCGGCCACGAGAGAGGTACATGCTGAAACCCACAAACATCTCGACCAAGAATATTTCGGCCCTCCTACATGCAAGAGGTGTCGGTCGTGCAAACTCGGTTGGCGGCGGATGGAATCTCTATGCCGACAAAAAGAAGAACGAGTCACCGCTTGACAACACGCTGCCCACTCCGCCGTTGTCTGAAGAATCGTCCGACGAAAGCTCGAACCCGACGAAAAGGACGGCTAACAAAAGGAACGGTGACGCACTCTATGACAGTCACTGTTCGTTGAAACGGGCTCGGCTTTGCGCTCAGGCGAGGTTCAGTAGCGCTGCCAGGCTGGATGACGGCTTGGGTGTCGAGCGCGTGGATGTTGTCATCGAAGACCCTTTTCCTGTTCGACGAATATATGGTGTGGATGACGAGGGAATGGGTAGTCATGTCTCAAATGACGAAGTATCGGGTTGGATTCCCAATGTGAAAGTCGCTCTGTATGGGGCCCACGTGTTCGCTGGCGTACGATGGCTGGTTGAGAACGGTATTGTAGAGGGACAGCGGATGCCGGGATGGTTAACAGGCGAAGAAGGAGTCACCCTTGGGGCTGTGCGGCACGGAAGAATCAGAGGGCACAGAGGATCTGGATTATAAGACGAGATAGACGGCCGAGGCTTAGATCGGAGCATCTGGAGAAGGGCCTGTCTTGTCACTATTAGCGTAGCGCCCTGTCGCATTTCTATACCCCCCATTGCCAGTCCCCTTGATGCAATCAACATCGTCTATTGGTCTACGCCAAAAACCTTGATCGTGTTACTCCAAGCTACCTCGCAGACTTGCTCAACATCTACTTCCTTAATGCCGGCCACAGCCTTGGCAACTCGCTCGATGGTACACGGTTCATTGCGGCCCTTAATCATCGCACCTTCTTCCCACTTCTCCTTCTTGACGACCTTGAAGCGTTCCGGCACCTCGGACTCTTTCTTTTGGTTTTTCTTCTTCGTATGGGGCTGCGCAGCAATATCCGTGCCTGCAGTGGTAGTGAGACCATTCACATCTGGCTTCCTCTCGATCAAGTACTTGTAGCCAAAGTGACTAGGCCGAATCTCGCACCAAGGGCCGTCGGTCTCCAACATCATCTTATCTAAAGCTATCTCTTTGACGACTTTGCAGTTCTCTTCGGTCTTGAAGCTGCAGCCATTGATGCCGATATAAAGACCTAGATCCATCAGTTCCATGGCCTCCTCGATAGTGCCGGTGAAACTGTGAACAACGCCGCCTTTCTCGAGCTTCTCAAGCCTCTCGCCAAACTTCTGCTTGAGCAGGCTCACAAAGTCTTGGTGGGCGGCTCTGGAGTGTAAGAAAAGAGGCAGCTGAGGCTTGATTTCTAGAACGAGATCGAGCTGTGCAGCGAATGAATGCAATTGAATGGACCTTGAACAGTAGTGCAGACGGTCATAGTCTAGACCAAACTCGCCTAAGGCAACGAGACCGGCGTTGGAGGCAGCCGCATGATTGATGAGGCCTCGCAGCTCGGAGACTATGGCCTCTGTCTTGGCAGGGTCTGGCTGATGGTGCTCGGGGATAGCCTGAGCTGGATCGGGATCGGAATTTGCACCCTCGGCACCCTCATCTAAAGTGCTGAAGATTGAACTACTGCACGGATGGATGCCGATGGTGGTGTAAACGATGCTGGCTAAGCTATATGTCAGCATGGCTCAACATAGTGCGTGTTATCCGTCATTTACGCACGATACTGCTTGGCGATCTCGAGGGCATCTCGGCAACTGGTAAAGTCGGACCCGGTGACAATCAGCTTGGAGCAGCCGACTTGCTGTGCCCTGCGGATGACCGCGTCCAAGTCATCAGGATGGCGTCTCTTCCCATGATGCATGCCGCGGAAAATGGGATCGGCCAAGTTGATGCCGATCTAATTATCAACTACGGTCAGGTCATGCTCAAAAGCTATCAAGTGCGAGTGAGGTTACACACATCAATGTACCTTGGCTGAAAAGCCGACTTGGGCGCGTCTGCGGCCGCCATGGTGACGATGGAAGCTGACTTGAGAAAGGTTCGTCGTTGTTGAAGGAGGGGTATGATCCAATGGTTGGGCCGTGATGGTGCTATTGCAGGCGCATGGAGCCTCATGAGGAGCCAGGAAAGAACACGGCACTGAGACAAGTTCGACCCTGAGCACCAGTTTTCCTGAAATTTATACCACACCAAGGCAAATTACTAGGTAATTCCGTAGTCAGAGCTTGCCTCGCTATTTGGCCTCACCACTCGGCCTCACCAGATCACGTGAGTGCGTGATACGCTGCAAGCATGGTGTCCACTCTAGCGACACGCGTTAAGTGCCTGCAGCTTTGACGAAAAAAATCAATTAAAGAAAATGGTACATAGCCGCTTGGAGGACACATGAGCACCTGTTGCATCTTTTCACAGGATCTCCAGTCCCGCCACTTCAACTTTTCATTTCTTGATCAAAAATCTGACGCAGATGCAAGAAATTAAGCAAGACGCTGAACTGAAGTCATCTCGCACGTTGCAAGCGGCAACCCGACTCTGGCACGAGCACCCTCAGTGGAGTTTAGTCGTCTCGGGACTGATTTCGAAGGCTAGGTAGGATTAGTCAAGCTGTTGTTGTTGTCTCCCAGGTTGGCTGGGGAGTCGGATGCGAGGGCAAAGACCGCAAAACCGAGGGGCGGAACTCTGACTAAGGAACAGTGTAAGGAGGCCGGACGGTGTTTTTAGCGAATCATGTTCGTAAGAGCGTGCTGCCCCTCTCTGGCTCAGGCGCGTCGCGCGTACGCGAGCGCGAATTTAGCATGGACTGTGCCGTCTGGCAACGACAATAAATCTGCAGCACTTCCTGACCCTCTCATCTTTTTTCACCCTCCTACAACCAACAAAACCACCACCCTTTCTTGACGTCTTGGACAGAGGCCTCTGATACCCTGGTGTTCTCGATACTCCCTCTTTCGCTTTATCTTCTTGCTCCCGTGCTGCGTGTCCACCGCTTTGACGGCTCCAACAACCAGCGCTACCTCCCCCTTTATCCTCACTGCCGAATTCAGGCGCTATGTTCGTGAGGAAGCGCGGTACGTCCATCGCAGACGCGTACCATGAATCTTTAGTCTTCTAACGGAATACAGATGGGCGCCAGGAGCGCGTCCAGTTCGACAAGATCACGGCCAGAGTGTCGAGGCTATGCTATGGCCTCGACATGGACCACGTTGACCCGGTCGCCATTACCCAAAAGGTCATCTCTGGTGTGTACGGAGGCGTTACAACTGTGCAGCTTGATGATTTGGTGAGATCTTACACCTGATATTCCCGCTCGCTTGTCAATCGCTAACGTGGTCATCACCAGGCCGCCGAAACTGCCGCCTACATGACTGTCACACATCCCGACTATGCCATCCTTGCTGCCCGTATTGCAGTCTCCAACCTCCACAAGCAGACGAAGAAGCAATGGTCTTCAGTCGTCAGCGATCTCTACCACTATGTGAACCCCAAGAACGGCCGCTTGTCCCCGATGATTGCGAAGGAGACGTACGATTGTGTCATGAGGCACAAGGAGGAGCTTGATTCTGCCATCGTTTACGACCGCGACTTCAACTACCAATACTTCGGCTTTAAGACCTTGGAGAGATCCTATCTTCTCAAGCTTGATGGCAAGATTGCCGAGAGACCACAGCACATGATCATGCGTGTTGCCGTTGGCATCTGGGGTGACGATGTTGAGCGCGTCATTGAGACGTACAACTTGATGTCGAGCAAGTGCTTCACCCACGCTTCGCCCACATTGTTCAACGCCGGTACTCCCCAGGCACAGCTGTCGTCCTGCTTTCTCGTCGACATGAAGGAAGACTCTATTGAGGGCATCTACGACACTCTGAAGACCTGCGCCATGATATCAAAAATGGCCGGCGGCATTGGTCTAAACGTCCACCGCATCCGTGCCACTGGCTCCTACATCGCCGGCACCAATGGCACCTCCAACGGTGTTACCCCTATGCTCCGCGTCTTCAACAACACCGCCCGCTATGTCGACCAGGGTGGCAACAAGCGCCCCGGTGCCTTTGCCATCTATCTCGAGCCCTGGCATGCCGACGTCTTCGAGTTTTTGGACCTCCGCAAGAACCACGGCAAGGAGGAGGTCCGTGCCCGTGACCTTTTCCTCGCCCTTTGGATCCCTGATCTCTTCATGAAGCGAGTGGAGAAGAACGGTGACTGGACACTGATGTGTCCCAACGAGTGCCCGGGTCTTGCCGACTGCTATGGCGAGGAATTCGAAGCCTTGTACGAGAAGTACGAGCGCGAAGGCAAGGGTCGAAAGACCATGAAGGCCCAGAAGCTCTGGTATGCCATTCTCGAGGCCCAGACTGAGACCGGCAACCCTTTCATGCTCTACAAGGATCATGCCAACCGCAAGAGCAACCAGAAGAATCTCGGCACCATTCGAAGCTCCAACCTTTGCACGGAAATCATTGAGTACTCGGCCCCTGACGAGGTCGCCGTCTGCAACTTGGCGTCCCTTGCTCTCCCTTCTTTCGTGAACTACAACGACGGAATCTATGACTTCCAGAAGCTACACGATGTCACCCAGGTTGTTGTTCGCAACCTGAATAGGATCATCGACGTCAACCACTATCCCGTCCCGGAGGCTCGCAACAGCAACATGCGCCATCGGCCCATTGGCCTCGGTGTCCAGGGTCTTGCTGATGCATTCTTGGCTTTGCGACTGCCGTTCGAGTCGCCTGAGGCTCGTGAACTGAACAAGAAGATCTTCGAGACCATCTACCACGCTGCTCTCACCATGTCAGTGCAGCTAGCCAAGGAGGAGGGCACCTATTCGTCTTATGAAGGCTCCCCAGTCTCACAGGGCGTCCTTCAATATGACATGTGGGGAGTCAAGCCCTCCGACCTCTGGGACTGGGATTCTCTCAAGGAACAGATCAAGCAGCATGGTGTGCGTAACAGCTTGCTCGTCGCCCCCATGCCAACCGCCAGTACTTCCCAGATTCTGGGCAACAACGAATGCTTTGAGCCTTACACCTCCAACATCTACCAGCGTCGCGTCTTGGCTGGTGAGTTTCAGGTTGTCAACCCTTGGCTCCTCAAGGACCTCGTCGACATGGGCTTGTGGTCTGATGCCATGAAGAACCGCATTATTGCTGAGAATGGCTCCGTGCAGAACATTCCCAACATTCCCGCCGAGGTCAAGGCCCTGTACAAAACCGTCTGGGAAATTTCCCAACGTACCGTCGTTCAAATGGCCGCCGACCGTGGCGCCTTTATCGACCAGTCCCAGTCCCTCAACATTCACATGAAAGACCCGACCATGGGCAAGATCACTAGCATGCATTTCGCAGGCTGGAAGCTAGGGCTGAAGACCGGCATGTACTACCTGCGCACGCAAGCTGCTGCTGCCCCCATTCAGTTTACTGTCGACCAGGAGGCGCTGAAAATTGCCGACAGCAATATCAGCAGTAAGGTCCTCAACAAGAAGCGCGCGCCGCCGCCAGGTCATATTTCATCTCCTTCCACGAACCTGGGCCCGAGGCCTATGTATGCAAAGAAAGAAGAGGGTTCTTCCCAAGACAACGGCATTCCTACGCCTAGCGTCACGCCTCCTCGGACGGCGCCTGCCCAGAAGCCCGACAACATGAAGGCTGATATTGAAGAGGGCGGTAGCCCCCGCGCTCTCCCTATGGAGCCTGCCGATAAGCTCAAGATAGAGGAGCTTCAGACCCCCGGTAGCAAGACCCCCGATGCCGAGGATAAGGCAGAAGACAGCAAGGAACGTGAGATGGATATCTATTCTGAAGCTGTTCTTGCATGTGAGTTGTTTGCTACACCGTGCCCTAGACAGATTCTGACATCCCGACAGGCAGCATTGAGAACCCTGAGTCTTGCGTCATGTGCAGCGGTTGAAACACGAATGCAGTGGACTTGATGGATCTGACGGTTGATGACACGCTTTGATGGTATACAAGAGGTTTGCAGCATTTGGGTATCAGGATCACGGGGGTATTTTACTTTGCGGGCTCAAGGGTGGCATTGGTGATTTCCACCCTTTGCATATTATGTCGGGTTTGGGATGCTCTGATGGTTTGCAGGGATCACAGCTTCTTACCCTAGACTATGTTGTTCGTTTTTCATCGAGTGCGTAGGCATCTTGTTGCAAAGTTTTCCGGCGTTGGGATGAGAACTGGGCCAGTCGCCTCAAGTAGCATAATTTACGAGTGTCTATGCCAATGTCCCTGCTTTAGAAGCCTGCAACCCTTCGCTGTTCTCTGCGAGGGTTCTTTTTATGATCATCGCCATCGGCGTCTCAAGCACGTGGCCAAGACAAGCTTTTCCGTGGCTGAAGACCTAGTGAAGCTGTCTCTACGCAACGTGAGTTACGCGGGCGAGGCTATCGACTTTGTTAGCAACGAAGCCATCGTTAACGAGGCTGATAGCTATAATAGCATATACGTCTAACCTAGATACTTTCGCTTAGCGTGTCGAGGTTAGCGCGAGCAGTTATTCCGGACCGTAAGGTACGTAGACTACGAAGCTACTAGACTGGGCGCTGACCGAGGTACTTTTACTGCTTTTCCCCCTACTGTGAAAATCTCTATTGGGTGGGCTCGAAACCTCCTCCACATGATCATCGCCATAAGGGGCACTGCAGAGGCCTCCGGAAAAAATGGGCCAGGCCTCGTCTCTTGCTCTTGACAAAACGTCTTCCTGCGCATCGACAAGCGACAACTACTTGTGTCGCAGGAAGGTGACATTGCCGACAGACCACATCATGACCAGCTGAAGATAAGTTGTGTGGTCTCTACAAAAGTGCAGGACTAGCAAAAACTAGCCATCGGCTTGCCGGCGATGGCAGATACTATTGCGGGCCAATGGCATGGGACCAGGCACGAATAACCCTCTGGCAACATTCGAGAAACAGGCCCACGCTGTCGTATAGCCCCTGGCCTTTCATGTTTTCGCGTTCAGACTCGTTGTCCTCTGTAAGTCAAACTTCACCTCGGTGATTTAGGGTATCGCTTGTCCACAGTACATATTGCTGCTGCGTTTGGCTTCCCACTTTTGCCTACCTACAATTGTTCTCGGGGCCGAAATCTGCTGTTCCACCCTGCTCGTTTCATGTTTCGTTGCTGGCTTTCCGTAAAGCGCACGTCTTTCTCAATTACTAGCGTGCCATGGGCCGCTCATTTCTTGTTTGTTTCAAGCTCTTACCCATGATAGTATGAGAAGTGTCACGGGCAGAGACAGAATTGATTTGACTGTGTAGATGATACAAGCTAGGTTAGTCAGTTCATTGGCGCCAGCGCCTATATGAAGGCATACGGCGCTCAAAAGTGCTTTTGAATGGAAGGTCGCAGATGCAAACACCACCTTCGAAAGGCGACCTTTCTCAAGTGAGGAAAGCAGGGGCGCAACGATCAGCACATGGGGTGTCAAGTGATTGGGCGAGGTGTGCAGGGATAACACGTTCCTGTCGATTCGCGAAGCCCAAGGTGTCAGGGAGGTAAAAATAAGGTACGGTGAATGGGGCTTGAGGGGCTTGAGGGGCTTGACGATCTCCATTTGTACCGTGTTGGTCGCCTGTCTTGGTAGACTGACACGATATGATGTATGATGCCGATTAGTTCAGTCGTCGAGAATCATCACCGCGCCGAAATATGTAAGGTAGATACAGTGACTGCCGATGTCGATGCCGCAAGCGCCGCAAATTAAGTCATGTCGGAAGGACGTATGGGAAAACCAACCATAGTAGAGTTGAAGACGTCAGATGTTCCCTTTGTGGCTTGGAAAACGGCTGGAGGTTCAATAGCGCCAGGTAGATGTGCCCCTGATAGGCATGGTCATATGCCAGCCTTATTCTCTCTTGATCAAACCGGGATACTAAAGGATCTGGTTTGATTGTGATGCGCAGGAGGCCACGGTGAGCTAGCCAGGGCGATGACTGACAGCGCGGTTCTCTTGTCGGATTGACGAAGTTTTCTCCCGGTACAGCCTGCGATCTATGATGCACCCAGATCAGGCCAAGGAAATGCAGGGTACTTAGACCAGGGCCCTCGAGAGTGAAGATGTCGAATCGAGAAAGGCTCGCTTGGTCGGAATGGCCCCTGGCAAGCTGAACGTGGATCATCAGGGCTGGGGTTGTGTCGGTTCAGTGTTTACATTCAAGTACTATGTAGAGAAAACTCTTGTGGAAGAACAGGTGGTGCGGGTGGGTGGGGACCTGGCGGCCTTGCCGACACACTACCTCAGGTACAGTGTTCCCTTACTACCTTATGCTACCTAGGTGAGCTGACATGCTTAGTATACCTACGTGCGTGAATACCTCGGTACGGATATATTGCCCGTACTGCTACACAGTTCTCCATCCAACGCGCCGCCGACGTGTCGTCCAAAGCTTAGAGGAGGTGTGTCCTGAAGGCATCGATCAAGACGCATCTAGGTTTGGATTAGCTCATATACGCAGTAGAAGAAGTGCAGCGATAATTCTCAAGCTCCGGTGTGAGTGGGCCCTTGGCTCTATGTGCGCCGTGGGGTGCAACTCCAGTCTCCCTGTCCACCTCAAATTGATGCATCCTCCCTGTCTTTCCTTTTCGCCTAGGTTCGTCCAATCACATGAGAATGTACAAACGGGGGGTCGCAGAGACACAACATCACGATGCGGATGCTGGGCCATTGGCCAATCACAGAGAAGTGGCCTCCAGTGATTGACCTCATGCCCTTGTGCAAGGGCGATAATAAGTACCACGCCCCTGACCTTGCGCAATACGTAGTAGCTTTCCTTTCGCTGATTCTGAACCATACTTCCCGTCGACTAGGTAAAGTACCGACGGGCATTGCTTGTTTGCAAAGGAAGTCATCTACTGAGAATCAGGCTCACCCTCAATCTGGGTATTGTTGACCTCTGCCTCTTCCTTTCGGGCGTATTAAAACACACTTCTGCAGTCGGGAGTGTCACTGCCAATTTTAATCCAACCTCAGATGGGCTGATAATCTCCATTTTTCTGACGTAGGCAGAGAATGCGACAAAAGTAGTTCCCCCGGGGCCAGGAAAACAGACAAACAGTTCTGCAGGCATGCGGTGTCGTCGCCGCCGGCAGGTAACATCTTCTTCCCCTTAGATACCGCATCATTCCCCGACCAGGACATGGGCCTATGCTGGTCTCGTTAGCTCAGCTGGAAGCTCCAGAGTGGTAGTCTAGAACGTGGCCCCGGCCCTTCAATTATCTCTCGGGAGCGACTGGCTTTGACAGCGTTGGCGCGGGACAGAGGAAGTCAAGCTGTGTCTGAGCTTTTTTTGGATGGGAGTGCGACAAACAAAGGCACAGACGTCCATTGGCCACATCCTGACGATGTTTGACTTGCACAACCAGCTGCTCACTGTTTTTGCGTCGAGATCCCAAGGGGTTAGGAACCGTAGAGTCGCAGTCGGTGAAGTCAGTGAAAGTAGCCAGGCGGTCAGAAATACTGGACTAGAGCTGTCAGGCACCGGATCGGTGGGCCTAGGGCCTTGTAAGCGTTAGAGTCGAGTCCAGAAAGGTTGAGCCGAGTTTGACCGTAGCTGACGACTTGGGCACGGTACTGCCAGGTCCAGCTTGGCCGGGATGTCTACATTGCACTAAGATAAGGTGCGGATCAAGCGGCACCACCCCTCTTCGGGACGCTCCTCGACTGCTGGGCCTTTCATATTCAGCTTCCTTCAGCTTCTATTCGTTGGCTACCTTAGTGCATCGTGCGCACCAGGGCAGGCGTGCGAAGGCGTCTTGGGCGAAGCAAGCCCGAGACAGGTGAGTAAACATGGTTGAGTATGAGCAAGACGGGCAGGTCTTCGGGGCGAATGTGGGAAAGGACCTTCATGAGGCGTAATGATGTACGGTGCCAGGGTGTGGGATGGCCATGGCCATGCGTGATGGCATGCCACTCGCAGCTTCCCACGCCCACCTGCCATCTGCAACTTATTAAACACTGAGGCAGCTCCTTCCTCTTGTCTTGCCCTGCTCTGGTCTCCCCCATCTCGCTTAACTCTGCGTGGCCTTGCTTCCTCAGAAACGCGTAGATACCTAAGCGGTCGACCCTCACGACCTTTACCGAGATATTTGACCGTCTCGTACACTTGTCCATCTTCAACAACAGCCTCAGATTCCTCCCTCCACTTTCACCCTCACAACAATCCTAAGGACCACAAGTTGCCTCACGAGGCACCACAATAACTTCAGTAGGTAAGTTACTGAGATACTGGGATTCACATGGCTTTGCCCTTCCAGCTATTGGCCACACTCCCTTTGCACCTTCCTCACCACAGCACCATACGATGTTCTATCCTGCCTGGCAATTCGGAGTCTTGCCCATTTCCTTCCCAGTTTGGAGTGGAGGTGATCCAAGAAGTGGACTTGCAACACTCACCTGCCCACGGTGCTCTTGTGCAATTTGAGGCCTACTGATCTCCCTCCTTCCCGTCACACTGCACCTTCCTCCAGTTGCAGCTTCCCTAATTGGAGTAACACCCTCATTTCCCTTGCCACCTCTTGGCAGCAACCTATTTACCTTTTCTTCCCTCCATCACCCACCAACTTTCTTTCTCTTCTACTCCCACTTGCGCACCACCTGCAAAATCTTCACAAGCTGTCCAATCGACCAAGTCAACGCTATTCACCAGGAGGTATTGTGCCCCCCCCCCCCAACTTGCTGTCAAAAAAGAAAAAACCTCCATCCAGCTTTGTACCTCATCACGTTCTTTTGTCGCTGCTTTCTTGTGCTGTTCGAATATCTCTAACTTGCTTGCATAGGCCTTTCACCTTACGCAAATTTGCCGTCTTCCGAAACTCACACGCCACAGTCTACAGAATCCACCAACCCAACAGTCGTTCACGATGAAGTACTCTGTCAAGTATATTGGCTCTGGCCTGCTCCTGGCCTCCTTCGTTGTGGCCCAGGGCAACGACCTTCCTGAGTGCGGTGTAAGTGTTGTTTTTCCCTACCTTCATCTAATTGCCCTTGATTTTTGCGGATAGTTTTCTGGCTGCATTCGACACTGCGGAAACAAGCGGTTCGATGCTTGCCGACCATGCGCTTGTTGCATGCAATTGGGCACCAGTGTCTATCCAACGCCCCCGGGGCGGAGTGCGCATGCCTCTGAGAGATTCGAGTTATCTAACGATGATACAGACCAAATGCATCGAGAGCATGCTGGGTAAGGCTCAGTCTCTCGGCTGCGTCGCCGACGACAAGGCCTGCCTCTGCCGCAACGTGGACTTCACCTACGGCATCCGCGACTGCTCCTACCAGTCTTGCGGTGATGATGCCATCGCCAAGCAGGCCATCGACTACGGTGTTGAGATCTGCCGTCGTGAGTGTCTATCAACTAAGCACAATGTTATGGCACGCAAACTAACTTTATCCCAGAGGCTGGAGTCGCCATCACTGCCACTCCTGAGGCCACTGTCACCAAGCCCACTGGCACTGAGACGGTCGTTGCTTCCCCTATCGTCTCCAGCGTCTTCTCGGCCATCACCTCTGGTGGCAGCACCTTCTCAACCCTCATTGGAGAGACCACGATTGTCCCCTCTGTCGGCACTGGCGGTGGCCAGACAGTGGTCCCCAGCCCTGTCTCGACTTCTACATTCACTACTGTCGTCACCAGCGGCGAGTCCACCTTCACCACCACCGGTGAGACTACTCTCTTCGGCGTTGGTGGAGTTCCTGGTGCTACTGGCCTTCCCCAGTCGTCTGTCACGGCGCCTGTTGTTAGCACCATCACCAACGGCGACAGCACCATTCTCTCGACTGTCGGTCCCACCACCATTCTCACTGGTGAGACTGATGTCACCACCGCCCCTTCTGAGGTGAGCGAGAGTGCGTCTGCGACTGCTACCCAGCAGGAGACCCAGTCCGAGACTGGCAGCGCCGCCAGCGCCTCCTCCACCGGTCTTGTAAGTACTCGTTTCCGCTGCAAGCTGGTCGCAGTTACTAACACCCTATTCAGGCTCCCAAGCAGACCGCTGGATCCGCTGTTGGCATTCTGGCTGCCGCCGGTCTTGCTGCCATGCTCATCTAATGTCTTCTGCCTGGATGTGTTTGGCCTCTTTCCTTGCTCCTCGGTTACAATATGCGCATGTTAACCGCAAATACCCGCCTGGCCCCCCAATCTTGCTCCACATTCGGATCATTCTTACTTTATTACCAGGTTTGAACCAGACACGGCTGTGTCGGGTACATATTTGGTAGATAGGGATGGAAAGGTCAGATGGAGAAAAACATTGGGGATGGGATTTCCTGGGGGGACAGGCATAATGAGTTATTTCCCGTCTTCGTTTTGAGATGGCAATCAATGGATGATGCATGATACACACGGTTTTCTTCTGATAAGGATTCAATGACGTAATGGGCGGGTATCGATTTGTAGGCTGCGTAGACTCACCAGGACGTGGTCTTCGACTCGCCCATCCGTAAGTCACTGACGGTGATGGACAACCCGAGTGAAAATCATAGTACAAGGTAGGGACGCCGCCATAATAAAACACATAACGACATCGGAGCGCTTGAGACCTCTCGCCGGATAGGCTCAATTAGTAACGGTATCATTGAAGGAATAGGCCGATTTGCGATGTCGCCACTTGAAGATTTAATTAATGACTTACTCAAGAGGCCGGATGGCACCCAGGGTATTTTGAATGTAAAGCTAAATGCTACATAGGCATCCATAGCAGATGACTATTTCTTTTGCAACAAGGCCAACTTGGCCGCAAGGCTAGCACTCACACTGTCATCTTCATCCGAATCGGATCCAGAGCTACTTGTCGCAGTCTCGTCGTCGTCCTCGCCGAGACTTTCCTCGGCAATGACATTTGTCAAGGCATCTATCCTCCCCCCAGCACCCATGTCATCGCTCCCGTGGTCGTCATCCTCGTTGCTAGGCAACTCACCCTCCTCTAGCTTACGTCGTATCATCTTGTAGCCCTTGCCGCCCTTCCTACCGAGGAGCTGGTCGTCCCGCTTCCGTTTTGGAGTGAGACGGACCGGCTTCTGTTCCGATATCAATGACGAGGGTAGTGATGTCCCTGGTTCGACAACATAGACGGTAGGGAATTCGAGAACTGTCATATCGCGGAGTGCCTCGCCTAGTGGCAGCGTCGCGTCGACACTGTGAACCACCGTTTGCCCTGCGGCAGCTGCGGCCGCGGAGGTTGTTCCTACGAGGAAGAAGCTGTACCTCCTTTTCTGCGCCTCCTCCTCTTCCGTCGTTCCAGTGAAGGCGGACACTCCTGTGTAGGGCACCCAGCTACCGACGATAGGGTTCTGCAAGCAGTATCTCCCGGGGTGCCAGGCGCCCGTCTCCGTATCTTGAGCAGTGGCCATCGACTGGCCAGGCTTATGAGGGTATTTGCGACGCCTCTTGGCGCGGCCACTCGAATTCGCGTCTCGAATCTCGTCAACATATTGGAAGTCGTCTTGATGGTGTTGTTGTCGTTGCTGCTGCTGCTTCGCCACCTCCTCCTTCCTCGCAAATTCATCGTCGGAATTCTTCTGGCCTGCAATGAAGGCCCTGTAAAGTGGTGTGTCGTCGAATGCCTTGGCCATGATCCTCTTCGTTGCCAGCTGTGCAGTATTGTCGGCATCCATCTCTTCTTGCTGCGGTAATATTTCCCTACTTTCCTTGGTATTGGAATGCACAAGCAACCACTCAACCTGCCAGTTAATCCGACCTGAGGCCTTGCTAAACGTTGTGCCATTCTCCTTCTGCCTCGTCATGCCCATGGGCGCACGCCTAAGAAGGATGGCAAACTTGCCCAGCCTCTTCCTGAAAGCCGGAGAAGACAGCACCTCCGCACTCTTGGAATCAAAAACGACAGCATTCTCACCACGCAGCAATTCCGTCACAAGTACCCTCCTCTTTCGCCCGTCCTTGCCCGTCTTCCACTTGACGCTTCTGACTTCGAGAGGACGCAAATCCTCAGGACGAAGAAGCCGGCGCTCCTCAACAATCTCCTTCTCGGACCGCTGAACGGCGCGCTCGATGCTCGATAAAAAGTTGTAGTCGTGATCGACACCTGCGGGAGTTTTGAGCTTCGAGGGAGGAATGTAGGCGGTCGCGTCGCGAATGCCATTGCATGAGTACCACGTCTTGTGCCGCTTGTTACAGCCCGCTGAACATGTCTGAATCGTGCATCGAGGGCACTTGTACTTTGGAGGGTTGACGTGGCAGATGGCGCAAAGGCTTGTGAGGAGAGGGTCGGCCATAGCCGCGACTTGCGGAAGGTTGATTCGATCGCCGTAAGCGTGAACCAGACGCCTACAGTTGACAAATTCCTCCCAAGCCGAAGGTGTGATTGAGTTTAGATGCTTGTCGAAGTCCTACGTGATGCAATCTTTGACATGTACTGACTAGCTTAGGTAGGTAGCTGATGTCAGTCGCCTGTCAGGTAAGTTTTTTTTCTCCACCCTAACCCATCCATCTGTTGTTATCATTGGCTGTTGTTTCCACTGGCTTATCTGAGATTTTGTCCGCCGATAAGATGCTCAGGGGT
This sequence comes from Colletotrichum aenigma, assembly GCF_013390185.1. Taxonomy (NCBI): domain Eukaryota; kingdom Fungi; phylum Ascomycota; class Sordariomycetes; order Glomerellales; family Glomerellaceae; genus Colletotrichum; species Colletotrichum aenigma. The sequence continues at coordinate 4,253,732 of NW_023500908.1, forward strand.
AGGTCACCGACTATGTGCGACCAATCTCAGGATAGCTAGGCGCATCACGAGGACGTCAAACCACTGAAAACTTTGGCCTTCTGTCACCTCTGTACTCTCCGTACATGTCATCGTCTACACAATCAGCATCGCCTGTCATTAATTTGCTTTTGATTGTAGCAGAATTGGTACATTTGCACTCGCTGTATTGAATCTTTTGGCAGGGAGTGACAAGAACTGAACTAGGTATCGGCTCGTAGCCTATGGATGATGTAACATCGTGAGCACATGTAACCCGTCCCCCCGGCGAGCACTGTCGGTTAACCTCAAGAAGAAAGAGAACTCAGTAAAACGAGCAGCGATTGTCTCGCGAAGTGAAACAAAGAGAATATAAAATATAACGCCGGACACTAAGAGAGTTTTGTCCACGACGGCCAGTCGCAAAAAGGTATAAGGCAAAAAAGGTATATGCACAATCGGTAAATCATCCTCCCCGTTGGCTTGGGGAGGAGAGACACAAACCTCCTCCCCCAAGCCGCTTATTATCTCCCCCCCTCGCAGATGAATTGCGCCCCAGGGGATTGAACAATTTTTGTTCATCAGCGGGTTCCACCCAGAGCGCTGATGCGGGCGCCCGACGGCCGGTGGATAAGACCGTCATTATGCTTGCCGACGACGCCGTGCTGTGGCGGCATGGATTCGGACTCGCTGCGCTCGTCCTCGAAGTCCTCATCGTCCTCAACGATTTTCGTTGGAATATCATCCCGGATCATGTACTGCTGACTTGACCGCTCAGGGGTGGCAGCGCTAGAAGCGAAGGACATCGCCGTGCTGCTCCTGTTGGGGACCAGATCGGGGGTGGGTGGGATGCTAGATGTCCTGCCAGATACAGGATGCAAGAGGCTGTCCTCACCCATTTCAGACGTGGCATTTGACTGCGTGTCATGGCCATCGTCACTCTGACCGGCGGCGGAGAGGTTGCTACGACGGCGCTGGGCGCGAAGTTTCGCGGCACGTTCGTCAATCTCGGCATCCTGAGCCAACTGCAGACCTTCAACAGCTGCCTGACATTGCTCAGCAATGTTTCTGATGATGTGCGCGATCGCATCAGTTTTGTCCTTCAGATGGCGATCGGCCACGTCCTTGAAGCTAGACGTCGAGAGTCTTTTGTTGGCCTGTGCGGCAGCAGAGAGAAGGCGCGCCTGGTTGGCATCAGCATCTCTAGGCGCCTCACCATCGACCTCCTCAGGGTCGTAGCCCTCCTCGATCTCGCGCTCCAGGTCATCAGGCTTGGTAAGAGACTGAACGAGATGCTCCATGTGATGGCTCTGGCCCCCAATAAGACTACGCAGGTGAAGCACCACACGGCGAGCCTCGTCACGCTGCCTAAGGATGGTAACGTTGGTGTGTTGAAGTGCAGCAAGCTCCTTTTTGTTGCGCTTACGCTCTCGCTCGAGCTCCTCGGCAATCTCCTGCTGGAGAACCAAAGCCTCTAGTGCATCATCACGCTGCTTCTCGGTCGCACCGAGGCGGACGTTGAGTCGCGAGTTGTCGTCTTTCTGCTGGTCGATGAGACCGGCAAGGCGTCTGTTCTCCCTCTTATGAGTTTCGATCTTGACCTTGAGATCCTGTGTCTCTTTGGTAAGCTGCTCGGCAAAGGCCTGGAACTTGAGAAACTGCAAATAGTTAGCATGTGCGCATCGTGAATGATCCGAAAGTCCAATTCACCTGCTGTTTCCAACTCTCCAACTCTTCATTGAGATAGTTATTGCGCTTCGTGACCTTATTCAGCTCGGTGTCCATGCGACCCTTGAGGTTGATGAAATCCTGCCAGGCCTCAAGAGCATCACGGGAGTACTGGTTTCTCTCCCGAACTATTTCATTCAGATGTCTCATAGAAACCTTGGTCATAAGAGGCTTCTTTACAGAGCCACCAAAGACAGCCTTGATGCCAGTGTTTCGACCCATCTTCTCGCAAACGTGATCCATGACCGTCATCACCGCGTCCTGGTTCCACCATTCGGGGTCCTGGATTGACTCGACTTCGCCACGCATAACGATAATCTGGCCGGCCGGGACCAGCTTTCCTCCTCCGTAAGCCGATCGGAGATGCGGGGGGACTCCGGAAGGCGTGACATCGCCGTTGAGAGATTGAGTAAGGCGGGTCACAAACTTGTTGCGCTGACCAGGGTTCAATGCGGTCGGAGGGCTGGATGTGAGAACAAAATTGCGGTCGAGATCGACGACCAGTGCGTCGGTGGGCGCAGTAAAGAGAGAGCGACACTCAGCAGTAATACCGAGGATGTACGGGCCTGGTTCCTGGACCAGATCCTTGGCATGGCGTGCGTGTACGACGGGAACGTAAAGGCCGCTCCACTCATAGACGCGAACGCAGTATCGGACGGTCTCTGCGGCCATGGTAAGCATGGCAGGGTAGTGGCTGACAAAAATGATGCGGCGAGTGGGTGAGATGGCAGCCTCAACAACGCCGACAATGTTCGGGATAGACAAACAGCAAAACAATGGCCACATCGCGAAATTCTGGAAGCCAGTCGGCGAAGAGGGGAATTGATAACACAAAGCATAATCCTTCATGTCGATTCGAACCAAGTCGTTCAGTCTCGGGGCAGGAAAGCTCAGAATGCGCGAGACCTCTTCGGCATGAAACAAGTTGGTGGCCTTGTTCCAGTGGATCCACATGCCGCGCAGATAGTCTCCGAGCAGATTGTAGAGCGGGTACCGAGACAAGAAGGACAGGCAGTAGGGAATCCAATAAGTCTCGTCCGGGTTATCATAGTAGTCAGGTTCGGTCCTCTTGCGCAGATCCCGAATGGTTTCGGCTCTTTTCTCGTCGGCCCTGGACCACACACGAAGGCAGATGCCGTACAGTGTATGGGAGGAATCTTGCTGCAGGACGAATGCGTGATGGACGCAGTGAGGTTGACTGCGGCCGGTGCAAATCTCAACGTCGTGGGGAAAGCAAGCCTGCTTCGCGTAAGCCACACCAAAATTCATGCAACCAGGGTCGCGAACGGCGACTTACCCTCATGGCGGCGTGCAACGACCTGGCGATCTCATTGTCTTGCTCAAGTCTAGGACTGCTTCCAAGGATCTCGGGCAGCCAAAATTGTCCAACCGCGCCCTTCATGTGACCTATCTTGCCCTGAGCGGGGGCAGGAGCCTTTACCCATTGTGAAGGCTCCCTGCCAACACCGCAGACCATGTAGGCGTGGGTCAGAGTCTTGGGCGTTCGCTGCTGGGGCTTTGCGTTTAGGGTTGAGGGAATCGGCTGGGTGATGCGTGAGTGAAGGGAGGAGGTACGACTCGGAATGATAAGATTATTGTCAGCCTGGTCGCGGGTGACGGGCCGACCATCACGGTCACCGGTCCGGGGCCGGGTGAAGGACGAATGTGCGTTCAATGAAGGCGCCATTTCGAGGATTGTCGTGGAGGATATCGAGAGATTGGAAGTGCGATCTAGCGGGTGGCAATCCGGGTCGCCACGACGTGTCCAGCGTGCTGGAATAAATGCGCAAGGAAATTCGGAACCGTGAATTAGGCGACGATCAAGCTACCAGGAGAGCAAGCTCTCGTCGAGGAAGGAGTCGGGGACGAGGTGTTGCTCAGAAGGCCGCCATTCGAAGAGGCCGAGTGTACAGCAACAACAATTGTCCGGTCGGTCTGGTCGAGCAAGAGTTGAGGCTCAGGCACCGACAGATTGCTTGACTGATAGACTGTTCGGTGACAGGTGGGGGAGAGAAGGAGCAAGAAAAGAGGGAGAGAGAGAAAGAGAGAGAAAGACAAGAGATTGGAGACGAGACAAGAAGAGGCGGTTCAGGTAAAAGGAGAGGACTGGCCGGGGGGGGGGGGTCAAGTTAGGAAGTGTTTGGGGGAAAGGCGAGGGCGTGAGCGTGGAGATGCAGACGACAAGAAAGCGAGGGTGTGCCACTGGCGGGCGGGCTAAGATGAAGCAAAAGAGGACCAAGCGCCTCCTAGGTAGGTGCAGGTGCTTTGGGCAGTAGGTAAGGTAGGTAGGTAGGTAGACGTGGTAGAGTAGGTAGGTCGGCACGTAGTAAGGTCCAAGATGAGGTGAACGACGAGTAAGAGGGATGGGCCCAGCAGGTGAAGGTGAGAGTACCTTAGGGAGGTACCTAAGGCACCATTGTAAAGTGGCAGGGCAGACGGCGAGCCGGGGAATTAAGGTCTGGAGCCAACTGCAGCTGTAAGCATGCAGGAGGTATCCGCAGGTGCCTAGGTGAGTGTCGTACATGCGGACACAGCAGGCCCAGAAGAGAGAAAGAGAAGACAGGAGAGGGGAGGGGCCACAACAGCACAGAGGATTGACAGAGAATTGGGGGACGGGTGTGCAGGGGGCAGTATGCAGCTTCAGGAACAGAACAGGGGGGTTATGCTCAGGGCACTAGGCCAGGGTGACAGGCTCGCAGGCCATCCGTAGCCAGGTAACCTTGTAACAGGGGAGGGAACCGTCATGTTCCTGGCCAGGCAAGTACGCAGTAACAGCCTTGACTCTTGCTGTTGCAACCTGGGCGGGAGTGTATGACTTGAGACTCTTCCGCAGCGCCCTAGTGTTTGGGTCTGGACCGCGAACACGGCGATGTGATATGGCTTCAAAGGAGAAGGTGTTTGGTGATTCGTTTACAGGCGCCAGTCGATCTGCAAGGACGGGATACAAGCAACGACCATCGGGAGCGGCACCGCCTGGTCTCGAAGACTCGACTTTCTCCTCAAGAAGAACAAAGGCGGGTCCGCACGGACTTGGCCTAGCCTGGAGTAAAGTGCAGTACTGACCTAGTGTAGGAGGCACCGGCACAGACATATGTTCGCATCCCAACTGCCAAATGGCCCGTTGAAACGGACTCTGTCGTGTCGACGGTGTCGTTTTCTAGTTCCACCTTGTCTTTGTGTCTCTGTCTCGCCATGTCTGCCGTCCCGTCCACCATCCGCCGCCCGTTGGTCCCGACGAGAGAAAGAAACACGCTCCACGACTTGGACCTGTGGTAAGATGCAAGTATCCGTACACCACCTCACCCACTCACTGACGCAGGGGCCCCTCCATCTCGTCAAGCTACCTTACCTACCTAAGGTACCTTAGGTAGGTACCTTACCTTAGTGTACTAGGTATGCAGTAGTCGCGGTAGTGGACCATCACTTGCAGGGCCATCCGGTGCACCTGGTCGCCCTCCCAAATTTGAGCCCCGCCCTCTGCGCCCATCTCCTATGCAGCAACCAGATCACAGCCAATGACAGACGCCGCCCTTCAAGACCGGTCGCCGACGAGGGAAATTACCAGTCTCGTTTGGAAATTCTGTCGTCTCTTGGTCACATCTGTGCCAGAATATTGGACCTAAAATGATTGCGGCTGTCTGTTTTGGTCCTTGAACCTGATTGCCCTTCCCTACACTACTTGACTACCTAGTATTCGACGTAGGTAGGTAGGTCCGTCCGACCTGTCCGTTTCTCATACCTACACGCCACTGAAGACGTTGGACGGTGGGGGGCGCTTCCAACCTCCGCAGAAACGAACGCCTTCCAGACTTGAGACGGAATCCTCGCCGAATTTTTGTCTGCTCTATAAACAGGGTCACGGTCGTCCAAAATGTTGGATACGCGCAACAATGTAACCTTCCGACATGCCCCTCTACCATAGTAGATGGATGACGAATTCGGGCTCAGAATACATCATCTGCCGAAGAGCGCTCAAGCCGCCCGCCCCCCCTTTTCTCCATCACCCACCCCCGATACATACAATGCCAACCATGCTGCCATATTTCCCATGGCAGCATAGTACGGATACTGCGTGCAAACGGCTTGTTCCTGAAGCCCGCTCCTGCGCGTGAGGGCACCACTCAGGAACCACGACGAACCCGGATCGCCGCTTCTGCATCGCATCCCACATAAACAGAGCCTTTAGTGTTTGGGGAGGGGACAGATCCGTGTCGTCGCGTCTTGTGACGACCCTCGCCCCGGCTCATATCGCTGCCGATTACTGTGCGACCGATATAGAAACTAGTCATCCCCGACGCAAGCCATGACAGACACGAGCAGGTATTGATAATACGCAGTGCATACGGTAGTGCGATAATCTGTGGCACCAGAGCCAGTCACTAGTGTAAGTGGAACCCACCGGCTGCTCGGTGCCCTTTCCCTCCCACTCCCGGACTACTTTGTATTCGTACCTCTCATCCTGACGCACTTCACAAGTTCATCGAGGGCTTCATCAGGGGTCGTCCCAGGGACAAGTAGCCGCAGAGCCCAATATTTATAGCAAAGTACGCATACACTACTTGTAACGGGGAGCATCTGTGGCTGTGGGGTAAGGAGAAAAAAAACAAGGAAAAAAAAGCGATGGGTCCACGCGAAGAACCCCCGAGCTACCTTAGTATCCGCAGATTTCTCAGCCGTCCGCTGACTGGCGATCGCTGCCAGAACCAAAGCGCCAATCGCGCCAACCAACGAACGCCGGGCTTATTTCGACTCTCGAGTCGTCCAATCTGTTGCGGAGAGGAATGATGCTCCCTACTTTATTTAGATAAGGTGTTGGGTACCGAAACATCCGTCGAATCCTTTCGACACTGGCAGCACGGCAGACAGTGTGCCAGCAGGGAGTGTCGAGTTTGTTTGTTAGCGTTGTCAATGAATCCTCAGGTTCGGACTGTGGGCGACAGTCCCAACACCCATACAACCTGTCACAAACCTCCGGTCCAGTAGCGACGAGCGATGAACGACCGCGGTCCGACTTGCTGACAAAAACAGGTGCCACCGGCCAGCGCTTTGACCCGATGTTCTGGGTTGAAGACGCGGAGCACAAGGCAGCTTTGGAAACCTCTCCCGTACCATACCATATTAGTAGTATACCAAACCAGTTCTTCTATAACAAAGATAATGCTCCGCACAAAAAGAAGCCAGCCGTGGACCTACAACCCGTGCCCCCCCCCCCCCCCCCCCCCCCCCCCCAACGGCCCCGGGTTGAGTACCAAGTTCATCACTCTTCCGAATCTTGGACGTGGGACTGTACGGATACGATTCGGCCTTGTTGCAGTGCCTCAATGCTGGAACGCATTGCACATGTTCGCACTCATTCGCATCATACACCAGTACGTATCTGCGTGAAGCCCGGCCAAAAGGTCGGTGCAGTTGGTCGTCCTTCGTGCTCACTCCCTGGGCATTCTGCTCCATCATCTCTGTTTGCTTTATCCATGCAGAGAACTCCGAATGTGTACGGCATCACTAGCACTGTGACTTCATGGCCCAAGTGTCGCGGGCTGGACCCTGTCACGATCTGAGCGCCAGTCCCGAAGCCCTGATCGTTGTTCAGGCGTGCCGCTCTTGGACGAATGATTCGCAAGATTGATTGTCGACCCGCATGCATTCTCGGGCGCTGCCCGTGCCATAGTGCCTTTATCTGAGGTCGGGGTTTCTATGAAGTATCCGTAATCTTCTCTACTGCGTACATAGGTTCCATCTGCTGCTTACAACTCTTGCGCATCAGCCCCATTGCACCTATCCAGTGTTGCCCTGTAACAAGACAAACCTGTATGGCGAATGCATTGAGATCAACCTGCCGGAGGACAGGCGGGAGGATTGCGGTTGTTTCTCTAGCGTTGCCTGGCAAGTCTGTCACGGCGCTGTAGCCGGGCAGGTTTGCTCTACCGTCCCGAAAATGAAGAGTGCCGATCTCCCCGGCGGCGAAGCGTGCATGACGGTTCCATTCTTTGTCGATGCGCTCGCTGGCTGACTGGCAAGCAAGTTGTGTTTGTTGTGTATCTTACCTACGAATAGGTAAACGCTCTTTCCCTCTCTCATTGGTCTGTCAACTACGTTTGTATGTACACACCAGATGGTAAGCCTCCGGGATGCCGGCAAAGCACCATCGGAGCCGCCAGCGGGACGGTAGAGCGGGTGGGGCTCTTCGCCGCATTAGGTACGCCGTCCCCATGGCGGGAACGGCGACACATGGGGACGGCGACAACGACTTCGTGCCGACGTAAGTTTCATTCTGTCGCCAGGCATAAAATGGCAGCCCGAGGCTGCTGATCCGAAGCTCGGCACGGTCTTGCGGTGGAGAATCACTCAGTGGAATTTCTCGTCGCGCTCGCGCAAATGGCGACATTCCAACCCAGTAGCTAAAATATTGAAAAATATATATATATAAATAAAAATAATCTTTTTTTACTGTGTCTTGAGAGATGACACACGGCTAAAACCCCGCTTTTCACTGAACGGTTGCGCAAGACGCAAGGACTTTTGCGTCCGCCCCCCCTTATTCTGGCCTTCGCGGCCGTGGTCGCTGTAGCGCGAAAAGCGACGTCAACGTCCGTGTTTTTGACGAAGGTGATGGACGACGATGCTCACTCTGCCGTGTCGGCAAGTCACGATTGACGAGAATCTACATCCACTAGACGCAGGCATCATTATGCGAGGATTCCGCTGTTGAGTACGCCGTAGGCAGTCGGGAGCAAACTTGCATGATACTTACGTTGAGCCATGTCTGACATGTGAATGTGGGCATATGTGGCTAGTGCAGTGCCGCGAGAGGATTGCCAGCGAACGCCATCAAGGGAGGACAGGACCAGGGTTCGCAGCGGAAAGAGCCACTACCACGGCAGAATTTTCCGGTCGTATTATGGTGGCGAAGAGAATCAGGTTGATGGCTAAGGGCGAACAAGGCAGTGTCAATGATATGCACCGGTTCGACAATCATTGATGGATCGAAGTGAGCGTAAAAGAACCTGCAGCATCAAAGTCCGAGGCTCGTGAAGCCGGGTTCCTGCTCAGGGACGGCACGGGAAGGCTTGTGAGAGAAGAGGAAGGGAGTCATTGGAAGGCTATAGTGCTTAGCGGCGCATCGCGGCGGATATTATACCCAATCTCTCGGACTGGTAGCTCGGCGGAGCGTTCCGGTCAAACATGTTGCAGATGACGAAAGGGAGAGGGAGTAGGAGAAATAGCCGCAGGGTAAGGGCCGTGGTCTCATGTCCCAAGAGATGGCGAAACAGGCAAATGTCAAAAGGTCAAAAAGTCACAGGCCAGCGACACTGAACGACAGGTAATGCAGTACATGGGAACGACCTCACCCTGACTTCGTGATAGAGGCAACGCCTCGTCAGTGTTACGCTATTGTGCAGTAGCGCGGCCCAGCGCAGCCGTTGGCTTGGAATTTCCCCGTGATGAAGTTTGAGAAATGTAAAGTGATAAGCTCACTCACAGTGGGCCAATTGGGTCAGGGCATCGTGCCTCCCCGGGAAAAGGTACCGTGACGCCTCAGCCACAGCGTAAGGTGAGGTAATTGGGCAGCGCATCAGCTCACCTCAGATCCTCTGGTAAGGTAAAATGAGGTTGGCCCATCACCAGCCCCAAGCGCGGCGTGCCTAACACTAGGTGCCTACCCACCCAAGGTACCTTAAGGTAAGGAGCACACGGATGCAACCTTTTACTTGCTTCCAGGTTAGGTAGGTACCACCTGCCATGCTCAACCCACCTCACCCAGAGCCTACAGTGTAGAGGTAAGGTACTCACAGACCAAAGCCCGAGCAGCAGCCCACTCTTCGGAACACAGATCGACAACTGCTCCCAGGATGGGCTGGCAGATAAGGCACGGCCATGTGAAGCACACGTACGTGTTGAGCAGCGACTCGACCACGAGCAAGTGGAAAGCTTGAGACCATATTCACACTGCGGACCTAGATGGGCATTGAGGTGCAATCCATGACCGGATCGTTACAGGGAGGACGAAAAAGCCCAGAGCCCTACCAAGGGAAGTGAGCCGGGCACATTACCGATACCGCCGCTACGCCCCTCTTTTCCCCTCCGATTTCTTGTGCAGCTCGACCACCAGCGGGCGGGGCAACAAACCACCTCACTTTCACATGTCAAAAGCCCGGGGTCATGATAGGGATGCATCGAGACTGCGTTGAGGCTGCTCTTGCTTCTGATGAACGACTGTACCAATGACCAAGTCGTACCTCATCTTCTTGCATTATATCCTGCAGTGACCAGCTCCGAGACGGGGCTGTCGTATGTCATACGAGGGAGGGCAAGAGAGTGAGAGCGAGATAAGGCACGCAATTCGGCCACACCTCACCTCGACCTCATCGCCCCTCGCCTCACCTCACCTTACCTGACCTTACCTGGTGAACTTTGGGCTCCACTGCCGGTCAACGAAAGAACGGCGGCATGGAGGAACGCTGGGAAGGCAGAGGGAGAAGGGCAAGGGACGAAAAACGAAGACAGATCTTCGCAGGGGCGACGTTCGAGACACGGAAAAAGGAATTCACACACAGGAAGCAAGCTTGAATCTCGAGGAGCAACCGTTCCTGATGGTGCAGCAGCAGGAGCACCATCTCCCGCTGGCATGCGGCCGTGTGGAGGGACGTGGAGATGCATGTCCTGAACCAGTGCATCCAATGTACCTCGCGGGTAGGGATACTTGGTCCAAGCCCCGCCACCAGTGGCATTCCTGCGCGTCTCGTTGGTTTTCCTTTCCCTCAGCCTTTGACATGGTCGTGACAAGACGTGGTGGTGGTGGATGAGAAGGAAAGCACATGCTAATCGCTCTCGCTCTAGCTCTTCCTAGTCTGCATCCTAACTTCTAAGGGGTTCAAGCAAGGCCAGCCCAGACATGCCTTGCTACTGACATGCAATGGTACTACCTGGGTAGATAAATACCTTACTTTACTTTTTCATTTCTGTCCATGCCCGTCTGTGGCGTCAACCTCGTCACCACCCATTGCATCCCGTCCCATCCCATCCCATCCCGTCCCGTCCATTACAGACAAGCTCGTCTTCTCGTTCCAGCTGTTCCCTCCCTTTTAGCTCTGCCTACTCCCTCCAACTCGCTTCCCTCTCCCCCTCCCATTACCCAAAACCTTCCGGCCGTCCTTTCCTTTTTCCAAACTTCTTGCTCAACATCTGCTCTACTCCGCTCTGCACTCTTGCTCTAGCAACCACCTGCTTACATCCACGACTCCCTGACTGTTGAGCCTCAATCGACTTCACCCCTATCTGGACACTTGCCCTGAACTACCGCTCTCACCATCAAACAGCCGCCTACATGTCCAAAATGGCCCAAGTCAACGGTGACCTCCCGGCTGTCAACTCAGCCACTGCTCAGGTAAGAAGCTTCGCAATTCACCCGAAGCTTTGTACTGTCGGCGCTGACCCAATGACACAGCATCTGCTGGACATTCCCGTGATTCACGACGGCGTTGTCGCCTTCAGGAACAACCCTCTCGGCAAGAAGTCGATCGCCATTGGTGACTCTGCCTACCAAACCTTTGCCGCCCCTCTCCTTCCCTATCTGGCCCGTCCCTGGGGCTACCTGCGCCCTTACGCGGAGAAGGCCGACGCTCTTGGCGACCAGACCCTGACCAAGGTCGAGGAGCGCGTCCCCGTCATCAAGAAGCCCACCGAGGAACTTTATGCCGGGGCCAAGGGCATCATCGCTTTGCCGATTCGTACCGGGTTCGAGGCCAAGGACCACGTCTTCAAGACGTATGCCCAGGAGAAGAAGAAGGTTGGTGGTGAGAACCTGGTGACTTACGGCAAGGCCATTGTCAGCACTACTCTCATCACTACTAGCGAAATCATCATCTGGGTTGGAGATGTCATGCACTACAAGAAGGAGGAGGCCAAGGACGTCGTGAACGAAAAGGTCAACAACTAAGCCTGTACCTGTACTGGCATTCGTACCGCCGGCTAGTTCCCTTCCCTCCACTTCATATACCCTTCTCATGCGACTCGAACTATCCTTGATTCTTGTATCGCAGTCATGATGGCGGACGCTTCAACGACATACAGCAAGGAACGGAATTTATACCTCGGATAAAGAGCTTTTATTTGTACTTGTCATGTTCTGCTCTCTTATGTCTGTTTCCCATGTTGGTGTACGAGATGGAAGGCTTGCCGCGCGTCACCCCAGTCCTGAGTTCGGGACCAACTGATTACGGAACCTCTCTCAACGTTGATGGGTTCCGTAGAAAATAGGGCGCTTCCCTCACTACGGAGTTTGAATGGATCCGTAATTGGTTGCAGGTGTGCGACGGGGGAGCGAGGCTTTGCCAGTGCTGGAGTTGTTCATGGAACGAGATGAGACCCAAAATTAATAGACGTGCGCGTTTCTCTTGACCCCCCTGCTCTCAGGAGCTCTGAAGATTTAACCATCAAACCTCTGTTGGCATGCCCGCACGTGCCGCGGTTCATGCCGCGTGTCCAGGCACGAGCCGGGTGATATCTGAGTCGCCGTCACGCCGGTTACAGAGGATTTTGACACTGATATGAGGATAACAGGGAGAGAGAGATGCGTAGAAAGGGGTAAGAAAGGAGAAACGACGCCTTAGTCAGTCACGGAAGTGCACTAAGACAACTGACAAGCACGAGCGCGATGCAATAATTTGACAGTGCTGCTTAAGCTCCCTGTTCTGTTGTCTTACGTCCACGTCCAGGCACGAGTGTACCCTGTGGTAAGGTAGGTAGGTACTATAGCTTGCTTTTAGCAACTCAATTTTGACGTGAGATCGGATCAATTACGAGCAGCAAGCAGCTGGAGGACGACCTGGGCGAGAGAGGGAAACTGGGGAGAATTGCCGCCTGCTGATTGGGCTAGGGTGGGTTTCTCCAAAACAATCTGTGACCTCAGGCACCCAGCTCGGTGCCTCCGGCCATCAACCTCATAGCGCCCGGCCACGACTGACTGTGTCAGCAAGTCCCATACTGATAATTGCTGATGTAAATTTGACTAAGCCTAGTCGCTGGCCAGAAGGTGGCGGAGACACCCTCACGATGCTAGGTAAGGTAACCTGCCTCAGGTGGAGAGAAAGCGAAAAGGGCGAAGAAATAGACCATGAAACAAAAAGGTGCATGTGTATGCCATTTGCCAATCGCGCTTCTAGAATATAGGAGTCTTGTTCATCTGTCCTCCGGTTGCCCAACGAGAACCATTCCAATTTTCTGCACAAATACCGCGCGTGCTTCTCGTCAATGAAGCCCTTCTCGATTTTTTTGTCCATCATCGTGGGAATCGCATCGATTGTTCTCTTCAGACAAGGCTTACGCAACATTGCACTCGTTACCACCGAGACTTTCTTCAATCTGACGTCTTCCGCATTCAGAAGAGGAAACCAGACCCCAAAGCCACATATAGACCATCACCTGTACGCGAGCGATATGTCCATTCCTCGTGCAATTCGCAAGGTCTTCCTGGCCGTTGAACAAGCAGAAGGTGCCGGGGCTCGTGTCCGCCGCTCTATCGGGACTCCCCAGCTACGAAATTTCTCTCCATTTTTGATGCTTGGTGAGTAAGGTTTCCGCAACATCTCGTCCCAAGGGGAGAAAACACGAGGAGAAAAAAACACATTGCTTATTGAAAGACCATTTCCGTATCTCCCCGGGGGCGGGCTTCCCCGACCACCCTCACAGAGGCCAGGAAACCATCACCTACCTGCTCCATGGCGGAGTCGACCACGAGGATTTTGCCGGCAACGAGGGCACCATTGAGACGGGCGACCTGCAATTCATGACAGCGGGTCGAGGCATAATGCATGCCGAGATGCCCAAACAGAACCCGGATGGCAGCGCCAATGTCGGCCTCCAGCTTTGGGTTGACCTGCCCAAGCATCTGAAGTCCTGCGAGCCGCGCTACCGCGACCTGCGCGCCAAAGAGATTCCCTCCGTCGACGTCGATGACGGTAAGGTCCACATCAAGATCATCTCCGGCCAGAGTCACGGCGTCGACTCGGTGCGCGATCTCGCCTACACGCCGGTCTGGATTCTGGACATCAACATCAAGCCTGGTGGCAAAGTCGCACAGCCTCTGCCCAAGGGTTGGAATGCCTTCGCGTACACGCTCGACGGACAGAGCATTTTCGGAACAGGAGCTCAGAAGCGTGTGGTCGACCAGTTCCACAATGTCGTGTTTGAGCTAGACGGGGAAGTGATCAATGTTGAGGTTGATGCGAGCGCAGAGAAGGACGCTCGCCTTGTGCTCATCGCTGGCACACCCCTTGATCAGGAGGTTGTTCAGTACGGACCATTTGTCCTCAGCTCTAAGGCCGAGGTTTACCAGGCCTTGATGGACTATCAGACTCATTCCAATGGTTTCGAGCGAGCCGAGGGCTGGCAGAGTGAGATTGGAAAGTCAATGATACAGTAACTAATCTTTCGGGTCCGTTTCCAGATTTGGCACTCGTGTTATGCAGTCACGCAATGCAGCGTATAGTCGGATGTTTCTCTGTCTAATAATGGTCAATTGGTTTCTAGACAATGTAAAATGATGATCTAGCAGATCGCAAGATAGATGCAAGACGAACATTCAGTAATACTTAATTGCATGATTAGTTGATTGAGGTCGACGACGACGAGAGTCCAGCTTCATGTGCACGGACCCTGATGCTTATTCCCTCCAGTCAGTCGGTACTCTGTACACCTTACCTTATGCAGGAAGCCCCTACGAACACTTATGTACTGCATAGTAGGGAGCGGAGTACCTGGAGCGTACTGACCCGGCCCACTTCCGCTGCGCAGCTACGTGCACTACCTAGGTACAAGGTAAGGTAGCTCTCGCTCTCTTCCCCCCTTCCTACCTTAGGTGGCATCCATGTATGTACACGAAACCCAAGCTGCGGCGCGCAATGCCATGATTCTCGTACCCTACCGTCACCACGAAACGATTATGGGAGCAGCATAAACCCCCGAGCCTCTTTCATCCGACTGCACGAACGATTGACTATCTGACCGATCGATTGACGACTATCAAGAGCCCCTATTGACCTGTCAACCTCAGTCAACAACTACCGACATAGTTCATTCACTATGGATGCGCCCGTGCCAAAGCTCGCCGAGCTCCTCCGTCATCCCGATGACCTCGACAAGATCGCCGGCCTGAAGCAGGAATTTTCCCGAAAGAAGGCTGCTGTCGACTCACAACTCCGTGGCGGCCTTCGCGAGCAGCTGGAGACGACACAGTCAGGCATGACTGGCCTCACGGACGGGCAGAAGACGGTCCAGCAGATCAAGGAGGAGATGATCAAGATCGACCGCCTGTGTTCAGAGTCGCAGAACATGATCAAGGATTTCGCCAGCATCAACTTGGTGTCTCAGGCACATCGCAATTTCGGCGCTGTCGAGGCGATGCGCAAGAATCTGGAGACTTTCAACGAGCGTCTAGAGATCGTCGAGCGAATGTTGAGCGAGGATGAGAGCGACAAGGAGAACATGCCGAACCTCTTGCCGATACACTACGAGCTGACACAGCTGAGGAATATTCGAGATGATGCCATGGAGCAAATTCAAAGAGCGGAGGACCCAAGTCTGGAGTCAACACTCGAGGACTACTTTCAGAGACTGGATACCATGATCGACTGGTTTGACGAGCATATCGGTATTCTAGCTCTGAACCTTATTAATTTGGTCGTTAATGACAATAATGGCCTGGTGGTACGTTTTGCTGTCGTGATTGAGGCGGAAGAGAAGAGCGATCAACGAGTGCTGGCACTGCAAGAAGCGTTAAGAGACCACAAGGAGATGGCGACAAGGTTCCAGAGTATAACCGACGGTGCAAAAAAGGTCCGAGGTTACAAGGACAAATTCACACAAGCCATCAAGATCAGTGTCGAAGGACAGTTCGCGGAGGCAAGAGGCGAATTCTTGGACGACCCTTCGGCACTTGATAAGATTCTCAAATGGTACTTCAACGACCTCAACGCCGTTAAAATGGGCATGGCCCCCTTGATGCCTAAGAAATGGAAGATTCTCAAGACCTATGGGGACATTTACCACCAAACAATGCACGACTTCTTGGTGGGAATGATCGATGACCAGGACTCTAGTTCTGCCAATACCTTGGAGATCATCAACTGGCCCGAAAAGTACTATAAAAAGATGAAGAAGCTGGGATTCAAGCAGGAGGACCTAGCGCCTCATGTCATCGACTCAAGAGAAACGGAACTGGTGCGCGACTTCCGCCAGCTCATCATCAAGTTCCTGGATGAATGGATCGAGCGAATATTCAATGCAGAGCTTAAGGACTTTGCCGAGCGCAATGTTGAAGGTTCTAACCTGGATCAGGATGAGTATGGCTACTTCCGAACCAAGAACCTCGTCGACATGTGGCGTATGCTGCGTGAGCAGATTGATGCTGCTGCCAACTCAAAGCGTATGGATGTCATTGAGGGAGTCATCGACGCCATGTTTCTGCGATTACGTGGCAGGCAGCAGTCGTGGCAGAAGATGCTCGACGAAGAGGCCATCAGGTACGAGACTGGGAAAATGCCTGAGCTCGAAGGATTCCAGCCACTTCAAGATTGGCTTGTGGCCACGGCAAACGACCAGATTGCCTGCGTTGACGACAATGAGGAAGAAGGCAGGCTAGCGTACCTGTCCAATTTCAAGCAAAAGTTTGAGCCCCTCGTATCGCCGGCGTACATGGAGCGCGCCGAGGGCGAAGTTGAGCTGCTACGGGATGGCTATGTGGATTTCAGCACGTGGTGCATCACCAAGTTTGCTCAGCTGATTTTCTCCGTCGACTTCAAGTTGGTCATGCCCGACTTCTTCACGCCCAAGTGGTACACAAGCACAGCCATGAAACAGATGGTGGTAACGTTTGAGGAATACGTCAACGACTATAGCCAAGTTCTGCACCACTCTCTTGTCGACATCTTCACAGAAATCTTCGCCGACGAGTTGCTCGTCCGCTACCTTACATCAGTTCGCAACAAAGGAGCCAAGTTTCGCCGCACCGATCCCTTCCAGGACAAGTTGTTCAACGACATTTCGACGGCATTCGAGTACTTTGGTGCCCTTCCTAATCCGGACGTCGGCAACTCCGTCAAGCAGACGTGGCGTGTTACCGAGTACTTTCTGCAACTGCTTACCGTCGAGAAGGACGCGCTCCCAGACACCTTTGAGGGCTTCAAGATGGCTTACTGGGATTTGCAGATGACGTGGGTGGAGGCAGCGCTGCGGTCGCGCGATGACTTCGAAAGGAGCATGCTCAACGCCGTCAAGGCACGAGCGGCACAGATTGATGTGGTCAGGGGTCCAGAGACAATCATGAGCAAGGTCAAGTGATCAAGCCATGCCGGTTGCACGTAGTACCATTGTCAGGCAGGCAGAGCTGCGCTGAGGCGGCCGAGCAGGCTGATGAAAAGAGCGAAAAGAGAGTGATACTGGGGATCCGGATCCTCGAGAGATGACGATGGAGCTGCTCAACGAGGGTTGGGTTAGACGATAATGAAAATCAAGACAACTGCTGCACTCGGCGAAGACGACGATCCAGAGTACGGCTGCTCGAGGTATTGGATGGGAAAATATGAGGTGGTTAGAAGATAACGTGCCTTTGCTTGCTGATGTATGGACACTTCGAAATGCTGCACACGGTCCCCTTTACAACGGCCAACATGGGACGAAAAATACGGCCTTCACAGGACCATAAGTGATTGTAGCGAAGCTGGGTTTCTCTGAGTAGTAACTCAGCACTGAACCAAAGCTGCTGGGCTCAGTAGACTGGGGAGACTCTCTGATCTCACATGTAACTTGGCCCGCCATACCTAGACACATGCATGCTCGAGCTACGAGCAGTTCACACGTGGAACCTACCAGTCTTCAATATTATTTGTTTTGAGTCCAGACTCATGATGACAACACGCAAGCTTAGTACAAAATCAAGAGGGCCGAGCGTTGTGAGCTTTGAGTCAACCATGCATATCCTACATACATACATATATATTAGGTGCCGAGGTCCGACGTGCTCCGATCGTGAGACGCGAGGGACGTGGCGGGATTGGAAGGTTAAGAACTGCCGAACACGAAGGTATCTCTTGTAGACCAAGTGAAAGGGAGGAGAAATATAATGCCTGCTGTTGTCGATTTAATGCCACTTTGCCTCCCATGAGGAAATCCAGTTGCGCTTTTTGTGCCCTCAACACTTCTAGATCAGGTTTATGATTGGCTGGCAAGGAAGTTGGCGGCCTGTTAGAGAATTAGCAGCCGAAAGTTTCAAACGAGTTTCTGTGACTATGACATACCCTCTCCAGGTTGTAATCATACTTCTCGAGTGCGAGAAGGGAATCTTCTCTTGAGTAGCCCATGCTCGTGAGGTTCTTCAAGATGGGGTCGTCATGCTCCCCATCTCTGGTCAAAGCACGGCCAGGTGTAGGTCGGGAGTCTGAAGTCGCAGGAGGGACTTCTGCACCCTTGTCTGCGTTGGCGGCACTGGGAGAGTCCAGGCTAGCAAAAATGGCATCCCAGTCCTGCGCATCCGGCACCGTCGCACTCTTCGTGCCCGCACCGTTAGTGCTGCCAGTGGCAGCATTAGGGGACACAGCGCCAAAGTCGTAACTACTTTCGTGCCCAAAAGCAGTGGATTCTGTCTTGACCTGGCTTGGAGGGGGGCTGCTGTCGAAGACAGGGTTGAAGTCATCGAGACCAGATCTGGAGATTGTCTGGAAGTCATCATCGGCAGAGCCTTCCTTGGCATCCTCGAGACCCTCGAAATCATCATCGAGGTCATCAAAGGAGGACTGCGGCTTGGGTGCGGCGGATGGTTGTCCAGCGGAGGCGGCAGGAGCAGTCGTCTCAACAGCTTCCGCTTCCGATGTCACCGGGGCCTCCGGGAGTGTAGACGTATCAACGGGGGCGGCTTGGGGCTCGGCAGACGATGCAGTGGGCGCGGAGCTTTCACCCGTGGGAGCAGGAGCAACAGCAGTAGCCGTCGGTGGAGGGGACGTGGCACCCTTAGGATCATCGACCTTTTTGGCTTGAGGAGATGCTGGTGCGAAGTCGTCGTCGAAACCGCCACGCTCGCTTGCACTATCAGATTCGTCCTCGTCGCGGTCAAGCTCAGAAATTGGAGGGAATTCAGAATCGAATGCCGAAAATGATTTGGCTCCGTCAGCACCAGGCTTGTCTGAGCTCTTATGCGCGTTTGTGAAGCTTGCAAAAGCATTGTCGAAGTCAGCCTTGGCCTTGTCCTGATCCATTGCGGCGAATGGGTCTGGGTTCGATGCGTCCACTGCACCGACTTCAGTTCCAGCTGTCGCGCCCTCGCCTGACGGCTGCGCACCACTTTGGCCCGCAGGCTCCTGTGGCTCAGCGTTGCTTGCGGTAGAAGTCGAGGCGGTGCTCTGTCCCGTTGTTGTAGGCTCGACGGGGAATGCTCCGGGCAATGAGGCCGCAGTGGGGGTGTCTCCAGACCCATCGGCACGAGAGGCAGGGGGTGACACGGCTCGAGAAGACGTAAGGGATTCGGAGGCCTCCGGAAACGGAAGGAAGCTCGAGCTAATCTGTCGTGATTCAGGCGGGGCGGGAGGTTCACTTGTGAGAGTAGCCTGGCGGCTGGCGATGGGTGATGTGGGGATAGGGGGATTTGAGTACGAGCCCAAGCTAGCAGTCGACGCCCCCGTGTGCTGGGGCTTGAATGATGGAGCAGGTGGTGGTGTGCTTGTCGATGTGGGAGGAGGGAATGCCGGGCCAAAGACATCGTCAAAAGACTTATCGCCGCTGAATGGCTTGGCTGGCGGCGGCGAGGTGAAGGTACCCATAATGTCAGTACTTCCTGTTCTACGGAAAAAGGGATTGTTTCCGCTCGCGGTCGAGGGCGCAGGGCTTGCGACTTGAGCAGACGTTGCCACTGGGGAGCTGGTGTTGATTTGTCGAGACAAGTCCTCGTTGCTCCTGGAAAGATCAGCGACTTCTGACTGAAGCTTGTCGCGCTCACCCTCGTTCGTAATCAGTTGTTTCTTGTTTATAGCGACGAGTCCTTTCTGCTGTCGAGCTTCAGATTTGAGCCTCTCAATCTGAGGCTTCAACTGGGCGATCTCAGCGTTGATGGCGCGGATCTTCTCCTTGAGATTGGCGTTCTCTTGCTGGTCAGCCTGGAATCCAGCCAAAACTTGCTGGTGCTGGTTCTGCAGGTCTCTGTAAGTCCCGTCCAGCGTCATACACTCGGCTTGGAGCTTCTTTGTTTCGTTTCTCGACGTGTTGAGCTGCACCTGCAACGCCTCCACGTCCTTTGCTTCTTTCTCGTACATTGTGCGAAGTTGAGCCAGCCGTTGCTCGAAATTCTTCTTCTGCGAATTGGCTTGGTTGAGATCATTCTGTGTGGAGGTACGCTGGCCCTGAACCTCCTGCATTTGCTTAGAAAGCGAGCCGACCTGATTTGACAGATTCGCCAATTCAGCAGTTTCATTCGTCAGCTTTTTGCTGACTTCAGGGTCACCATCGCCGAGAAGATCCTCAGCTGCGGACACAGCGGAGGGTTTGCCAGAATTCGAGTCTCCTGTAGGCTGCGCTGTGAGGCCGCGGCCAAAAGAAGAAGACGGCACAAAAGGCTTGAACTGGTTGCCGGTGGGAGAGGGCCGGATGGGGGAAGATGGGGCCAGAACTGCCGAACCAGACCCAAATGGGTCATTAGCTGTTGATCCGCCAGTTGAAAGGGCGACTTGAGCGGGTGCCGGAGCGGGCGGGGTGTCTAGGCCAAACAAGTCATCAAGGGCAGATTTCGGAGGAGCCGGGGCCGGGGCCGGGGCCGGGGCCGGGGCCGGCGCTGGGGCTGGTGGTTGGGGCTGGGCCTGAGGCGGCGCGTCAAATGGTGAGCCTGACGTTGTAGGTCGCGGCTGTGTTCGGAAGCTGGGAGGAATCAAGTTAGCAGGAAGCGCTGTTGGCAGAGCAGTCGAGCCATCTCGTCTGCTCCTTTGCTGGCGGATCAGATACATCGCGACTGCAAAAGTATCCCGGTTCAGTCGACCCTCTGAGTTGATGTCTGAGAGATCCCAGATCTGGGCCAGTGCATCCTCTGGGAGATTGGATTGGCTTAGAAAGGGGACGGCCTCTTCGCCGGTGATGAAGCCCTTTTGAGACTTGTCAAGGTCATTGTAAAGTGCGTCAAATCGGGCCTTGTCAGCCGAAGTGATCAGCCAGTCGCTTCCCGGAGTACCAGTCGTCTGGGCAGTAATCGGCGGGCGTCCAAGAGGACTGCCTGCGCGAAACTGGGCCGAACCACTCATTTGCCGGGGGATTGCAGATATTGGTCCGGTGCCCGTAGGCGACTGACGAGGCGCGGCAGGTCCACGACGGGTCGCAGCTTCGTAGAGGGCGGCGGGAAGAATATTGGGAAGACCTCTTAGCGCGCCGGTCTTCATAGACGTGAGCAAATGCATAGCAATTACAAATTCTGTCAGAACCAAGGCCCCGCGCTGCTCGGTATCGGCCAACTGCCAGATTCTACCCAAAACCTCGTTCGGCAGGCCCGACTTTTCAAATATAGATTTTGCCTGGTCACCGGGAAGCAGGTTGCCAGCTTGAAGCGGCTGGCGCTCGAACAAGCCGGCATACTGATTGACCTTCTCAGGGGTCAAAGGGGGGATTCGGATGGGGCCTCCTCCGGTGCCTTGCGCCTGAAGAGCAGCAGCAGCAGGGGGAGGAGTCGGAGATGCAAGAGGACCTGCGGGAGGGGGCAAGCCATCGAAGCGCGGCAGTGGTCCCTGCTGTAGGGCCAACTCTGGCGTCGGTTCTCTTCCAGCCTGGGCGTGACCAATGAGCCGCAGCACCAGACCGAAGCCGGCAGGAGTTAGGAAGCCTCGGTTTTCCTTGTCTGCGATCTGCCATATCTGTCGTATGTGTCGTTAGCCACTTGCGCTGGATTCGGGCAGTAGCGAGCAGCAAGTATCAATCGGCCCTCACCTCTCCCAGTATTCTCGAATCGAGTCTTGTCTTCTCGAAGAACTTCACTGCCGTCTCTCCGGTGACAACACCGACGCTGTCCGAGTCAGCCTGGCGAAAGAGTTGACCGTACAGGCGCTTCTCTTCGGCGTTGAGGTTTAAATTCGGCACAGCTGTGAGACAATTGTCGTCAGCATCTAGCTATCACTCATTGCCGCGCAACGCGCTGTCACCATCGAAAGAGTCCACTTACCCGCATCGACGCCGTCAGCAGACATGATGGCGGCGTGGAACTCCTGCCTCGGGGTGGTACTAGCAATCAAGACGGGCTGTTTCCAAGTGTATCTAGAGGTGGTGGAAGTTGTTCGTTGGTTCAATACGGCGGCCTCCGGGGGGCTGGGGTGAAAGAAGCGTGAGTCTGACGATCGGGAAACTGCAGGTTAGATTTCACGGCAAGTAAAGTGTTGCTATTGAAATGAATGGACGGCAGGATCATACCTTGTACACAGATGATGGCCCGGATAGCCCTTTAGTCCCAAAGGATCAGCCTTGGAAGGAGAGGAGGTGGCTTGTGTTGATGCTGTTCGTGGACTGTGGACTGTGGACTGTGGACTGTGGACTGTGGACTGTGGACTGTGGACTGTGGACTGGCTGGGGGTTTAGTTTGGTTCAAAGGTCGTCGGGCTGGTAACTGGCAGGCCGCGCCACCTGCCTTACCTAGGTGCCTACCTTACGGATACACAAACAAGTACGTACCCAGGCCAGGCGTATTCAGCCACCTGTGTGAAGGTATAATGAGCACACACATATGCCCCATAATAAAGCTCGGGCACTGCACGTCCTGTTGCAGCTCTGAGTCCAGTGTAAGGTAGGTAGGTAAGGTAGGTAGTTACCTACACTGGACACAGAAGCACCTAAGATACACTGAGGTACCTGCACCCGAGGTTGCTTGAACATCCGAAAGGCCCGCTCCGCTCTGTCAGTTTCATTTCATTGAACTCGAATACATCCATCAGTTAAGATGATTAAATCTGGCTGGAAGAGACTCACTCTGCAGACCTTGCAGTGTGCAGCTTTATCTTTGAATATATATGCACAGTGACACAACACACGCATGCACAATGCAGATCTGCGAAAGGTAAGGATGCTGACTGAGACCAGGTGTCACGTAGCCTGAGGAGCACAATTTATGTATCCTCGGTAGCATTAAAGTTGGCTATTCTTTTTCTCACTCTAACAACTGAAGTAAACACGCCACTGGCTCAACGGACTCATCAAGTGCAAAGACCCATGGCAACGGAGCCTGCACCCTGAGAAGAATGGAGGGCGACTTCTTCCGCATCCAAACGCCGAGATATACACATCTTAATACTCTGCCTCAAGGCCCTCCTCACCTTCAAGAGAGTCGGCCGCAACCTCCTCATAATCACGCTCGAGGGCAGCAAGATCCTCACGAGCCTCAGAGAACTCGCCCTCCTCCATACCTTCACCAACGTACCAGTGGACGAAGGCACGCTTGGAGTACATGAGATCGAACTTGGTCGACAGGGCGGACCAGGCCTCCGCAATCGCAGTTGTGTTGGAGAGCATGCAGCTATTCGCATTGTCAGTAGACTGTTATGCCGCTAGGCATGGAGAGATGAGGATGTGACTTACACAGCGCGGCTGACCTTGGCGAGGTCACCGTTGGGCACCATCTGAGGAGCCTGGTAGCAGATACCAAGCTTGAAACCAGTGGGGCACCAATCAACAAACTGGATGGTACGCTTGGTCTTGAGAGTAGCGACAGCTGCGTGGGCATCGTTGGGGACGACATCTCCACGGTACAGCAAGCAAGTTGCCATGTACTTGCCGTGACGGGGGTCGCACTTGACCATCTGGTTGTTGGGCTCGAAGCAAGACATGGTCATCTCCTGGACAGAGTTGGCCTCGTGGGCGGCCTTGGCGGCAGAGATCATGGGCGCGTAAGCGACCAAAGGGAAGTGAATGCGAGGGTAAGGCACAAGGTTGGTCTGGAACTCGTTCAAGTCGACGTTCAGGGAGCCATCGAAACGGAGGGAAGCGGTAATGGACGAGACAACTAAGTAAAAGTCAGATGCAAGCTCGCATATTGCACGATCGTATCTGAAGGCTTACCCTGGGCAATCAAGCGGTTGAGGTTCTCGTAGTTGGGGCGCTCAAGACCCAGGTTACGACGGCAAATGTCGTAGATGGCCTCGTTGTCGACCATGAAGGAGCAGTCGGAATGCTCGAGGGTGGTGTGGGTGGTGAGGATGGAGTTGTAAGGCTCGACGACAGAGGTGGCGGTCTGCGGGGCGGGGTAGACACAGAACTCGAGCTTGCTCTTCTTTCCGTAGTCGACGGACAGACGCTCCATCAGGAGAGCGCCGAAACCAGAGCCAGTACCACCACCGAAGGAGTGGAAGACGAGGAAGCCCTGCAGGCCAACGCAGTTGTCGGCAACGCGGCGGACCTTGTCGAGAACCTGATCGATAAGCTCCTTGCCAACGGTGTAATGGCCACGAGCGTAGTTGTTAGAGGCATCCTCCTTGCCGGTGATCATGTGCTCGGGGTGGAAGAGGCCGCGGTAGGGGCCGGTGCGGACCTCGTCGACGACGTTGGGCTCAAGATCGCAGTAGATGGCGCGGGGGACATACTTTCCCTGGCCTAGAAGATTTGGTCAGCACTCACAGCGGAGGCGAGAATACTTCAGGACGAAGCATACCAGTCTCGGAGAAGAAGGTGCTGAAGCCATGGTCGGGATCGGCCTGCTTACGCTCCTCGGTCAAGTATCCATCGGGCTGGAAAAGGCATCGGGTTAGCATTCTGTGGACTGGATAGGAGCGGCGGGTTGCCAACGTACCTGGATACCGTGCTCGAGACAGTAGAGCTGCAGAAGGAATCAAAGTCAGCCATCAGACGCATGAAGAAGCAGGTCATCATCAAGTATGGCCACTGATTGGGCCAGCAGAGCTTCGTACCGCGAGTTGACTCGGCGGCACGGCGGAACGGAATCAGCACAAGTCCAGACGTACCTCCCAGCAGGCGTTGGCAATCTGGCAACCAGCCTGACCGACTATAGGGAGACAAGTCAGCAACCGTGTGTTTTCAAGTAGCAGAATAAGGATGTTCGTGACAAGAGATATCAGCGACCGAAAGGCAGCTTGCGAAGGAAACGGAAGTGAGAATGCGGTGAAGACAGCCGGCGCGTGGGGTCAGGGGAGATCAAAACAAAAAAAAAAACAGGCGGCAACTTACCGTTGATGCTAATGACCTCACGCATGATTGCGGCGACGAGAGGAAAATGAGACGAGCGACTGAGAGTAGAGGTAGGGAGCAGGATCAGGAGCGTCGGGAGTGTCGAGCAAGCAGAAAAAAAAAAGTTGTTTTTGCAGCTATCGCGAGAGGATGTCGACAGGAGGTTGAAAAGGTTAGGTTAGGCCTGGCAAGTACAAGGGAAAGAATAATAGGTTGTGCTAGGTGCCGGGCTCGTGCTCCTCGTTTTTGGTGGTGCTGCTGGAGTCCTCGACTGGGTTCCTCAGGTGGTCGAAGTCGGGGTGGGGTGGGATGGGAAATTTGGTGCGCAACAGGGGCCGTGCTACAGTTTTTGTTGATATGAGCCTCCCCGAATTGGTAAGCGCGTCTGTCCACGTCTCTCTCAGACAACCGTCCAAAGGACGACTGGCCAATGGCCGCATCGAGTCGCGTTCCTCCCGGGGCGTGGGGTCTTGCCTATTGGCCCCGTGGTGGAGATCTTCTGGCAGGTACAGGCCAGTCAGTGATTGGTTTGATAGGGGAGCAAGGGCCCTGGGCCGAAGCCCAGTACACCGCACTTCGCTGGGAAAGGCAACGCCGGTGACAATTCCTCTCCATAGTTTTCAACCTTCAGCTGCCTGAGGTAGCTTGACTGTGCACAGCTGCCTCATCTTAGGTGAAGTGCTTTACAAAAACACAAGTGGTTTAACGCGTTCTAGATTGTTTACCTGAGAACTAGGTAAGCAGGTACCTATCTGAGGTGTCTAGGTAGGAGCGAGCTGCGCTGTATAGGTAGAAGCAGAAGCAGCAGTTGTGCAAGCATAAAGGTAACAGGCGGGACGAGAGAGAGAGAGAGAGAGAGAGAGAGAGAGAGAGAGATAGAGAGAGAGAGAGAGGACACGAAGGGCATGCACATACCTACGGAGAAAGAGAAACCCGTCGAAGATCCCCAGAGCCGAGGGACCAGCCATTCGGGCTTGCAAGATGAGGCACGCTGCATTCACTTCTGATATCAAATAAAGGCAGAGCAGGGGCACGGACACGGACGATAGAATCGCCAAATTGCGCTTTTTCCTGCCTGCCTACTTACAACTTTTGGTAGGAAAGCTGCCTTAGATCGCAATACCATCATTTCATTCTGACGAGTCTGTCCCGGACGCCATTTCAGGCGCTCTCCCAGCTCGAAGTAGATCACGGGGCGCCGCAATAGACGTAAGTATCTCGCATCCATCAGTGTGAGGTACATGTCTGCACCGCGGTCGGCACACGGAACGGACAGTGGAAACGGACCCATCCGAGAACCGTCGCGGCGGCGGGGACAACATCTATCTTTTGTCACCTGCATACATCCTTGTCTCCAACACCACATCGAATAGGTTCGAAGGACAGACTTGCTATTTACCATCGAACAAGATATATGCCACCTCTCTCCCTGATTTCTCTACCACGGGAATATTCCGACCGCAATCTGCTTCACCTCAGACCACAACCCCCCTTGGGCTCTGTGCCGCGCTTGTCACATGCGCCTCTCACTACAGCATGGCCTTTCCATGGCCATTTTTTCCAACTTCGCTGGTGCGAATACCGAGAAGGTCATTTTCCAAGCGCCAGAGACTATCAATGTTCCGAATACATCGCCCAACCTCGGCGACCTCCGCCTAGACATGCTCACACCAGACCACTGGTCCAAGAGGATTGATCTGGCGGCTTCTTTCCCGGCCCCTGCGTCTCCCTTTGGGAGCCCAACCTGGTTGCTACTCAAGAACCTCACACAAGACCAGCGGTATGAGCTGAGAGTGTGCTGGGCGGCTACTGTAAGATGCTTCACACCCTGTTCATCATCATCTCACCATTGACGACCAAGTAGCAACCTACAGCTTTCACCCTCGATGTGTTTGAGCTGCCCGTTGTTTGGGACACCCCCGAGCTCATCTCTTCTCTTGCGAAATATGCCTCCTCTCGCATCGCAAACCGTGAGGCGGATAGCTCTTCGGCCTCGTACGCAATGCCCATGGAGCAAGAAACTTCCCTTTTTTTCCTCAGGATCTTGGCTGCGGCGGATTACTACACTGACAACGCCACGCTCATGGCCAATGTTGAACACGTTCGCGCCGACCTCATACTCGATCCATTTCTACTGAATGCTTTGCCGAGGTCACTACTTCCGACCGTCTTCTACATCAAGGGGGTGTCCATCATGGCCTGGCTTCTATCTAGGGTCATTCTGATTTGGATTCAGCCAGTACTTGCCGCTGAAGGCAAGCCTGAGAGGAAGAAAAACATTTAAGCACGAGACTACCGCATCTATCGCCCTCTCCATGCATTCATGTCTTGCTCAAAATGAAGGGAGTTCTAACGACAAACATCGACTGCCTACAAATCGGGACCGCACCAGTTTGCGTCACGGACTCTAGACTCCTCCTCGCTCTCGTCTCGACATAGTTAGGCTCCCGAAGCGAGACGGTACAATTTCTGGCTGGCTTCTGTTTCTGGCTTGTCCAACAAACCTCCTAGCCTGACGAACCAGTGGAGCGAATAGCAAGAAGCGCCTTCCTGGACGTGAAAGGCACAAAATGCAGCCCCATGCCATGTCACACTCATGTCTGGCCATGGAACAGTCCATTCCTCATGGCACTCAGTAGTGGGTGTTGTAGCCACCCTGCTGAGAAGAATTGCCAGCATACGAGGGTTGGCTGGGGTAGCCACCGGGCTGGGAGCCTTGGGGGTTCCCACCACCGTAGGTTGCCGGGTTGTATCCGCTGTACTGCTGTTGCTGTTGTTGGTTAGACTGAGCGGCGTAACTGGGTTGCTGACCATATGATGAAGAGGGCCCGCCAGAAGGCGGAGGAGGGTACTGGTTATGAGATTGCTGAGGCGGCGCCCCATAAGCGGTGTTGTGATGCGTCTGGCCCTGGTTCGGCGTGGAGTACTGGTTAGGCGGTGGAGGAAATGACTGGTTGTGATTCTGGGCTTGAGTCGGCGGCGGAGGATACGACTGTTGGTTGTGACCCTGGTTGGAAGCGGGCGAGTGGTAGGAAGAGGCACCTGCCGGTGGGGATGAGTGCTGGGTATGCGTCGAGCCCGACGGCTGGTAAGAGGTAGGAGGAGCCTGGCCAGAGTAACCGCCGCCGCCAGAAGCGCTGTTGGAGTATCCGTAATCGTTGCTCTAGAAAGACAATCAGTAATGTCACATGGGCGTCTGCGCGTGCTCTAGAACCTACGCCGTGAGCTGGCTTATTACCACCAAACATATTGGCGACACCGCCCATAAGAGAACCTGCGAGACCTCCATGCTGCTGCTGGTGTCCCGTAGACTGGCTGCCGTGGTAGTTCTGCTGCTGTCCCTGATGGCCTTGTTGCCCCTGTTGCTGCTGCTGCTGCTGCGGTTTGTTGAGGAAACTGGAAGCCAGTGCACCTCCGAGTTTGCCCAGAGAGCTCTTTCCCCCACTACTAGTATTGGCGTTGTTATTTCCATGACCTCCAATCCCACTGATTAGCTGACTTGCAAGCCCACCGAGAGGACTTGAAGAATTCCCATGGGAGCCTGATGAGTTGTTATGGCTGGAGTTCTTGCCAAGCAGCGCGTTCATAGCCATGCTCTGTGGACAGACGGCAGGTCAGCATGATGTGAGCAGAGAAACGTAGCAACAAAGAAGACGCAAGGAGGCGAGCATAAGATCTTGAAGACGATAAGGACGACGGGCAGACGTACACCTAGGCCACGGTCGCCCGTCGGACCATCAAGACCTCTCGTGTTTGTATTGTCGGGTGGCATGGGAGGGTTGACGGGCTCCAGGGTGCCATCGGCGTGTCGCACGGTCTGGCTACCGTCGGGATGGGTGATGAGTTCGGGTTGAGGAACGCCGTACGGATGATCAGAGGGTTGGGCAGGAGTTGCGCCTGTAGGAGCGGCGTCGGTCGGGACCTCCCATTGCGAGACACCGGTGGAAAGCTGCACGAAGTAGTACTTCTTGCTTGAGCCATCCCACTGGGCGATCCAGCCAGCAGGGAGATGGGGCGGGGCAAACGTGGGGCCTTCGGTGCCCGGCGAGGTCGGACCTGCCATCAGAGAGTAAAACGGCGTCGTCTGGTCGTAGGCGAACGGAGGGTAATAGTATTCGGTGAGGCCGCGAGGATGGAGTGTGGAGGTTGTCGAGGGTCGAGAGAAAGTGGTGTTGGGTGCAAAGGACGGCGGGGACGGTTGGAGGGTGGACGCGGGTGCGGTGCTGTGCGGTGCGTTGCAGCCAGGTACGTTCTTTAGGTACCTGTTCGTGCGGTGTTGAAGTGGAAGGTAATTAGGTATGGATGGAGATTGGCTGCACGTATTGGCTCTGCAATTGGATGGCCCCGGGAGCTTAGCAAGTAACGTAGGTAGGTATCTCACCTACCTTACCTCAAGGTAGGACCCAGGTCCAGATTTTGAATTGAAGCCGACGGGAGTGTCCAGATTCTTGGTAAGGTGCTCTGTATATTACCTAGCACGCCTAGGTAGGTAGGCAGGAAGGAGAAGAATTGGACAAGAGCCGCCTGAAGTTACTGCAGTCAGAATAACAGACGTGCTGAAGAAGACCCTGTTTCACTGTCTGTGTGCCAATTTGAAGGGCTGGTTACGACAGCTTTTAGCACTGCCCCAACCAAGTTGCTGACAAGTTGCTGAACTGCACGCTTGCGCTGCTACGCCGCCTTACGCCCTTATGTCCACCCGGCCTTCATCTCAGCACCTTATCCGACAACGCGACCCAGAGGTTTTAAGTGTTTCTGTCCAGTGACAGGGGATCAGGACCAGGACGGGACAGGACGGGACAGGACGGGACAGGACGGGACAGGACGGGACAGGACGGGACAGGACGGGATAGGACGGGGACGGGGGGCGGCTTCAAATACCTCGGCCAATGGATGTTCCGCTAAGCCACAGCCCGGGCCCTGTTGCCGCATCATATTGTGGCTTGGCAAGTGTCAACATCATCTGCAACTTGCAAGTCATCATGTTCAGACTCAGACTGTGGATCTGATCCCTCTGCATTATATTGTTTGGCTTTCAGATGGACTTCGTTTCCGAGAAAATGACCTGCCAGGGACGCACCATGCCCTCATCACCAGTTGTGACAAGCATCTCCTCCGTCCCTTTTCTCTCTGATCCCGCGTCGTACCTCTTGCACCAGGTAATATGGTTGATCTCGTATGGACCGTGAGCGTTCGGTACCGTCGCTTCTACCCTCCACCCCCCTGATTGACCCGGTCGCTCGCTGGCTTTCTCAGGTGCTTCTTCGTCGTCGTTTCCCATTCCGACCCTTGTATCATCATACTCCCGGTACACGGCAATGACACCGTCACTGCCAGTGCTGGCCATCAATCCTGTATCGGCACTCCAGGTCACTGAGTAGATGTCCCTCGTATGCGCCTTTGGAAGGATGGCGTCGCAACCCCACTCCTCGCGAAGCGACCTTCGCATGGTGTTGGGAATGCCCCCAAGTCCTGGACGGAAAACCGAACCTACACTCGCCCCGTCCTCCACGTCCTCCTCTTGTAGACTCCATAACCGTATGGTCTGGTCCGCCGAATAGGTCATCAGCCTCGGGAATCCATTGTCCGCACGCGGCTTCTGTTCCCACTGCACACCCCAAATGGTGCCGTCATGGCCCTCCAGTACCGCCACACAAACCCATTCTCCATCGCCATCTTCGCGCCATATCCGGACCGTGTTGTCGTAACTCGCGCTCGCAAGAACATCAGCGCTGTACCTTCTACGCGAGTTTCTCCCGGGCACATCGGGACACCATGCGATGCCCTTCATATCTCCGTTATGTTCGTTGAGCACGGCAACCGTCTCCCACTCGTCATCCCCTTCGGAAGCGCCCACATCTTCCCATATCCACACAGTCTGGTCTCTGCTACACGTGGCGAGGTAGGCGCCTGAAGGCGCAAATGAGACGCCCTTGATCTCCGAATCATGACCTTCCAGCACTAGGGTGAACTCCCAGTCCTTGTCCCCATCATCGTCGGTGTTTCCTTTGCTGTTGGCTCGCTGCGACGAATTAAGGTCGATCTCGAGGGAATCGCTGGCAGTGTCGTGGCCGGAAAAAGGTAGCTCGCCATCCCATCGCCACAGGCCAGCAGTAGAATCGAAGCTGCCGGTGACTAGGCAGAGCTGTTGAGGTGGGAGATTGGGCTTCCAGGCAACTGAACGAACGGAGCGTGTGTGGCCGCCGGAGAGGCTGCTGTGCGAGGACAGCGAGGATAGCGAGTAGATTGTGACCGATTTAGAGTGGGCGGTCGCAATTAGAGGCAGCGTCGGGTGCGGCACCGAGCACCATGCGCGTTCGTAGAGATCAGGCTTGAAGGGCGGGAGCGGACTGATGCGGATCGCCAAAGATGGCGGCACATCCGTTGACGCGGGCATTGTTATGGGGGTAGTCGCAGCGAAGGCGATGTCGCACAACTGACTGTGCGAACGGAACAATCGGCTGCTCAAGATTCACACAAAATCTCTGTATCTACCCACCGTAGAGACTGTTGTTTGCTTTGCAATGCCGGTTGCGAGAGTGAACGCGGCAGTGCTGACGGTGCAGATAAGTATGGGTAAGAGCGCAGGACATCTGGTGATGCAATTAGATGCCCCACCATGCCCTGTAGCATGCGCAATGTTTTCACAGTACAGATAGCAGCGGAGTGAATTCTACCCCGCGGTCGGTGCGTCGCTGGGATTCACTACACTCCACCCGGTCAGGTTATGAGGTTCTTCCTTTAGGTCGGGCCGTATCGCTACTACAACGGGCAATCTTTCTTCCAGCGACCTTTAATCTCCGATAAAGCCCTACACCGCCTATGGATCGCTGTCAGCCGGAGCTGTCGGCCCCACATCGACATTTGCCGCCAGACCGTACACGATATTGATCCAGCAATGGGAAAAAAAAGGAGAGAGGCACCAAGACATTCTTCCAATATGCAGTTTCATGAGGGAAGCGGTGGATTTGAGAAGAAGGACGGGACACTCCGTGCAGGTGCACAAACTGTTGCGGGTGGGGGTTGATCCTGGTGCGTTTGGAAAGTGAAGCCATAACTCGAAGGAGAAGGGGAAGTTCAACCACCATCTCAATTTACATCGGTGGAGACAATTTGAGATGTTACACGCATATTCCATTGCCAACCATCGACCCCCGAACCAAACTCTCCGCTCATCGTTCAGATGGTGACTGGGCCGATGCTAGTCCGGTGGCATAGTCGAACCCGGCGGAAACCATGACCAAGAACTGTGATATGTTGCCATCAGCCAAGTAAATGCAATTTTTTTGCAATCGAAGGAGTGGCGGGCCATGATTTTATATCACCTACATGATCTTTTTTTTTTTTTTTCTCCTGCAGACAAAGCTGTCACGTTCGCGGCTGCTATCCGTTGGGTTTCATAGGAAATAATGAACGCCTTCACCGCCAGCGTGTTATATTGTCTAGTAGGTGAAAAAACTGCCGCAGCATGGTTTCTACAACATGAACAGACCGAGACTTCAGGTTGCCCGACTCATTCTGCGCATTGCTCGCTGATCTACTGGACGACGGAACCATGCCTTGGCTTCGAGACCCGATGTCGTCAAAGACCGCATGTTGAATGTAGGGTCAGAAAAAGCGGCATTGTCCGACTCAACTGAGAACCAGTCGTTCCGTATCCCCAGCCGTGTCGGGCATTTCTTCAATTATGGAGGACCTCCGTTAGCTCCCACCTGAGCAATCGTGGTTTAAAGGTCACTTAGGAGGGGCCTTCAGCCCAGCCTAGAGACAAATCCTCGAGTTCAACCTAGCAAGACTGACCCCACATGCGTGTGGTTTCTGCAGCCGGTGGCTGTCACTTGTCGGATGACGATCTGGAAAGCAAAGTCGTACGAGAAGTCGTCTGTATTCAAAAGATCGCCTTGAGACCATCATCGCCTGCGCCGTTGGTTGGTGCCGGGCTTCCGTTAGCTCATGGGCTGAAAATTCTCCAGAGCTAGCCGCAGACTTTTCGCCCGCACCGGCGAGGAACAGCAATAACACTATGTGGCACGCAAAAGTTACGTCGCAGCTTTTGGTGCACCCCCAAAACAAATCATTGAGAAGTGTGGCGCGAGGTTGAATAGATCCCCTCAGGTTTAGAGAACGGATTAATGAGAACCACGCGGCAGAGAACAGACCGACCGTCTTTTGAACCACCCATCAAATTATTAGCGTAGCATGAGAAAGGAAGCATGACTGACTGACGGACTATAAGTATTTGACTAAATTCGATTCGGTTTATGCAGGAGGTCTTCCCACAGCTTTACATTGCAAGAATCATCATGGTAGCAATCGCGGCGGTGATCTTTCGATGAGCTGTGTGATGTGCCGAGGATTCTCCTTGCTCAGGTGAAATAGCCAGCATGTTGTATGATATGTCCTAATGAGAGCTCCTAGCCCAGGTTGGCAGCCAGACTGGAGCAAAACAGGGAATGGAGGCCACACATGACAGTGGAACACAGTCGAAGATCCTGCCGGCTATCGTATTATTGGGGTCGCCGTACTTGTGTGATGACGGGTGAGGGCCCAGCAGCCGAGACATTGGAACAACCAAGCCATTTGAGCGACATTGTGCTTGGTGATACACAACATAATTCTTGTTTCTTCCAAACCCTTACTTCTGCATCCCCCCGCCTCCTTTCCCCGGCTCATGACGAAACTAAACCTCAATCGCCCTTGGTGAATACGAGTTGAATTGGCTGGATCGTGATGGCTCACGAATGAACTCAGCGACGGGCCCACGTCACCGCTGCGTCGAGAGTGTCCGGTGCGTTAGGTCACTGCACTGATAAAGGTTGCCGAGTAAACGAGACGAGCTGGCATATGCCATGCAACTGCAACTTTCGGAGGAACGCGTAGTGGTAGCGGGGTGACGGGGCTTTCATCCCTTTCCCTAGAAGAGCAGGGACTAGACGGCCGAGCCAGGCCGAGCTAGAAGTCAGCAATGCGGCAGTAATCCGCGAGCATCTGGTGTTTCCCAAGAGCAGGTTCGAGTCCATGATTGGCGAAACCTGTGAGAGGCTCCCGAGCAGGATATGCCGCCAGCTAGTTGTAGGCTGAATGCTTTGGCGGAACTCGGATACCTCACAGGCACCTCGGCGGCCCTGTGCGCAGCTTGTAGGATGTAGCTAGCCAAGTGTGCATCCAAGGCGCTCACTAGCGTCTTGTTGGCGCATGACTTGCACCATTTCGCATCTGTGTATCACCAGAAAATAGATATCGTCTGTGGACCGGTCACCGAGATCTCTGTCGAAGCCCGCACGAAGGTGTTCCATGGCGGAAATGGAAGAATTAGAGTTCAGCATCCTGGCTGGTCGTGAGAGAGGGAAAGATTTGAGGGTGTCGTAGAAAGACATAGGAATTTTGGCCCCACATTGGCTTGATGTATGAAACGATGCGATCGAAACTAGTCACATTGACATATTGGTAATCTTTTGGTGGCCGTCACAATTCCACATGCTCGCAAGGTTCAACGTGCAGCTGAAGCTCGGCAACTCAGGTTGGCGACGCCGTAGGCTAGTGGGAAAAGAAAAAGAAGAAGAAGCAGCAGAAGCAGAGGCACAAGAAGAAACGAAGCCGGGCTAAGCGAGTTTGACGGCTGGAAACTGAGAACTTTCGCCCAAGTATCATGTCTCAAACCGACGAACGAGACTTGCTGGGGTTTTCTATAGAGCCTGATGCCGGCAACCCTGCATTCCCCCTTGTGCCCGTCCGCAGGGATGAGCGCAGATCATCCAATCATCGCCCGAAGTTGTTTGGGCATGGGGTAACGCAACATCCCAGCCAATCTGCATCGAAATGCTTGGTTGGGAAAATTCAGACGAACGCCTCCGCGATACTCCTTTCAACGAATAGACCGTTGGGCAAAGCGGTTTGTCGCTGCAGAAAGGGTTCCTTCGTTCCTACTTGTTTCTCGCCTCGGAATTCGGGCGTGCGGGATGGAACGGCGCCCCAGCTAGCATTCCTCGATCAGCCGTTGCCCTTACACATTAAATAGTGGCGTTGAGGCTATTCATTAGCCTACGCCTCTTGAAGACTCGTGGAAGTCATTGTTGGACGTGTCTGACGTTCCGATGTGCTTCTTTGCAAGCAATCAGGGACGGGTAGAAATCTTCACTAGCCGTCTCCCTTGATCCTGGCGGGTCTCTAGAGCTGTATGATGTTGCCGTAAAATCTTGCAGCCCAGCCGTACGTGGCAATACGTACCATGTTGTGATTGGCTCTTTCTTGTGTATGTCTACGACATTGCCGTGCATCGGGCTGGCAAGCTGAAAAGCTCGTCCTTCCCTGCGTTAACCTAACCAAGCTCGGCTGAATGCCGTTTCTTTTGCCATGTTTTATAGGACTCGGGTGGAGATCCATTGATGTTAAACCTCCGTCTCTACTGTCAAACTTCGTGCCGGCTGTGAGAGAAGTGATAGGACCAGCTCTTTCTTTGGATCAGCCCAGACCCAACTATGTTGCCGTCCCGGAAAAACATCACGCTATGGGCAAAAAAAGAAGCCCATCGTGCGTGCGCTAAGTCGCCAGAACCAGCGAGTCACCGTGAATGGGAGGTCCGAGCAGCCTGGAAATAGGTAGGGTCGCCGACCTTGGTTATGTAGGTGTGGGTGGAAAAGAGGCTTGCTCTGATCTTGATCGGCGCGGCTGCCCTTTACCGGCGACCACCTTTTCTCCGATCCTCTGAGGTCGATCAGCTCAGACCAGCTCAGGAACACCCGGCCCTTGGCCAGGCGAGGTATAGGCATATCGGTCAGGACTCCAGTACTTCCTAACATACTAAGTCGTAGCTTGAACACTAGCCATCACTGCTGCGCCCAGTACAGACAATCAGCCGTGAAGAAGGTCCTCCAGCCTGTCTTTTCCGAATACAATTTTCCATGGTGGGTGGGGATACGTCGTGAGATTAATCACTGTCGCGCCAGAGCGTCCGCAGGTCCCGTACCGCCACTTATGTCTTACTCTGGCATCCTTGATATGTCTTGGACAGGCCCGCAGTCTTCCCTGAGGAAGCACGCCGCTCCAAGCCCCCCTCCCCTTAAGTTGGTTAACGGCCGCTCGTCCTCGAGCTTGCCACGCGAGCTGGAATATATATTATTGAGTCGATAGCCCGTCGCGGTCAAGAGAGACATTAGAGAACGAGTCGACCCTGGGTGGACCCTCCCAGCCTATTTTCGCCAACATGTCTGCAACGACAGAAGATCTGTTCGCCAAGTATCACGGGCACATCGTACCGCGAGCCTTCAATGGCGGCTTCATTACACTGAGCTTCGCCGTCAGCTTGATCGGTGCTGCCTCAACGCTTGAGTTGTTGAATCGAAGAACTTCGCCCAAAGGAAAGTTCAACCAGTATGTTGCTTTCGCCCCTTGATCACGGCGCTATTTCGCTCACATAGCGCAGTTTGCTCTTGGTCAGCGCTGCCGTAACCATGGGAGGAATTGCAATTTGGTGCATGGTACGCAGAGCAGCGGTGGTTGCTGATTCCTATCTGACATCAAGACAGCATTTCATCGGAAACCGAGCAATCGACTTGGCGGATGGGGAGGCAGAGCTGCAAATCGCCTACTCGAGTGGCTTTACGGCCTTGTCTTTCTTCGTCCCAATTGCTGTCCTTCTCGCTGCTTTCGTCGCTGTCGGTATCAACAATACTGTATCTTGGTGGCGAGTTGCTGTCGGAGGTGTCCTGGCTGGTGCCGCCATATGTGGGATGCACTATCTTGGCAACAACTCCATCGACAATTACATCTGTATCTACAACCCAGTAAACGTCATCGGTGCAGCTCTCATCGCTGTAGCAGCCAGTATCGTGGCCTTGTCTCTCTTTTTTGTGTTTCGCGCGGCATGGACGAACTCTTGGTGGAAGCGAGCTACATGCGCCGTTGTATTGGCTGGTGCTGTTTCGGGAATGCATTGGTGTGCAGCGACTGGCACAGGATATCAGCTTGTTCGTCTCAACACCGGCAGCAATGAGCTTTCTCGCAACACTACCGTCATCGTCGTTATTTGCCTGGTAGGTTCTCCAAACGTTATCTGCGGTCGCTGAATCGTCGTCACTGACGTTGTGGCTAGTCTATCGGCGCATGCTTCATCATGGGCGGAACAGCCATCTATACGGCCAGGATTATGAGGCGCTATGCGAGTAAAGCTCAACAAGTTGTGCTTGCCGCTGCCGTATTTGACAGGCACAACCGGATTCTTGTCAACCCCGACGGCCTAGTACCTACCGAGAAGATCACCGACACGTTCCTGGAGAAGAACGCGAGCGACAACTTCAGCATATCCCACCCTCTTTTTCTGTGGATGTTTCAAGCATCCAGGAACTGGTCAGGTATTTCGACGTTGGTTGGTGGAATGATGAACCACCTTGCGCACCTTCCTCGTCGAGGCCGGGACCGCGACTCTCGAGCTGGTATCCAGCTAATCAACGAGCACGGCGAGCTGATTGAGAATTATGACGTGATTTTTCGGGAGCTCTTTTGCGTTGCCGCCGCCGGCCTGGCTGAGAAGATGAAGGAACACATAACCTCCGCCGGTCTTCTGTGGGATGAAATTCTGCCAACCGGGGCAGGAGGGGAGCGTCCGGGACTGGAAGCGGATCCGTCTCAAGAACCCGATACGATCTTGGACCCCGACGGAACAGCCCGCAAGGTTGAAGCATCTGGCAGGGCCGAAGATCTCGCTGAGAAAGGTCTCAGCCGTCGTCGGCCTCACGAATTTGGTCGCGGTTCGCTTATGTTCTTGGTACGCCGGGTCCATACCGACCGAGAAATCGAAAGACTCGAGGCAGCTGGCTATCGCTTCGCTGAACTGCGACAGGTCGGTAATATTATCGGTTCCAGCATGCAGATCAAGTCACAAGATCTCGAATCAAAACTGCGTAACATGGCTGCTTATGCAGATGACAACAGCCAACTCGAACCTGGCGTACACGTGGGCTTCTTTGGCATTCGCGCTCGTGTCGGTGGTTATGGGTTCGATGTTTTGGTGCGCAAAGGTGCTCGGAACTTGCTTCCCAGCGTACACATGCCCATTGATCGTATCGAGCCGTGGCAGGCGGATTTGCTCCGCCAGGTTGACCGCTTAACACCGCTCGGTGTCAGCAGACGGTTGGCATCATTGAGTAGTCTGGGCGCCAGAGAGATTCTCTTCGCACAACAGCTGACAGACAGTATCGACGCGCTTCGAACGTGGATGAATGACTCGATATTTAACGAGGCGATTTTGACAAGCACTGTGGTCAATCTTCCAGGAAACAAGGTGGAGGGGTCTCCGTCTCAGCCAACAAGCCTCGTCACCTTTCGCTTGGTGATCCCAATCCACGTCAACGTATCCAGTAGCAAATGCGAGTTCGTACCGCTGAATTTCTTCAAAGTCCACCAGCTCGTTGGTCGCGACGCGTCTCGGCATCTTGCATTTACACAATCAGTTCATCGCGAGATGGCACCCGTCATCCAGTCCGTCCCATTGGAGAAGCCCAGGCCTACAGTGCAGAGCAAGCGACAGTCTCGTCTGCCGTCCGCCCTGCGCAGGCTTGGACGGCTTGGGCAGTCATACCCCGTCGACTCTGAAGGGAACCCGATACCTACGGTGCTGAATCGATCATCGTCGGCAACGAATTCGCATGGATCGAGTTCGACGCTTAAGCTGTGGCCAGGACGCCGCAGCAGCGACGCCCTGTCACCAGGGGGCGGAAGCTTCGATGCGCCCCCGGCATACCCAACCCATGAAGCCGCAACTCAGTCTTCGCCGTTTGGCGGCATAGTAAGTTGAGATATCATCGTGAGAATGGTTGAGTGTCCCGTACTAACAGAAATTGCAGATGGTGAGCGAGGAAATCCGGGTGGAGGTGCACTCGGCAGGAGAGGTCGCCCAGGCGGAAATTCAGGACACAGATAAGACAAGCCGAAGGCCCCAAACTCTGATTGGTAGAAGGGCAAGCGACAACCCATCAACGACGGGTGGCGGGATCGGAGTCGGGGTTGGAGGCGAAACGGCGGCGCCCGCAATGGAAGAGGCACGAGGCAAGGCCTCTTCTAACAGCGATGGCGCGATCGAGATGAGGACGTTGCCAGTGGCCGAAATAAGAACCAAAGTCCACGCCGGGGGCGGCGTTCAGATCTCTAATGTCGAAGCGGAGAGATCAAACGATATTCCCACGTTTGTCGATGAGTTGTTCACGATCTGTGTTGAGAGAAGTTGACGGGTTCACGATGGAAGCGTGTTGGTTATGAACGAGTACCGAAAACACTTGTATGTATGTATGTAGTGAATCAAGATACCCTACCTATTGAATGAGCCAGACTATTGAATGAGCCAGACCCGGATACCTTACTTAACCAGGTTATCTGCATCATGCATTCATTCCAATCCGGATCCGCATGGCCCCGCTTGGAGGCTGCTTCGTTACGTTTAATTGGTTGATATCCGTCGGACCGCTACCCTCCATTGACGTCAATTCTCCCGCATTAGGCTCTTATGAGGCAACTTGAGGGTAGCTGAGCCAGACTTGGAGCTGGAATGTGAGTGAGGCATGCATGCATGTCAGAGCGTAAATGATCAGTGTTTTGGAAGCCAAGACACATGTGGGCATGTATTTAAACAAGCCTCAATCCGCAATTTACCACTTGGTGCCTTGGTAAGGTAGGCAGCTTCCACGTCCCCAACTTACCAATTTCCAATCAACGCTTCTACTAATCTAGGTATTGATGTAGCCTGTAGCCGTCCGCGTCACCTTCCATGTGCTTTCAGGTCCACGTGCTTGACGCTTGACGGTCTCTTTAAGAGAATAGAAATAGAGTCCAGTTAACAAGGTAAGCAAACCAATCAATGCCTTCCATTTTGGTTTCCGCTTCCACTGGCGTTCACCTATACGAAGCAGAAGCACTCGCCCGCCTTCGGTCTCGCCCGATAGCTTCCGTCTCCTCATCCTCCGCCACCGAGACGACGGCGGCATGACACCCGTGCCTAGGTCTGGCGCCGGGCTTCTGTGCCGAATCGCCCCAGTTGCTGGTGTCCTGACAGCCGGTGGTGCCATCATCTACTACACCTACCGGCCCCGGAACATCCCTGGCTTTGAAGCTGCCGCTGTTCCACCTCCTATCTACGGTGCCGACGGTACTTTCAAGCTTCCGCGCTTCCCCAAAGTCAAATCTCGAGATGAACAGATCAGAGAATTGAAACGCAGCGCTTTGCCAGATGGGGAATATGATATCTTGATCGTTGGCGGCGGCGCCACCGGCACGGGAGTCGCTCTCGACGCGGCCACTCGTGGGTTAAAAGTCGCTCTGGTCGAAAGAGATGACTTCTCCTCAGGCACCTCATCCAAGAGCACGAAACTCGTCCATGGCGGTGTACGATACTTGGAAAAGGCCTTCTGGCAGTTGGATTACAGCCAGCTTCAATTGGTCATGGAAGCTCTCAAAGAGCGCAAATACTTTTTGCAAACCGCGCCGCATCTGAGCATGTGGCTACCTATCATGCTGCCCATCGACCGCTGGTGGAAGGCTCCGTACTATTGGGCCGGCACAAAAGCCTACGACTTCCTGGCTGGGAGTGAGGGTATAGAAAGTTCTTACTTCCTTACCCGATCCAAAGCTCTCGAGGCTTTTCCCATGCTGAAGCGAACGGATCTTGTCGGCGCCCTTGTCTACTACGACGGCGCTCATAACGACTCCCGTATGAATGTGTCCATCGGCATGACGGCGGCTCTGTACGGAGCCACTGTAGTCAATCACATGGAGGTTCTTAGTCTGCAGAAAGATGCCAGTGGGAGACTGTGTGGTGCTACTGTCAGGGATCTTGTGGCCAGTAAAAACGGCCAAAAGACACAAGATGTGCCTGTGAAAGCAAAATGCGTCGTCAACTGCACGGGTCCCTTCACAGACTCGATTCGCAAGATGGATCAGCCCGACTGCAAAGCTATCGTGAGCCCGGCTTCTGGAGTTCATATTATTGTAAGTACATTTAGACTCTTCCATCTCTCTCTTCTTGGCCACTAAGTTGTTGTCGTAGCTTCCTGGTTACTACAGTCCCTCCAATATGGGACTCATCGACCCCTCCACCTCTGATGGCCGTGTCATTTTCTTTTTGCCGTGGCAAGGCAACACAATCGCCGGAACCACTGATGAGCCCTCGTCCATCTCACAAAATCCGTTGCCCGATGAAAAGTCCATTGAGTGGATCCTTAAAGAAATCAGCCATTACCTCTCTCCCGACATTAAGGTCAGACGTGGTGACGTTCTCGCTGCTTGGTCCGGCATCCGCCCTCTCGTCAAGGACCCCAAGGCCAAAAACACGGAATCGTTGGTCCGAAACCATCTCGTTGACATATCAGCCTCTGGTCTGCTTACATGCGCGGGCGGGAAATGGACCACATATCGACAAATGGCCGAAGAATGCGTCGACGCTGCCATTGCCGAGTTCAACCTCCAACAAAAGCCTTTGAGGGATCCTCCACGAATGAGTGGCACTGATTTCATCGATGACGGCGCCATTCTCGATGGAAGCTGCAAATCCCATCAGGTCCGCCTTATTGGAGCACATGGATTCAGCAAAACGTTGTTCATCAACATTATTCAGCATTTCGGCATCGAGACCGAAGTAGCAAAGCATCTTACTGAGAGCTACGGTGATCGTGCATGGACTGTCGCTTCCCTGTGTCGACCAACCAACAATCGCTTCCCTGCCCGAGGCGAGCGAATTTCTCAATTGTACCCTTTCGTTGATGGAGAAGTGAGATATGCAGCCAGACACGAGCACGCTCAAACAGCTGTGGACGTGCTGGCTCGACGGATGCGCTTGGCCTTCCTCAACGCCCAAGCTTCCCTTGAAGCTCTGCCCCGGATCATTGACATCATGTCGGAGGAGTTGGCGTGGGATAGGCAGCGCCAGGAGCTTGAATGGAGAGAGAGTGAGTAAAACTAATTTTAAACCGGCCTTCCCTTCACGCCGCTGCTGTGCTCTGCTCATTCTCATTAGCGGTCGCCTTCCTCGAGTCTATGGGGCTGCCAAAACCCATGCTTTCGGCCACCAGGACCCAGGTCGAACAGGGCAAGATTGACTTTGCCAACTCGTTGGAGTACAAAATGTATTCTAGGCACGATGGCACTGCCGACGAGTAAGAAGTATTGCGGATCTCCTTTCGCGTCTGGCTTGGGGGATCTGTTTGCCT
This sequence comes from Colletotrichum aenigma, assembly GCF_013390185.1. Taxonomy (NCBI): domain Eukaryota; kingdom Fungi; phylum Ascomycota; class Sordariomycetes; order Glomerellales; family Glomerellaceae; genus Colletotrichum; species Colletotrichum aenigma. The sequence continues at coordinate 4,295,833 of NW_023500908.1, forward strand.
CTTTGTTAGACGACGCAACTATCTCAAGAAAATACCACAGAATGACGTGTAATTGTCGGCTGCCACTGTGCGATGTCCCAGGAGGCAAATATATGCCGTGCCTAGTGATCCCAATTAGTCTTACGCCATTCGTCAACATCCATACTTGCCGCGTCACAAAGTCACAATCGTAGGGTCAAAAGTAGGAGCTTAGATCGGACATGTTTCACACATTGACAGGGTCTAAATGCATGACCTGTTTGCGTGCCCTGACTGCTCTTAAAAAAAAAAAAAAAAAAGGGGGGGGGGGGGGGGGGGGGGGGGGCAAAAAGAAGAAGGAAGTCATATGCCTCATCAGACGGTTGCGTGCCAATGCATATGAGAGAAGTTGGCGAACCATGGACCTCAGAAGAAAAAAGAGCCTTCTTTACTCAACCATTTCCGGTGTAATAAAGCAAAAATCAAATCAAAAGAACCGCTCCAACCAGCTCCTCGCAATGCATCATGATATTTTCCAGGCCAGGCCTTTAAATGCCACAACAACTCCTCATCCATGTGTCCGAACCCATGTCTATGATCCGTCCCTTTTTGTTTTCCAAAATGCAGTCGTGATATCTTTCTTGCCACCAAAATTTGAATACAGATGTCGAAGGTAAGGAACTGAACGCCGATAAAATGTGCAAAAAAGAGTTGTTGAGACCTCGCGGCAACTTTGTCAAGGCATCGCCTAGAAGCCGGAGACGCTCACGAACGTTGTAATGATGGCGCGTTAACTAGAGGTGCTGCTTGCGCGACGAACCTCCATGTCGATGTCCTTGGGTATAGGCCCCATGCTGAAAACACGGTGCAAGAGGCTGCGTTTTGTCAAACTCGTTCGTCGGTATTGATATTCGTGATCGTACTGGCAGGGCAGAGGGGGACTGCTTTGCTTACTCTGCCGGTCGAGTTCAGCGTCCCATCCGTAAAGATCCTCATCCGGGGCAACATGGCAGTATGTTCCGGGCTCCGCGTTGTCTACAGCGATATTCTCTTCGGAATGAACATTGATCCCAAGGAGGTTGGAGAAGTCGGTGAATTGACAGTCGATTGGTGGAGAAGCAGGCAGCGGCAGGTCGCTCGGTTTCATGTCTGCTTTGCCGGAAACATTCACAATGTGGGCATCCGTCTTCTCGGTTCCCGATTCACACTCATCGCTGACAGTAGCTGTTGTTTCCATTGCAGAGTGAACGTGGATGTCGCGAACCGCCGGTCTCGGTGCGGATTTCGCATCGTGATCTTCGGATATCTCGGTGGTAATCTTGAGTGGAGCCGGCGTATTGGTTCGAGCTCGGACACGGATTGGTCGTCGCACCAGCCACGGACGATTGGGGTTGTACGGAGCAAGTTCTTTCGCGGCCATGCCACCTCTACGTCCACCATTCAAGTGGTATGAACCAGCGTTGGCAACCTTCTCAGTCTCCTGGTTAGCCCCGGCAAGAGGCAGCCGTTTGCCAGGATGAGGTTCCTCCCAAGGGTTGAAAAGATGACGGACGCGGGAGAGACTGTCCAAAGGGAGGTGAGAAGTGGATGTTGCGGGAGTGGTGGATGTAGATGGCAGCATGACCTCTGATTCCTATAAGGTGTTGCTCTGGCTAGTTTCAGCCATGCTGATGTCTCCGTCCAGAGGAGCGGACGACGTAGGGTTATTTCGCCGGTTTGAGCGTGACTTGCGGTGCAATCCCAGCTTCGCGCCGACCTTTTTCCAGCCGTTGTTATGAGCCGTCAGTGCTCGCTGAAAGCCACCACCGGGTGATGTGCTGCTGAACGTCCAATCTGAAGTTGGTGGCGTGGTGGGAGGCGTCATGGGTTCGGTACCAGGGGAAACAGCACTTCCACTGTCGTCTGTCAATCCTTCACGCTCTGTGTGCTCACCCGATGCCGAAGCGGATCGGCTGGTAGCTCCGCTGCGCCCAATAGTCAGCTTAGGAAGAAACTTAGGAGATCGCCTGGGTTCTTCTAACCTGGCTCCTACTTCATCTGCTCCACGAGCGCGCGAGCGGCCCTGGCGAATATCAATCGGGTCTTCGTCCATGCGCACATCGCTGTGATTCGGCAATGCTGATTCGATGAATGGAAGGAGAACGGAATCATTCATCAACTCGTACACAATCCTCACGGCCTCATCGAGCTCGGATGGCGATGGAGGGTTCGTCGAGCAGGTCTGGGCAATGAGACGATCTCGCACGGGAGAGGGGAGATTGACTTCCCGGGGAGAGTAGGGGATGATGTAGGCTTGCATCAGTTTCTCCCATAGTTGACAGACATGGTCGTTTCCACCCTCCCCGGCCCAGTCCTTGTTGGCGATGAACTTGTCGTAATCCTTTCGGTATCGCTCCGCATCCATAGTAAACTCTAGCGTTTCCAAGCAATGGTTCTGAGAAAGGTAGGCCATGAAAGCGGCCAAGGTCCACGGAGGAGAAGACGTGTTGGCAAGAATTTCGGAAAGTGAAGGTGGCGTGACAATGACAGCGCCGGGCATCAAGGACCCGCTGGTGGGCCTGGATCTCGACATGACTATGTTGGTTTCCCAGCCCGTAGTTGAGGCTGGACTGGGTGGTGACAACTCCCTCTCGGGAGATGGTGATGGACTCAGGTAGATGGGGGAGTGTCTCCGTATCCTGGACCTTTTCATTTCCACGCAAAGGTTTTATTCAGGAATGAAAGGTGCCAATTGTCCCACTCCGAGGAAGGGTAGATGACCTGGAAGAGGGGGTAGCCTGGCTTGCCTAGATCTGCTTCAAGAACCCCATAGAAGGCCGTTGACCCGGTCGACGAGTACTAGAAATGTGCGGATAGTTTGCCAATAGGATGGTGTTGCTCAACGCCGGCAACTCATCCAAGGTCGATTTTCGGTCGTCCAAATGCTGCCGTCCTATACCAAAATTCTTGTATGCGAAGACACTACCGAACTTGTTCTTCGTCGCTAGTAGGTGTTGAGAGTGTTGATCGTTTGATTGAGCGTTGTGGTGAAGTGGCTATGTCAAGGCGTCTAACCAGAGGAGAGAGACAACTGTGGGCGGGAGAACCGGCGACGTGTTGGAACAGACGGGACCCACGCGAGGTAAATAGCCCAGGGAGCGTTGCGGATAAGAACGATTTCCTTGGGGTGGGCTTTGCAAAGAGGCTTGCACTAAGGCAGCGCTGGAGACGCTAGAAGTGTCTTGGTGACGGGAATGGAATTGACTCGTTGCAATCGTCAATAGGTGAGCGCAATGCTGCTTGCAGAAAGTGGTGGAGAGCAGTAGTTGGACGGCAAGAATGCGCCAACTGCGAAGGTAGCCGGCTGGCAGAATGCTCGAGGAGATCTATGCGGAATGCGACCAAGCCACACATTCGACTGCGGACCAACAGACTTTGCGGATGAGTACCGATCGCGGTAGGAAAAGGGTCCCGGGTAGTTCGTGGCTTGCAGTATGGCGATGTGACGTCTTGATGGCTGGGCTGTTCGGGGGCGTGGTGGATGCTGATCGAAGCAGAAGGGGGACGCGTTGGGCGGTCGAATTCGTCAATATTGTACGAGACAACAAAAGGCGCCCGGTATCGAAGTACTGGGACTGGGAGAACAAGATGGGTGTGGTTGTGGTTATGCAACAGCGAACGAGTGACAGAGACTTCAGGTTTGAGCCGGACAGTGGTGGCGGCGAGGACGATGGCGTTCGGCGGATGCGGAATGTGGTTTCTCCAATAGTGTCAATCAGGCGGGACGAGTGATGTCGAAGATGGGATCGAGCGATAGATTGGGAGAAAGAGGAAGAAGAAGAAGAAGAAGAAGAAGAAATGGTAACAGCGTGATGTCGAGCGGGTCCGAATTATTGATTGACAAGTAGAGGGATGGTGAAGCATTAACGGCAGGAATGATGTGGATGGGTCGTGGTGGGAGAAGAGAGAGACTGAGAGAGAGAGAGGAACATAAGGAAGCTAAAAGCAGTCGGTTCCCGTAAGTCGTGTCGCTCAGGTGGAGGGAGGCACCTCATCCAGGTATCCGTACTTGCTAGCGGCGACGGCCGTACCGTACCGTAAGGCAAGGAATGGTAGGCGTAGGTATGGACATTGAGGGGGCCACCAGGCAGGGAGTGTGGCCCGTGAGGTACCGTAGCTGGGCAGGTACCTGAGGAACCTCCGCTTTAGCGCGAGCTTCTACTGCATAGTAGCAGGTCGGCAAGGGATCTAAGGGGAGGTACGTACCCAAAACCTTTTGCCTCGCCTCACCTCACTTGCCCATTTGGGAGGGAAAGTACCGCCAGTGCTGCGTACTGCGGTAGGTGGTCGCGGCAGGGGTCGAACACCAAGGGACTTGGACCGGGGAGTGACATCAAATCAGATGCCTTCTACTTCTCCTTGCCACCCATGCCCGTTCCCCATCCACCAGCAACAGACCATGCCATCGACCAACTACCAAGCCGACGCGATCCAGGCAGCTTTCTCGGTCCAAATCAATCAGTCAATCATCCAGTCGCTCTGGTCCGCGAGGAGAGAGGAGACTTGGACGCCAGATTGAGAGAGCGGAACGTCGAGTGAGCTCGAGGGGAGTTGGAAGAAGCGGACAGAGAAATCTGCTGGAGCGCCTAAGGTAGAGTACAATAAAAATAAAAATAAAAAAAACAAAAAAAAAACAAGAGGATTCACCCCCCGTCTGAGTGCCTATGGGAAGTTCAGGGCGAATGTACCCGCACACGGGACAAGGCCGCAAAAAAAGGCAGCGGGAGCAGCGCTGGCTGGCTGTGGCGATACCTCATTGCTGGCAAGCATCCACTCAGATAGCGAGCCACTCCATCACGGCGCTGGCCCACCCTGTGCAGAAATACTTACAGGCTGTGGACAAGGGTTCATTAGATAGGTAGGCAAAGAAGACGAGACGAGGCAGACGGGAGTCTACTACCTATGTAGAAAGGCATCTAGGCTGAAGGAGCGAGGGGCACATTTGCACGGTACGGCACTTGGCCCTCCAGAGTGAGATGGGACGGGCTTGAGAGATCCCTTCCACTCGATGATGGACTGACTACCTTGCGGATAGATACGACCCATGCCTGCGAGCAGCTGCCCGACAAACACCATAATTACCTATACAAACAGACACCCGAGGCGGAGATCAGTGGGATATCGGTGGAGGCACGCCGTGACTAACGAGCGGCAGGACGCGTTGCTCTTGCGACGACATAGTGGCACAAAGACGGGGACAGTCTTCACATCGGTCAGTGTCGCCGGCGGCCGGGCGCGCACCTGGACTGGACGTCGAGGCGATAACGGGAGTGATCTATGTACCTACCTTAGGTAGGACCTACGAATAGGCACCTTCCGCCGTAGCAATTCTTACTTAGGCCCCAGGCGGGTTATTCGGTTTGCTGAGGAAGCCGAGCACGCTGGCCTGGTCTTTCCCATCCTCTCGCCCCGTCCTCCATCTCCCGTGTGGTCGCATCGCCATCAGGGAAGTCAAGGGGCTTGAACCCCTTTGGACCCCCTTTTGGCAACCGGGGCCGCCTAGGGTAGGTAGGTACGCGGTTGCGATGGGGCCCTGGCTGGGCAAATTCAAAACCGTCGTGGCAGACGACCATTCACACTTGAGGTGGCACAACATGAGGGCATAATATAAGTGGAAAAGAAGGCACAATGGAAGATGGATGGAAGCTGGGACAAATCGCACCGTCGCAAGAAGGCAACGCGGAATGGAATGTACGGATAGCGCCATAGTGCGAGTGGCCACTGGCAAGTTGGCAACACAACCGGAAGTTGGTGGGGCCATTCTGAGAGTGATACTGCACGGTCAGTGGTGACTGGAAGGACGTGAAGGAAAAAAGACCTAAGAAGAAAGGCGTGAGAAAGGTGTGAGTGGAGCATGGACTAGAGTGCGCTAGAAGGCGTCGAAGGCGGGGCCGAGTGATCCAATAGCGCTTTGGTGTCTGCTGATAGGTAGGGCCCGAATAGGGAAAGTAAGTAGAAAAAAACAGAGATGGAAAATGGAAGCTGTGGAACTTTCGAAGAAGGATGGTAAGAACGCAAGGCAGGGAGGGCCCGACCTCACACCTGGAGGGGACCAGGGTCAGGGCTGTTCAGGAGGTGAGAGGTACGTATCCGTAGGTACCTACCTACCTAGGATGAAGGTCTAGTCTGGCTTGGGGTTTTCTTGCTGTCCCCCGTCTCTCAAGAAAATGAAAAAACAGACCCTAAAAGAAGGGACACTCCCAACGCCCCGTTTGGTACGGAGATTGTGCCGCGCCTAATTTTATGCTGTCCGCCACGAGACAGCGCCCGCGACGCGCGATACATGAGAGACGTAGGGTACATAGTACGGCCTTGCCGTCCCCGTCCCGTCTGGACGAGTCCATCCAGTCTCGGGCTGGATGCGGCAACGTCCAACTTCTCTCCCTTTCTTTCTGCTGCGTACGGATAACTATCGTCGCTTGGCTCAATGCAAGCATCAAGTCTGAGCCTGTCCATCGTTTTCTTCACGCCGTTGTCAAACATCCGTCTCACTAGTGTAGAGCAACACATCACCAACCGTCATCGTGATGGTAAGGAAGGTAGCCTGCAGCCCTGGTGCCGGCTGCCGGCCCCCCTCCCTTGGCTCATGCTCGTCTTCTCCGTTTAATGCCCGCTCGTCCAATCAACGACGGCACACTTGCCCGCTGTCCACAAATTCTCCTCTCCTCCGTCCCATCCCCATCCCATCCGCAATGCTCCAGTGGTAGCACCCTTCTCACTCTCGCCCTCTTCCTCGCCCAGCGCTGTCGGGCGTCGGAGTGGGTGCGGACGTGGGCGTGACACATTGACGCATGGTCTTCACAACGCGTGCCAATGGATGTAATTTGATGTCACGGATTCCACCAGACGGCATGTCATCAGTCTACCAGTACCCTCAGGCTTGGTTGGCACATTCCTACGGCGAAGGCGCCCGTGATTGAGGCGACGCTGTTGGGCAGGTTGGAGCTGTCGGGGTTGCGGTTGCGGTAGTGGTAGTGGCAGTGGCAGTGGTAACGGTCGGTCCCAGGCCTGTGGTTGTCGTCTTCGTCTCTTTCCCGCTCTCGCTCGCTCGCTCTCTTACTCGCGCCCTATCTTGCTTGTACTTCACCTCGGCCATGACTGTGATGTGACCAATTCTCGTGTGCTCGGTCATCTCTCCGTCGCCGGTGTTTCGTCGCATCTTGCTGAACATCTCGCCGTAATCGTCGGCTGCTATCCCGTCTTCTGCCCTCACTCAGCCCGCGTCGGAATGAACCAAACAACCACGGCATACCAGTTGCTTTGTTTCCGTGCCAGTAACAGATCCTCACTCTCCCTCGGCGTCGCGCGTCGCACATCCTATCCACATCCACATCCACACCGTCTCTGCCCCGACCCACCGCAAGAGAAACATCCGACAAGCTAGTGTCCCCCTCAGCGCTTCAGCGGCCGCCTGGTGTAGATGACGGATCGGTCGCGAGTCCCCCGGGCACTTCGAAGAAGCGCGCCCGCAAGCGACTGGTGTTGACGAGGACTGCTGGGCCTGGCACGGCTGCTAAGCAACCTGTATGTCGTTTTGGCATGTTTGACCGCGATCGATGTATTCAAAGTGCATAGTTTCTCCGGCCATCACTCGGACGGAGAAGCATCCGGGTGGACACCATCCACCGTCCCAGGCCGGCCTTTCCCGGTGTTTCCTCCTCGCCATCGGCTTCATCTATCTTCAAAACCCCTGCAACAAGTAGTATGAAGTTGTCACGTACGGTTGCTTACGCAATACAAGCCAAGCTGTCATGCTCCTCCCCCAGATTAACACGTCGCAAGGAGTCTTCATGTTTCGTTATCACCTTCCCCGGGCATTCCTAACTTGGCGTTGTTTCCTGCCGGCGTGAAAGCTCCACGTCTTCTAATTTACCACATACGCACGCAATTTGTCTCTCGTCTCGTCGGCTCTGCTCCGGATTCTCCTTCTCTTTGCCGTCATTTTCCAGGCACCACCCCAGATCTAGATACATGCGCTAGGCTCTACATAGGCTCAAGGGCCATGGGTGCAGTGCATGAAGCCATGAGTCTGCTAGTGTCCTATCAAAAGGCCGTGATGCAGACGTGGCTAACATACCACGACAAAAATTGCCTCTCCTCTCCGCCCGGTCCGTTGAGGTGATCACGCTTAATTAACACTTATATTCCCAGATCGTGCGCTGGCACTACCGTCAATGGATCAGCAATTACACATGCCATGCCACGAATATGCCACCAGTCTCGTGCTTAGCGAAAAGCCAGTACTTTTTCAACTTTCCGATTGCGGCATGACGCCATGTGACAATGATGCGGCAGTCCAAGAGCCACACAGACTCGTCCTCGGCCTGCTGTGAAGCCGTGCCGCTTTTTGCCGGACGCACATCCATATTTCAGTAGGTGCCGTTATACTGCAATCCCGTCCCAATGCCCTCGAAGTACGAACCGTAATTGATCTATGGTGATCCCGTCTCGGTTTTATTGTAGTTCCGCTCTCAGGGTTTCAACAATCCCTTCTTGCGTTGTTGGATGTAATAACCTCATTCCGCAACATGTTACTTGCCGTTCGGCATGTAGCATTCAATAACCGACAGGGCCCTGCTGTTTCCAAGTTAATACAGTCCATGCACTGCGAGGGAGGCAGGAGCCCTTGTGCAGAATGACCTTCAGCCGCTTACCGAAAGCAGAAAGTGACAGTTGTTACCCCTCCACGGGTCATAATCTCTGCTGGTGTGCTAGTTCGTCAAGCCACCGTTGCTTTGCGATGCCGTCCACCAAATCACATCACACTTTCTGCCTTCCTTCAGTTGTGAGTCAGCTTGGCAATCTTCAGGAACACGCGGAGGGTTGGGCTTCCTCTCCATGCTTCTTCTTCATCAGACCCTGCGAGCCAGCACGCTTGCTAGGAAGTGCCCACAGATCTGTTATGAGACGACATAAAGACACGGCAGTTGAGGGATCGCCCATGCGATGACCGCGTGTTGTAACATACAGTATTCGGATTTGGCAAATCACCTGAGCCAGATGTGCCGGGGTCAAGTTATGATGGGGAAAGAGGCCCGCGAAGGAAGTTGGGGGCTAACCAGGGGCACCCCCATTAAACTGGCTCTTGAGAGCAGCGGAAGCAACGCTGAGCCTCAAAGGTCAGAGTGTCTACGGATACTGCATATCCCCTCCTTACCCCCTGCCCCCAGCATGTGTACAGCCGAGGGGATGGGGAGAGACCAAAAGAAAAAAAGAAAAAAAGCATTAGAGTTACGGCCGCCGCGGCGATTCATCCGAATCATGGCACCAGCAGCGGCCAAGACGGAGATCAGAGTGGAACCTCGGATGTGAACAAAGTTGACGATACCAACGATGAGATGGGGGGTGACAGTTGTTTGTGACGGGTCAAGATGATTTGAGACGTTCTGTTCACAGACAAAATGACGGCATTTGCAGGGGGGGAAAGGTAACGGAAAGCTTCGAGAAGGTGTTGTGGCTGAAGCTCTGTCTCACGGGCTCAGCATGAACATGTGCCATGAAATTATGGTCGTCACATCATCGGACGAAGGAGATGGGTCCCTCACATCATGGTCTTTGCGGAGATTTGTGTGGAAGCGACAAGTCAGAACCACTGCCGTCGCGGGGTTCATTGTATCGGCTCTACGAACCATCTGGTCTTTCTCTGTCCCTCCCCCTCTCTCTCTTCGTCTCTCTCGCTAAAAGAAATCGACAGATCACCCCCGGCCGTCTGCGGTCGCAATATACGTACGCAAGGGCTTGGCAAGGGTTTGCGGTGATAGCATGGGGCAGTGACGATGATGTAGGGTCGGACGCAGACGGAGGGTAGTATCTGGGTTCAGCCACTCCTTGGGCAGGAAAGACGACACTCATCAGCAGTGGTGGCGGCGGGCGTTGGCGCTTAACAGAAAGGGGGGGAATTGCATTGGTGTGGTATCGTTGGTCGCAAACAAGGAGCAAATATGACAGAAGATGTGGCTGGTGAGACCGACATCCACCTCTAGGCTTGATACAACACATAACCTGTTAAACGACGATCGTTCGGACTGGCATGTCACTAGTCCGCATACATCGCAGTACACACGCCGTGGCAACTTCATGCCACGGCAAACCCGGCTTGTTCTCCACGCACTCAATGAGAATAATGATTGGGCGAGTAGTAAACACGGTAAACAAGCAAAGTACAGAGACCGCCCGAACCTATGGAGGCTTTGTAAGGCCCTTCATCAGGCTTAACATGCATGGCAGAGGGAAAAGGAGTGTAGCCAGCCGTTTTCCTCTTCTGCGCGACTCAAATGTAGATTGCCGTACTACCGGAGGGTTGCATCTGTAGTTGCAGGTGCAGTTGCAGTAGCAGTTGCAGCCGTCCGAATGCAATAAGCCGTCGATCATTACAACGAGGCCAATGGCAGACTGTAAGATAAGCAAAGACATTCGAGGAACGTGGAGAAAAAGGCTAGTAGGGTATCTGCTTCCTGGGTCTGGTTGGCATACTGGTTTCTGCGTTGATCAGCCAGAGACAAGACGACAATGAACCTGGCACGATGGATGGTCATCTACCTGTTTTCGGAGACCGTGTACGAAATAGTTTGGGCTTGATTCGATCTTGGCGTCCAAATCTCTTTGGCTGACTCTATGCAAGCACTTGCGTAGTCCGTATCAAGGCCACGCTGTACCCCACATTGTGCTGGTATGATTGCGGTGGTCAACGTTGGCGGGGTTTCGGTTTCCCCCCGCCACTTTGGTTTTGTTGGGCAGGTTAACAAAACAGTCAGCTACTGTGGCTGTGTCCACGTGTACGAGCTAGGGCCTTGATCATGCCATCTCCCGACCGTTTGCGATGAGGCTTGCCACCGTCGGACAGTCACGTTTTGTGGACATGTTGCGGTGATGGATGGGTGCAAGCTGGCCTTGTTTGTGGCGGACAATGAATGAATGCAATGCCAGGGTTCAGAAATGGCTGGAGTCGGGAATTGCTTCACGACGCCAGGTTGAGATGAGAATGTGGTCAAGTTTCTGCGGGCGCTGAGCACAGTCCTTGGCGCGGGCTACGGGATCTGCTGGAACACAGATGGATGGCGAAATGAGGTAAGCAGGGCTACCCGATGGCAGGCATGCCGTGTGCATCCGTAGGACCGCTTCACTGGCGTATAATCTTGGGTACAGGTATGTATGGCAAAGCGCTCGGCGAGGTTCAGGCGTCGACGTTGAGGTATGTTGTGCATGTCGAATGCCCAGGCCATGCATGCAAAGGGCTGCGTGGTGTTTCGCTGCAGTCGTGAACGGGATGCGGCGCAGCCCAACGGCGATTCCGTACCTAACGGACGACCTTGAGTGGGTTCCACGTTCACAAGCGTCACCCGGCCCGTCACTTTGGGGCTTCTGGTTCTGGTTCAGACTGCGTGTCGGAAGGGTTCTTGACGCGATTCCGGGGTTGACTGAGCCTGCCCGAGTCTCGACGACGACGACGACGACGACGGCGACGACGACCTGGACGACGACGACAGCAGAAGGTCGGCTTGATTCCACCTACCTACCCAAGCAAGCAAACGGATCGGTGTGCGGGACTGGGCTCCCTCAGACGATCAACAAACGCTGTTTAGAGGGGCCCTAAGCTACACCGCACCATCGGATTCACAGACGCAGAAATGCCAAAGTGAAAATTGGAGTGGCCGAGTCCAGGCCATGACCATCAGAGCCTTTGCGCCAAGGATGGCCAGCCGGACAACGACCGACGGAAGGGATGTAGTATCTATCTATATACTATGGTGTCCATGTATGTATCGTATGTAAGAAACGTACTTGCTGCTCTGCTTGACATCGCCGTGGTCCGAAGGAAGGAACACATAAAGAATCTTCCATGCATGGAACAGAGTGGATGGGTGCCACGGGTGGAAGGCTTCCATGCTTCTAGAACCCTGCCCCTCTCGGTCTAGTGCGGAACCCCTGTCCTGCAGCTGCCTCCCACTGACCCTCCTCTGGAGCGGCCAGGCACTCCCTGCTGGAACGGTGCCCGGGTGGCTGCGGGTGGAACACAACTTCACTGACGCAGCGCCAAACACACGCGCGCACACTCAGCCCACTCTCACGCCCATGACCACGACCACCACAACCGCCACGACCACCACCTCCTCCGACTGATCAAGGGAACGGCAACATGGACCAAGAGTTGTGGGCAAGACGAGCCATGCAGTGCAGTCACTCGTTGCCGCTCAGACGGGGAAATCCCTGAGTGATGCAACCAGACCAGGGCCCAGCGACGACGACCACGGTCACACTCACCACTTTGGAAATTTCCCGTAGCGCCCACGGCCTCGCCGGAAACCCGAATCTGGGACCGCGCCACGTTGCGCTCTCACCTCACCCTCGCAATATCCGCATCCGCCCGCGCGGTTCAGCATTCCGATTCAGTGCAGCAAACGAGCAAAATCTGTTCATGCCATGTTTGCCATGCTGGATGTGAGGGCTTCTCAGGGATGCCCGACCGGTGATGATGGACGGGCCCGCGACAAGTATCATTTGCCCAAGCAGAATATTCTGCCTCTGACAGCGACCCTTCTGACTCTTCATCTCAAGCCATCCCTTCAGAAAAAGGTCCTGCCTGCCGCAAACTTGGCCAGTCAAATCCTGTATTCCCCGCGCATTGACTCTTAAGGTAATGCTCCCGCCGCTTACCTGAGTTGATACTCAGCATATCATTCTCGTCCAACGCCGTCTTGTCGTCCAACAGTAGCAGCCCGCGCGACTCGCCAACACCGCACCGCTGCCCGTCCGTCGCGTGTTGACCTCACTTTCGTCTCCATTCCCATCCGCTTTTCCCCACTTTCAACCTGAATTTTTTCTGAACAACTGTCAGTCGCTGCCGCCGCTAGAATGTGTCGTCGTTTCGTGAACCGAATCCCTCGGCTCGGTTTGCAAGGTCCACCTCAATCGAGTGTTGGTTGTGGTCCGACGATAACCTCATCACGCGGGCGCGGGCCACCCATTGCGCAGACTCCATCTGCGCCCTGCCCTGTCCTCCCAATCTTTCCCACGCCGGGTTGAGACGGAGTGGTATATTCAACGCGATCTGCAGCAACATCAAGCAGATCCCCCCCATGCGCATCCCCAGAGATCCGCCTGTCTTCCGTCCCTCTCCGTACCTGATCCTGTCTCGAGAGAATAGCCGTCAATAACTGCGAACATCTGTCCAAGACGTAAAAAAACAACATCTTCCCTCTCCGGCGCGGAGTGGCCGCCGCGCAACACTCCACCAGCTGCCCTTGCCGTGCCTCCCAACGGCCCCTGTTTTTCTTCTTCTTTTTCCTTTCTCCCTTTTTTTTTTTCTTTCCCCCCCTCTCCCCTCTCGGCCAGTCCCTTCTTCTCGTTCCGCGTCTCTCATCTCTGACTTACATGCCGCCACCTCGGGAGCGCCAAACGCTTCAACAATGCACCTGCCTGAGTCGCTGAATCTTCGGAACCCGAGCCCACCTCTTCCCGCCTCTTGGCAGCTGCCTCGACTTGTGTCAAGACGGCCGACGGAACATCTGAACCCTGGGCAGATCGTGGGTCACGCTTGGCGAACACGACGGAATTCTCTTGCGGCCAGCCCATGGTCCGTCCCAATGAGCCCAGCTCGTTGAGGGGCAGCGTTGCAGCCGTTGGTCGCGCAGAGATGTATTGGTCGTCGCTTAGCTTCCGCACCTGAAACCGCCTGCCCTGCAAACAAACACACCCAATCTCTGTTGCATTCGTCGGCTCGAAGCCGTCTCAAAGTGGTCCAGTATTTGCCAGCCGAGCTTTTGCGTCCCGTTCAATGCTCGAGCTTCCATGGATTGTGTATGGTAAACAAGGTGGAAGGGGACCGTAGAGAGCATTGGTTATCTGTATCGGCGGCACTAGTTTGTTTGCCCATCATTCACGTAATTCAGGACGGTTATAACCAAGCAACTGATCAAATTTAACCTCCAGTCCGCTACAGGCGAGGGTGGAATGCGAAAGGCCATGAAATTCGATTCGAAACATTGCAGGAGAAACGTGAATCGGTTTCTATGTGGTATCCCAAGAACTCCAAGCAGCTTTTTCCACGCCATTTGACCTGTCCCTTTGACCAACTTGTCAGAAGCAAAAAGACGGCACCCCCATGTCGCCCCTCATCATTTCCATCTTCTCTCTACCCGTCCGTTTGACGACACAACAGTTTGGTCCTCAACACATTCAAAATATTGACCACCCCTCCATCCAGTCCAGTCAAACGACCGGGACTCTAAACCCGTTAGTAAGAACTCAGAGGTCGGCTAGATCAAAGTCGCCCTTGAACCCTTTGTTCAATAGCATCGCTGCGATTCTACGGCGCTGAAGTGGTAGCTCATCCTTCGAGTATGCGTCGATGGCGTTGAGGCCCAACGCCAAACATATGCCATTGGTGATGGTGAACACGCCGCAGTCGTACCCGTTGTCTTGCTCTGGCGCCTCGTGCTTTACAACGCGCCACTCGTCTGCCTTGAAGTCGTCTCCAAGAACCGCCTGCACCCATGCTAGACCTCTCTTGGTATGTGTCGATGTGCCTCGCGGGTTGAGTGAATCCATGTGTGAAACTGTTCGCTTTTGTGGCCGAACAACCAGCAATGTCCAATGATTGCCGCTGCAGATGGGCATGAGGATCGTCTCAAGGCTGAGAAAAGTAGCCTTCGTAACCCCGTACCGTCGCAGCGCCCTTTCAGTATTCTGAACACCGTTGTCCACTAGTCTCTTATAGAAGAATGAGTTCATGGCGAGGCATACCCTCTTCGTTGACTTGACATCGGTTGCGCCTGCCGCTTCATTGACATATCGATCCAGCCATAGCAGCGAGCCGTTAACGATTTCGTCGTTAAGCCATTCGGTTTCCGGAACGACCTTCAGGAAGTCGTGTCGCCTGAGGTCAACATTTTCGGCCGTTTTAGCGAGCACCTGCTGGGGGTCTGCATGAATACTGTCTTGCACTTTTGCCGCCCAATATGTCGACAACGACTTGACTAATCGCTTCTTGGGGACGCGAAGGCCTCCCGTTCGTTGCAGCCTTTCTTCCTCCGCCTCCTTGGCCTTTCTGCCTTCCTCGGCACGTCGTTGTGCTTCGCCCTCATCAAGCATCAACTGCAAGGCAGCGCTCAGGTCATCTAATTCTCCTTCCTTATCATCCGAAATTCTCAACCCAGCCAATGTCGGGGGGCTCGGCGATCTTGTAGGAACTCTTGGGGGCTTGCTGTCATCGGAGAGAGCTCTCAACTTGTGGCCTCTGATGGACGAGTTTAGATGTTGCACAAGCCTGGGCCTATATCTAGCCATGGTATCCTCGCTTTCGGTGTCTTCGGAAGTGTTGTCTGACTCCGCTTCAGTCTCTGGATCCTGGGTTGTGACCTCAGACCTTCGACTGTCGGGTGATCCGTCAGCCTGTGTCCCACCGAGGAAACTCTCGGCTTCATCCTTCCGAACTTGAGAGCCTATGCTTGATTCGGCGCGAGAGCGAAAGAACTTGGAGAGGAAGCCAGTGGGTTTGCCTGGAGACGGCAAGGATTGCTTCGATGGGGAAGAGAAGTGCACCCTCTTCAATCCTCGCGATTTCTGTAAGCGCTTCAATGCTGGTGACGACTTGTCTCTCTTGGAGATTGGACTTATGATCCCCTTGGGTACAGGATCATCAGAAGTCCCTTCAATCGTCGTTTGCGTGTGCGAAGGCTTTCCTTTCGTTTCCATCTCAGCAAGGTGCTCTCGAATGTAAGCGTAGGTATCCGTTTCCGTGACCGGCATAAATGCCTTTGGCGGGTTTCCCTTCGATTGCCGCTCCTCAGAACCAACCGCAATGTTACTCGCCTCCGAGACTGCCGGCTCCTTCTTCCGTGTATCTGGAAAGTTGCTGGGGAAACTGCCAGGCATGACATAATCCGTAGAGTCGACGCCGAAACTATCGCGCCCTCGAAAGAACTTCATCATCTTGCCAACAAAGCCGGCTTTGTGAACTAGCCCAGGCATTGGTTTCTGCGTTACGATGGCATTCAAGTCAGCGCTGACCCCTTTGATGACCCTTGGTGTAACCCCTGCCTCGATTAAAGACGAGGCACACTCATCAGGCAAGTCATCGAGAAATAGCTTTGCTGCTGAGATGGCGAGGTACTCATCCGGGTTTGTTGCGTAGTCCATTGTCGGTTGCGGAAGCCTTGACATCTCCTTCAACCTGACCAGGAACGTATGGGAGTAAATATGCTCAAGAATCGCCGCAGTCTGCTGAAGAGTCCTCAGATTAGCGCTTAGAGCGTAAAGTCGTCGGGAGCGGGGTTCGTCATCCGGTCGAGAGCTAGGTGAGCTGGTCCTCTCTCTCGCACGGCCTTTCTGGATACGGCGGTCGATATCTCTTAACGCTCGTACGAGCAGAGCAACTTGATGCCAATTCGCCGTTCTTGTGGATTCGTCAACCCAAACAAGGTTTGTCTTTGGAGATTGCGGTTCGGCCCCTCGCTGCTCATCTCGTGAGCTCTCGGTGCTAGCTGAGTCCGTATGAGATTCCAGTTTTATCCGTTTGGTGGTGATGCTGCCACTCTGTTCGTCGCGGGAGCGAAGCTCGACTGCATTATAGTTGCGGGGATAAACTAAGTACGGGTCAGACTCCAGTACAAGCAATAGTCTTGATCGGCAGCGTACCGTAGCCAGCAATGCTGTTGGAAACTTTGGTTACTGCACCGCGAACTGATGTCATGGTATCAAGCAGCCAAGCCGTATGGCCAGTGGCTCTCTGCGCTTTGTTAACCACTGTCCACGGGCTGAAGGTGGAGGAGTGACCAACGCCCTGCTTGTTCAGGCCCAGGGGAATTTGTCGATTGGCTGAGTCCTCCTCAAATTGGGCCTGGTCGGCAATGCCTGCGATCAAATCCCACTCGGAGTCTTGAGCCCGGCGCTTGCGCGACGTGCTCGTCGGTGTTGCCGCAGAGCGGAAAATGCTTTTCCTCCTGGAAGGCGGTAAAAGAATCAACCTATTCCGACCACGTCTCGGCTGTTCGTGGCCCTCAAAGGATTTTGACTCGGCGCTTTTTGGTTCGTCTGGTGTGCGCTCGGTATCGCAGCTAGTCTTCCGGACCGTGAGATTCGCTAATGTTGCACCTCTGCGCAAGCTGGGTTGACCCGTTCGTTCTGTTTTATAGTGGCCGCCGACGTAGCATTTCAGCTGGCTAGGAATTACGCAGCCAGCGAGGGGGTCGCGGGAGTCAAGACCAGGGTTGTAGAGAAGAGCAGAACCGGGAACCGGGTATGGGTGCCAGAGGTATTCGAATGCGGAAGGTTGGATCTGCGCCCGTGAAGCACAGCGCTCGAGGAAATCGGTTGGTTTTCGCAAGAAACCGTGAGGACGAGGGCGGCGACGACGATGCTGAGAGTTGTCTTGCTTCATGGCTGTTAGCTTGCAGGTAGCATGACAGAATGGCTGAGCAGGAGACATGGTGTCATGGGAAGGGCTAAAGATGCGAGGAACTGAAAACGTGAAAGGTGTGAGGGGCGAAAGAAACGCCGGAGCTTTACAATGAATTTGGCGCGGCGTCTGGTAAGACCGGACAGTAGGGGCGGCGGCGAGTTGAGGCTTGTGTTGTTATTGTTGTCTGCGTCGGAATTATTGGAGATGGCGGTGGTGGATCGCGAAATGGAGGGCAAGCGCACGGGCTGAAGAATTGAAAGATGCTTGATATCTTCTGAAAGTTCGTCGGAAGAGGGTGCGGTCGCGGTTGGGGAAGGAACAGCAGTCGCGAAATCCCCATCGGGGGACAGCCTGGTGATGAAGTTGGTGATTTGAGGAAAGAGTCACCACTGGGTGCAACTTACATTTTTTGGTAGCTCAGGAAACCACCAGGCCTACCTTAGGTAGAGAAAGGTAAAGTAGGTACTACCTAGGTACCCTGCCTACCTAGATGACCACCTAGGTAGGTGCCTTCCTGCTTGTGGGTAGGCAGGTAGCCTTCCATACCTACGCCGAGAGTCAAAGACCTCCACTGACCTAATTAGGTACCTACCATACAGAAGGTACAGCGTACCTACCTAATGGAAGTGTCTAGGTAGGTACCTAGGCTGGGCATGGCCCGGGGGTGGATTACCGGGGTGCTGCTCACTGAACGCTCCGACGCAGCTTCAGTGTTTCCGTCCTTCAACCTTCAACCGGTGCCCCGTGGCATGCAGATGCGTGGGGACCGCCCACGCGCTAAGGTACCTTACAGCGTACCTAGGTACCTGCGTTTTTGCTTAGGTTCATTCGATCATCTCACACCAACTGACACCTTACCTACCAGGTATGGATAGGTGCTGCAGTGACTTGAATGCATTCCGACAACAATTAAGATAAGGTAGAGACCAAAGCAACTGCAGTGCGCGCGGATAAGAACATGCACGAGTTGGAAAAGAGTCGAAGGGTCCAGTAGAGATACAAAATTCTAATTGGTACTGATCGCAGGCCACATATTCATCCAAGTGTCCCGACTGCGCACCTCACGGGTTCTCGCCCCTCATCAAGGGCAGCATGTCGCTGCTCCGAGTTATTTACAACAATCAAGAATTCCTCCTCATTCAAACGCCGCCGGCCTCTACATGAATCAAAGCTGGGCAAGAGTCTCTCCTAGCTTCTTCGTGCAGAAGGTGCTGAAGTACTCGTTTAGTGCGTCGACCGTGCCGCTACCCTCCACCAACTTTGCAACCATGCCTACGTATCCGTCTGGGCGCACGACAACAACACCACCCCTTTCCTCGTCCAACCCCATCTTGGCGTGGGCCGCTGCCTTGGCGTCCAAGTGACGGCGGTCCCATCTGTCGTCTGCGTAGACGTGCTCGCGGTAACGTCCGATTACATCCGGGACATCGCGCGAAATCTCGATGCTGCTTCTGCTGGCGGCAAATATGGTACAAATGGTGAAGAAGAGACTGTGTGGGTTGTGCTTCTCGTGATGAGAGACGCTGTCAACGTCGTCTCTGACGTATGCGGCATAAAACGACCGCTTGTTGTTCATGTGGCTGGCGAAGTCCTTCAGGGCAGCCTTCGTGACCGAAGGCTTGCCAGCAAATATGAAGATACGGAATGAACCGTTCAAAGGGACCTCTTGCTCCAGGTGAACAACATTGGCATCGACAACTCTTGTCACGTCGGCATTCATGAAGAGCCGTCCCGTGCGAAGCTTAGTACCTTCGCGGTGAATCAGAGGTGATTTCGCCGGGTGTGATTCGGACCAGTTTAGAGAGTTGGGCTTGTATGCTACACCATAGCCACTGGTAAATTCGCAAGACTCCTTGAAGGTCTGAATGAATTCGTTGTCTGAGCCGTCGGTAATAGCCTTGTCCGAAGCAGCCTCGACTTCACTGGCAGCCGGCGGTCGTTTCGAGAACAGTGCTGCATACTTGTTGTCAAAGTTGAGCAGCGTCTCGGCGACATCTCTGCGCTCGGTCTCGTAAGTCTTGAGAATATCCCGATGGGCGAAACCAGCTTCTACTGCATGAATCTTCCAGGCCAGGTTCTGGGCGTCCAGAAATGCTGTGTTCATGCCCTGGCCAGCCTTGGGCTGCAGTAATTTGTCAGTAACTTCAGTCACGCAACCCAGATACAGTCCGACGTACGCTGTGGGTGTGGCAAGCATCGCCCCCTAGGAAAACTCGATGATCCAATGTGTAACGGTCTGAGATGCCTTGGCCGATGGGGTAGACTGAATACCACTCAGTCCTCTCCCATTCGATGCTGTACGGCTGGAGGATTCGCTTCGCAGATTCCTGAACTTCTTCTTCTGTAGCTGTCTTTCTGGGATCGAAATCGGGATCCGTCGAGGAGGCAATCTGGATATAGAGGCGCACCATGTTGTCTTCTCGAGGGATGACCATGATAGAACCATGCTTGCTGTGGATGGTGCATTTCATCTAACTTCGGTTAGCCAGCGTTCTATCGAGTATGATGATGCCTAGAAGCGTGCCTTGATATCAGGGAAATCGGTCTTGACCACGCCGTCCATGACACCCCATACGTGGGAGATGGGGTCCTTGTGCTTTATGCCAATCTGCAACTGGTTTCTGATGAATGAACGCGCGCCTTCACCTCCAAACAGATACTTGGCGCGCACAGTTTCATGAGCAGTACCATCGACGTGCTCCAACTGGACTTCGACAGGATACTCTGGGTTCTCTGCCTCATTGGAGGTGAACCCCGTAATTGTCCATGGTCGCTGGATTTGAGTGCCGTTCTTGTTGAGGTCAGAGATGAAGACTCGCTCGATGTGGCCCTGGTGCAACAGAGTTGTGAAGGGATACCTGGCGTCGATAAAGCTCGGACAACTGGCCCAGGTGCCCGTTCTTGCGATTCCAGTGCCATTCTTTGGGGGATCCCAGAACGCAACCTCGTATACTCTGGCTGGCTTGTGGGCCATGATGGCTGATTTGAGACCCATGTTCCGGAGCAAATCCAAGGAACGAGGCTGAATGCCGTCCGCTCTTCCGGTCGGTGTCGGCTCAGCTCGATTGTCAATGTGCTTGATCTTGTAACCCCATCTGGCCAAGCAAGTCGACAGCATGAGTCCTACGGGCCCAGCCCCAACGATGACTTTCTCTGTCAGAAGATACGCTTAGAGAGATGGAAACAGTGTCGGCCTTACCGATATCGTAGAGCGTCGAGCCCGACTGGCGATCTGGTTGGGTTTCCATGATGTGAATTAGTTGAGAGGTAGGGTGGTGCTGTTGTAGGGGTCTTGTCAAGAGTTCACTGTGTACTCAGATGCCTGTGGCACGCACTTGGAGAAGCGATGTAGAAAAAGAGAAGAGGAACTTAGGGACGAACGCATTCACGCGAGAATACACGCACAGGAAGTCGTGGAGGCAAGAATGTAGGTTATATATGGCAGCCGGCCGGTTGGCGCAGAATTTCCACATCAACGGACGACTAGGGTAACTGACGACCCGCGGGGAGATCTGGATCCAGTGAGACTCATCCGAAGGGGACCGAGATGCTA
The DNA here is from genome assembly GCF_013390185.1 of Colletotrichum aenigma. Lineage (NCBI taxonomy): Eukaryota > Fungi > Ascomycota > Sordariomycetes > Glomerellales > Glomerellaceae > Colletotrichum > Colletotrichum aenigma. The sequence goes on from NW_023500908.1 coordinate 4,316,781, forward strand.
AAAGCTCGCCGGCACAGAGAGTCGGTAAGCAGAACGGGGACGGCAAGACAGGCCGGGAACTCCAAATCCCCACATTGAGGCAACAGAAGTATCTCGTTGGGCAGTGCTCGCAGTGGTAGAGGGCATGCCGTTCATTCGATCCGTGTAGGTATGGAGACTCTAGAGTCAGGAAAGGGCACGTCAGGGGGGAAAGGGAGGGGCGCCTGGGTGGCGCATTTGGGGGATGAGATTGAGTCTCGATACTTTGGCTGGGTGCCTATCCCTGCCTGGGGCAACGCAGCCCCGACAAAAGGGACTCGGGAAGTCGAGTCGGCAAGTCGGTGGTGGGGCCGTGTGCTTTGGGAAGGTCCACGGGAGGTATCTTTTGTCCACCTCCGATCTTTAACACTGGACTGCCCTGAGAGATGCCGTCCGCGAAGGCCGATGGGAGCAGCTTGATAGGCCCCAGCAGTCATGTGTGGGCCAAGTCATTTGGGGTTCCCGGAAGTTGGAGAAGCAGTGAGGCAAGTGCGGGGAAGGGGGCTGCACCCCAAAGTGCCCGGAAACGCTGCGGCTGTGAATGCGCCAAACCGAGCCTACCCTGCCTGGCCGCCACGCTGGCACTGAGGATGGAAGGCACGTGGAGAAATGGACGTAGCGAATCCGAATCTGTAATCCGTCCTCATTTGCACTGGCCTTAAGGGTCCACAGGCACGAGGTGGAACAAAAAAACAAAAGAAAAAACATTCCCGTACCATGTCCGGACACGAGTGCCCAATGAGTCTTCCCTCTTTGCTTCCCGCTCAACGATGCCGACCAAAACACCGTAAAGTAAGAAAGAGGGGGGGGGGCGGTAGACCAGCACGTATGTCTCTGTCTCCGGTGTCGCTTCCCTTACCGCCGTACATCCATAGGTGTGGGGGATGGTCTGGGTGCCTCAACTTCAGTTTACTCTGCCTTACTCATCTCACGATGCCGCCACCCACGAGCACCCACCAATACGTCCCCGTTATCTTTCCACAGACCAACAGCCTCCAAAGTCTGTATTCAGGTCAGCAGCCCTCCAATTGCGCACTTTTCTGGGCTCCTGACAACGTCTGTGGTATCTTTGCCTTTGCCCCGCCAACGTCGCAGAAGATTTTGCACTGGGCCGGTGCCAGGGCGCGCTAGCCTCTCATCCAGAGACGGGATCTACCTGGCACAAAGGCCAGCCGAAAGGCACGTACACGTACGTACGCCATCTCTCGAGCTACGGATGCACCACCGATGAGATGGCGCGCCGGAAATGTCAAGTGAACCAAGACAACCGGCCGGTCATCATGATCGGACATCCGACTACTCGGGGGTGCCGGCTTTGAACCTTTGAAAACCAGGTCGGTTCGGTCACCCGGGCTGGACCTGGCCGGGTGAACCTCATCTCGGACCAAGAGTTTCTGCCAAGTGACCGGACCAACCGAAGAATTCCAGTGTCACCATCGGCACAGTACTTGGAGCGTCTGTTTTATCATGATCCTTTTTAAAGAAGTCCTCCTTAATGTTATGTAGACTAGATTCACCAAGTCAGAAAGACCTGTCTGGAAAGGCTCTTTTTCCCACCCACGTGGACCTTCCTGGTTTAGTGGACTGCCTACCTTACCTAGGTACGGTGAGGCGCTCTTGCCCAAAGGAGGTTACCATAAAGTGCCACGACCCTTCCTGGTTCACGTACATATTCTAAGGCAGGTAGTCCGGGCCATGTCGTGGACATCGGAGTCGCTCTGCGCTAGTCACTCCTTACACCACATCTGCGGGCTTCTCCTAAACACAGCACCCGCAGTTGTCTGCGCTACTAAGGCTGGAATTGAGTCTTACCCGGGCAGTTTACCTAGGCCTCTTGCCTCGTCCTGGGCATTCTTCTTATTGCAGATTCTCCGAGCTTCCTAGGCCACTCTCGGAGATCTCGCCGGCCTCGAAAGATGCGAAATCGCCTCAGTCTCCAGACATGGGTCAATTCGACTCCGACAATGCCGCAGTCCGAGCCCGACGAGGATGACTGGCGGCACAGGTTGGAGGCCATGACAAGTGCCTTTACTCAGGATACCCTGTCTCGAAATGGATACGACGAGGGAAGTAAGCATTGGGCCACTGATCTCTCCAGGACCTCGCTCTTGTACGTTGCCGTATACTCATATCGTCCCAGAATGCCGCAATGTCCTTGTCAGATATTGTGCACATATCCCTCGCAACTATCAGTATCGCGACGGTGTTCAACTTGTAATTCACCAGAATCCGAAGTCAACGCCGTTACGAATTGTTAACAGACTCATGATCTGCAGGTTTTCCTAGTTCTGCGCGAGCACCTCGGAGACGAAAATCTGGATCTTGCAGGGGGAGTATTGTACGAATTGATCGAAATCGATTGCCAGCATTCCGATGATCCAGGAGCCGAATTCCAGCGTTGGAAATACGACCATCTTAACCGACATGTGAGTCAACAGCTCAGGGACAAGTGGCTCTCTTGCTGACAATTCTCATGCAGTCCAATCTCGAGTTACCTCACATACCACACATGTCCACAATCACTACGTCCATACGTCCGACGCTTACACTTGTGGAATGGCGCCAGAAACATTCAAGCCGCTATCCCATCAGACTTTCAGACCACTATTTCTCGGCTCGCGCCAGCTCAATTGAACCAAGCTGCATACGCAGTCGTAAGGCCTGGATGATTGATCATACCATGTACGTTTCAACTCGCGAGGGTGGTACATGTGCCTTTCGCAGTCCAAAGCCCAAAGAGCTGCACGAAATGCAATGGGATATGGGAACCATCCAAGCTGGTCGTTTCATCAAAGAGGAGGAGGTCACACCAACAACCGCTTCATTTCCAATGTCAGATCACAGAAGCAGCAATGACATAGTCAACGCCGATACAAGTCAAGCCAAAGCCTCGAAGAACAGCAAAGCAGGCCTTCTATTGCGAGCTTTCAGGAAGAACCACATTGCCCACGTACCTAGTGGTAACGAAGCGCGGCTAGACAACAAACGCCGCAGCTGGCTTACCAACATATTTGGCCTTGATACCGTCCTAACAATTCGCGACTTTGTCGAGCCAAAGCAGGTGCCGCTTCCCGATGGCTGCATGACACCGCACGCCATCTTCGCCCGGAAATTCTCCTTGGTAGCTGACGGGTTACCTTTGCCGTCGTCTTTATCCCGTGAGCTCATGCCAACGGCAGACATAAAGGCCAGGAAAGTGCTCGTGGAAGCTGCGGCGGAGGGTTTCATGGATCCATCCTAGGAGTTTAGGGGTCCGTTTACGCCTCAGCTTGGCTTTGATGGTGGGCTTGATTATCGTTGGATCTTCATGGATTCCACGCCTGCCAAAACCCGTACAAACGGCCGGTCGATTTCCTGCCAAGCTCCGAGCCCTCATCATTATGTCGCCATGAAAACTCCTTCAACGGTCAGAACACCAGGGTCTCAACGAGGCCATGATTGGTTCGGGCTAGATACCCCCATATCTGGGCTCGGCTCACCAAATACAAGTCCTCCAGTTGTTAGCGCCGTGGTTGATAGGCTTCCCAGAATTGCGCATAGCGATCCGGCCAGACGCGAAGGGAGGCACAGTTTTTCGTCAAGCAACAATTGGTTTGGACTAGACGGTGCCATGGATGATGGCATGGCCGATGGGAATAGCTTGAAGACATCAGAGCCAAATCGCGCGGGTCATCGGAGGATGGTGCGTAGGCAATGCGGGGCTGCCACTAATGTCGACGAATCCCAAGCGCCAACAAATTTTCGTTCGGCCTTCCATGCTATCTTGTCTCCTAGACAAGGACCCAAGAAGTGGCAGGACTCGGTCGGCTACGCCAACGGCGAGGAAAAGCGTCGTGTTCCTGGTTGTCGATGGCTGGTGCCAGAGAATCCAAGGATACACCCTGTCGCACGGCATCGTCGAAGTCCAGACCCACAAACTACGGCATGCTCCATCGCTCGATCAACTTCGCTGCCCGACACGTTTGACAAAACCCGCCGACTCGAGCCTCTTTCAATCTCATAGTGCTCTCGATGATGTGAGATTCTCACGTCTCCCTACCGGAGTGATGCTTGGAAAAGCTCGAGAGCTGACGTTCACAAAGCAGCAGCCCGTCCTCCGTGACGTTGGGCGACCGTCCCGGTCGAGCGGTATGGCTTCAAGTGACCAATCAGAGAAGATATCTCACGCTCGAACTTCTTCCCTTCGGAGCCTGTGGTCGCATCAGACAGCTACTAAGTCCGGTGAGTTGTGCTTCTTGTCGCTCCCGGCTGATCTTTACTTAGGCATGAGGAAGTGCTGATACCTGAGACATAGCACACCGCCAACCATCATTCTCCGAATTTTATACGTACGTGTCAAGCGATTGTTCACTATCAGGACGCGTTCCTGCCGGTTCTCAAAGAGCACACAGCATGCCAAGACCGCAAGCTCCTGTGAGCGACTGTCATACCCCTGCAGCACATGGCATTCAGGTCTACTCTCCGTCCGAGGACAGCTTTAAGGAGGCTGAGGGTTCACCTCAAGAAGGCATTGGTGGTGCAAATTTACAGACAGGCAGATTTCGCCGTAGGTCATAGAAGAGGTACATGCCTGCCTACTGTAGCTAAATATGCTTAGATGAGAAATCGCCTGAGATAGAAACTGGCTCAAACTACAGTGACGAACAGTCATTTTGGGACAACGGTGCCGCCGGCCAGGAAGACGAGCCAGTTTTGGAAGGTACGTAGAGGCTGAAGCTTATTGTGACAGCGACTTGCTCTTTCCTCAACTCCTGGACGGATTCGTGCTCATTCACCCAAGGCCTTGGTCCCCTGAAAGAAACGCTGGGGTCCGCAGAAAACACTGTGAGCAAGTACGTCGAACTAGAGACGGTATTTCCACAGCGAGGTACGTAAACAAAACGACATATTCACCAGCCCCGAAAAATCTGGTGTGAAAGAAAATCACGTCTGCAAAATCCCGTCCACAACGCCCTTTCTAGCTTCAGACCCCTGCTAAAGCTATCTGGTCAGAACCATCATCTTTCCAAGAACGGATAGAAGCTTGGATTGCAGACCTTCGAACCAGTCGATTCGAGGATCCCGAGCTTGTAGGGCCATTTCCTGGGTCTTTCACCCCACAGGCGCCTTTGACGCCTGCGCAGCTTGACAAACAGGGCGGTTGCCAATTTCGCGAAGACTCCTTTCGATCGCGGATCGAAAACCTCAGCAAACAAAAAGAGTCTCGACCTCGGTCTGAGGCTTTTCTAACCAGCACACTACACAAAAAAGACGCGAGGTCGACAACATCAACCACATCAACCACATCAACCACATCATCCACTAATCTTCCCATCATGACACACAATTCGGACAAACTGGAGAAGAAGGGCCGCACGATGATTCCCTCTGCTATCCAGGGCACCTTCATTCCGGTATCACCGAGGAAGCGTGGATCTCCGTCGCCTATGCGACATAAACCAAACAAATCTGTCCAGATCAATCTGAATTTGACCGAGAACCAGGTCGAGAGATTAACAGACGTGTAGGTGTCGCAATGCGATACCTTTCTCCCTACTGACACATCGCTAGATTTGCGAGCAAGAGCGAGTCGCCCTCTCGTCGCGCCAGGGCTGGTAACACAGCCAGAACCGGGTCACCCGAACGTAACAACAACTTCGCCAGCACCCATGCCACGTCTCGAGCACATGCAGCACTCGACCAGGAGGAGCCACATGCGTATGCTAAGAGCGGCCAGGCCACTAATCAAATGGCACAGAAGGGTCATGACAGTGATTCCACGACTTTCTCGGAGCTGATGCCCCGATCACCTCACAAGACTCACAAGGCCAAGAGTTCTATGTCGTCAAACATTGCGGAGCGTCGTAGACAGAATACACTTACTCCGATCAACATTGAGGATCGCCGTCAGTACGCTACTCTTGTCGGCCATGGTGACGACATGGTTGCTGCATCTTCCCCAACCTCAGACAACCCGTCTCCAGCAACTCCTGACAAGGAAGAATCTTCATCAATCTACTCGAGGGACGCAGAACAACCTAGTCCTCTGCGGATCCATAAGAATACCTCTCAACAAGTCGATAGCGTCTTGCAGTCATACAGCGGCTGGAAGAATTCGAACCCGCACACCACCACCGTCCCTACTGGTGCGCCTGATGTCGATAGTCGTGGAGTAGCTTCTCAGAGACAGGCGCCCCCCAAGGGTAGACTTGAGGCCCTCAGACAGCCTGCAATGGATGCTGGCCAGCTATATTCTCCTCTGAGACCCTATTTTGCTTACAAAGACCTGCCCGTGCAGAAGATTGCCGGTAAGACCCTGATTGGAGAGCAAGGATGGCTCGAGAGACCGAACGAATCTTCAGACCAAAAATCTCCGGACCGCAAGAAGAAGGACACCTCTCCCAAGAAGCCGGGTCTGCTCGACAGCCTGAAGAAGATTGCCAAAGAGATGGTGAGTGCGATGCCTTCTACAAGTGTATGCATGTTGGCTAAGATGTGAATAGACTGAGAGCAAGCCCAGTCGCAAAGTCCGAGATGTAGAGAGAGAGGGGAAGGTCAAGCGAATCACAATTTCATTGGATCCTCGCGAGCAGAGTCTTCTGTACTGCGAGCTCGAGTTTCACATCAGCAATGCCCTCCATTCCTACATCACGAACGAGCTCAACCACGGCCGCCTGAACCCGGACAAGCTGAAAAAGATCGCAGATGGGTGGAACCAGAAGGGCCGTCCCAGAGTCGTCGGCTTTCGCTACGACCTCGAGACACAGCTCGATCTTGTTCATCTGCATATTGATGAGTTCCGCTTCTTTGGACGTCGCCAAGGCAATCATTTGGAGATCGCAGGCCTTCTTCATGCGATGAAGGTCAACGCCCGAGCCCTCCGTATTCGCACTTTCTGCCAGCCAGATTCCGTAATCGCGAAGCAGTTGGTTGACTCGCAGTCTCTATGCAATACAATCGGATGCTCCGAAGCCCAGCAAATTGCGATTGCGGAGATAGCCCAGTTCTTCAAAGTCATCGTGGAGAGGGAGCAAGCTTATCGAGAGAAGCTAGCCCGCGACAACACACCCAAGACATTGCCCCACGGGCAGGGAGACAGACAGTGGGAGCCTTCGAAAGATCTGGCCGAGGGGATGGATCCATACGGTAGGCTTCATTTGATTCCTGATGGCTACGATATCAACTCCGAGGCACTGCGGTTCGATAACTAAACGTGTTTGGCGGAGCGCACTCGAGCCTTGTCCTTATGGCAAGAACTGCACGAGTACATTGAAGCGGTACGAGAAGAGAAAATCAGGCGATAATGGGCTGCGGTTTCCTCAGCAGGTGGAAAGTGACATGGCTGAAGACGTGCCAGAATGGACGTTTCATCATATGGTTCCCCTCACATTATGGCGGCGGCAACACGTTACTACAAGCCGCTGAGGCTATGACAAATGAAGAAACGATGTACGGATAGTTCTGCGTAATTGAGCGCACGACGGCGCGGCACAAAGATTTCTCAAAAACTTACACCCGGTAAGAAGGAAGAAACACGGAAAGGGGGCTAGTGAGGATATGTGATTTTCAGTAATTTGTAACTAAATGAGAACCCAGCGAACTTCTCATTTCCAGAGCAAAAGAAAGTATCGTCATTATGCATTGCGTCGTGAAAAGTAACGTCCCAAGAGATTGGTTAACCAAGACGAACCAGTTCCTCTGGGGGTAAAGATCCTAAGTTCTCAACCGCGCCGGACGCGGCCGTCATAATCGCGATTGTAGTCATCATCCCAGTCATCGTGGCGTCGGGCACATGGACGTCCCCTACCATGATCGCGGTCGTGTTCTCTGCTCGTGTCGTGATGCGGAAGATCTCGGTCCCTTCCCCATCTCCTTTCCCAGGCTGCTTGCTGTACACGATCCCGTTCACGAGCAGATTCGAATCGCCTCTCAAGTGCGTTAGCTCCAAGCCCGCCGACAAGAGCACCGACAACCGTAGATATCACCCGCGCCTTCTCGGTGTCGTGTGGTGATCGCGGATGATATGTTCCCTTCTCTATCTCTTTGTGGGTGCGATTGCGCAAAGCCGCATCCGAAACCTCCCGCGCAGCGAGACCACCAACGACGGCACCGAGAAGACCGACGCCGATCCCCGAGGAAGAGTTCGAGAACGTATGGTCGACAGCATGGCGCGCCTTGCCTAGCGGAGTTCGGGGACGGTGGCGAGAACGGGAACGGGAGCGGGAGCGTGATCGCGGGCACGGACGACCTCTTGATACGGCGAAAGCTGCTGGGGGGACGGAACGTGGGCGGTATTGCGGTGGCTGCGGTAGTTGCAGAGCATTGGTATCGCGAGGTGAGAGTGGTGAGTCCAGTTCATAATATGAACGCGCGGCACCGTTGGCTACTTCGGGGGGGATGGCACCAGATACATAAGGACCGGTGTCAGGCGCTGGACCTTTGGAGTGAACCAAAGGATCCCCGCCCCCTCCTGAGTAGTATTCGGGCGAATGATCTCTGGATACCGGAGGTGGCTCTCCGCGACGATGGCTTGGACTGCCGGCAAAGTCCTCGCGGGCTTCTCCGTACTGCCTAGACATAAGTAGGCTGAGATCGAGCAGAGGGGAGATGTCGGCGTGTCGTACGGAAGTTTTTGACTGCTTGGCGTCGGATTTTCTGCAGGGTCAGACGATAATTGATCTGCGTCAGACTGAGTCGACCAACCTGAGTTTTTGGAAGAAGGAGAAAGGGGTTGTCTGGATGAGTGGTGGAAGGGCAGCCGAGACGTGATCTTTGTGAGAAAGGAGGTCTCTGCCTTCTTTATCAACTCAGTCCCGGGTTGAACTTGCAAGGCCTGAGAGCGAGTCTCGCAGGCAAAAAAAAAAAAAAATTTAAGTGAGGCTATCTTTGAGGCTCGGTTGGCTTTCTCTACACCAAGGTCAGAGTTGAACGAGTAAGCAGGCTAGGTAGCCAAAGCACTAGCGTCCACCATTCTCTCTCTCACTCACACACTCCCTCTCTCTCCCCCCTCCTGTCTGTTTTTCTTGTACACTAGCTCACAGCCAGCATCAGCTCGGGCAAGTAAGACAGCAGATGATGTGTAGACAGATCAAAGAGTCTTAGTGGTTTTAGGAGAGAAGGGGGGTAAGGCCACATATGCAAGGTGAGGTCACCCAAAAAGGAATGGTATCTGGGCAGCCGCTGAAATAACCCAGCTAGAGCCTTGCGCGTCTTTGTCGCAGTATCGCACACCTTAGCCTATCTGCTTCCAAATATGAGATGTATAAACAGGTAAAAACAAAACTGATGTACAGCGGCTGGATTGTAAGGACTGTAGAGCTGCGGCTTTTCCGGCGAAAGAAACGGGCGGGGTAGCCGTTCCCTGCTGTACCCAGGAGATGCCAGTGTGTCGGTACGGCTTGAGGAAACTGTGAGGAATCATGATGTCACACGATGAGAATGGCCGAAGCAAGTGCATGACACTCGGCCACCTTCGCAGCGAGCACGGGTCAGGCGGGATGACCTGGGGAAGGTGGCCATGGGATCAGAGTGGCCGTGCCTCGTGCCGCATATCCATATCAGCATCAGTATCAAAATCGGTGTCAATAACGGCGTATTGCGGCATGCTGGTGGCTGGAATACCGTCACGTCCTGAGTTGAGCCGCATTGACTCATCCGCCGTGCATTGTTTTTGATATTTTTCTTCTTCTTTTTAGTTGCTTCTCACCCCAGTTCATTTATTGAAAGGGCATGAAATCGTCCAAAAATACATGCAGACGGCTGGAAGCTGAGGTTGGACGCCGCAGCAGCAAGAGGGCACGCCGGAAAATGGAAATGCCGGACGCTAAAAGCACCTTAATCCCACCTATACAAGGCCGCATGACCCTGTAAGACGCTCCGCTATTGGCCACCGACTGCGCTATTGCTGCCATGCAAGGGTGTACTAAATAGGTAATCACACAAGCTGCGGCACGACATCGCACGGTGTTTGGTAGGCGTACTTATATCTTACTGCAGTTTTCTTCGTCGTCGCTGTAGCTGAATATCGTCGTCAACATCGTTGTTATGGTCGCCTGTGCCTACCGTTGTCTCTAAACCATCATGGTCATGGTATTGCTTTAGTAATTGGAAGTCTAAAGAAAACATAGCCTCGTAGACCCAAGAAAACTGGACAGACTCGTACACAAATTTCTTTGCTGTATTACGGACCTCGTCGAATTAACATCTGCGGACGGCTTACATTAGTCCGACCGGAACTCAGCACTTTCGGGTCATCACCGGCTCCGACGCGCCCACCCGGCCCCACAGTGGGATAATAACGCCGAATCCGGTCATGACTTACTGGATGAGTTGTTGATAAGGGCCGGCGGTGAGAATAAGAGTGAGCACCAGCCGGCGTGGAGATGGCTAAATATCGGCTGCACATCGCTTCTCGGTAGAATGATACTCAATCCTCTCGCCACCTCTTCCCCAAGTCCGCGATGTTATTGGATGTCTTCGCTCAGGTATCGGCCCCGCAGCCCGTTGGTTCATCTTTCTGTGGCATGCCGGCTTCGGGATGAGAACTCTGGTACCGTAGCCGTCATTGCGGGCCATGCCCCGGCCATACTGCTATCAAACGAATAAATACTGTGCTTGCTCCAGTTCACACTACACCTTTTCTCGTCTACTTTGCCCTCATCATCATCTCTAATCTACTACATTACAGCCCGCGCGAGTCGCCTGTTATGGACGAAAAGATAGCTCGGCCGCTTGACGTTGTCATCGACGGGCATGAGAAGGTTTTAGCTTCAACAACCCCTGAGAGCCCTTTAGAAAGGTGGAACGGAACTCGTGCCAATGCTTTCCGCTTCTGCGTGACGCTGCTGAGCTTCACGATCATGGGGATGAATGATGCGGCAATAGGGGTATGTCTCTGCCAAAACTCTCCCATTCACCACAGGCCTTAATCCCATATGTAAGTACGGAGGCATGCCGCAAGACCCCTTGTATGCAGCCTCACTGATCGGGTTACCCAGATAGAAACCTACTACAACGTCACGTACACCGTTGTGGCCTTGCTGTTTCTCTCGCCATTCGTTGGATATGTCATTGCCGCGCTTTCTAACAACCTGATTCACAACCACTTTGGCCAACGTGGTGTCGCCGTGCTAGGCCCCTTGAGTCGCATCGTTGGCTATATACCTTTGGCCTTACACCCGCCGTACCCTGTACTCCCCGTTGTTCCCTTATTCACCGGTCTAGGGAACGGGCTTGAGGACAGCGCTTGGAACGCCTGGGTTGGTAATATGCAAAATGCGAACGAACTCTTGGGCATTCTTCATGGCGCTTACGGGGTTGGGGGAACTATCGGCCCACTCATTGCCTCTGCTGTGGTTACCAAGGGTCAGAAATTGCCGTGGTATGCCTTTTACTACGTGATGATAGGAGTCACGGTCGTTGAGTTTGCCGTGGCACTGACGGCGTTTTGGGGGGCAACCGGCGATGTCCATCGACAAACTCATCAGCCATCCACGAACGGCGGGAGAACGACAACCCGGGCAGTTCTGAAGAAACCAATCACTTGGCTTCTTGCTCTTTTCCTGCTCTTTTCCTGCTTGGTTACGTTGGAGCTGAGGTAAGCCTAGGAGGTTGGCTCGTCACGTTTATGCTTCGTGTAAGACAGGCGGAACCCTTCTTGACTGGCGTTACTGTGGTCCTGTTCTGGTAAGACGTTGCCCCATTTTCTGTTGCTGCTATTGAAATCTCACTGACCGGGTTTCATATAGGCTTGGACTGACGATCGGTCGAGTGATACTAGGTTTTATCACAGGAAGAATCGGAGAGAAACGTGCTATTGCCATCTACCTTGTGCTCTCCGTGGCCCTGGAGTTGCTCTACTGGTTGGTGCCTAGCTTCGTAGCTTCCATTATTTTTGTCACCTTCTTAGGCTTCTTTCTCGGGCCGCTGTTCCCCGCCGTCATTGTTGCCGCCACCAAACTCTTGCCTAACGACTACCACGTGAGCGCGATCGGTCTCGCGGCCGCTTTCGGCGGCGGCGGTGCAGCAATATTCCCGTTTGCCGTCGGGGCCATTGCCCAAAGCAAGGGAGTTCAAGTACTCCAGCCCATCATTATGGCTATACTCGTCTTCATCCTCGCATTATGGCTCTGCCTCCCTGGAGGTTTCAGACGTGGCGGGCTTGAGAGGGCGCGAGAGAGCAATGAAGGACTTGGAAATGACGTGCTCGGAATTTTCCGCTGGATGACGCAGAAGGTTCGCGGACCTCAGTAACAGGTTACACTGGGTTCTGCTATAAAAATTCGTTGCACTACACATTCATTGTTGATTGCAGTAGCTCATCTGCAAGGCGCCTCATGTAGAACTGCCGAGCATCTGATGGCAGCTTGCTGAAGTTATTTGCGATGCGTGAAACGTCCTGGCGCCCCTTTTCGTAAGCGGCCAAGTCGCGGTTGCCATAGACGTCTCTTCCTGAAGAGTATCCCTTCTCCAGATTGCGAAAGAATATGTTGACGGCCACGCTCATGTCCGAAGTTGGAGCGGCAGTATGGAGCCAGAGGGGCGGCAAGAAGAGAATGTCGCCTGGCTCCACGACGGCCTCGTATGGCTGCACGCCGCGCAGTGAGCCCGCACCCAGTGCGGAAAAGACATCCACGCTGGAGCTTGACGCACCTGGGGAAAAGGAGAGGTAACTAACGTCCGTAGGCGGGAACAGTATGAGACGTTTCGATCCTCTGACCTGTGCGTACACGTTGGCCATGACCTTTGTTAGAGAGTCAGCACTATCTTGAGAGATCTTGCGCGCAAGAAACCATAGAAGATGTGAGCTTACGTCATAGTGCAACCACATGTTGACCGGGCCAGAGATGCGCAACACGGAACTGAAGGTGTTGTCTTGAACATAGGCGAGTTGGGAGGGGAGTATGAAGTCCTTTGCCAAGGACGGATAGTCGGTGGCCAACTGTGTAGGAAGATTTGATGGCTCATCCTTCGACAGAGCTCTCAAGTAAAGCCGCTTCCCTTCTCCAATCTCTTTGATGAATTCGCCGAAATTCTTGGTAACGTAACGAAAATTCTTGGCGTTGAAATCCATATTTTCGACCGTAGATTCGTGAACTGAGACCTAAGGAGCAGGATATTAGCGATGCCAGGAGATCAAACGGCGGGGACGTGGAGGACTCGGTGGACGAACCTCACGGTCTGCGCCGACGGTCTTGACGAGATATTCCTGTGACCATTCAGATACGCATGGGCCCAAATTTGCAGACTCAATGATGACCGGTTTCCCCGCATCTAAGATTGTATGGAACTGATCCTTGGACTCAACCTTGATACGAGGCAGACAATGGAGGGAAACCGGCGGCAAAATCTCTGTACTTGCTTTTGTCTCGTCCGCTGTGATTTTGACAGTCTCAGAGTACTCGACTGGCGCAATCTGGGAAGCTAGAAGTGGTAGCTTCTTTTGCCCGGAAACTAGTCGTTGAGTGTCGAAAGCGAAGTTGTAACTTCCTTGTGTCCAGCAGGTTCCCATCGAAAAGCAAGTGGCACCGCCGCCAACGACGGCGAACTCTCCGTCGGCGTGAGGAATAACCGAAGCTCCAATCAAGAAAGGACGAAGGCTGCCAGACTCGCCGAATCCATCGAGGCTCGCAACGATTTCTAGTCCGGCATTGACCTCTTTGACGATAATCATGTCCAATGCCGCAGGCAATTGGACGTCCTTAATTACGCCACCAAACACAAAGGAGTACTCCCCAGAGTTGATGACTGTTGCCCCAAATCTAGACAACAAGCTCGTCTGGTTCCTCTGAATCAGTGCATCGACAATCTCAAATGAAACAACAGGCTGTATTCGCTGGTCAGCTGATAATCAAGGGTATCGGAATGAGCTCTTACTTCGGGATCTGAAGTTTTCAATGTCCATCTGTACGTTCTCTGGTTTACGAGGCCGTCTTCAAGTAGTCCCCCGGCAATGATTCCCTCAAATTCTCCCAGCATGCTGCTTATACACGTGAAGGTTGCGCCGTAAAGTGGAGGTGGAGAGCCCTGTGTCTTACACCTTGTCCAGCCGTTGATGGGATTAAAGAGTAGATAATCTGCAGAGGTCTGTGTGTGATTAGGCCGTCCGCCAGCAAGCAATGCCAATGATGAGGTTCCCAACCGAGTCACTGAATGGCGGAATAGGGGGACCGGAAGGTCTTGTACCCGTTCCCAGGTATTGAATACTTTTCTGTAAAGCCAGCAATCTTTGAAGGCTGTTGATGGAGAAGCACGTCCACCAACGAGGAGTACACCGGCATTTCCTAGATCTGTGAGTGTGTGACAAACCCTGCCGGACGGGCCCTTCTGAGAAGAAGAAGCTGGCGGGCGATCAGCCGAGATTCGGTACAAGTCCACTGACGTCAACCTTCCATTTGGCCCCTGGCCTTGCATGTGTGAGACAACAACCTGACCATTGGGGTTCTCGACGAGCATGGCTGCGCCAAATCGGCGGTGTCCTCGATTAGCTTCATACTTGGACAAGTTCATGTGCGTTTGATAGGATGGAATGGTGGAATCCCCTGGCTTTTGAGAGATATGTCTGCCGTTGTCAGACCCAAAAGTTGAGGCAAGGATGACAACATAGTGACTAGCGAAGAGAGCGAACTCCTCCCACTCATCAAAGGGCTCAACAACATCAAGAGCTCGCCTCTCTTCAGAAGTCATGAACAGGTCGTCGGCCCAAGCCTCCCAAAGCGTCCAACTCTCCGCCGCGGACCATCCCAATGTCTCAAAGCGGGCCTCTTGGCTAGCGACGCTTGGGTAGCGATGAACAGACTTGATTGGTGTATTCAACTTGTTGAAGTGCTTGAGCATCGTATGAGCGAAAGGATGATCCGGTCCGTCCGGCAGAATCTGCTCCAGCAAGCAAAACTCGGCTGCATCGGTAATTAGAAACATAGAAGATAGGGAGTGTTCAACAGTGCAGTACCATGTTGAAGGGAACCAGCCCAATTGATGACACAATCAGCACCCTCCGTGTCCATGTATGTAATAGACACCTCAGCCACAAAGAGAAATTCAGTTGCGGATAGGTCAAACAGCTTGGATAAAGCATTTTCCAGGGCGGAGAGTTGTCGAAGATCGCAGGCGACTTGGCAGTATTTCTGGCTTTGGAGGACGATGGGGGACTTGTTGTTGACCTCCCAAGTTCCAAGAAGAGCATGCAGTTCGGGCGTGTCGAGAACAATACGGCGCTTCTTCTGGATGAGGTCTGGGTAGTCGACGTCGATGAATGTGACATCTCGGCAGGCGTCCGGGTAGCGCACCTCGCACTGCCACGGCAAGACATCACTGATGAGAGTTTAGTGAGCGCCACCAACATTCGGCATTGGACAAGTCTAGCAACGCAAATCCAGAAGGATCCTCAACTTACCTTCCACAACCAAGGTTAACAACTACCTTCTTGCGATACGAAGGCCTCTGGAGAAAACGGCGGACGAGCGTGTCAATCACCTTCAGTCGTAAATGATAACCCCTGTTGATAAGAGGAGCTCGTCGCTGGAACTTCTTGACGAAGAACCGAAAGTAATGCGGCTCGTCGGGGTAATATAGGCGTTCCTGATTAAATGAGTGACTGATGAATAGAGAAGGGAGAACATGCTTGGCTAACTTACAACACTCCGTTTTGAAACTATGGAACTGCTGTTTGTCTGATAGGTAGCAAACGAAAGACACGTTGATCAGCAAGCGACCGAAGAACCGAGGTGAGCCGTAGGCTGGGATGGAACTCGATATTGACTCACTGCCATGATGAGGTCGTCCAGAGCCTGACCCCTGCGGGCATTTTGCACCGAGGGCGCCATGCTGAGTGGCAGTTGACGGACTTTCTAAAAAGTGGTGAAGAATTGTTGTCGAGTCACAGTTCTGTGCCTTTGCTTTTCCGACACTGGTGTGCAGGTTTTTTTTTTTTTTTCTTTCCCTTTCCACCTCTCCCAAAACGACCCGCGGAAGAGCTCAGCTACGTTGTTTACGGGGTTTCCCGTCTAGAGCCCTCATTTATTACTATTCTTGGGCTCAGTGCGCCATCTTGCAGTTCACGACAAAGCCTCATTTGGGTTCCCGATGAATAATGGAAATGCTTCATGAAACTCGTTTGTGTATTGATGTGACCCAAGCAAAGCACTTGTCTCCAAGTTATTCCAGCTCCATGACCACACTGCCGAATGCTCAGTCATCGTATGGAGGGGGTGTGTGTGTGTGGCTTCTAGTGCCATCCTGGACTCTTATCTTATCGTCCACACCTTACCTCAGGTGCCTTGCCTTACCTAGGTACCTAGGTACGTAAGCAGGTAGGTTAGGCACCTGCCATTTACTCACGGGCACGGGGAGCCCACCTAATAATTAAACAGACCTAGGTACCTTAGAACACTCCTGGCGGTCAGCTGGCGCAAGTGCCCGAGCCAAACACAGCCACACGTGCCACAAACGCACCCCATGTTCAGCGCAAGGTACCTAGGTACTACCATCCAGGCGCTGGGACCACCCGGCCGACGGATTACATAGCTTCCCCGCTGCCAGGGTTCCAGTCCACCTTGCCATTGGGGGCCACCAGGTTCACGTTCAGTGTCCGGACCTCACCTTACCTTACCTTACCTTACCTTACCTTGCCGGTACCGTCCAGACTCGATATCTTACCCTCCACATCTATCGTCACTTTTCCTCCAAGGTACCTCAAGTTAAAAGGTGCTCCGCTGCCGGGCGCTGCAGCGAAACCTCAGCTTATCCCGACAATCACCAGCTCATCAAAGGCTTGACGGTTTGGCTTTGTCCGAACCTTGACCCGACCGCCGACCACCGTCCACCGACCAACACCAAAGCACTCCAGCCTCCTGGCGACTACCAATTTGCGCTGCTGCCTTCGACAGCAAATCCTCCTTCCTTCCTCAATCTTCGGTCGAGATACTGGAATTCTATCATCGCTGTGACTGGCGAAATACAAAACTCTTCGGCTCCTCGAACCCCCGTCGTCGACTAAACATCATCTCCGTCTGGTAGTTTCCCACCGCCGGCGCTGTCCCGGCGATAGTGCATCTTCGGTGTCCGTCGCATCACGGCGCATACATCCTGCCGAAGGCCCCGGCTTCGGTCGTACACCATGGCGAACGCTTCCCTTAACTTCATTACTTTCAATCAGGACCATAGCTGTCTCGCAGTCGGTAACGGGTTCCCCGCCACCGCACCCGCGGTCCCCATTTGGTTGCTGAACATCTTTCACTGACTGGCTGCGTCGCCCACATAGGCACATCAAAAGGTTTCCGCATCTACCACACCGATCCCTTTTCAAAAATCTTCAGCAGCGATGACGGGAATATTGCCATTATCGAGATGCTGTTCTCGACCTCACTGGTTGCGCTGATCCTTTCTCCGCGACACTTGATCATACAGAACACCAAAGTTGGTCGTCTTTCGTTCCTGTTCTGCCAGAATACTAACTCTGAGAAAGCGGTCTTCAGTCATATGCGAGCTTACCTTTCCCTCCGCCGTTCTTGCCGTCCGCCTGAATCGCAAACGTCTCGCAGTCGTGCTTGAGTCTGAAATCTATCTCTACGACATTTCCAACATGAGCCTACTCTATACAATCCCTACTTCGCCGAACCCAGGCGCCATATGTGCCCTGTCACCATCCTCGGAAAATTGCTACATTGCATATCCGCTGCCAAAGCCCCGCGAGGATAACGGAGACAAGAGACCGGCTCATGCCCCACCCCTCTCGACCTACGTTGCTCCTACATCAGGGGAGGTCCTAGTATTCGATACAATTACCCTCAAAGCTGTTAACGTTATCGAGGCCCATAGATCACCTCTCTGTAGCATCTCGTTGAACAGCGAGGGCACACTGCTTGCCACTGCTAGTGAGACCGGCACCATCATCCGTGTGTTCTCTGTCCCCGGAGGACAGAAGCTGTACCAGTTCCGCCGTGGAACTTACCCATCCACAATCTACAGCATGTCTTTCAATCTCAGCTCGACGTTGCTCTGCGTTTCTTCGACATCCGATACCGTTCATATATTTCGTCTCGGTGCTCCTCCCCCAGGAAACAACTCGGCTTCGGCTGCTGCAGAAACACCCGGGTCGCCGAGGCAGGATCGATGGTCGCGATCCAGGAGTTACGACAGCAGTAATGAATCACCTGCAGGCAGCGCAGCAGGGTCCCCTAGAAGCGACCTAGTTGAGCCGGTCGGACCTAGCAATGGGGGCGGTGGCAGCCAGCAGCAGATAAATCGGCGGCAAAGTGGCTCATTCAGCAGCATACTCCGACGGTCGTCACAGATAATGGGTCGTAGCGTGGCCGGTGTCGTTGGCTCTTACCTGCCTCAGACAGTGACGGAAATGTGGGAGCCCCTTCGCGACTTTGCCTACATTAAAGTCCCGAAGTCTTTGAATTCGCCAACAGCATCGACTCGAGGCGGCGGGCTCTCAGGCGGGTCACAGCTTCCCAACGGTCCGCTGAGGAGCGTTGTAGCCATGAGCAGTAGTAGCCCGCAAGTGATGGTTGTGACCAGCGACGGAGGCTTTTACGTTTACAATATCGATATGGAGCACGGCGGTGAGGGCTACCTGGTCAAGCAGTTCTCGTAAGTCTTCGTCCATATTGTTCCCGGACGAGAGCTAACGAAGCATAATTTGTAGGGTTCTTGACGGCGACGACAAACTGGACTCGTCGGCCTACGGCACGTAGTCTTTTTTTTCGTAGTAGTTCCGCTGTGGGCGACGGGAGTTATCGGGGTCAGGCCTCAACGCGTGCGCTCTGCGCATTGTTGATATCGAAAGAAAACAGCTGCATTCGGAGGCGTTTGGCTACATACTTTCTTCCTAGGGGTGACTAGGAGGCTCCAGCACCTTGCATTCTTGATCTAATACGAAGCGAACACTGCTTGCCGCTTGGTCATTACGAGGCCGCTAATTCATAAAAACCCATTTCTGCGCTTGCACATGGTTGGCCACATGAAAGACTCAGGAAGGGATGCTGCTGTGAAATCACGATACCCGAAGACGAGAAACCTCCGAACATGAAATATTTGGTGTGCGGTAGCGCACAATAGCGCGAAAACTTGTTCATAGTATATGGATTATCAGCAGTCGTATCTCTGCTCATCGGGAAGTATAGGTTCTCGATCAGCAGGCTTAGCTGAGTAAATCTTGGCATCATCACCCGTTGCCATCGACCGTGGCTGAACCCTTTTAAATACTCGTCCCCAACGATTGTGCAATAACAAGACCGAGAACATTGGATGGCTAAGAAAGTCATACGCCCTCCGTCACCACAAGACCCCAACGAGCGGTCGCAAAAAGGGGGGGAAGAGAAGAGGAAGGGGGGGGGGGGGGGGGGGGCGTGAAATCAACAATGCCGACCATTTGGAACAACAGTGCCGCGCGAACCATGACCCATCGGAAGAAACTACTATCTCCAACAAATCCTGCCATGGCAAGACAGTTATAGACGCCTGTCTCCGTGCATCCGTCATAACATTTTGAAAAGAGGGAAAAAAGGATGAAAATGAAAGCAAAAACCCGGGCCAAACACCTCATATAACTCCCAGAAATCCTTACCAAGGATAGAAGAACCAAAGAATTGAGTAACATCCAACGATCCACGAGGACACATTATCGAGCGTAAGGTCTGTTCATCAGGGCAATCTCCCTGGCAATCTCTCCCCACTCTAATTCCCGTTTGATCCCAGCAGGTCCGCACTGCTTGACCTGGTTCAGCTCTTCCCACTTTAGGAGCTCGTATGCGAATCGTAGGTGAGGCTGGATGATGACATTGAGTCGGCGGGCTCGGACGAAGCAATACGCCCGGGGAAACGATAGGTTCATGGCCCGCATCACTTCCGCAATACAGATGGTGGCACTGCGGGATACACCAACCCTGCAGTGTACCAATGTGGCTGTTCCGCTGCGCCGGCCGTGGTCTAGGAGCACATTTAGAAACTTCTCAACACTCCGAGACTGGTAAAACTCACCAATGAATTCGAGGCACCGCTCGAACTCATCAGTCAACGGATCAATGCCGTTGTCTTGAACGCCCTGGACCACGCATACATTCTCTGGGCCCCATTCCTCCAACTCGCCTTCTCTCCACATTGAAGTCTCACCCACGCTGAGAATCTGGCCAATTCCGAGAGCCCTGAGCAAATCCGGGTTGTTGGCGTGCCCGAGGTTTCCGAGGTACATGTAGTCCAGCACCCGGCTGGGCAGAGAACCATCGAGACCAGGCAGCCACGCAGGCTCCTTGATCAGGGCTGTCACCTCGCGTAATCCCTTTCCAGCGTGAACTGGCGACTCATGGAGTAGACGAGCTTCAATGCACGTCAAAAGAGCCACATCGGTTGGATATGCAAAGAAGTTGCGTTGCTTGACTGTGTGCAAGTGTAGCCAGGCATCAGCAATACCTCGTCCAGTGCTGTAGCTGAAATAGGCGATCCCCAGCATCGTAGATTCAGTGTATCCGTCGGCACAGTGAATAAGTATCTTCATGGGATGAGAACCTACAGGCTCCTCACCTTCCGCTGGTTCGTCCATCCCTACATCTCCGTCAAAGTCAAAGCTGGACTGTTCAGAGGGTGGTAGGGTGCCGCGTGCCAAGTGATATATCCATTTGCAGGTTTCTAGAATGCCGTCGGCTTCAACTTGTGACCAAGTCGGTGGCAGAATGCTGCCAGAGGATGGGAAGTCAATGTACGGGCGCACGGCTGGCTTGATCTTGGACTCGGCTAGAGCGCGTAGTGTCGACGGGTTCAAACGACCAACATCGCTGCACTCGATCAAAACGTCGTACTTGTACTCTTCTCCAGAAGTGGGATCTGGTGTTGGGCCTAGCCAAACATTGTGGGATATCTCTGAGGCCTTGGTCATTTCGTACATCTCTTTCCTCTCCTGCTGGAAGAAGTCGAGAACATTTCCCGTCAATTCACCCTGGTGATCGATGGCAACGATGTCCTTGTGCTTCGTTTCGAATTCGCTGAAGGGGGAAACGCAGAGAAATGTGTTGTACGCTGGCAGTGGGTGGCCCTGTGCCTCGTGTTTTTGGCGCCACCGTGATTGAGCTGTAGCAATATCCAGTCCGGTCTTCTGCACAGTGGCTTCGTCCTCTCCATAGACGATGATGTCGGACATCATGGCCGACTTGGCTGCCTGGATCTGGAAGTTTCTTACACAGAAACCGTCGCGTGGGTCGATGTCAATGAATTCGGGAGAAGCGCCCAAATACATGAACTCTTGAGGGGCGATGGCGCCCTTGAGACGTGCCACGGCAACATCACCGTCGGCTTTGACGAGAGTGACGCCGCGCACACATGTGGGCGTTTTCCTC
Source organism: Colletotrichum aenigma (assembly GCF_013390185.1). Taxonomy (NCBI): domain Eukaryota; kingdom Fungi; phylum Ascomycota; class Sordariomycetes; order Glomerellales; family Glomerellaceae; genus Colletotrichum; species Colletotrichum aenigma. Next base: position 4,338,113 of record NW_023500908.1, read on the forward strand.
AGGGAGCGATGACGGGCAATGAAGAAAGCTTGCTGGATATGGTTGTGGGGGTGGAGCCCGTGGAACCAGGGGAAGACTTGATTCGGATCCGGTAACGGCTGGCGGGAGATGTAGTCAACGGCAGCAGCGACGTCTGCGGGGCTTATCGTGTACAAGGTCAATGGTGCGGAATCTTGTCTATTGAACTTGTCAGGAGGATAGAGCAGCGATGATTGTTGAGCCTGTTCCTCATCGCGTGGGGGAGAGGGAGGAGGAGTGTTCGGCTCCTCCGCTGGAACTGGCCCCGGAGGGCAGACAGGAAGATGCTTGTTTGGTACGGGGACTTGGGCTGCGCCGATGGACTCGAGCGATATGGGCGAGACGGAGCCCACTGCAGACGAAGGGCGATGAGGGGGTATGGGCCTCGGGAGAGCAATTGTGGCCATTTTTCAAAGGCGAACTTTCTTATTGCGACGGACTGGAAGTCGCAATTAACGTGAGATGTGTTGAACAGTTGACTCGACGTCGGGGTTGGCAGCTTATCAGCGGTAATAGGGGGTGGTCGGTGTTGTGTTGGGGTCGTTGGTCGGTGGTCGGGGCGGGAGTAGAAGGTAGTGAGCTGGTGTTGCAGCTAAGCCACTACGACGTCGCTCGACAGTATCCGTAGACTCAGACGGTTGTCGTCCTGGAGCTTCTGCCTCGGACGACACTGTCTACGGGCTGGCTTCAAGGCGATTTAGAGATGGAAGACGATGCCAATCGCGCCTCGTACTGGGTGAAAAGCGGCGTGTGTGTGAGAGACGAGGGTTTGTCACAGCGAAAGCCTGGGTCGGGGAGAGGTAGTGAGTGGTAATGATTAGAGTACGCACTCGAATGGACTGGGTTTGGCGTGTTGGCGTCGGCTGGGGGTGGCGGGCGATCCTTATCGCACATGCCCAAAAGCAATGACGGTAGCAGCAACGCCAGCTCGGTTCGTGATAGGCGGCGAGGGGTATCTGGGGAGCTGCGGTGATGGTCTGCGTAAGGTAGGAAGGCAGACGAGTTATCTTGCTGCAACGGTGATAACGTCAACGGCAGAAGCGGCGCCCGGTGGTGGAGATTTATCGTCGGCAGACGGCAAAGATACTCTGTACAGCCAATACCAACGACGAGGGACGGCTAGTGCAAAGACGGCCTCATTAAGACTGGCGGTGGAAAGGGAGTAGAAAGGCGTATGATATGATGGAGAGTGTCAAGAAGCAGCGTTTAGCAGAAGAATATAACTCTGCATAAGGTAGGCCAAGAAGAAGGTCAACGAGGAGAAGATGAGGAGAAGGGAAGGAGCACAGCGCACAGTATGGCAGGTGATTGCGATTGGTGAGGTACAACACCGTGCCGTACGCAGTACCGTCAATTCGACATGGATGCGCGAGAGACTACCGCCACCAAGGACAGGACCAAGACCCAGCCTAAGCCTACCTGTACCTAGTAAGGCAGGGAGGGGAGCGAGGGAGGGAAAGACAGCCATGCAGGACAGGACAGGCCAACAGAATGGCTGAATGAATGGGAGGGTGAGGGTGAGGGTTGTACCTTCGTTACCTTGGTGCAGTAGTAGGGAGGAGAAAGGCAAGAGAAGACTGAAGAAGGGTGGGTGGGTTGGAATTGGAGCGAGCACGGTTACAGCATCTTCTGAGCTACTGCGAACGGTAGCGTCACCAACAGCTCCTGTGGGATGGTTTTCGAGACGCGGCACATGGCCCATGTTAAGCACTCATGTCTCCTGGAGGTACACGTTGCACCTAAGGTACCTTAGCTACCTTAGCTCTGGAAGGTAACCTAGGTACTACCTCATGTAGAGCACGCAGCAATGGGGGGTGGCGTGGCGCGCCACTGGAGACCTGGGGTCGCCCATCTCTAGTGCCGATCTGGTCTGGGCTCCCCCATCACCAACCCTCAACTGAGAAGCATTGCTTCATGGCTTCATACAAACAACAGACGACGGCGACAGCGGGAGACTCGGGCGTACAAGACGTACAGTGTCCGTGGTGGAGGGGCGGGCACGCGATACGCTGCCTGGTTGGGAAATACAGAGGCAGCGCTTTCTCTGCTAATTGCTGCTGCTGCTGCTGCTGCCACTGTTGCCATCATACTACGCACCTCAGGTAGTTCTACCATTGCCTTTCCGCCTGCCATATTTCGTGACCAAGGCGGATGGGCAGCGCCGCACGGCATCGTGTGTCGCAAGATCAGCCAAGATAACGACACCATAGTGGACCAACACTGGTCAGGACAAGACAGGGAGATGCCGGGGCAAACCTAGGCGACCCAAGAGGAGACGGGCGAGTGACGACGGGGAGCAGGACGGACGCATGGAGACCTACCTAGTGTATCCGTAGTGTACACTACTGGCTACCGTACTGGGGTTGCAGTTGGTGCCACAATCCAGGTGGGGACGGGCGTCGGCGCTAGCACCACGCACACAGCACCAGGTACACTCAGTGCTGTAGGTAGGTGCTGCATCCGCATCCATCCAGTGGTGGCCCCAGTCCTCTCCAAAAAGTGAAGTGCCCGGTGAGGTGACAGACCATTTAACTTACGTACGTACCTATCTTACCTTGAGGTAGCCGTATTTAGGCAATGATATGTTTGACTGCTCAAGCCCCGACGTGTTGGGTGAGCGGACAGGTGGGCAATTGGCAAAACGAGCACACTAGTAAGTAAGAAGGTAGAGAGGTAGATCACGGTGCCAAACCACATGGCTTGAGCACGGTTCAAGCGGGGTTTGGTGGATCGCCCGCCCATTCACAACTTCAAAAGGCTATCCATCCCTGCCTGTCTGCCGACCTTGAAACAAGACGAGTGGCAGCAGAGACTCAGCATTTGCACTTGCATCTGGGCTTATATGTCGCCTGCACCTTACTGCGCTGCCATTTTCGAAGCAAGCGTCTACCATGCAGTGTGAGGACTTTGAGGGCGCAAGTGAACAGTGGTTGGAATGGGGGACGTCAGTTGACGACCATATGGAAGCGTTCCCTTCCCGCTCCACAACCGCGCGCCCCACAATCATTCCGCCGCGTGCGAATGGCTCCCTACAAAACTCGCAGTAAGATAACTATGTACTGCATAGTACATTGGCCCTGTTTGCGATGGGTGTAAATGGATTCTTTTCCTCCAGCACGAACCCTTGTCTGCACACGGCACCGCGTCAAGGTCTATCGTTGCCGCATCACATCCGCAACAGTTGCTCCCAGCAGATGCACCTGTGGACATGACCTAGCTACCTTACGGATACAAAGTAAACCTAAGGTAGGTAGAAAGAAAGGGTCCGGTCAGGGATCCGGCTCTATGGATCTCGGTTCTTGATATTCCCCGACGATAAGCCCCCCCCCCCCCCCCCCCCCCCCCCCCCCCGGGGCAGTGTCCAGACCCGTCCACTCCACGTCAGATCTGCTTGTTCCCAACATCTGCCTTTACATGATATCTTGAGCAACGAGGACGAATTCCACGCACCCGAGATTACCTTGTTTACATGCGCCCTGTATCAGTTTTCTAGAAAGTTCTCCAACTCTCAAGCGAATATCAATCAATATAGTGTATGTTGCAGCTATTTCCAGCTTCAAAGATGGCAAGCTATGTATATTTGAGAATCGTGTAACCAAACATACATCCGGTTCTGCAGCCCATGGGCCAGAGAGCGACAGGACAGGGCGGAGTCTTGCGTCTGCGTTGCATGCCCTCCTAGATGAAGTTATTAGCGGCGGATACTCTACATCATGCCCACAAACAACTAAGCCCTCACGCCCTCCAGCATCTCAAAGTGTTTGTATTATTTGTCTGCCGAGAGTTGAGAGTGGAAAGCACATTCCCTTCAATTCACGTCCCGCTGAAAGGCGGGGGCGGGGTAGAGGGTCCCTAATGCGTAAGTGTATGAGCGTGTACCTTAGGTACAGTCTTGCGGGCAGCTCCTGTACCGTACCTACCTACGGGGCGGTGTGTCTGAGGCCCATGCCGAGTCCTATCACCTCAGCCACCGTTACAGACTTCCATTCCCGCTCTGTGCCTCATGTGGCTGGTCCGCTCCCATACGCGAAGGTACTGGGTAAGGTAGGTAGGCAGGCATCTTAGTACATGAGCTCTGGTACATACGTCATTGACAATCGCTCGATAACAATCGTAGATTCAGCTACGCCCATGCACTGACCAGCGTGCTTCGCTCGCCCTCAAAGTTCTGTTGAATCTGGAGCACATCATCTGCCTTACATAAGGCACCCATGTGCAAAGAGCGGACCTTCCTTTGTTTTTTTTGTTTTTTTTTAATCCGGCACTTTGGACTATTTGGTCCGCGCTTTATGCGTGCCCTCGCAATTCCTTGGTACCTGATCTAGCGATAAGGCAACAAGCGCATTGCATGCAGAGATCTGGTCTCGCCCTGCCAACTTGAGACACCCTTCGGACCTAATGCTGTCTTGCGCGTACAGCTAATGTCATCAGGCAGGCTTTACATATCAGTCGCTGTTCTTCCGTCTTCTTCGGCATGCGTAGCCCTTTCATCCGCCCGTGTGACTTAGGTTGCTAACGCCGACTTGGCTTCACAGACACACTCTGCCATCTCCACCTCAAAGAGGTTTTCCCGCGACCCCGATCCTGCGATCCCTCTTGACGACTCGCAAAACATGATCAAGTCCACCTCGCTTGTCCGGCTTGCTGAAAGCCGTTCATGATAGAGGCCCGACTCCACGACAAACACTCCTCTCGAAGCCACAAAATCCGCTCTTGCTCACCTGGCTGCCTGTTGCGCTTGCTCGTCCGCAGCGATCGACTCCCGCCACCGTCAGACCAAAACACGTAACAGACAGACACTGCCTGCTTGACTAAGGAGAAACCATGATGTCTGCCCCGGCACAAGTACACACGTATGGCCCCAAGTGTCGCCTTACTCCTGTGGCGCACCCGACCCCGACCGGGCAGGACAACGGTGTGCCCCCTGTTCCCGCGCAATTCTTCTACTCGTCGGTGATGCCAATAGACGACCCCTTGTCGCCTGGCACGATTGCTGGTGCGTCCGATGCGCGGACTACTCGAGGTCAAATCCGTCCCTTTTCGTTAGGCGACAACAACGCTCTGGAGAAGGCTTGGCTCAGTTTCCTCTCCGAGGATAACGTAAAAGCTCATGAGCATTTAGTACGGAATGGCGCCCTGAGTCCTGATGTTGAGAAGGCGAACATAAAAAAGCTAGAGCTTCTGGTTCGGCACCTGGCCGCAAAACATGGCCGAAAGCATGGGGGGATATTTCAGGCATCCGTAGTCGCAGGCGAAGACTCGGATATCCTCCCCGACACTCCAGCTACAGTTTGCTGTCCCGACCTTTTTATTGACGTGTCCACCGAACTGCAAAACACATTTTGTGCCCTTGCGAGAAAACAACAACCCTCTCTGGGCCAGGACAATGTGGTTCAAGAGGTCATGATGGAACTGCGACGCCAACTTAGTACAAATCCAGCCGCCGATGACTCGCGGTCAACAGCCGGGAGCGTTCCCTCCTCGAGGCCTCGGGCAGATTCGGCGCGCTCAAGACAAATGGGAATTGTGGGCTCTTTCAGCCCCCGCCGTGAAGCCGCCAATGAATTATCTCGTTCTCAAAAGGACGGGATCACATATGGAGCCGACACCAAAGCGAGACCAAGATCTGATTCGCGCGCGAGTGAGCAAGCGTCTCGCCCATCGACCCCCGGCACGAGTACCTCATTCCGGCCGTCTGTGGATGATGGGATATCCGGGAAGCCTTTCGTCAGAGCGGGAATAAGGCAAAGACCACAAGACGCCTTTGCTAGTTCATTCCCACCTATCGAGACTCCTAGTGCCAATGGAGATGAACGCGAAATGCGAGTTCCGCCCAAAGCACAAGAACCAACGAGGTCGAGGGCAAGTACAGTACAAATCGCCACACTGAGCGACGCGAGCTACAGAAGAGAAGCCATTGACGTCGTCGTTGGCGTATCTAGGCTTCACATGGTGTCCATTCCTGCTCTACAGATGAAACCGATTTACTGGTCCCCTGTGAATGACATCGCCGTGGTACTCCGTGCTACATGGTTCTACAGGTTCGTGAATGTTAATCAAGATATGAGTGGTTGTGGGCTGGGTCTGACAGCGATCCTAGAGATACAATGCTTCCGATTCCGCCAGCAGTAGCGAATCAACTAGAAGCTGGATACCGAGAGCTGCAACCGCATACTGAGACCTGGAGCGATGAGCTTCGTTGTGCGATTGAAGTTGGTCCGCTCGGCGAAGAAAAAGTGTCGCATCGTCTCTGGCCGGAAGATGTGGAAAATATGAGCGATGGCGACAAGCAGACCGTCACAGACCCCCGAATTTCAACAGATCCGTTCTGTGCTGCTAGTTGCTATCGTGGAGAAGCTGCGGCTGAAGGATCCGTCGATCCAACTCCAAAGTCTTCCAGCACGATGCCGCATCGAAGCTATGCCAGCTACCACGTCATTTATAAAGACGCTTCCCGAGCCTTCCTCTTGAAACCCAGTTTAAAACCATCGGCCTACTATGGGAGACGGCCAGTAGCCAAGATTATGAAGGGAATGACTATCGGCATCCCTGTAGTTCGTGGCTTTGATCGGGAGACGTGGGAACGCATCCACGACAAGAAGGGTAGGCGCGACACAAATTCTCAGTCAGAATCTTCTACGAGCGACCCTGCTGAAAGCGTCGGGCAGGACGTTTTATGTCCAGCTTGTAAGGCAGAAAAGGAGCAGGGCCAGGTCACCGACCTTGTGATGGTTGTACATGGCATAGGTCAGAAGTTTGCTGAGCGAGTCGAAAGCTTTCACTTCACGCACGCCATCAACGCATTTCGCCGGGAAGTCAATATGGAACTGTGCAATCCCGTGGTTAAGGGAGTCTTGAGAGACGACCAGAACGGAATCATGGTACTTCCGATAAACTGGCGCCACACTTTGTCATTTGAAGACGGTGGTCCGATGACGGAGGAGGACAAGGCAACCCACGTGCCTGATGGATTCAGCCTCAAGGACATCGAACCTGGCAGCATCCCGGCCGTGAGAAGCATGATCTCTGATGTCATGTTCGATATTCCATTCTACATGTCCCATCACAAGGGCAAAATGATCAAGGCGCTTGTTACGGAGGCCAACCGCGTATACCGGCTGTGGTGTCGCAACAACCCTGGTTTTGCTGAGAAGGGGCGTGTCCATCTAATCGGGCATTCTCTTGGCAGTGCCATGGCGATTGACATCTTGTCCCGACAACCCACACAAGTTCCTAGACTGGACATGTCCATCAAATTGCCCGGAGCTGATTTCTTCGAGTTTGACACCAATAACTTGTTCCTCGTCGGAAGCCCGGCCGGATTCTTCCTGCTTCTCGAGAGAGGCATGCTCCAACCTCGACGTGGCCGGGTCAAACCTGGCGCTGATCCGAGCGATATACACGCACCGGATGTTACGGGACAAGTTGGCCGGTTCGGGTGCATTGCGGTAGACAACATCTACAACGTGCTGGCTAAGGAGGACCCAATCGCCTACCTACTCAACGGCACAATAGACCCGGTATATGCTTCAAGTCTCAAGACGGCTCATGTTCCCTCGACCACCAGTTCCATCTTCAAGTACGTTGGCAACGCCATGCGAAGTCTTGTGCCAGGCGCAACCCCAAGCCCCGCGACTATCGAGCCAGAGGTCAGGCCTAAGCCCTCCGTCGTGCGTTTGCCATCACAGCTCGAGTTGGAGGTACACGATTTCACGCGTGAGGAGATTGCAGAGAGAAAGGCGTACTTGTTGAACGACAATGGCCAAATTGATTACTATCTCAGATATGGCGGTGGGCCTCTGGAGATCCAGTACCTCAATATGCTGAGCGCCCATACGTGCTACTGGACGAGCCAGGATTTCATTCGTATGCTGTGCATGGAGGTTGGGAGGAAGCCTGGGAGACAAAACACGATTCCCGCCATGAGGGCTCAGAAGGCAACCAAAAGGATCATCGTTAACTAGGTGACTTATGCCGGACGGATGGGCGGACGATTTGAAATGAGGTTTACAAGATTCAAACATAGACGCAGAGTCGTGACACAAAGTCATTCTCGCATGATGCGCAGATAGTGCGACTGGATCGTGGATGAAGCACCAGATTAAGGTCTCTATCAGACAAAACATTTAATGTGCATGGCCGTTTTCGCTTCTCATCCAGACGCTGACGGGCTCCAGCCTAGGTACCAGCTGCAGTCAATGAGCTGGTTCATCGAGAACCTCAGAATCCATCGTCGATCTCCATCATGTCCTGGTCAAGGTCATCGTCCATGCCGTATTCGTCGCCCTCGTCAGCTCCCAACTGCATGCTATCAACCCCGGCAGCTTCAAGCTGTTGGATCCGTTCCATGTCCATCTTCTCCTTGTGCCTCATCAAATCGTCGTAGCTCCATGTGCTCACACCCTCCTGGTCCTTAGCCCGGAACGGTTGAGCCATCTGCTTGAGGAAGCGGCGAGCGCTGCTAACAGCCATGTCGGTGCTGAGGTTGGTGTCGGCGTCGAGAAGACCTTGGTTGATCCATTTGGGCAGCTGCACTCGCTTCTTTTGGAATCTGCGGTCGGCCAGTACCATGATACCGTAGTCGTCCTTGCCTCTCAAAACACGACCCAGACACTGGGCAGCGTGTCGCATGGCGTCGAATGACAGGAAGTCGTTCTCACGGATACGGTACGTCTCGCGAAGGAACTCGAGTCTCGCCTTGAGGATTCGGGACTCAGTGTACTGGAATGGCACGCCGATGCACAACACAGTACGGCCGTACTGGTGGTCGAAATCGATACCCTCAGAGACCTTGCCTCGAGCGACACACAGGAGAACGGCGCCGCGGCCGTTGCAGCACGCCGTTCGGTACGTTTCAAGCGCCAGCGAGGTTTCCTGCGCATCGGGTGTCTCGACGAGAATGAGTTTGTACTTCCAGACCTCTTCGAGGATGTTCATTCCCTGCCACATGCTGATGATGGACTCCATGTAAAGATAGGAGGGGAAGAAAACCACCATGCCATCCGGGGTGATTTTGGCAAACTCGGTTAGCAGCGTGCCGTAGTTTCGCACCACGCTAGGCTCGTTCCTGACCTGAAAACTCGTGGAAACACTCGCTTGGTCACTTCCACGTGTCACAATCATGGGCAAGAACGACCTTCGCGCCAATGTCATGCTGTATGACTCCTGTACCACGGTCGAGAAGCCAAGCATCTTCGGGTACATCTCAAGAGGGGAGATCGTTCCTGAAGTGATGATGACAGAACTGAACCTGTCAAAAACGGGTCGGATTGCGATTGCGGCGTCCAAACAAGTGAAGTGCAAGACAGGGTTTGGCACCTCTGCTGTCTCCGACTCGAATGGTTCTAGGATCAGGAGAAACCCCTTCTCGTATGTTGCTACCAGCGTCGCGAAGGTAGCTACCTCTTGCAAAGGCTGGTAGTCTTCAATATTCGTGAGCTCGAGAGTCCTCACCAAGGACGTCAATCGTTCGGCACAAAATCGCAGAGGCTTCTTCTCAATGAAGGTGTACTCCCTCAAATGAGCAAGGAAAGACGGAGGTGTCTCTGAAATGGTGTGTCTGACCTTCATCCGTGTCTGGTATGTCGTTAACATCCGGCTTTCTGTTTCTGTCAGAGTTGCTCACCTTGAGATACTCGATGAACCTCTTCAGAAAAGACACGAAATGTTCGGCCCTTCTGATGTTGCCTGGTACCGCCTCCTTCAGCAAGTCGTCTGGCAAGGCTGCTGACTGTCAGTGAACGATAAGGAAGCGAGAAATCGGGGCATCGTATACCTGGGTTGGCCATGAATGCGTCCTCCTGTCGCGCTTCGTCGGCATCCCGCAACCCTTCCACAAGCTTCTGGTACTCATTCTGCAACTGCTCCTGGTCGGTGTCTCTCATCTCCGAGATCTTCTTCTCCAAGTTCTGTGCGCCCCTTGTTGCTTTTCGTAGAGAGTCCTCGGTGATATCTGTGCTTAGAGACTCGATGCAGACGTTGTCAATATTGTGGGCTTCGTCAAAGACGACGATGCAGTCTTTTGAGAGCTCTTTCGATACTCTCTCTGCGATCTTGGGATCAAGTAAATAGTGGTAAGAGTAGATGATGACGTTGCAAAATTGCATCTGTTCGTGCTCAGCACAAGAAACAACAAAGTGATCTTTCAATCCTTACCATGCGTCTTGCAGTGAAATATGGACACTGCTTGTGCTGTTCGCCGTATCTCAGAAGGCCCTCAAAGGTCCAAACTCCGTTTGGAATGAGATTGTGCGGCTCGAGGAGATCCAGGTTCTATGTCGAATCTTTAGCCAAATGAGAAGCCACGACTGAAGCAATACCCACATCATGGTAAACGCATAGGTCGACATTCTCGCCTCGATCCTTTTTCTCCTTGACAAATCCAGCCGTGAGGCTTCGGCAACGAGCGTCGACGATGGCACCACTCTTTTCCTGCTTGACTGACGGGTGAAGACACAGGTTCTTTCGACTTGTCAGCCCGAGGCCTCTGAACTCTTCCTCCTCTCCAAGCTCTTGAGCGCGGTACTTCATGAGAGCTTTCAACTCTGCGAGGGCCTTCTCGATCTCAGACATGGTACCTGATATGGTTAGATATCGTCAAGGCTTCTGGAGGATTCAGACATACGTGAGCAGTAGATGAGCTTGCGATGCTCTGGGTTATGTTGTTGATAGGCCACAATAAGTGAGAGCAGCGATACCGTCTTTCCTGTTCCTGAAGGCATCTCTAGGACGCAGTGGCCACCCGCATCCAGAGTCTCTAGTGGATGAATTAACTAGTCAGTAAGACGTTTGATATTCGAAGGGCAATGTCTAGCGAACACACTCTTGAGGTCGCACATATAGCTAAACACCGACGAAGTCAGCACTCATCGGGCTCAGGTTGCGGAGCGTGGTGACTTACGCATACTGCTCAGGGTATATCCTAGGGTAGGGGAAAAGAATCGGCAGATCACTGGGAAGGTGTTGTTAGTTGTGGGCTTTGAGGACCGTGGAAGGTCGACCAAGGCTTACTCGATGAAGAACTTCATTGTGAAGGCGATAAGGGGCCCAAAGCCCGCCGATCAGCTACACTTCGACGAGCTCTGTTTGAGACTTGGAAGTTTGTAAGGGACGGTTGTCAAAGATGAGGGGAGGATATGGGTGACGATGTGAGGCTCGCCAGGTGTGGGAGTTGCGGTGGACTTTGGTGGTTGGTCGCGGTTGAGCGAAAGGCCCACCGCGATAGAGGCAAGAAAAGCAGAAATTTTGGCAGGTTTGCTGTATTCAAGCAATCAGATACTGCATGCATCTAGGTGAATCAGTATCAGCTATTCTAGCCAGTCTTCTGCATGTCGCGATCCGCGACGATGGAAAAATGTGATGCGCGTTGCTGTGCTGTGCCTGACAATCGGTGACGTGAGACAGCTCTTGCCTTTGAATAGGCAGGGGGAGCTGTGGAGCCAAAGCGTCGCGGTTTCACGTGACCTTCGGTGACCATGACCTTCACCTTTGCGATTCTCGGTGTGAAGCGCGCTGACGTCGGTGAGAAGAGGTCCAACTATTGATGGCTGATCTTTCAGAAATAGACCGGCTAGGTGCGCATAAGGGCAATGATTCTCTTCGAATCCCATAGTTTGCCCGAATTCCAATTTTTTAAATCATCCCGGCAGGAGGAGCCATCCAAGTTGATAATCCAGCAAGTTGCAGATAACCTACGTCTGCCAACCCAAGGCACCAATATACACGCACATGCAACGGGGGCCGTCGGGCCCGTTGGAAGCAACACACGGAAACCTTGCCAGCCATATCTGTTCTTCGCCTTGCGAGTCCCTAAATGTTCCAGACAATCTGTAGTCCACGACGTTACATATCTCCCAGTCTTCAGCCAAGATTGGTGACGAAGTATACGAGCGAGGTATGCTTACCGCATAAACGGACTACAAATGGAGGCATAAGATGAGAGAGGCCGAGGCCAAAACCGAGCCAGTCAAGGGTTATTCAAAGATCAGGAGAATCAAGTGAGTGTTCCGTCATTGCCTTTGGTATGTCCTGGCCATCGACACTCTTGAAACTCGCCGCATCACGCGCCACCGGGCCTCGTTTACTGATTTCACAGCATTCACAGCCCGCGAGGCAGTCTCTCGATTGAGTTCATTTTTCTGATGCTATGCTCTGCCTCGACGACTCGCCTATGACAGCCAATAAGTCGACAAGTTGGTGGCGCCTACAAGGACTGCGCGGGATTGATCCGCCGACTAATTAGCGAATCGGGGGCCGGGTCTAAGGGCGGCCGCCGCGGGGAAATAATAGGTACTGCTAGGTAGTAAAGTAGACTCACTGCGCTGGGATGGGCCTGCAGCGATGAACTAGCACACAATCACCGTCTGCAAATGGATGCTCTACAGCCTACAGGCCTGTGACCGAGTAATCCTTCGCGGTAGTCAGCACTTAATCAGATGGCCTGGCTTGGAAAATCCCGGTGTGACTGATGCGAGCGCGCCTTTGGCACATGTACGCGCACAAGTACACAGGCGGGACCGTCCCATCTCATCGCAGCTATCTTGACGTAGAAACCAAGAAAGTAAAGAAACAGACCATGGGACGAGCGGGACCGCCTGCCTGCCCGAGGAACGGTTGAGCACCGACTGACCGACGGGCTCCAGACACTTGGTTCGCGAGTTCGGATAGAGAGGTACACTGCGGAGTAGTAGTGTACACCTGCACCAACAACGGGGAATGAGCAAAAGCACAGTACTTTTTCACTTTGCCAAAGTCCCCATTTCCAGCCCACCATGGCGCAGGTTACGCCCGACTGCGGTCTCGCTTCAGAGATACCCCTGCCCCGGCTCCTTGAGAAGCCGACCGAGTACAGGGATGTTCTCGTAGTCTTCTACACCTGCTCTGCAGTAGTGTATTTCTTCGTGGGCATACAGACGCCGGTGGCTGGTTGGGGGTGGGAGATCGCAGGGTCTCGTAGGGCCGGTTTTATTTGGATTCTAGTGCGTCTAGCGCTTGACGGATATGCTCACTCAACCAGATGGAAGCAAGACAAGGCGTAGGGAGCAGAGGAAACGAGCCGGTGGGCACGGGCAGGGCCGCGATAAATGCCCTCGCCACAGACGGGAGTCGGTCGAAGGAGTGGGAAGCATGCAAGTCCTGCAAGATGAGGTCCGGTCTGGTCTGGCCGCAGACATCTAATGACTACATGCACCCGCGATAAAGCAAGATGCGTCCCAATCGTTGCAGTCAAAAATCACCGAAAATTTGAGAGGATGAAGCAGCTAGCTCATGTTCTGGGGGCCACGAACAAAAGACCAAAAGGAATAGCACAGAAAACACTTCAATCTTTGTTGGGCGCTCTAGGTTGCATCACCACCATCATCACCACCACCATGCCCCTTGCTTGCTGCATGAGAACTCCATGGAGATTGACTTGCCAACAGGCGAAGATGAGGGCTGAATGGGAGGGATGGTGGCCGCTGGAGTGACAGTGTTCCCTCCACTGCCTACCTTGCGACGTTGCAGCATCCGTAAGGGTCCTGGCCTGGGATTAATGTAGTGGGGTATGGACCGAACCGCCAACACCGTTGGAAATAGCCAGCCAGAGAACGGCCTAGGCAGCCGGGCACCAACGGCGGAGAGAAAAGCCACTGCGAACACTTTGCGCATACAAAGTGTGCACCAGGCTGTGAAATCTTATGCTACCGTACCACGGAGTCTACGTACGAACGCATGGGCGGGCAGGCAGGCAGATGGGCAGGGAAGGAAGCGCAATGATAGTCACAGTAAGATTGCTGTGAAGATGGAAAGATGGCGGGCCTTAAGGCAGATTCCTCTGCCCCATCTGTACTCTTGCTCCAGGGGCATTCCGGCCTCCAGGAACCACGTTGTCTGTGCCGCATTCATGCAGCGATTCCTCCACGGCCCCTGGATCAGGAAGTGTTGACGATTATGGGAATGCCCCTATATGCTTATGACGGCACGACGATATGGACGTGACTCTGCCCAATCTTATCAGCCTATCTGCGGAAAGATGCCCCTCGAGAAGTCGAGTTGTGTGTGTTTCTGCCAGTGATGGATTTCTGAGACACTGCTCACACACGATGCGATGCCGTAAGGTCCATGGCATGACCCTGGAATCTGTCGTATCCGCATCTCCAGTGCTTACTCTGCAGGGCTGTGTGCTAATTTGAGCATTTGGGTGGGATAGCACCGTGAAATGGCAGGTACAGCGTCTAAGCTAATTCACCTGGAACCTTGACAAACGACGACATCAAATAGTTTTAGAGACGACATAGAGGCAAGCCCGGTGACTGACTCCACAGTTTGCCCGGCCGACTTGGGAAGCCCTGCCGGTGTACTGCGCTGTACCTTGGGCTGCACTGCAGTGCACTGCACACCAAGGGCCCCATTGCGACCCCAACTCTGACCTGCCGCCTCAGCCCAAAGACCAAGACCAGGACTTTTGGATGGCATCCGTGGATTGGCCTGCCCTATGGATGCTCAGATTCGGAAACTGCAGCTCAGAGACAGCTCATCTCACAAAAAGGGGGGGGGGGGGGGGGGGCAATGCGGCGTCATTGGCCACAGGCATCCCACGCTCAACGTTGACGCCTCGGAAACGGGCGTGCTGGCGCGGTTGGCGGCCAATTGGGTGAAGCAGGCAAGACGGAGGTGAGATAATGTTTTCCTCTCGCTGCCTCTCGCTGCCTCTCGCTGCGTACATAGTAGGTATTCCGCCCGGCTGTGAACGACTTATACGGTCCACCAGGCTCAGAGACGGCGGGAGTACTTTGAGCGACAGACCAGGCGCGATGCCACGAAGTTTAAAGTGCGGCCCGTCATTCGCCGGTTCGCGAGGTGAGGTGAGAGAAACTGGAGAGTTGCAACGGGCGCGGTAACGCACGCAAGCATCTTGCATGTCACTTTAAGGTGTCATTAGGCTGCCCTACCCACAGCACGCGCAGCAGCTTGGTTAAAAGGACCAGGCAGCTGGAGTCTCGGTGCTCACTATCCGTATTGACGCCAAGGTATTAGGTAGGGTAGGTAGGTAGGGTAAATGACTGTGACAGGAGGGCCTCACACTACCTTACCTTACCTACCTTACCTACCTTACCTACCTTACCTACCTTACCTACCTTACCTACCTTACCTACCTAGTAGGTGAGCTGCGGGGTACGTACCTTCACCGGTCCTGCGCTCCTCCCCTGGTGTCCACCACGGCCGATGTGGCTCAATCGATCGATAGGGCTCCACCCAAAGCACGGGCGCTCTCCGGTCTGGGTGGCTTCCCGGCGAGTCTTGATTAAACGGTTGGCTGTCAGTCTTCCAACTACCAACAAGTCTTGTTGGTTGTCCGTCACAGTCATTACTCTGTCATTGTCGCGGCTCGTCACCTTGCCTACCTACCTACCTACCTACGGATACTTGCCTACCTATTCCATTTCCACTCTCGCTGTTGCTCTTGTCACAACCCACATCATCCCATCCCCTTCTCGCTCAATGCCCTCCCACAGCCCTGTCCTGTCTGTACCTTCCGACCCTTCTCTTCTCTGTATCCGAACTCCTCTTGTCCGCCTGTCTTCCTCGCCCCTTCCCTTCCCCGGACCCCTGGCGCAGATGATGCTGGGCCACCGGCCAAGGGCTCGTCCATAGCCAGGGCTTTACGCTCAGTATCCTGGTCTAGTCTCCAGGCAAGGCCCTCTTTCATTCCCAAGTTGTTGGACTGGCCACTCATGGCACGGGAACCCTACGGATGAATGTGCATCGGCTGCGTTGGTGCAAGCATTTATCGTACCACCAAGCTGTTTTTACTCACCCAAGTCGGCTAGAACCACCACCACCAACAACACGCCCGGCCAAACAAGAGCCAGGGTCGTCGACTTGCTAAACCAACCAGACGAGGAAGAACACGAGCACCGCGCCGACAGACACAGACACAGATACAGGCAGATGAGGAGGAAAAGAGAGACCCACGCATACTCGACCTTGATCGCAATGTTGCTTCAGACTTTTCTTCATCCCACTGCAACCTCCTCTCAGATGTCAGCCGTCCTAACAGCAGACAGACTTGAATTCTGCACAAACCTCCGCACCCTCATCAGTCCTTTTCCATGTCCTCCTCTTCTTCGTCTCACACCCCTCGCTCCAACTCTCCTCCTCCACCTCTCCCAGCAGCCCCCAATGCCACCCATCCTGGGCCGGTTGAATCCTTCGCGGGACGGTCCAACCACCACCACCAACATGTTCCAACATGCTGCTCCAACAAAATCAAAGGTCCCCTTGCCCTGCTGGATGCTGGACCCTCTCAGAAAGCACCATCTTACTCCAGTCTCCACCAATTTCGTCCAGCTGCCCACCCTGCCCCCATGTTCTCCATCACCTTGCACGTAATACAGGGCTACCGTGCATTGCCTGTTGCTATCGACGTTCTGGCTCTGTCTTTCTCCATCTTGGCCTTGCTCTCACTTGCTCTATCTCGCTCCCACACTGCTTCTGCTTCTCTGACTCTATGGCATGCACGCAAGTCTCTTTTGATGATGCCGTAAATACACTCTGTGCTGTCAGTCTCCGCCCCCGGCTGTCTTCAATTACCCCCCGTACCGTATATCTCACCCGTGCTAAACTTATACACATACATACACCCTAAATTGCCCATACTACCTTGCTCTGCGACTGAACCGCTTTGGTCCCAAGCATGACCAGGCAGAAAGAGATGGGCGTCCCGTCTCAAGGTCTGTATAAAAGTTGGCTCAGTCTGCCCCATGCAATCAATGTATGGAGAGCTCGCGGTCTGCCCTGCTTCCTTGTCTCTATGTCCATCTCTCCCTCCTCTGTGTTGATCAACCCTGCAAGTGACGATCAAAGTCATCGCGTGTGGTCCCGGTCAACTTGCCCACCCCCATTGGGTCCCCTACAGAACGAGGCAAACTGGGTCTTTCTTCCCGTCTTCCGGATACCGTACCTGGCTTACCTTACTTCCTTCCCTTGTCTTGGCCCCAACACACGCGCCCGCGCCCTCTGTTTTCCTCTCTTGCGTTCCCTTCCCAGCACACTGCCTGATTACTTGCTTGCCTACCTTCCGTTGCTCGTCGGATGTAAGGTAAAGTAAGGTACAGTCCAGTTGCCCCTGTCCTATGTCGTCCTGCTGCCTTGTCTTGCTCCTCTCCTCAATTCGAGCACGTTCTTTATAAGTGCCTCCTTCCCCATCTTACCTCCTGCTTTTCAGCCTTCCTGGGCAAGGTTGCCAATCAGATACGCACCCCGATCCGTCCTATCCACACACTCCTCCCACTCACGCGCATCCCTCCAACAAGTCCCAACTCAGCACCCTACACCCCCCCTTCAGGGCCTGATTGCGTCTTGTTCCAACAGCCCTGTTGGTATATAAGTTCATCTTTTGCGTCCAACAAAGCGTCCGGGGGGAGAAAAGGGAAACACAACGCCAACAAAAAAAGGGTGCCGCCCACGCCAGTCATGGATCTCACACCACCCTCATTAACAAGGTCTCCGGCGTCTTCAACTCACACCTACTGCCCGTCGGAATCCTCCCTGGACTATCCATCACCAGATCTCGCTACTCAGCAGTACAAACTTGCTTCTTTGTACGCTGCTGGCCAACTCTGCTCTCTCGGACAAACACCTGACGCCGATTCCTCTTTGCCGCCTTTAGATCCCACGACGACAGCTGATTGGACCTCGGCCAGCATCATGGCACCGGCCTCTTCTTCACTGTCCATTCCAAACGTTCTGTCCGCAGAATACGATCCCTTTTCTGAGTATGACCCGGCCCCGTACGTATCTGAGACGTACCCCCCGCCACCCTCACAACCGTCATCGGTTGTCAACCAACCGCATACTCTCGCAGATGTAACCGGACGCTCGCCAGCACCGTCTTCTTCAAGAAGCTCGGTCTCTTACCCGCACGGCGGCGGCCACCCCACAGGTCCCAGGATCAAGATGGAAAACACCAACGACTACGGATCCGGAATCGATGTTTCCCATTACCCGTCACCACGCTCGATGCAAGTCCCGTACATGACGGAGCCCAGCCAGTATGCAAGCCCACATCAGGCCTACCTGTCAGACACTAGCTCTCCTGCATGGTCCAGGACAGAGCTGGATGCCGAACATTACTACCAACATCAAACTCCATTGGGGGATTCGAGTGCATCTGGCAGTCATCATGGCTCAAAGCGCGCGGAGATCAAACCAAACCGGCCAAAGAGGTCGGCGCGGCGGATGACGACCGTAGCGGACGCCAACTACCAATGCGAGGTCAAGGGCTGCGGAAAACTGTTCAGTCGTAGTTACAACTACAAAGCCCACCTGGAGACGCATGACGAGAAGAGAGAATACCCATTCCCCTGTCCAGTCGCCGACTGCAACAAGAAGTTCGTCCGGAAGACAGACCTTCAGAGGCACAACCAGAGCGTTCACATGAAGGAGCGAAACCACAAGTGTGACTACTGTGGTCGTCTATTTGCTCGCAAAGACACTCTTCGGAGGTAAGTTGAAGTGCAAGAATCGTGTTCCAGGGGAGCGTATACTGAGGTTCGTACCAGACACATGGAAGACGGGTGTTCCAAGCGATTCGACGTGGGCACTTGTGACCTTCGCATCGATGGCTATGAAGGGATGAGTGTCAACCGTAACATGGGAGGGTCTATGCATCCGATGGGTCTAGGCCAAGGTACTCTGCCACCGATCACGATGCCCATGGGCAACAACGGTGGTTTGCTGCATCCGGTGGCCTCCTCGAGCAGGGGTAGGAGTGTCATGTCCGGCACGAGCGACGCCCACAGCGACCACTGGCCACGATGATGTATGGCTGGGTGTAGGCCAGTTACGGGAAATACGACGAACGAACACACATGCGTGCGCAAGCTATATAACACGTGGCATGGTATATATTAAGAACATGTCTGTATCATTATATGGGCGATTGGGATGGATTTATGACCATCTTTCTAGGGTAGATACCTGTAGGCAACGGCGTTTTGGTAGTGGGTTGGCGATAATGAAGGACTGCAGAGGTAAATGACGGAATGCACACAACAGCAAGTATCCAAAACGACGTCTTGCGCAGGACATTGTCTCGTGCTCCGATACTGAGATTCTGTACGCACGTACGAGACTTTCCGAGAATGGCCCAGCTTCATCGGCGCCGCAACAATGAAAGGCACGACATATCCCTGGCCTCAGAATCCTCAAGTGCTGGAGAGGTTTCTGGTACCGGCTAAACGATGACGGTAACCAGCTTGGCAAGCGGCGCCTAAGCCGTTGCCTGTATAAACCCTCCTCGCTCATGAGGTGTGCCTAAAAGATCCGCATGAGAGCACGCGGTGACTCATCCCTACCATTTCCTTTGGATATGTAGGTTTTCTGCATGCCTGTCTCCTTCCATCCCAACAAGATATTATGTCAACTTTAGGCGCTCGGCGGTCTGTCTTATACGCTCGTTTCTGGTGAGCTTGGATTTGCGTTTTGCGCTACCAAATGGAGCCACTCGGCTGCACAGGTCAAGATATCTGTCTCTATCCATCCCTCAAGAGACAAACCGCCTTACCCCGGGGCCGGATATCATGCTTTTGACAAAAGTAGTCGGTGTACTGGACAATCACGGTAGGTTGGGACGGTGGGGTTTTCCAGATACTATTTTGCGAATCGTGTCTCTGCTACCTTCGTTTTCCATTTCCATCCGGTTCTTTATCACCCATATCCTTTTGATCGTCGATACAGAAGCCCGGAACTTCTTCCCTTCCAAGAAGAACTCTGCAAAAACAAAAGAAAAAGAAAGAAAAAACGTGGCCGTTACCATCCTGAAACCAAGTGCGTCAGTCACTCCAGATAGAGGAGCGTCTGTCCCCAAACACGTTCAACCCAAACCGCGATTCCAATGAGAATTGCCGCTTCTTCTTCTTCTTTTTCTTCTTCACCCTGATTGTTACCAAGCAGCCCATCAGCCTGCTCGTCATTAATGACCAACGAGTGGCCCGTCGCAAAGACTGGAAAGCGGAAGTCGTAAATTTCGTGAACCTCGTGATCATACAAGGCTCCAAGCCCCAAAAGGTTGCGGTCCGCCGTGAATGTCGGAATCATTCCGTGGAGGTCGCGAAGGTGGAGTAAAGAGAGAATTGAGAGAGCAACTGCGAGGCCGCTGTCATCATTTCATGCAGATGACGTGGGCCCTTGTAATAGAAGCGACTGAGATAGTCGCGCCTGTGTCGTTGCGAACGGTGATGACAGGGGTGACGACCAACTGAACACGCCAGTGCTCAGCCTGGAGGATGTGAGGGTCAATGTTGGGTGCAACACCGACCATGGTCTGAGTGCTGAAGCGAGCGCCAGCATCGGGAAAGCGAAACTCGAAGGTGCAGCGTGACGTGAACATTTTCGCAGAGATGGACCAGGCCTTTTCGATCATGTCACCAAGAGCATCATCGGCATCATCCAAGTTGGGACCACCCTCGGACTCAGGCAGCATGAGGGGAGCGAGCATCTCGCGCAGTTCGGCCTGGAAGTACTCGATACGGTGGCTGCGATAGGCGTCGTAGCGCTCATGGTTGATGCATGAGTTGACGATCGCCGCGACACGGTCAATGCAAACCTGGAGGGCACCGCCTTGGCCGGCTGTGACTTCTAAGTCAGCGTCAATATCAAGTAGCAGGCAAGGCTGAAAACTTACCAGGGAGGTTGTTCATCTCATAGCGTATCTCACCAATCTGGCGATCAGCGTCAACAGAGAAGCCCTGCCAAGCCTCAAAGACGAAGATGCGATGAACAAGCAAGTCGATAATGGCGCGAGAGATGAGACAAGCGCGGGTCATGCTGTCGTTCATGTGCTGTCGAATGTAGGACCAGGCTTGGTGCTCGCTAAAAGGAGAGTACAGTGTAGTCATGTAGCGGGCAATCTGAACTTCCGAGAGATGCAACATGACACTTGGGTCGATTGAGGAGGCAAATCGGAGCACCTAGCTCCGGGCCAGACCCCAAACCCCTTCGAAGGCACGAGCATAGCGCTCGTTATCGCCGCTGTCGTCTTGGCCGAAAGCTGTTCCAGAAGCCAAGGTCCCGGTGACACTTGCGGGCTTGCCGACTGATCTGGGGCCGTTGCTGCCATGGCTGAAGGGGCCAGGGGTGAAGCCTCCGTGATTGTACTCAACTGCGTGGTAGTTCTGACCCGAAGATCTGGAGGGGTGATTCCGCTGAGATTGGGAACCACGGTGGGTGGGAGCACTATTGTACTGCTGAGTGGAACCGAAACCAGGGGTTCTCGGGATCAAAGGAGAAGCCCCCGTGAAGCCAGACGAAGGGCCCTCGAAGTTGCCAAATCCAGTACGGCTAACGGAGCGAGGCGTTGGGCTCTCAAAGGGGCCAGTACTGGTGTTGAGGCCACGACGAGAGCCAGCATTTGATCCAGGTCCATAGCTGTAGCTGTAGGAGCTTTCGGCATTGTCAAAACCGCCATTGCTGCTGCTATGTCCGGGATGAAACTCTGGAGCATTGGGACGGAAAGAAGACTGCTGCTGGTTGAATCCTCGGTGACCAATGGCAGTACCAGGGCGAGCTTGCATGGTAAATTGAGCACCATAGCCACAAGAAAGATCAAACTCGTTTGGCTGTTTGTAATCACCATTGAAAGAGCTGCGAGCATCTCCAGATCGCGAGTAGGAGCGAGCTGGCAGCATCGGTTGCTGCATAGAAGCGCCACTTGAAGCACGAGTCCAACCGGCGGAAGAAGTGGTTCTGTTGTCGGCAGGGCGACGAGAATTACTGAACATGCCGGGATAAGAAGTGGGCGGCCCGTTGCGAGAAGATGCGTTGGGCATTCCGGAGATTTGAGACGTCTCTGCATTCTGCTGCTGGTAGTTGAATGGCTGCAGCGCATTGTCCATAGAAGGCATTATCTCATTGTGCTCTGACTTGATGGTAGCGCGTGTGGGAACCAGCTGCTTCTGCACATTCTGAGAGCGAGGAGTCTCATTCCCCTGCTGCTCCAGGGCAGCGATACTGGAAGCGCTCAGGGCGGTGATAACCTTGCCAGGTGAGCCTTCCTCGTTTCGCGTAACCAGCCACTGGGAAGTAGGACGAGATAAGAACTCCTTGACAGTCTAAGATTCACTTATTAGTTTGGTTACAGATTGGGCAGTTCTGAATAGCACATACCTCCACCAAATCCCGCATGATTTCCTGAGTGGTATCTTCTCCGTTGTTCTCATGATCAAGTCTGGCTTGATACTCGCGCAACTTGTTCTTGTACTTCTCAGTCTCCACGTGATAGCAAGCAAGCCGATTCTCGACCTCATCATGCTTGCTCTGGAGCTCGGCATATTCACGCTTGAGGTTGTCGCGCTCCTCAAGCATGATACTTGCCTCCAGCTTCGTGGAGCAAAGGACCTTCTCGTTGTACTCGATATCGAGACGATAATCAGCGACCTCGTTGATCGCCTGGCGAAGCATGTTGTTGACATCTTGTGCATACTTCTGAAGGCCATCACAAAGATCGTTGGCGATTTTGCTGGGGATTCCTGGAGTGCGACGAATGGCCTGCTGCGTGGTCATGATACCCGCCTGAACCTGACGGGCAGGGATCCAGGCCGGCTTTTCATCTCAAAAATCAGTCATGTTTTCAAACAAGAACAACGTTTGGGGTACTCAAGACGAAAAGGAAAAAATTTGAGGGACTTGAAATCCGAAGGGGGTGAAGAGGGGAGGATGGGTAAATCAGGAAGAGGCAGCAACCAGAAGGGGAAGTCGACATACGTGGTTTCGGGCGAGCTCAGAACGGCGATTGTCTCGGATAGGACCGGCCAAAGGGCCGTCGATCTGGCAGTGGGCAGCCATCTCTGCGACAACTGGCTTGGAGTGAGCGAGATTGTTTGCTGCAAGTTTTCCCTTCCCCTCGGAAATTGTAGGAAGAGCTCGTTGGGCACGTCGAACCTCGCTGTCAGGAGCGTTGGGAGTGTTGCCAGGTGCCTTTACAGCAGGAGGGGTTGGTCCAAAGCCGCTTTGGAGCGTCGTAAAGGCCGGCCGATATCCAGCGGAGGAAGGCTCGGCAGTTGGGCGACCGGTAGGAGTTGCCAGAATTGCTCCGTCGGGGCGAGTAGACAACTTACCCGCAGAAAAGCTGGTCGAATTCTGCGAGTGAGAAGGACCGCTGCGTTTGGCACTGCCTTGGCTGGGAGTAGTATGAAATTTTGGCGGGACAGGAAGCTGGTAGTTTTGATGGTAGTCCTGTTGATAGAGCTGGCCAACCCTGCCCTGGCAAAGTTCGGGGCCAAAAACGTCAGGAGGCGACTTCTCGTACACAATAGTACTGGCCGATGAGCTTGGGGTTGAGTGATGGTGCTGGTGTCGCGACGAAGAATTACCAGGAGGTGAGTGGTCGGAAAGGCGCACACCGCCTCGATCCTCTCCGGAGCTGTTACTGTTGTGCCTCAAGTTAGCCATTTTGGTTTCCTTCCTTTATGGCCGCCACAACGAGGGCGCCGTGAGGAAAGGGTGGATGATCCTATAGCACGGTAGAACCACTACAGGTGTATGTCGGAAGGGGAAGAACAATAACGACGATGTGCGGAAAGAAGGTAATCAAAGGATGTCTTGGTGGGAAAGGGATATGGCTGGGAGAAAACCTCACATGCGGGAGGTGAGAGATTGTTGATGATTTTTTTCGAGTTGTGGATGGAGAGAGATAGCGAGGGGGAAGTAGAGAAAGAAGGGCGCGCCTTCCAGACAAAACAATTGACGCTAGCCTTTGCGGGAGTTGCATCAAATTCACTTACTAGACGTGAAGTGAAAAAAACAAACAAAAAAGGCAGAAAGGGGGGGTGAGGGAGGGGATAGGTGAGGCTTCTGGTAGCTCGTCTGTCTTAGCCAACCTGAGGTGAAGTAAGTTAAGCCAAGGCGAGAGGATGAGAATGTCATGCTCACCTCACACCTTCCTGTCTGCTTGGATCCAACCCCAATGAATGGAGAAAAGCAAGAGGAATAGGCGTGCACCAGCTCTTCACTTGAAGCCCTGTGGCAAAAACAGATAGGTTCCTTCCGTATACTATATGAAAGCAAAGTTTTCAGAGGGCAAGAGAGCAGCATGCCTCATGGACCTCCACCACAAGGATCTAGAGGAATGAAAAGGAGGCTAGGGAAGACTGGGGCTTTTGGCAGAGAAAAGAAAATATACATACAAGTTGAGCTCGCGTACCGAGTCCAGCACACAAGACCTTTGCTTTGGGTGGGTAGTTTTTGTTGGTCAAATGTACCAAATGCTGTTGTTGAATCTTGCTAGGGTAGCCGAGGTCCAAGGAGGCTGATCGAAATAGCCCCGAAGCCAGTACCAGGACTATCTAAGCCAACCCGGCGTCTTGGGGGCAATCGTGGAAAGCACGACCGAACTTGGGAGCAGGAGCGAGACTTCTCGATCAAATTACGTTTGCGAAGTTTGAGATTTCCTATTGTTTGCAAAGTGGCGAGCAAAATGCGCAAACCTACGGCGGCAGAGTAGATCTGTACTGTTCTTCCAGGAGTGCACTGCTGACGTTTCCCGATAGGCCACGCTTTCCGGATGGGAATTTTTGGTTGTATTTGCTGGCGCTTAAGACTTGCTGCGAGAGCGTGGATCCTCGTCTCGGGGCACAGAAGGGCAATAACAGGAGAGACTGATGGTGGGGGGAGAGGAGTAAGGTGGTGAGGAAGGAACAGAATGATGACGTGGGTGATGGAGGACGTCGACAACAAAGGTATTCCAAGAGGCAGGAGCTATGAGTACACGAGATCTTTCTCGTGCCTAACTTGCAGAACAAACGTGTGGGAAAGGATATCAGCATGCTATTAATGACGCTGCACTAGGTCTACAGGTCTGGACATGAAATTACAGGTATTTTGTTCATGGAGTGTTGCAGCAAAAACAAACACCATCTGTTCTATAGAAGCTGGCAGACCAGGAGGCCTTCAAAGAGCGCTGCTCAGAATAAGCAAGTGAAGCAAGCAGTCTAGTAAAGAGACGTACAAAAACATGTAGCAGCAGTGAAGATAGTGGGTGCTCACACTAAACAACGCACAGAAAGAAGAGATGGAGCACATCATGATTGAAAACCAAATCTGACTGTGAAACATACAAAGGCAGGTTCATCAAGGGCTGCAATCTCACCCGAGAGCGTTGAGGCAGAGAATGCTCAGCAGATCGCAGAGACCAGTTCTATCTGCAACTTTGTCAGAAGATATGTGACACATTTCCTATGAATTCGTGTTCTAATACGCGAAATTTAATTTGAACTATGCCTCCCTAAACCTTACCCGGACGCCAACACGGTAGCCTGATACCTGCTCCACACGTAGTGGAGGGCGATGGAGGGTAAAAGAAAGAAAAAAACCTAAGGTACAGAATCAGCCATAAGTAGTTGGCGATCGAATATGTAATGTAACGTGTTTCTGCTGGAGAATCAGTGTGGTGTCGATCTTTTCTCCTGTGGTGATGATGGGTAGACCTTTGCTCTCTGGCCAGACGGCGACTTGGCCACCACTCGTTTGGTGGCCTTCGATGGAGACCAGAGCGGGCTCGTCTGTCTCGAGGATCTATTTGGAGTCGCAGAGCGTCGCCTTAATAGTACGGTCAGAAAAAGAAATTGAGGATCATGTGTACCAATGCTTACAGTGAGGAATCCTAGACAATATTTCTTCGACGCCATGAATTAGCTTTCAGATCGCTCGTGTGCGAGAGAACAAACTGCTGTAGACGGCATCTACAACAGGTGACGCGTCGATCATCCTGCCTCCGAAGTAGCGACCGTTGAGACCCCTGATGGCGTTCTCGCCGCCCTGGACCTTGTCGAATTTGAGGTAGATGTCACCCTTAGAGTTAGGATCGACTGCGATGTGTACAACACGACCATATTTCTTTTCGGCTTCTTGTCGCACATCGTCTTCCAGCTCTTTAGCCCAGTCGTCACCATCCTCCCTGTCATCGAATTAGCATAAATTATCCTGGATTGACGGTGGTGGAACGTACTCTTCGGGATCAAACATGTTGTGCAGCACAACGCATCGGCTAGCCATGCTAACGTTGACCGGTAAGGGCTTAATCTCGGTCTTGGGCTTCAGAACCTGTCGCTCATCTGCTCCGTTCGAAGCTTCATCAGTCCTGGCAAGTTTTCTCATCAGGGCATCACGGCTGTAGTTGTTAAAGTTGACTCCGGCAACATCGGTGTCATCCAGGGCGCTGGCACCACCAGACTTTTCGCTGTCTCGTCCACCGGCACGGTCAAATGCTGATGTCTGCGGGCCACGTCCACCAGCACCTGAGAATGCAGAGCCTTGATACGCTTGGTTCTGACCAGGGAATCTCTGCAACATGTTGGCAGTGCTCTCAGGGGTGAACTTATCGTTTCCGAGGCCAACACGGATCGGGCGACCAGCAAGGTCGAACCCGTTCATCTTTTCGAGTGCCTCTCTGGCTTGGCTAGCTTCCCGGTACCTGAAGAACGGTTAGCATGAGAATTTGCAGGCAAGGATACGAAAAGCTTACTGCACGAAACCATAGCCTCGGCTGCGTCCATTGTCATCCTTTTGGAGCTGGACAAATTCAAGTTCACCAAAGGGTTCAAAAACAGCCTGCAAATCCTGTTCGGTGACGTTGAAGTGAATGTTGCCAACGTAGAGTCGATGGAAGGGGATCGAATTTGGGTGTGCGCCGGTAGCGGTCTCGGAGTTGCGGACTTGGCGGTTCTTCTCGGCCTCTGTGAGCTGAACTATGATAGGGATACCTAGCAGTTTCTGCCCAGTAAGTTGAAGAGCTTGAGTGACAGATTCCTCGTTCTTGAATTCAACGTAACCAACTCTGGATGAATCATTAGTATCTGGATCTGTAGTGTAGAGTGAAGACTTACCCCTTGGATCTTTGGCTGATGCGGTCCTTGACAATCTGGGCCTCGTTGACAGGGCCGACCTTTTCGAAAAATGCCTTCAGGTCGCGAGTGCGAAGACGGGCGGCGAGCTGCTGGACAAAGACAGTGCGGCGGTCCCGTTCATCTTCAGTAAGTTGTGGTGTTGCCTCACGCTTGGAATTCTCATTACGATCGTCGTCCCTTGCCCGGCGATGGTCCCCCGAGTAGCGATCAGAGCGATCCCGACGGTCGCGGTAGTCACGGTCGTCACGCGACGAGCGGTAAGAGCGGTGGGGTGAGCGAGAACGAGAACGAGAGTGTCTGCGTCCGCCTCTGTAGTAGTCACCATCTCCTCTGTGACGACGTGAGTGACGGCGGTCATCATCGCGGCTTCGGCTTCTCCGCCTACTCTTGTGGCTGCCAGCGTCGCTCCGAGGGGTGGATGCCTTGTGTTCTTCCGGTGTGCCACGGCGGCTTCGAGTCGAACTGCGTTCGCGGCGGTCGCGGTCTCGGCGTCGACGGTCGTAGTCGCGGTCGCGGCTTCCATCGCGGCCACGGTCGCGGTCTCGGCGCTCTGGGCGATCTCCATTAGGACGATCTTCCACCTCGGTGGTCTTTGGCTTGCTTTCGGTCGAGCTTTTCGCCGCGGCGTCAAGCAAAGCTTCGACGTCTAGGCCGGACATGTTGACTGCAATTGTGATCAGAGAGAAAGGCGACTATGTTTCCTGTTTCAATGGGGAAGCTGCTCTCTACGGGGCCAGGAGCAGAGTTTTGTCGCAGTGGTGATGGAGGGGGAAGGAGACAACGAGAATCCGTGGGATGGGGGAGGCTGGCTTCGTGTCAGAAGTAACTAGCGCAGCGGATTCACCAGAAAACCTTTGGGCGGGCAGGCAGGCGTGGCTCATGAGTCGGGTTTAGGGACTACGGCACTTTTGGCCAAGCATTAAGGTAGGTATTCGTAGGTACCTACCTTGGGTAGTGTAGGTGCCTGGTAGTTCCACTAGGTGCCTACCCGACCTTCTTACCTACCTTCCTGCATGCTTACCCTGCCAAGCACTGGCTACATGCGGTCATTCGGGTGCATTACCTAAGCGACCAGGCCTGCACAATCGACCAGAGTCCAGACCGAGCCGCACGGTCTGAGGTCAAACCTGTGTACCAGGATCTCGTTAGTCACGTGGCTATGCAGAGTAATTATCCGTCCCATGCTTCCGAAGTGTTTGTGTTGTCGAACTGACTTCCAACCGGAGGCCCGACCAGACCCCCTTTACGACTGCCCGTGAACTAGTCCGCTTTAACGGTTCGCCGTGGGCTGCGATCATGGCGTCGTTAAGGTTGCCTCGCTGGTTGGGGCACTGAACTTTCGCGTAGAGGCAGATATCAAGCTTGTCAACGCAGCGGTAGTGGCCAAGGTCATGGTTTGAAAGATGTAGAACGTGCTTTTCTAATTAAGGCATGGCCTACTGAATTGTGGTATCATTCAAAAATATTCTGTACTGAACCAGTCGCCATGACAAGATGGCGACTCTTCCCATGGCGGTATCATAACTGCCCGGGGCGCTATAATACGCGACAACCACCTTGAAACCGTCTCCTCAAAACGCCTGGCGAAAAGACCCCATTACTGCGTTAGGCACTCCTGCGAGCGTATATACATGGGGGCACATGTTGATAAAGAATGAGCAAAAGTCGCTCTCTTGGGCATTAGAATAGTCCCCCGGATCGTCATCGTGACAAGATGTATGAACGTTGGTCGATGAATTATTGCGTCTTGACAATGGGAGGCAGTTCGGTGCCGAAAATGCTATCCCAGAACCGGCTGGTGACGCCAAAGCCAAGCTCATAGTCAAGGAAGTGGTGTTGAAGGTGGTACTTCTTCAATTCCTTGTACCAGAGCGGCAAGTTCTGGTGGTGAAGGAAGTAGTGCGTCAAGTCGTAGCAGATGTAACCAAAGATGCCTCCGCAATAAACAGCGGTAGCGGCGTGCCAGCTGTACGAAAAAACCCAATGAGCCAGCTTGTAGAACGGCGTGGCGAGAACTACAAAAAGTGTAGGAGGCATGACGAGGCGATACTTGTCCATAGGCAGGTAATGATGGATGCCGTGGAGGAGGAAATGCATGGTAATGCCAACTCGGTTGTCCGGAAGCCACCTGGTTTTCGCTGTTGGTTATCTGGAATTGCATAGCACATCATAGGGGCAGCTTACTTGTCAAGGTGGAAGAGGAAGCGGTGCAGGATGTACTCGATCAAGCTCCAGAGAAAGAAGCCGAGCCCCCAATAGCAGACCTCCTGGAAGGTGCTGTCCATGCCCTCTCTAGCCAAATAGGTACCGTATGCAACTGGGGGGAGCCACGCCACAGGCACAACCCACCAAGGCGTCTTGGAAAGGGGCTCGAGGAAGTTTCCAAATAGTGGTGCAGACTCGCCGCCCTTGTAATGGCGAGGGCGATGAACCTGATCAAGGTAAAACTCCTTGCTGAAGCCCCCGTACCAGATCTGAGGGAACAGTGGGCGGCTCAAGTCGAGGAACTTGTGTTTCTTGTAGTCATTGGTGTAATCCGTCTCCTTGCTCAAATCCTCCTCGCTAGCCATGCCAGTTCGAGGATGAACCCATCGCTCACCATCCCAGAGCTCGCCATTCTCATTCATCTTTGGCTCGTCCTCATGCTCCTGGGTTTTGGCAGCGCTGTTGCCATTGCCGTTCGCATTCCCGTTCACATGTCCATTCGCTTTCCCGTTCGGCTTGTTGGCCGTCCCATTGATTGACTTTTGAGAAATGACGAATCCAACCAAGGAGTCGTCGAGAACTTCGTACGCAGCCTCGGAGTGGGGGTGGGATGTCGGATCGCGCAGGATGGATTCGATGTCCTTGCCGCCGTAGTCGAAGACGAGG
The DNA here is from genome assembly GCF_013390185.1 of Colletotrichum aenigma. Classification (NCBI taxonomy): domain Eukaryota; kingdom Fungi; phylum Ascomycota; class Sordariomycetes; order Glomerellales; family Glomerellaceae; genus Colletotrichum; species Colletotrichum aenigma. The sequence continues at coordinate 4,367,884 of NW_023500908.1, forward strand.
TCGGCGCCACCGGGATGGTCCTGGGCGAAGTCGGTTACGTCGTAGACATTTTTGCCAATCGTAACATAACAGGACTTCTTCGAATTATGTGCCTCGACCTCGGCGCGGGTAAAGGTAGGGAGAGTTCTCGACGGCATAGCTGCAGGTGGCGATCGTGAATATGCTGCAACGGAGGCCTGGAGGTGAAACGACTCGGTTGATGCAGACTGATTGCGACGGCCGATTAGGTGGTTAAGCGGTTGGCCGGGTCCAAACAGGACGGAGTGCAGAGTAGCGGTGGCAGAACAAAGAGAGTGGACGGTTTGGAGTCGCAGCAGGCAGTCGCAGGCGCTGGCGAGGAGGGAAAAGAAGGGACAAGAGCAGGAGCGGCGACGCGGGAGGGAGAGGGTATTAAGGTGGTAACCGTGGCACCTTGACAGGTGTGTGTAGTACAGATAAAAGGCGATCTAATACGAAAAAAAGGAGCCAAAAGCCGGGAGGGCCGGAGGTAGGCAAGAGAGGCCGGGACTGAGGTTCGGTGGAACAGGGTGGTGAGAGACGAACGGAGACGGGGGAAGAATTAATTAGGGGGTGCGTTTGATTTGGGGGGATGAGTGGACGGGCAGGTCAGGGAGAAGCTCTCTACGCGATTGCCAATCTCTCTAGACCGAAAATTTACGGCGTGGTGGCGTTACTCTGGCACCTTGCGGAAGCTTGGACAGCCGATTTGTGGTTCCACTGCTCGACAACCTCTGGCGTTTTTTTTTCCTCCGTCGATTTTGCTCCCTCTCATCATTCAGGGTTTACTTTGCACTGTGTTGCTTGGATGCAAACCCCGAGATTCCCACCAGGAGCCACGCAGTAGGCTGGTGGAAAGCTGTGCCTGCCTCAGCTCAGCAACAGTCGAACACGTTCCCGAACGGGCAATGAGCGGCGGGGGGTGTGACTGTGCAGGAGCAGCGGTATTCGTGAGGGTGCCGGTACAGGTACAGATACAGATGGATACAGGTACAGGTACGAAGGCCCGGGGACATAGGGATGAGGGGAGGGAATGGACGGTGACGGGAGTGGGTTCGCAGAAACAAATGGTGAATAAAATGTCAATGAGCATCTGCAAAAGTTGGTGTGGATATGTGGATTCTGAGAGGGCAAACGGCGATGGGCATTGGCAGAAGAAAGAGTTGCATGGCAGTTTGGACCTTTGAGACGGGACTCGGGAGATGGCGACGCTAAGAGCACGCCTCGGCCGTGAGATTAAACAACGATAATCACCGAGCCTCCAGGTCACAGCAATGCAAAAGCAGCCGAGTGTCGCCGCCGCTGGATCGTCCCGGGCTGACGGGTCCGTGCAGGAAATGCTTCTGCGACCTTGCGGTTTTGTTGGACGGGGTCGTGGATTGGGCAAAACATCTACGCAGTAGAGGATGAAGGATGTCGATGCGGTGTGAGGCCTCTACACCTGGTACCTTGGGTAGATGGACACAGTAGACGGCGTAGAGTTCTCACATGCGGGCCGTGGCTTGGAAACGAGGGGTAGTCTTGGGGCTTGGGGCTCTTGGTCTTACCTACCTACACCTATCATGGTCGCCTCTACATCTTAGCACCATCGGCAATGGGCCGTGACCCCCAATGAGCAAGATCGCAGCGAGTGCCGTGGCGCCCTCTGGCAGCAGCGGCGGTCTGTGGTCTTCTTAGAGCATTGTTGGGGGCGGCACTCTAGCACTCTGCTTTACAGCAGAAGCAGCCGGTGTCTTGCAACGCACATGCAATGCGCTTGGCTTGCAAGATGCGACTTGTGACTTGTTGATGCATTGGACATAGTCCCTCTCTTGAGGAGATGCGTGATAGTGGCGACCTCAATCTCTCACACGTGCATGTGGCCTCCAGGCCTTTGCCAGGGCACGCTGTGGCTCCGCCTGCGTGGTAGCTGAAAGCCACGCGTTGGATTCGTCTATATCGACGTCCATCGTTGGCTCCATTCTGTATCTGCTGAGGTAACTACTCACCCTGAGAGAGCATTCACTTGTGTGTAAATTGAAGCTGTGAACCCGGTTGGCTGTCTACCTACCTACATAAGGTAGTGTACTTACGCACAACTCCCCCGCACTTGAGCTGCACAAGTCGCTGTCAAATTGAGTTGAAAGTCAAGTCGCGCCCAACTTTTGGAGGAAATGGATGAGGAAACGAACACGGCGGCTAGACCAACCAACCTTGACTGCCAAACATGCTTGATCACCTCACTGGGCTGGCTGTCGAGCTGGGAAGAAGCCTGGACATTGTCAGGCACCCTCCGACTAGCTGCCGGGCACACCCAGGCCTAACCTACCAGACGCGATGTGCTTAGGTGGAGAGGAGACCGTCTCACCAGCTGCCGTACAAAGACAGCCCTGCCCTACGAATACCTTTGGCGCTGAGCTCAGCACCATCAACCTTGCAGCTGCGGTGGCACGCTTAAAGAAACAGGAAGTTTCTTCCAGCCACGCATGCTACTATGCAGTATGTGACCCCCGGAAGTTTTCCATTCCATTGTCAGGCACATTTATTCGTTGGCATCATGCGGTACGCTTTTCACCATCGGAAGACGTCATCATGAAACTCATATGCGTCTACCTGCCACAACGGAATTCTTCTGAATAACGTATCTTCTTATGCAATGCCCGGCTGCCCTGACACCGGGTTCATGCATATACTTAATAGATACATAACCATCTAAGGGGCGGATGAGCAGGGACCATTTTGAAAAGATTTGCCCCCCAGCACAAATTTGTCGCTCGGCGCTTGAGCTTAGAGCATTGACCGATTGCCGCGAGGGAGCCCCTCAGTCGCATACCTTATTTCACTTTTCATTACCTATCTTACAGCAAGACCAAGCAAAACCAAGCCCACGTCAATCATTGGACAACAGCCAGGGATGGCTACCCGTGTGGCGCAGGCCAATGGCTTGCTCAGCTTCGCAGCCAAGTAATCAATTGTTCAGCTCTTCTCTTGGGGCAGTCCTCCGTCCGACCCTAGGGCATAGCCGCACTGGAAGGGCGAAAGTGTGGTGCAGTGCGGTGCGGGACGAGGTCGTCGTCAGCAGTGATCCTGACGTGTGGCGGGGCAGCAAGCTGGGTAGTAATGTGAGGTATCTCATGCTAGAGATGTTGCCCCGCTTGTGCCTCACGTATTATCTAAGACTACCATTTCCCAAGCCCCAGGTTCCGTAGCCAAGCACCCAAGCTTCCACAATCTTTTGCGCGGCACGGCTTTGCCGTTGACGTACGACCCTACCATCCTACCTTACATCACACTGTTAGGTTGTTTGCGAAGACTAGATATCTGGGCAAGAGGCACCAGCAAGAGCTAATAATCCAGTGTTGCTTCAGACAGCCGGGGTAGCCAAACCCAATCTTTCTTTGTCCAGCTAAAACCTTCACCCAGTCCATCTTACTCAAGCTCCCCTCCCTGGCGAGACAGTTCAGCTCGCCGTTTCTTAGCTGAGCTTAGCTCATCTGTCCTACTTGGACCTGAACTTTCCTTCGTCATCCTACCTTACGTTGCTTTCTCACCTTTTACCCCTCCAAGGCTGATTCCCAACCTCGTGGGCCAACAACACCCGATAACAGGCGACCCCTCCACTGTTTACCGAACATCCGACGCGCCTCTGCGATCGAACCTCACTTCCCTTCTTTCGCAAAACCTGAACCTCATTCCCCTGGACATGGCGTCATCCGGTCTTGGGAGAGGGTCTCTTCTCCTTGCTCTCTGCCTTCTCCTGGTGCTTTTACCAGGGCGCGCCGCAGCTTTTGGCGCCGGCAACATTCCCTCCATCGCGCAGGTAGGCGCTTTACCAGAGCACTGTTTTGCTGATGCTCTTTATCTACCACATGTTGCAACTACTGACCACTGGACGATTTTTCAGGTCGAGGGTGTCAATTGGCGTCATGGAGGTGCGTTCCTTCTTGCTCCTCTGCTTCTCATAATTACTGATTCGCTGACGTGGTAGCATGCAGATATCGAGGATATGCTCAAGACCATCGCCTTCTTGAAGGGCAAGAAGTGGACGTCGATGCTGGTTTCAAGGGTCTACTTCGGCAACTGGCTGCGCGACTATTCTCAGGCTGTCGATGTTGGAAGCTTGAAGGGAGTCAATGCTCCCACAATCAGAATCTTGGTTCGTCTCTCGCGCAATGTTGTCCCCTTCGCTTCTTACCGTTCAATCAGGTCTGGGTGCTTTCCTTCATGGCGTTTGGCTATGCGACTGAGGAATTCGAGGTCACTGAGGAGCGCCTCGGCGTCTACCGTCCCGAGGAGCATATCGACAACCCCCTTGGGTACGCTGACGGCATGGACGCACGCAAGTTTGATCCTCGTTTGCGAGGTCCTGTAGACCCTGTTGAGACCAAAATCGATTCTCGCACCGGCATGAAGAACTATATTGCCAACGAATCAGGCGGTTGGGCAACCAGCGCTGGCTACCTTCGCTTCAGCTTTGCTCGCAGCATCCACTATGGTCGAGTTTACACGAACGGCTCCCGTGGCTCGGGCAAGGAGGACGATCTTTGCGAGGCCCTGCGGTGTCTCGGCCAAGCCCTACACTGCATGGAAGACTTCAGCGCCCATAGCAACTACTGCGAGCTCGCCCTTCGCGAACTCGGTTATCATCAAGTCTACCCCCATTGTGGCGCCGCCACGGAGATCGATCTTCACGGCCGTCGAGTGTTCCCTCTTGTAACCGGAACTTTTGGAGCTGTAGACTTCCTCCACTCTGTCTTGGGCGAGGCTACTGATCACTTCACACAATCCGAGGTCGACGAGATGAACGTAGCACTTCAGAACGCCGAAGGCCTGACTGGAAACATAGGAGGTGGTTCTTCTGGAGGCTCCTCAAGTGGTCTGGGAAGCATACCTGGACTGGGAAGCCTGGGCAATCTTGCCGGCCTCGGTGGCAACAGTAGCAGCGGCAGCCGTGGACTTTTTGGACTTGGTTCCAGCTCGTCTTCTTCAAATAAGTCAAATGACTTCATCTCCCTTGTTGACCAGCTTCCGGGTATTGGTGGCGGCTTGGCTAAACAAGCCAAGGAGCTACAAGCCCGATCGGCTGAACAAGAGCGGGAAAACCAGAATGTCGGCAACTACTCAAGCAGTCGTGGTGACTTGTCTCGCGACAGCGCCAATCAAGTACCCGGCATGAGTACAAACTTCGACCCTGTCAAGACGGCGAAGAACATCTACCCTATTCTCCAGTTCAGGGATAAGATCGTCAAGTCTATCAGTAACCTCATCTCCAAGGTTCCTGGCCTGGAGAAGTTATTGGACCATATTAGTGAGACACTAACAGCCTTCATCCTCGGGCTGCTGGCACCTTTCGTGAGACCGATCATCAACCAAGTCTCCAAGGTCCTCAAGGATGGCTCCTCAACCGTCATCAGTGCAAGTTCCAACTCACAGCTGGAGCCTTGGAAAAATCCGAGCTGCGATGACCCCACTCACTCAATGCTGTCCAAGGACCACTTCACTAACATTCTCAACTCGTGCGCCGGCAGAGTTGCCGCGACTGTTCTGCAATATGTTGTTCCGTAAGTGCCCCCGTGGGGACAACGACATATTGAATAAGTTGCTAACAGAAGGCAGCCGAGTTCTTTATGCTTGGGAGAATCCCGGAGTGCCTGTTGACGAGGTTGTCAACGATGTCCTTCGGGCCTTCCACCACCCGGCTATCCGAGACGAGAGAATTGAGATTCAAAGAAGTATGTTCGAGACGGTTCGCAAGTGGGTCGACGAAAGCCCTCACAAGCATGAACTGTCCCGCCTTCTGTCATCTGAGTCTGTCAAGGCCGGTAAGAACCATATTCTGAGCGGCGAGGCCTCCAGAGGCCACGATGGTCCCGGCCACTCTCACGGCGCTTGGGACAGCTTTGGCGAGTTGGGTCATGGGAAGAACAAGGGATCGCTTTGGAGCCAAATCCGGACGAGAGATCTCAACTCAATGGATGGAGACGACAGAAAGCCTCTGTCCAGCTCTCCTCTGCCACCGCAGAATACAAACTACGGCTATGACCAAGACCATAGAGCGAGCAGCCAGCCGTACCCAAGTGGAGGCTACGAATCTTCTCAAGGCCACGCCTCCGGCTATTACAGTCAGCCTGAACCGCAAGGCTATGGTCACCAGCCGCCTCCCCCTCCTCAGGGACAGTGGGGGCCTCCGCAACCTCCTCAGGGGTATGGCGGACTAGGCTATGGCGGCCCTGGATACGGTGGACCACCGCCGGGCCAGTATCCTCCTTATCAGCAACCGCATCACCCCCATCATCCGCAGGGTGGTGGTGGTGGTGGCTGGGGACAATACCCAGGCCAACACCGCTACTAGTCGCGATGCGTTGTAGATTGGGAAGGTTCTGAGGGTCATCGGGACTTGACAGGCGGGCTAAGGCTTGTAAGAGGCTCGGCGGATGACAGGCAATAGGAGGTTCGTTGCAATGGGCACGATGTAGAATGATTCCCACAGACTATGAGTAACATTATTTATTTCATTTCGCAACCATCCAGTGGCATGTCTGGGAGAGAAGCGACAGAAGCAAAATCGGGATGAAGACCTATACACAACTCACGTTTGGTTGGATTAACGATGAGAACACATGGAAAGCATCACAACGACCGAAAGTATCCTGCTACTGCTTTGTTTTTAAACAGTCAACAAAGCCCCTTTGCAGCAATAATTTGGCAAGCATTTGACCAAGGCGAGGCACAGATCTGACCAAAGGGTCGGGGACGACAGTAGAGGCTGGACTTTTCATAATATGGGATCGAACGGCCAAGCCGTTCCTGCTCGCTCTTGTCCAGCCACGCTCCAGCGAGACGTGGGCTTCAGAGGATATGATGATGCGAGCAGGGCCGGGTAAGCTCCGACGAGGAGTAAGACGCTCCGTGCTGACCTCCGATTGCAGCCGGCGTGACATGTGCAGACGCAGACGCCGCCATCGCTCCGCCGTTCACTGCAGAAACACTCCAACCACTCCACTGTCTTCACTGACGTCCGCTGATGAAGTTGCTGACTGTCGTGGTGCGTGGACTCGCAATAGATCACCCCCTTCTGCGAGTCAGTATCAAACACCCATCACGGCCCAACGCCTCTCGCGATTCTACTGAACCCGAACCGGCGGCCCCTCTCATCGGCAGTATGTCGTCGGCGGCGAGTCCCTCCCAGGCGTTTTCGGCACCGATGACAGCAGGTTTGACTAGAAAGTTATTTTTTATTACCATCCGGACACTTGTCAGATGTTGTGGAGCGGCGTGGTTCTTGTTTGCGCCTAGCAGTCGATGGTGCACTCGGTGGCGTTTCTACTGGCGAGGAGCGCGGGCCGCAGCCAATGGGAAGCTGTCGGTACGAAGCTGGGATGAGTTTTGGATTTTCAAAGGAGGGCGCAGCCATGCGTGTGTGTGTGTGTGTGAGAGGGAGACAGTGAGAGTGAGAGGCGGCTGGGAAAACGAGCTTGGGCTCGGTAACTTAGCTTAAGAGTAAGCTAGTTTCGGGACGACGCCGTTGGATAAAGATTTCCCTCCATTGGTGAGGAGAGAGGGGACCGACAGCTTATCTCTGTCTCTTTCGAGACTGGAGAGGCAAGCTTGAGGCGTCCTCGTGTGCGGCGTACGCGTGTGCGGTGTTCCACGCTGCTGAAGAACTTCTGGATTGATATCTGCGGCAAAGCTGCGCGTGGGCGAATCTAGCATGTTAGCTTACCGGCGCCCACCTGCTTTGCTTGTTCCTGATTCATGTGACGTTGCCAGACCGATCTTTGCATGGTGCCAGCCGTATGCTTCTGAATAGAGAATGAGACCAATCAAAGGAGGGAATGCTTCAAAGTTTCCAACATATAAAAGGTTCAGGATCACGTAAGCGTAGTCGGTTGACTTGCCGCATTGTCCAACGACAACGGCATTGGAACTGTAATGTGGGCACCGCAGGGCCGCCGTCATCTCCTGGAGCAAAAGACCGGGGTTGCGCAGGAGCGATTGAGTTCTGGGCTGTATGGTCTAGGACAGATGCCCATGTTGGGTCTTGTTTGCAAAAGATGGGATGATGCAATGAAAGCAGATTGGCTGCTGCTTGTTTGAGAGGTTTCCATGGATAGGTCGAGGCGAAATGGCAAGGGGATCTGGTCAGTGCCCCGAGGCTGTGGAGGGGTTTACAGGAGACATGACGTTTTGCCTGGTGGGCTGGTGGTGTTGATCCCTTGCTTGAAAAAGGAGATGCCGCCGGGACGATATACTCATCTTGATGTTATTGCAATTATCCCTCCTCAGATCTTGACACGTCGGGGCAATCCTGGCCGCTGTCTCTGGCCGTGATTTGCCAACTCCAGACGTCATCTGGGGGGTCAAGGGTATATGTGCCAACGCAGTGGTAATAACGGAGAACTGACACTACTGATGGCCTCCACAACGCGGTTGTCTGCGAATGAACAAAGGCTCGTCCTTGCTGTCAGCTTGCAGGAAAGGAAACAGTGTACAGGTCAGGTGAGGCAGTTCGAAAGACCATCTATCCGTAGGTTGCAAGCCGCATGTAAGCAATGCTACGAAATCTGATGGTTGATACGGGCCGCATGCAGATATGAGGTCTAAATGATCGGCCTTCGGATGTAAAGTGCGGACGGTAGGCAGTCCAGCAGATGTGACCCCGATCTCGAAAGCGCCGGCCCCTCAATACGGGACTTGGGAGCTTGAATAAGCCGTCGGATGTAAACCAAGGTTACACCAATAACGTCAACAGCGGATAACGGAGCAGCGGTGAGTCGCCAATTCGCCTGGCGGCTCTGAACGTTAGCTGGCTCCAAAAGTCTGCGCCAACAAGACCCTGTTACTGTGTGCGGTCTCGACTTCCAGAACGCAGAACACAATGTGGGTTTCTTGAACCGAGGAGGTCTGCCGGTGCGGCTGCCGATCATTCACAGAATCGGTTCTGTTGCCGTGTTGCTTGGCTGTCCTATTCCCTCCTTGTCCGCCTTCGCGCTTGGATGGGCGCAACCTCTGCGCTTGGTCAAGCGGGTCAACTCCTGCCGATCTGACCAGAGAAGCGTGGGCTTGACGCCATATCGTTACCATCGTCGATCGGAGGGATCGTACGTACGGACACAAGAGATCAGTTGTATCCACGCTGCCTTGGCTGCACACGAACAGGCACGCGCTGGAGATCAGCAGCCGTTTTTTTTTTTTTTTTTTGCCCCAACAGGATACGAAGCGGTCCACAAGCAAAAGCCCACAGTGAGGCAAATCGGCTAGGTTCAGCAATAATTGGCGCTGCTGGAATGTCGACGTGGGGACAGCTACGGGCGGCAAAGTAAACACCGGGAAGGGTTATTTGTGTATGTGCACAGTAACAGTATTGCCTGGGCTGCGAGTAATGAGGAAGAGATTGAGAGTCAAAGGCTGGACTCTAGGAATCAGGACGCGTTGTTGGCAATTGCTCGTCATTCCTGACAGGGCGCCAGTTCGACTTCTTCCTCCACGGAACGGGGAAAGAGAACAAGACCCGAGGAAACGGATAGTAGCGGGTGGATGAGTGGCCCGACGAACTGTGGACATGGTCGGGAACAATGATGACGGGTACGGGTACTGGGCTGGGCTGGGCTGGGCTGTTGGCCCCGGCATCCGGCGTGGTTTGCCAGGAGGAGGCCTGCAACTTACCCAGCTTAGGTTGGTAGGTCGGACGACGAGGAGAAATTGGGCCAGGCCGGCGCAAGTCGCAGTCACTCTGGATACGAGCAGAGCGGACAGACCCTCTGGTGTCCCCTTTGCGGCGTAGCGAAGCAAATCGCGAATCCCAATCATGAGCTCAATTTGCTATTCGAGGGCCTCCAGAAGGAACGAGATCCGTGCATTGCAGTCGGGTGCAGTGCAGTGCTGTGCTGTGCTGTACCGTGCTATTGGAGGACGGACTCAGGACAGTCCAACTCTTAACGGAGTCCGGGGATGACTTCCAGGGTGCTTCTTCGTCTGGTCTTTCTGTCCCCCAAGTGAAACCTTACCAGCGTGCTTTGCCTTCGTCGCTTGCGTACTCGCCTGGCGTGTCGCGTTTGAGAAGTCTTGTCGTGCATTTCCAAGCTTATTGATTTGTCTCCCGTTTCTCGTTGTCGGCCGACATGTGGCAAGGTCTGGAACGCGCAGCACGTTGTGAGCGACTGTCAAGGGCGGCGGGACGGGACTCGAGTCGAGACGAGTCAAGCCGCGAGTGCTTGTCAGGTATTCGTAAACGCAAAGGAGGCGGGCGCCAACGGGCATTCAACTAGATGACATCCAGGACTGAACATTCCCGGGATTTTAATGACGGACAAACGCTTGCCGTGGCCTAGTGAAGGGAACATGTCCAGGTGCATTCCCTTCGCGCGTCTAAGCCCTTTAGGCTTTTGTGCTGGCCAGGGTACAGAGTACCTCGGGGACTTTGTGGTGCAGGGCAGCCAAAGAAGGCAGTGGTTGCAGCGATTCGCAATTTCGACGGGCATGTGCCGCACTTTCTGCGAGATGACAGAGACATCGGGATGTAATATTGGCGGCAGGTCTCGAGACTCGAGTGTTCATTTTGGTCAAGAGACAAACATGACGGTTCTGAAAGAGGTCAAACTTGTTCAAGAGCGTTGAGGGAGGGAGGAAAGGGCTTGGTCGAGTACCTCACCTGGGCTGCCTACCTATGTAGGATGAAGTGGGTATCCGCTGTAAGGTGCCGTGCAGTCGGCGCCCGAGCTGCAGATCGGACAAGTCGATATAGGTTGCTTGCCAGGCACGCCGGCGACATGACTGCGGAGGGTGACCTCATGCTGTAACCTGCCATTGGAACCATCGCCCGTTGCTGCTGAGCCACTGGCACCCCAAACGACTGACAATGGGATAGCAGGGGACAGGATGGAACAGGATGGGATGGATGGGACGGGGTCCGCAAGGTAAGATGGGATGGGATGAGATGCCTACCTATTACCTTACCTACCTTACCTACATTACGTTAGGTACTTGCCCAGGCAAGATGGCTGGCTGGGTTGTGCTGGGCTGTGGAAGCAGAAGGGAAGCCAATGTAGCTGTGCCTGCGCGTCTACCTCTGCGTCCGCATTTGCAATTGCTTCGGATTCCATGTGCGTTTGAGTGCAATGCGAGGACGATGGTAGGGTGTGGTGTGGTGTGGTTTGGTATGGCGCCTGCAGTGCAGTGCAGTGCAATTGCAGTAGTAGGCAGTAGTAGCTACCTTAGCTACCTTACCTCGTTGCCCGTGTTCACTGCCCGTTCCTGTATTCGTACACGGAAGGGCGAGGGACGGACGGGCAGCTCCACCTGCGATCTCACTTGCTCAAAACATACATATTCCCAGCTTCCTGTCCTGCTCCTTCGGAGCGTTCCTCCCTCTCCCTCCTCCTCCCTTTCGCTGCTTTTCCCCTCCCGTGTCCCTTCCCGCCTCCGTCAACCCCTGCCCTTGCCCTTCCAATTGGCGGCAGCAGTAACAAGTTAATCGACACGCTTCCAAGAAATCCACGACCTGCTACGAACAATTCGACAGTCCTTCCACCCACCCACCCACCCGTTCTATTACATCCTCCCTTTCCCCTCTGCCCGACTGCTCCTCATATCCCCTCGCTTTCTTCTTCCCTTGTAACTGTCTAATCCGTTTCTTCTTTTTTTTTTTTTGGTCTTCTACTCCCGTCCAATTGATCACTCCTTGCGTCACCGCGATCGACAAGTCGCAACCTCCGCGGCGCTTGCTGCTTCGCCCAACTCGACTTCGGCCCTGCCAACCGCCCGACCTTTTCCGCCGACCCGCGCAGTAGTACCTAGGCTACGCGCAGCCGAACCGTCTGCACTTGGTCGCTTTCGCAGGCACCACCTGAACCTGACTCAGCCACCCGCGCCAATTATCGCCCGTTCGTCTTGTCTGAGCAGACTGCGACTCAAACGCGAAACATCTCCCTTTTTCTTCCCCTTCCCGCACGAACTCCAAACAATTGACAACCTGCCGCACCGTGCCACTTGCGAATCAGGCCCTTCGTTGCCGCCTGTTCCACGTGCGTGTCGCCAACTTTCTTCTCAGCGGCCTCATTGAACCCTATCGTTGGCCGCACGCCGATTGAAGCCGATTGAAATCGACAGCGCGCTGTTTCTAGTCGCCTGCGAGTTGAAACACACCGTACTCGGCCCTGCAGTCTGCACTTTGCGCCAAGATGTATTGGGGGTGAGTTGTCCAACTTTTGTGCTTCCTCTCCATTTTGCCGAGCCAACTACGGCACCTTTGCAGATCGCCAGCTCGTCTTCTGAGCGTAGGGATCCTGCAGCCGTGGCACCCAACTGCCATTCTGTTCTTGAAATCTGCATGCCGTCTCCCCGCGGCTGCAATTCGCATCATCTCTCCTACTCATGCACTTGGCGATGCGACCTCACCACTTCCTAGAACCATCACTAACATGTCGTTTCCCAGTCGGTTTCCGCACCTCTTCTTGAGGCAGGAATCATCTTCCAATGGGACCGTAGCCGCCACCACGCCTGCTGCAACGACTCCTCAAACGACTCAGCAGCAAACCACACCTGCTGCGGCGACAACAACCCCTGCCGCTGAGACCACCACAGCTGCTCCTACGACGCTGATCACCACAACTGCACCTGCGGCTACATCTCAAGTTCAGACAACAACGCAGCAACAGGTTCCGACGACCACGACACAGCAGACCACCCCGCAGACAACCACGGCTGCTGCTGAAACCACACAGCCAGCAACATCGGTTGTCGCAACTACTGTTGTGATCACCCCAACTGTACCCGGGGGTCAGACCAGCACAGTCATCCAAATCATCACACAGACCGAGGCTGCCAACCCCTCCAAGACGACCGGGAGTACCTCTGCATCTGCATCTTCAACGAACGGCGCTTCCAACTCCGGTAGCGATTCGAAAGGCGGTCTCACAGATGGAGGTAAAATCGCTGTCGCTGTGGTTGTTCCCATCGCAGCTGTGGCGCTGCTCATTTTGGCCGGTATTTACTTTTGGCGCAAGAGGAAGCAGCGCAAGCATGCCGAGGAGGAACGCCGGAAGGAGGTTGAAGATTACGCCTACAACCCTAACGCGGACCCCACGATCCCATCTCTTGGTGACGGCGGCTCTTATGAGATGAAAGAGGATGGTTCTGCTGGATACCGCGGATGGGGCACCACCACTCTGGCCGGATCCACCGGACGCAAGGCATCTACGACCATGTCTGGAGGCAACACAGGTGCGGCTCATTCGGACACAACATCACCAACTCGCGGCACTGACACCCGTTCAGGAGAGCCTCTGATCAACGACGGCTCATACTCACCCGACGGCGAGATCCTTGGCGCCATGGGCCCTTCGGCCGCTCTGAATCGTGGACCTGGCGTCCAGCGTGGCCCATCAAACGCATCGTCCTCCTACAGTGCTGGCAACCGCTCCGATACGTCTGATGGTGGCATCGGCATGGCCTACACCGGAGGAGGAGGAGGCAATGCCTACTACGATCAGTACGGCAACAATCCTTACTCCGATAACCCGTATGGCGATCAGCGACCCACCGAGCTTCCCGGCCAACCCGTAATCCGTGACAACCCGGCTCGTCGTAACACCAGGATCGAAAACCCCTCTCACTACCCACAACAACAAAATGCGGGCATCTCGCAGAACTTTTGAAATCTAGCGAGTCACGCTAAAACTTTGTTGATAACCAGTCTGCTGGGGTTTTGTTCTGAAGATACCCACCGTCCCCACCAGGCAAACGATGCTCAAGTCGGGAAAGAAAAAACGGCGTTAGGGATTCACGGAAATCATGGCATGCGACAGCACCTTTGCTGCTCAGAGAACTACACTATTAATATCGGCCATCTCCGCTGCCATTTGCCTGCCATCTACAGCTTGCACCATATCGCTTGCACGGAGCTTATAACCACTCGTTCGACGCACATGATTTATTTCTTTATATACATACACCATTTGGGGTTGTTCCGGTCAAATCCTCCACGGTCGCAGCCATGTTGCTTCACTTTAATCGGTGTACATAGAGAGAATGAAGGCACACAGGCGCTATGACTTGTTGTTGCTCACAGAGAAGCACGTTTTGCCTGTTTTGAATGCAAGGCATTGTCGCGCAGCAAAAGTTTCTGAAGTATTGGTTTAAAATGGATGTTTGGTCAACCCAGATATATCGTATGGGCAATCAGTTTCCTAGATACGTATGAAATGATGTTCCTTTGTCGAGTCTGAATAATTCTGTCGTAGACCGGCATGACATTTCGTGGATGCAACATGTCTTATTGTCATGAGTACCTGTTCCTCTTAATGGGTGTCGCTCTAGGTAGACAACTACAACCATGTTCCGTCCTCACCGGCAAGCCCCATGCCCTCGCTCAACCCAACGCGATCCCACCAGAATCGGAATTGCCGCACTTCCGCCTCTGTCAGCGCCCTCACCCGTGCGACAGTGCCATGCCTTCGCTGCCCACGACGGCCCATGAACTCATCATTCCCCTCCCCAAAGACGACAATCTTCCCTCTCACCTCATCTTCATCATCCTTGGGAACGTGATCGTCCGCGCCTCCCGGTGAATCACCGAACGGGGACACAAACCTCGGCCAGGTGATACCGCTCGAGTTGACCAATTCGTTGGGCCCTTCCTCGGAATCCTTGCTGGTGACGAAAGACGACCAGAATCCGTGCATGGCCTCGCTCGTAGCCCACAACCCGGGCGTCCGGTGCGGCGAGAGTATGTCACTGTCGCGAGTGGCGGCGGGGACGTGGTCTCCGTGGTTCGCGGCGCCGAGGTCCGCGTGCGCGGCGTATTCATACACCCACACCGGCCCGCCCTTGCGAGACGCAAAGTGGGCTGAATGGATCAGCGGCGCAATATAGCCGTAGTGGCCGTATGCGTGCGCCAGGCGGCGGAACTGGGCGCCGTGGCCGGGCGTTGGCGGGGGTGGGTAGCTTGAGGCGGGAGGGTAGAGGGAGTCCAGTGTCTCCAAGTCGGAGTGCGTCAAGGAGGGTATCAGGGCGGCGAAGAAGTCTTTCAGGGAGGTGGGAGACGATGCGGACGCCGGGACGAAGGTTGTGCCCTCAGAGGAGTTGAAGCCTGTGATGAGAGGTGGAGGCGAGGGAAGGTCCGGAGACAGTGTCGCCCATGTACGGATGGGCATGCCTGGGATGATTGCGGCCTCGGTATCTACGTTGCCGTCGATGGATGGCTGAAAGGGCCATTGGACCGACGGCGCGTTTTCCGTCCAAACGGCCACTGAAGCTTGGAGGAGCTTTGGCAGCGGTAGGGAGCGGAGGGCGGGGAGGATTTGGTCTTTTGGGAGATGAGAGAGGGAGGCGTATGACAGAAATTGCGCAAATTGGGCTTCGTGGCGAGGATGCGTTGCTGCGAGAACGGAGCGGGCTGTTGCCGCGCCTGATTCCAGAATCGCGCGGCGGAAGAGCTTACGCGAGGGTGTCGAGAGAAGGTGATGGCCAAGCTGTGGGTGTCAGTGAAGCCTTCTAGGTGTGAGATTGCGAAGAGATGAACGAGGGGTGGCGTACTGAATGTGCGCCGGCACTGAAACCCATCACCGTGACATCTTCTGCGTCGCCCCCGAACTGGGCGATGTTCTGGTGGACCCAATCCAGGAGGGACCTCTGATCATGGAGCCCCAGATTGGAGATGCCCTCATTTGCTGCGATGCCACACGGCAGAAAGCCAAGCGGTCCAAGACGGTAGTTGAAGCTCACAGCGACGATGTCCTTCTTGGCGAAGGCCACGAAAGCACCGAGATTCCTGTCTGCTCCTCGTCCAAAGTTGAAGGCCCCGCCGTGGACATAGACCAACACCGGGACCTTCTTCGTGATCTCTCCCGAACCTTCTGAGAAGGGCCGAAAGACGTTTGTGCTTAGACAAGCCTCATGAGAAGGGATAGAAGGGTCTGCCGTTGGACAGGCGGGGCCGTATTCGGAAGCGTCAAAGGTCTCCGAGGATGCCGGCGGGTGCGATGCGCGTTGGAGGCGTTGGGCCTCCGCGTAGGGGATGCCAAGAAAGGCCTCTATTTCACGCGGAAAGTCCTCATCATCGACTATTTTTCCAGTGTAGATGCCCTGGGTCAGGCGGACGGTAGGCCGTCGGCCTTCAAAACTTCTCATGATGGCGGAGCAAGAGGAATACGATGCCCCTGCTCGTATGTATAACGGATTGCGGTGATGTGGACTGTCTCCCAATTCGTAAGCGTCGATCGAATCAGGTATTTGATCAATATTTTGTTGTATTGAAGGATCCAGGTACGTCTCCCTCACAAAGCTTGTGGGAATTTGAAACCAGGCGACAAGAGGACCGAGACCAAGTTTGCGGGATGTCGTTGGCGGGCTCCGCTATCACCCGGCGCTAGTCCGACCGAGCGGCTCTGTCCGTTTTTCTCCCCGGTCCGGCACGCCGGAACCGCCTGGTCAGCCAAGCGAGCTGGGCGGTCCCAGCCGCAGAATTTCTATTGTAGCTGAAACTCGGGGGAAGACACGTGCTAGCTGGCTGTATCATACCTATAGGAGATCTCATTAACAGCAAACCGGACTGCCGAACGATTGAAGTTGAAACCAAGTTCGAGACTGGGTGACTGGTATTGTTGCTTTGTTCGACAGCTCTCACTGATGTTCTTTGCCTCACCATACTCGCTAGTGTTCTCAGAGCCGCTATGATAAGCCACTGGTCACACACGTTGGAAATTGACATGAGGTGGTAACAGGCTCTCTTACACGGTAGGCTTTAAAACTACAGACCTTTCTGACTCCAAAAACTCCAAAGAATCCAATGCTACAAAACTCAACACGGGCTAGACCGCTTGACGGGCCGCCGCATTAGCTGCTGCCAGCTGCTTGCGTCGCTGCTTCTCAGCCCACTCTCTGCTCGCTTGTCGGGAGCGCTCGGCGGCCTGCTCGCGAGCAAGCTTGGCATTGAGTTCACGTTCACGACGTTCCCGCTCCTTATCCTCAAGGTAACCGTTGTCCCGCTCAAAAACCTCCCTGCCCTTCATCTTTTGCTGCTCCAAGTCCTCAGCAGATAGCGTGCTACGCTTGCCCATGCTGGTAGTAGAAGTAGAAGTACCACGGCTGATTTGGGAAGTGACGGTAGCTTGGGACAGGCCTCTGCCTCGAGCCTGTGGGGATCTGTTTGATGTGGTCCTTGTAACTGGCGTTCGCGGAGTCATAATAATCGATGAGCGCTTGGAAGGGCTTTGCTCAACCTGGGCTGCCTCACTCGACTCAGAGGCTTTGCCCTGGCGAGCACGACTAGTAGCAGTCTCGCGGGGGTACGAAGCTGAATTCAGTTTCGCCCTGATAGGACGCGCCTTGAACTCGCGACGCTTGCGCTCGTCCTCCTCCTGTTGTCTGAGCCTGGCTTCACGATCCTCCCTCTTGCGCTTGGAGATTGCCTCTCCCGGAAGCTCAAACGTGGGTCGAGTCAGTGCTTTAGTTGATCTCCTTCTTTGAGGCGCTTCTGCCGCTGCGGCTGCAGCCTTGTCCTGTGCTTGCTGCGCTTGACGGGCTTCGCGCTGCTCCTTTAAACGCCTGGCGACGGCCTCTCCCGGCAGCTCAAACGATGGCTTTGTTGGGGGCTTGGTGGATTTGATTGGTGGCAGCAAGCTCGTTGGCCGGGAAACAGAAGATCGGGTCGGAGTTGCTTTGGCCGGATACCCCGTAGCTCTCTTGTCGTCAACGATTGAGACAGACTTTCTCTGATTTGGGCGGGTTTTAGAGGTCACAGGTTTTGGCCCGGCACTGCTTGGGCCATGATTCAGTAAGGAGCCGTTGCGCCGGACGGCGGGATTGTTCAAAGCAAGCGACCCATCGTTTGCTGCTTGGTGTCGCCGGGTTTTGCTAGGTGGTGTGATGGCAGCATCGACAAGCTCCAATTGCTCTTCGAGTCTATCAATGGCTTCTAAGGAATCCTCTATGCGCGACTGCGAACTTGCAGAAGTCGATCGTGAGGGCGTACGCGGAGCCTGAAAACTGCTGTCGTCTGTAGATACGGAAATGACTCTGTCCTTTGAATGCTCAAGTACATCAACTGAGGACTCCTTCCTGTTTTCAGTTGCCTTGGCTGAAGGCTCCATCTGGTTCGGCCGGGTCTGTTCAACAATGGTGACCGTGATACCTGACTGCGTTGTCTTGTTCAATGCGGTGTCGTTCCCCACAGGCGTCGGAGAAAGAAGTCGAACGACGGGCTCGGCGATGGCCATGGCTTCTTCCACCTCTGAGTAACGATGTGCGGGCTGTGACACGACTTCCTCATGCCCTAAAGGAGTGGCTAGAATTCGGTAGGTATTAGTCGGTTTGCCCTGACTGCAGACATGAGAGGTCGAGCCTTGGTTCTGCGCCAAAACGTTGCAGCCAAAGCTCTGCGATTCATCCTGAACCCGACTGGGCGGACCAATTCGCGAGGCCGGGCTGTCTAGGCCAGGAACCGAAAGTACGTAGTCATACTGACCTGCCTTGTGTCGTGCGATGCTCGACTGAGTATGTAAATCAATACTCAGCGACCGTTGGTGATCAGGAATGTTAAGGACAGAGAAGACTGCGGCGGTTAGGATCGATGGTACATGAGGAAAAGCACACAGTGAGCAAACCTTCAGAGGGGACGCTGGCTTCAAATGAGTCCTGTGCCTGACTAGCAGACGCCGTTAATGCGTTTGTTTCAGCCAACGAGGGGACACCCTCGATCACTCGAGGCGGCTGTGCAGGGATTGGTCCTTGCGCGTAAATGGTCTCAGCTGGGCAATTGTCGCAGTCTTCGGCTTCTTCCTTGACAACCTCGAGGAGTGGGAAGATCTCGGTGTCGACACTGTGAACAGACAATCGAGTTGGACGGCTGTTGGAAATGGGAAGTAACGATCTGTCGCCGCGATTCTTCTTAGGGCTATAGATATGCAGCTCCTTAAGTTTGTCGGTCAAGTGGTCAATGAAGTCGTGGGAGCTTCTCTCAGTATTAGTGTCATGTCTGTCAAGGAGAGCAATGTTTGCGTCTATTGAAGCATGTTGCTTGGAAATATCCGTGGTGGCTGTGTCGTCTTCAACGACGACGAACTCGTGGGCGTGGGCCCGGGCCCTGGATCGAGGTGCACCGCGAGCCATCGTGCCAGCAGCCAGACCAATCTCCGGATCCGACCTGAACGTTGCAGGGAGCTGCCAGCCCAGGCAATTGGACGGGCAAGGGAATGGCGACTTTGGGGACCAGTTGGCTATCTGGAATTCGCAGGCAATCTCGCTTCGGGACAGCCGGGGTGCGTGTAATAATGGCGGGGTTATTTGGCCTCGTGAACTTGGGACAGCGTAAGGTGGAGGTGATGTCGATGAAGTGTTCGGGATTATCAGCTGGAAGAGAGGATGGAAAAACCAAGACAATGCGTATTTGGGCGTATACCTTTAGCTGAGTTTGATGGGAAACCAAGATGAGAGGGAGTTGATGTTGGGAGAGACTGAAGAAGTCTGGGGTCGCGGCTGGGAGGGACAAATAAACACAGGCAATGATCAATCGGCCAAGAAGTCGGCGGAAATTGTAATCAATACTGCACTTTCCTCTTCTACCTAACCGTCAGTTCCCATCACACCAGCCAGAACAGGACAGGACAGCGCCAGTGTGTGTGCACAGGCGCAGGCGCCGGCGTGACATGACGGATATTGGGCTGCGGCAAGCTCGTTTGGCTTGCTAGGGAAGGGTGGCATGCCCAAACCACAAGGCAAGGCCCCCGAGGGATGAGGCAGCTACCTAGTCCATCTCGCTGTAGCAACGTGCAAGTGCGACGACTCATGCGACTGTACAGAGCATCCGTAAGTGCAGGAAACGCGTGTCTGCCCTCAGACGCGTCTTTCCGTTTGGACCCCGCACGCATTTGTTGACTTCGGTGGGGCCTTTCCGCCCAATCCAATGTCATTCCAGACATGCAGGAGCTGGACGCTAAGCGGCGCCAACACATTGCTTTCCGTCAGCTTCAGATAAAGCAGGGCATGCTACCTCCAGATAGCAGACTGGGTACGCTATGGTGGCACCCTCCATGCAGAGTTGCGCTTTCGTGACAATATCAGTATAGCCATATTGTCCAACAGGACGTAGTGGATGACCGCCATTGGCACACGTGCTAGGCGTGAATTGGGAGTTGACCTGACTGAGTCTCTATCCGGAAAAGCATAGGTTGGCCAACGTTGAACGGTAACAGTCAGGGCGTAGGGCATCTAGGAGGATGATGCGGCGTAAGACATGGTTGCTTTTTGGGTTGATTCGTCCGGATTGGTGTGTCGCCATCATGACAAGGTCGACGTGTTCTCTGCGCTCTCTGCCGCGTTCTCGGCCTGCGCCTGCAACGTCGGTGCATGCTCCGTTGGAATGCGAACCAACGTTTGTGGAAGAGGCATGCTGTGATCTTCATTCTCTGATGGTTCGTCTGCAGGTGGTTTTGCAAGTTTGGCTAGGCATGTTCGTGAGCTTTATCGGACATCACCAATTGCTTGCGGGCTGCACATACCAGAAGCCATGTTGATGGCACCCAACACGTTATGCCAGTTCCCAATGACCATGGCGATCGCTAATGTTGGTTAGCCCTGACATTCGATTCCACAGGGCTGTAGAAAGCGTGCTAATGCCCACCTTCCGTTCCGTCTGACAGCGTAGACAGCTTCTGCTCCAGAGCTTCCATCTGGCCTGCAACTGCGGCGCTCAGGTCGCGAAGCTCTCTCAAGTGTTCTAGCTCTGCCTTCTTCTCTGTAATGCGCGCAACCAACATGGGCGAGGGACCGGCCGACGAGGCGTTCTGCGACCCCGTGCCGGGCAGTCGAGTCGAAAGCGATCTAGTTGGGTACGACATCGTGATTCCGTCGATGAGATTGAAAGAGTCGACCTGATGGCTCTCCAGAATCGGCCTGCTGCTGTCCCGAGAAACTCTGCAAAGTGCGTGTGGTGGCGGGGTTGTTATCTCGTCGAATGCGGCTTCCTCACAAAAAGTTATGTGAGGTGAGATGTTCGTAGATGCACATGTAAGAATTGCACGCAGCTGGGCAGTGGGAAACTGGAGCATGTTTAGTGGGGTTTCTGGCCCTGGGAATGCGCCCCCAGCAACCCCTCATCCTGGACTTTGTTTACACTAGTCCAAATCAGGCCGAGTGTAAATAAATGACACTCGGTAAATTTTCTCTCACTCAGACCCCCAGCGTCACTGTCCCAGCCTCCTCCGTATCGAGCCTTGCTTCGTTTCTCAGCTTTTCATTCCTCAGTTTCTGGACTCGTCACGCAACCGCCGCTCCCTCACCCAGAATGCACCATGGCTCGACTCAACGAACCTCCCGTATCTGCAGATAGCATCGACATATGTATGTTCCGTTGATTTCTTCAATATTGTTGGAGCCCATCAACTAATGTCCTGTAGTGCGCAGGAAGCTATTGCGCCAGAATAGAGATCTCGCAAAAGCAAACGCCGTCCACTTACTCCGCATCCGTACCATCGAAGCCGACTTCGCGCGGTCTCTGTCTGACAATCTTCGACTAGAAAGCCGCATTATTGAATTAGAAAAGGAGCTGGAGGATAATAATGCCAGAAGGATAGCCGACCACGCTCTGGACATCAGGTCCAGACTCGAGGCACAGCTCTCAGAATGCATGTCTGTTCTTTCCAGCCTTGGCCAGGAGCCCCCCACGAAGAGGCACGCGAGTCCCAGGGGCAGAAGATCATCACGAGCAAGTCTGCCGCTTCAAAGCCCCCCTCGAAGACGTCCGCCACGCGAGTTGATGAGGGAGGCAGGGGCCCGAGCGCCGGAGGATGATAAGCTGCCAACGATCGCAGAAAACAAATCCTACCCAAGAGCAACTTTGGAGTAAGTCAAGCAACGTCCGCATTCGCAGAAACCCCTTTTTGCTGACGCGCCTCTCAAGTCGCGAACAAATCTTGGCCCTTTGCTCCGAAGCTGCAGATACGACCGACACAACAGACTCGCCAGAGCTCGGCCCCCCGCCTGTGTCTCGATTTGTTGACGGCGAAACTGTCGATATTGGATCACCCAGCAAATCCATCGAGTACGTTGAGCCGGAACCACTCGCGCACAGTTCTCCAGCAGTTTCACCGATCCCGTCACCAGCACCGGCGCCAGTCTCGGCGACCAAATCAACACCAAGGATGGAGAAGAACCTCATCGTCCGCCCCGACCCTGTACCTACCACTGAGGCATCTGAACCTCAGAGAGTGCTTCAGAAAGAAAGCCCCATCTTGCCTCCTGTCGTGCCCAGTGTATCTGCCAAGACAGGCTCCAAGCGGAAGTACAGTGTTGGGGAGGATACGAGTAAGACAGGGCAGCACACAGCTGAACCGCAAAAGTCGAAGAACATTTCGGAACGTTCGCTCATCGGACGAGATCACCAGACCGGGAAAACATTGAAGGAGCTGGCAAGCATCCGACGTGAGGCGAGGGAACGTATGGCTCCACCCGTCAACCCAAGGAAGCCTTTGTCGGCAAAAAGCACGAACGATGACATGACTTCTCCGATCAAGATCGCAAAGGCTGCAGCGGCAGAGGGCAAAATCGGAGTTGAGAAGGCAAAGCCGCGGGCAGCAAGAGAACGAGCGGCGCAAAAGATCAAGGAGACTGAGGCTGGGGAGAACGACGTCGATAATGCGCCTGTTGAAATACCCATGGCAGCCCCATTGTCCCCGACTTCAGTTGTCAATGTTCTCCCTAGCACAGAAGCTGTTCCCCTCGAAGCTGCTTTGCTTTCACCGGCTTCCCCAGAGCAGACGTCCAGAATGAGCCTGTCTAGTGTCAGGGACACTCCACCGCCTGCCGAAATATCCTCTCATGGGGAGACATCACGACCAAGCAGGCGAGCTCGATCTGCCGTCAGTTATGCTGAGCCCAACTTGCGAGACAAAATGAGACGTCCGACCAAGGAGCTTTATGACGCAGTGTCTGGGCAGACTAGATATCTGCAGCGCGGTGGGAGCGCCAAATCGGACAGTGCCACGCCGGACGCCACTGTCACGATCAAGCGCGAGTCTGCCGACGGCGATACGCTAAGGCATATTCCATCTCTTGCGCCATCCACAGTTGATACCCCACAAAGAACGTCAAGCCCTGCTGAGATGACAAGCATGCGATCGTTGGACACCGAACCTGGCCCAGCAAGGCCTGACCGTAAGAAGCGAACATCATCGATGATGTCGAGGTCCATATCCGAGACTGAAGAAGAGACATCGGCCCGAGAGGCTCAAATCGCTTCTCCGGGTCGTTCCACTTCATCATCGTCTACCGAGGTCGTCGATCCTTACGATTTCACCACCTCGACCCCGGGAAGTGACAGTTCGCGCATCATTGAAATGAAGGAAAGCGCGCCGCCAGCAAGACAATCCAAGTCTTCGAGACGGCTCTCGTCCGTCGTGAGAGAGGACTTCAAGATTGAAAGCCTTGAGGGGGCCGAGCGAGCAAAGACTGGCGTATCTAGGAAGAGGGCTTCGATGGTACTGCCAAAGAGGACCCGAGCGGATACGGAGGGCTCCGAAGATAGCAGCTTCGAGAGCCTGGACGGTGACATTCAGGAGTCGTCGAAAATCTCTGTGAGAAGGAGGAGGAGCATGATGTTATAATGACTTGACGGTTGGCAAGCACCGGTGTTTTTGGAGTTGGACATCGCAGATCCCATTCTGATTGTTGGGTTACTGTTCTGTACTAGTGTTTCAGTGGCTTCATTGTCTGGTTACCGAGAGGGGAAACAAATGGACTCCTGTGCATATTGGCGAGAGCATCAAACATGAGTCCATAGATATGTTTGGCTGAAACCGATATTATTATAATGATCATCATTCGCCTAAGAATTCGTGTGGTCTTGATACATGATATCAGCCATCGGTGACTGAACCTCCCGTTTTGGTTAAATTCAATGTCTCCTGCAGCAGCTCGTCTTGCATGATGACGGCTCATGATGTTGCAGACGGCTCCACGGGCTTCGTGTAAGTCACCTTTTCCACCGCAACATTCTCATTTCCCTTGTCGTCCTTGCGTAGTTGGTAAACATATAGAGTCAGCGAAATGCCTTGAACCTACGTTGACAATCAGCAAACGTTCCCGCAAGCCCCCATAACAAGGGGGAATTCCACAGATACGTACGTCCATCAGGCAGAAACTTGGGACGGGCTCCTCGCCGTCCTTGCCCCAGCCTGCGGTAAAGGCGCCAGTAGCACTACCGGGGTTGACGAAGAACTTGTCCATGTACTCGAAGGCATCGAACTTGTGGGTGCCACCCCAACAGAGAACGTCGACATCGAGCTTATTGGCCTCGGCGAGGAGCAGATCGGGTTCGTTGGAGACAAGAGTGAACCCCTCGAGGAAGCCAATGCGTAGAGAGCCGTGAGTGACTACCTGGGTTAGGGGCAGGCTTGTGGCCTCGACATCGTAACGGCCCTTGACGATCTTGAGGTCCGGAGCGATGGTACGGAGGTACTCGTACGTGTGCTTGTCGGTCAGGTTGCCCAGGCAGAGAGTTTGGCCAATCTTGCCTGGAGCAAGAAGCTTCTTGAACTGCAGTGGTTGTTGGTGTCAGTCCAAGGTCGATAGTAGCTTGCAATACATCAGACGAGCTGCGCATACCTTTTGGGGGATATCGAGAGCGCGGTCTGGGATGTGCAGGTCGCCGATGACCAGTATTAAGAAAGCCATGGTCGTTAGGGGTGTGTATAGTTATCGATTGGGTCTTACGATGGTGATGGAGTCGCAGCGGCGGCGCGTGGGACACTGGTTGGGATGTCGGGAGGTCGGTGGTTGCGCAGGAGGGTCGCGCGGCCGATTGGGAGGCCGAGGGCCGGACACAGTTCCTCTTCGGAGGACGTCTGATATCGACACGCTGAGCGGCAGATTATCCTCGCGACGGTCGATGGTCGGGCGTGTTGCTGTTCCAGCGGGCGACGTAATATCTTGCGGATCTCCAGGCAGGTAAGGTCGCAGCTTGGCTGCTTGTCGGAGGCACTTGGTAGCTTGCTGCGACCACTCTCCTACCTTAGCCTCAGTTGCAAGTGGGGACCTCCATGCGACAGTGCAGGCACGTATAGTCAAGCCACACTATCTGTCGAAGCACCACTTCATCTGTGGCTGGCCATGGTTCGGATGTCTGCCCGATGGGGTTAGTGCTCGGGGGACTCGGAAGACCGCCGATGTCGTCCGGTGTACGCCGCCAAACCAGTCCCTGCGAAGAAGCTCTCAGTCTGGTTCCAGCCAGCTTGTTTGTGTGTCGTGGACTGATGCTCCTCCAGCGCTTTGAACGGTGGCCTCCACTTTCCGACACCAACGAACGACGGCATCCGCCCTGACTCGAATCCCGAGTTACCTCCAGTATGACCATATCACATTGTGATTTAGTCTTCGCGTTAATAGTGTTCACCAGCCCATTGTCTGAAGACATACTGTAAGGACCCCTTTTCTTTAGACGGCAGGACTTGCAGCAGCATCCTTTGTGCTCAATTGCTTTTTGCTAGCAGGACAGGGGAAAGTGAGAGAGGGAAAAAGATCCATCAGGGGGATCCAGCTCCGATTTCCGCCCGCTTAAACTCAGTGTAATCTTCTGTCCTTCTTCTTTTTTTTTTTTTTCATCTTCTCCCGCTGCCACGGGAATAAACTGAGCAAAGTTGTAAGCGTAACCATTCCAAAACGTGTCTATCTTGCCCAATCCCGTCTGGTCCCAATCCAAACCTCCATATCTCGGTTCCGTCCCGTCTGAAAGCGACGCTCGGCTTACGTTCCGACCTCTGACGCCACAGGCACACATGCACGTTCCCTTACGGCGGCTCCAGCTCCCGCTCCTGCCTCTCCGCACTCTGGCAAAGGGGGGCAGAATGCCCCTCCATAACCTTAACAACCCCTCATCAGCCCGGGTATCTCTCATCTCGAGGCACTTGCGACAGCCGGAACCGCAGACTACTTCAACTCCTGTAAGTCCACCTCACAACCTTCTATTGATCACCTCTTTTCTCATCTATATCTGGTTCAGCAGCAGCAACAAAGACTACATTCCACCATGTCTACTCAACCACCCCACCCCACGCTCCTCATCCCTGGGCCCATCGAGTTTGATGATGCTGTCCTGCAGTCCATGAGCCACTACAGGTCCGTGCTATCAGATATGCCCATTTCCCAGGTGGAGCTCCACCTGAACTGACCTCCAGCTCGCGATGATCCATTGCTGACCAGAAGTCGACTTGCACAGTGAGAGCCACGTCGGCCCTGGCTTCGTCAACACCTTCGGCGAGGCGTTGTCCATGCTGCGCCAGCTCTTCCAGACTACCGATTCCTCGTCGCAACCCTTCGTCATCTCCGGCTCCGGCACCCTTGGCTGGGATCTCGTCGCTGCCAACCTCGTCGAGGCCGGCGAGGACGTCCTCGTGCTAGCCACCGGCTACTTCAGCAATGGCTTCACCGACTGTTTCAAGACCTACGGCGCCAACGTTACCGAGCTCAGAGCCCCCGTTGGCTCCCGCCCTCAGTTGCCCGAGATCGAGAAGGCCCTGTCCGAGAAGAAGTACAAGGTTCTGACCGTCACCCACGTCGATACCTCCACTGCTGTGCTCAGCGAGCTCAAGGACTTGGCTGCTGTCGTCAAGAAGGTGTCTCCCGAAACCCTCATCATCGTCGACGGTGTCTGCAGTGTCGGCGTTGAGGAAATCAAGTTCGACGAATGGAAGCTCGATGGTGTCATTACCGCTTCGCAGAAGGCCATTGGCGTTCCCGCTGGTCTGTCGATATCCATGTTCAGTGGCAAGGCGATGCAGTCTTTCCAGAACCGCAAGACCCCGCCGGCGTCTTACTTTGCCTCCTTCATGAACTGGACTCCTGGTAAGCCACAGATGTAGAAGTCGGTTGCGAGTCCATTATTGACCATGCGCAGTCATGCAAAACTACGAGGCGAAGAAGCCTTCCTACTTTGCGACACCCTCTCCTCAACTGATCCACGCTCTGCACACCGGTCTTACCCAGATTCTCGCCAAGCCTCTGTCTGAGCGCTTCGCCAGGCACAAGGAGGTTTCCGACAAGGTCAAGAAGGCCGTCGCCGATCTTGGACTGAAGCAGGTTGCCGCGAAGCCCGAAGACCAAGCCCATGGCATGACCGCCGTCTACCTCCCTGAGAGCGTCAAGGCTACTGATATTCTTCCCAGCTTGGCCAAGAAGGGTATCGTGTTTGCCGGTGGTATTCACAAGGAGATTGCGCCCAAGTACATTCGCTTTGGACACATGGGCGTCAGCGTTGTAAGTTCTTACTGTACGGATACCTGGATAATGGTATACTAATAAACACAGACGGACCCCAACCGCAAGGACATCGACAACGCCATCAAGGCGCTGCAGGACAGCCTTTTCGAGGTTGGCTACCAGAAGCCGTAAGCGGTGGTTTATAGAAGGGTTTGCATTTTGTACATCTCAACTAGACGGTTATCCCTCAGGCAGTATAGAAAGAAAAGAGAAAAAAAAAAAAGAAAAAAAAAAGGAATCACGATTCATTTTGTGAAAGACTATGGTCGCCTTGGAAACGTTTGGTGAAGTAAGACTCAACCAGCGCTTAAGTTGATAGGTTGTGATAGTTACGTGGGAACGAGTGCCTTGTCCGGACTCAATCGCAACAGGGGTCTGCTCAGAGCCGCGCGGTAGCGGATGAGGTTCGCCCCTCAGACTGGCATGGTAGGTAATGAATCACCTTGAACGTTGTCGAATCAGCCCCATGATCGGACGATAGAGGATTTCGGCCGAGTCTCCTGTTGGCGGGGTTTGAGGAAACCATAATGTGGCATCTGGTGTGATGCGAGAACGACCGCATACGTGCATGTATGCCTGCGTCCATTGACATGATCTATTACTAATAGCGATCCGGCGACCTCCTCGGTGTGCTGGGCGCATTGTTGTCCGATGAAAGCATGTACTGTGATTATCGCCGAAAAGGTGGGGTGAGGAGGGGATGAGTAGAAGGCTGGGAAGTCTACCTGAATGTGTGACGCGATGTATCAGTACATGGTGCCTTGGCTGGACAATATTCTCAGGCGCAGGGTAATAATTGGGCGAGGATGCTCCGATGCCATCCGATACTCCAATTTGGAGGCGCCTTGAGGTATGCTGTCACGGCTGTTCAAGTGTCGATGCGACGGGACTGGACAGGTCGGCCGTGTTGTCGGAGAGTCCGAGGGATGCACGAGGCAAGAGCTCGGTGAACAAGGTGAACATGAACAAGGTGAACAAGGTGAAGGAGGTGAGTCCTGCCTGCCTATGACGCGCATCCACACATTCGGGTGTTATCTTGAGGCGGGTGCATTGGCCGTGGGCGTGGCACACCAGCAGGAGGGCAGCCTCACAGCAGACGGGCCAATATCAGAGGATGGGGAACCCAGAGCTCAGCTGCAGCCCAGTTCGGTTGTTGCAGTTGGCGGTCGCAGGGTTCACCGCGCCAGTGATTGCAGCAACAGGCCCGGTGGAAAAGAGGGGAAGAGGGGTGCCTGGGTAACGCAGGCCGAGTGGATGAGGTGGAAAGAAACGATCCAATGCCAAAGGGGAAAGAAAGTCTTCAAGGCCAGGCGGTAACGTGGTCCGGCCCAAGCTTCTAGCCCATTCGCGAGTTCCCGTTCTGCTGCTGTCAGGCTACCCAGGTAGGCACCTAAGGTAGGCTGCTCACCTCAGTGCTCTGTGCTGGCGGTCTTTAGGTGCCCTTGGCTCCGGTCCCAGTGGCCCAAAACCAGACCTATGGCAAGTATCGATACCTGTGGCTGGTGGAGTTAGCGGGCGGCTGACAAAATTGGTTGTCCCCCGCCATCCGCCTCTTTCGCTCTCTCGATAACCAACCTATCCTCGCCTCCACGCCAGGCAGACTTTCCTCACCACATATTCTCCTCTGCGACCTCTACCTTCTCTCTCCTCTTTTCCTTCTCTCTCCCCCCCATTGCAACAATCTCCCGAATCATCACCAGCTGGCCTCGTTCCTTGCTGTATTTACCGTAGCGCTCGCAGCACTCTTGCGCCGCGCTCTCTATTGTTTCCCCTCCTCCTCATAGAGAGCCTGCGACCAGTTCCCCCTCATCCGCTGCCTCTTGCGATCGAGATCGACCTTCGACCACCCCGCCCGCCGTACCGCACCACACGCGATGGCTATTACGATCCCGGAGCTGGACGACCTCGTCCGCTCCTTCTACGAGGGCCGTGGCGAACAGGTGCGCAGCTTTTTACACATTCGAATAAATAGAGATTTTTGGCCCGAGGCTGACCGACCATTTGTCCCATACAGCAAAAGCAAGCGCAAGCTGCACTCAACCAGGTACGAACCCAATCCCCTCCCGCCATCGTATCCTATTTCAAGTCTCTAACTATATCCTTCTTGCAGTTCAAGGAAGATCAAGATGCTTGGCTCCTCGTCGACAAGATCCTCTCCGAAGCGACCTACCCCCAAACGAAGTGTATGCCCAGCATAAATTACCCTTTTCTGGCCTTGCAGACCAGCTGACGGATACAGACTTGGGCTTGCAGGTGCTCGACAACGTGATCATGACGAGATGGAAGGTTCTCCCAAGAGATCAGTGTCAAGGTTTGGAGCTTGCTACACCGCGCTTTTACACCGCGACTGACCCAACCAGGTATACGTAACTTTGTTGTGCAGTTCATCATCCAGTGCTCCAGCTCAGAAGAGACTATGAAGGCTGAGCGCACCCTGCTCAACAAGCTCAACCTCGTCCTGATTTCCATCCTCAAGCAGGAATGGCCCCATAACTGGCCTACCTTCATCAACGAGATCATCACGTCGTGCCACTCGAGTCTATCCATCTGCGAGAACAACATGGTCATTCTCCGCCTGCTGTCCGAAGAGGTCTTCGACTACTCTGCCGAGCAAATGACTTCCGCCAAGACTCGAAACCTCAAAACCACCATGTGCGCCGAGTTTTCTCAGATTTTTACCCTCTGCCAGGAGGTCCTTAACACCGCCGACCAACCGAGTCTCGTCAAGGCTACCCTCGAGACATTATTGCGCTTCTGCAACTGGATCCCCCTCGGCTACATCTTCGAGACCCCCCTGATTGACACTTTGCGAACCCGATTCTTGCCTGTTCCCGAGTTCCGCAACGTTACTCTGCAATGCTTGACGGAGATTGGCGGTCTGCCGACCGGTGGAAACACTTACGACGAGCAGTTAGTCAAGATGTTCACTGAGGTCTTGACTACCATCGCAACGATTATCCCCATTAGCCTGGATCTGAAGTCGACATACCCGAATAGTAACTCTAGAGACCAAGAGTTCATTCAGAACTTGGCTCTGTTTTTGTGCAATTTCTTCGGGATGCACCTCAACGTAAGAATCGCTGCGTAGCTGCTGATAGATCCAAGCTGACACTCTAGCAGCTTATCGAGAACTTGCCCAACCGGGACTTCCTTACGCATGGCCACTATTACTTGATCCGCATATCCCAGATCGACGACCGCGAGATCTTCAAGATCTGCCTCGACTACTGGCTCAAGCTCGTTCAGGAGCTCTTCTCGGAGATGCAGCAGCTCCCTATGACGGAAGTGAATCCCTTGATGGGCATGGCTGGAGGAATCACTGGAGCCGGCGCGCCGAGTCCGGACATGCTGAACAACTATCCGCTGCGCAAGCACAAGTACAACGAGGTCTTGTCGAACCTGCGTACAGTCATGATTGAGAAGATGGTCCGTCCCGAGGAGGTTCTCATTGTTGAAAACGACGAGGGAGAGATTGTTCGTGAATTCGTCAAGGAGAGTGACACGGTACAACTCTACAAGACTATCAGAGAGTGCTTGGTGTACCTGACGCACTTGGACGTCGTCGATACCGAGAACATCATGACGGAAAAACTCGCCCGTCAAGTCGACGGTAGCGAATGGTCATGGCACAACTGTAATGTGCTCTGCTGGGCCATTGGTTCTATTTCTTTGGCTATGAATGAAGATACCGAGAAGCGCTTCTTGGTTACGGTCATTAAGGAT
This sequence comes from Colletotrichum aenigma, assembly GCF_013390185.1. Classification (NCBI taxonomy): domain Eukaryota; kingdom Fungi; phylum Ascomycota; class Sordariomycetes; order Glomerellales; family Glomerellaceae; genus Colletotrichum; species Colletotrichum aenigma. The sequence continues at coordinate 4,398,829 of NW_023500908.1, forward strand.
CTTCTTGGTCTCACGGAGATGAAGCGTGGCAAGGACAACAAGGCTGTGGTTGCGTCCAACATTATGTACATTGTTGGACAATACCCGCGTTTCCTGAAGGCTCACTGGAAATTTCTTAAGACGGTTGTCAACAAGCTCTTCGAGTTCATGCACGAGTCCCACGAGGGTAAGTTGGAACCATGCACAGTCGCATCGGCCTTCTCTTGCTAACTCACTATAGGTGTTCAGGACATGGCTTGTGACACGTTCATCAAGATCGCGAGACAGTGCCGTCGTCACTTCGTTGCTCTTCAGCCGTCTGAACAGGAGCCATTCATCGAGGAGATTGTCCGCAACATGCACAAGATCACTTGCGATCTGTCCCCCCAGCAGGTTCACACTTTCTACGAGGCGTGCGGCTACATGGTGGCAGCTCAGGGCAACAAGCACCAGCAGGAGCGGCTCTTGAGTGACCTGATGGCTATCCCCAATGCTGCATGGGACGAGATCATTAAGCAGGCGCGGATGAACCCGGTCATTTTGCAGGATGCTGAGACTATCAAAGTCATCGGCAACATCATGAAGACGAACGTCTCAGCCTGCACGTCTATCGGCCCCTACTTCTACCCCCAGATCGGCCGCATCTTCCTTGACATGTTGCAGATGTACCGAGCTACCAGTGAGCTGATCAGTGAGGCTGTTCAGAAGCAGGGTGAAATTGCGACCAAGATGCCCAATGTCCGTGGCCTGCGAACCATCAAGAAGGAAATCCTCAAGCTGGTCGAGACCTATGTCGAGAAGGCTGAGGACTTGCAGTCCGTACGTCAGCAGATGGTCCCTCCCCTGTTGGAGTCAGTTCTCGTCGACTACAACCGCAACGTTCCCGGAGCTCGCGACGCCGAAGTGCTGAAGGCCATGTCTGCCATCATCACGAAGCTCTCTGCCTTGATGGAAGATCAGGTTCCTAACATCATGGAGAATGTGTTTGAATGTACGCTGGACATGATCAACAAGGATTTCTCTGAGTTCCCCGAGCACCGTGTCGAGTTCTTCAACCTTCTCCGCGCGATCAACCTTCACTGCTTCCCTGGTATGTGCAACTTCCTTTGCCTCGAAGACTCAAAACTAATTCGCCCAGCTCTGTTGAAATTGGACAACCGCCAGTTCAAGTTCGTCATTGACTCTTGTTCCTGGGCGTTCAAGCACGATAACCGTGACGTTGAGGCTGCTGGTCTTAACATGTGCCTTGAGCTTATTAACAACATTGCGGACAAGACAGATGTCCAGACCTCCAATGCCTTCTTCCAGCAGTTCTTCATCACGATCCTGCAGGATGTGTTCTTCGTTCTTACCGACAGCGACCACAAGGCCGGTTTCAAGACCCAGTCCATGGTCTTGATGCGCATGTTCTACTTTGTGCAGCCCGCTGACGGATCTGCGCCCAAGATCCAGGGTCCCATCTACAGCCCTGATCAGGCTGCTGCCGGCACCTCAAACAAGGAGTTCCTCGCTAACTTCGTGGCCAACTTGCTCCGTGGTGCTTTCCCCAACCTGCAACCGTACGTAACACCGTTTGATCAGATAACCCAGAGAGCGTGCTAACAACAGTGTTCAGTGCCCAAATTCAGACCTTCGTCGAGGGATTGTTCACGCTCAACGTTCAGTATGATAAGTTCCGCCTGAACTTGCGCGATTTCCTTATCTCTCTGAAGGAGTTTGCTGGCGACAACGCTGAGCTTTTCTTGGTGGAGAAGGAGCAGCAGGAACGGGATGCTAAGGCAGCCGACCTTGAGCGCCGAGGCAAGGTTGGCGGTCTTCTCAAGCCATCTGAGCTCGAGGATGACGAGTTGTGACTTGCCCAAGAGTTACGAACTGAGTATGCCCCGACATGGAAGCCCGAGAACGTGGACACGACGCCGAAGGATTCTCAGGGGCAAGGAACCGATTTTGATGAGTGGGAGCTGTACGGGCTCTGACCAGATGCCAAGCGTCATGGACTTGAGCACGACTCGCCAATCCCTGGCTCTGCGGCCCATTCTAGCCCTCTCATTCTGTAGTGATACCATGGATAGATGACCTGATGATTGCAGGATAACCTTTCGCCGCTTTGGGCCCCCTGGCATTGATACAGACAGGGCCGACTTATTTCCTTTCATCTATCTGGCAACGGAAAATGGTGAGGAGGGTATCTCCAGATTGCGCACCACCTTCCTCTGAGTGTTTTCTCGGAGGAAAGGTGCCGTCACTCGTGGAGCCCACCAAGTGGCGAGAGGAGGTTTATGATAATGGGTGGTTAAATCAAAAGAAAAAGCTATACAACAAGAACGGCGAAAAGCCGGATGTAGTGGTAGACAGCTTTCTATGTAGGCAATTTCAGCAGATAGATTGCATGATTACCGCCGCCTTTCGCATCTCCGATGACAAAGTCCTCAACCTATGACTTCTGTTGAAGACGTTGAAATCCATGCAATTTAAATGAGCAGACGCTCATTATAGTCATTGGGATGCTCAGATGGTGTTTTTTTTTTCTCTTCCTTTCGAACTTTCAGTGCAGCTTTTTACTGCCTGCTAGCGCACCTTTCTAGGCTTAGGTATTGGTGAAGATGAAGAGTCATAAAAGAGTCACAGGGAAACCTATGGCCAATCCATGCGAATTATATGAATTGTGTTCGGCGAAGACAGGTACATTTCCCGGTGCTGACCATGGACGACAAGGACGACGACGGCAGCAGACGATTGAGTGAAGTCGGCATAAGCTCGTAGCTTCGGAGGTATCCCCACTGCCCAACTTTTTAGTGGAGATCCAATGGCTCTCGGCCAATTAAAACGCTATAAGGACTCTGATCGCAACTTTTTTTCTTGGGTCCTCGAAAGCAAGCGTGAGGACGGAAGCTCATCCTGTATCCAGCTCAGCTTCAAGACACCATGGCCCGAATAAGCCTGAGAACAGGCCTCGATCGCGATGTATATCAAATAGTCAAGAAGCTGGAGGATGAGCGCCAAAGCGAATACTCCAAGAAGGCCGAAGGGAAGAAGAAGCCAGCGAAACTGACAGTGACGGGCATCTACGAGAGCATCAAGAGGAGTAACAGTAGTCTGAGCCGACAGAAGCGAAGAACACTCGAGGATGCCATTGAGAGGGTTCTTGATTTTCGGAAAGAGGAGATGGAGCAGGGTGACGACAGCGACGACCTTCTCGAAGCCCAAGAACTGGCAGAGAAGGCGTATAAGGTGAGCGCTCATCCCCCCCGCCCCCCTATGGAATGAACGACTCGCTGATCGATACAACAGGAAGAGGACCGCTTTTTGCTGAACAGGCAGATGACGAAACATTGGAATGTGACCCCGGCGAGTCCTGCGCCGGCAGTTACGGCACAGGGCTCCGAGGGCAAGAGCACGAAGAAGCGGCGCCTGTCTCCAGAGCCTGACGCAAATGGCGCGGGAGTGGAAGCAGGAGCGGTCAGCGATGCTTCGGCCATTGTAAACTCCAAGGCCAAGGCTAACGGAGCCGTGGCAAGGACGACGACGACGACGACAAAGAAGGCACTGAAGGCAAGCAAGTATGGCCCCGAGCAGATCCCGCATGGCTCCGTTGTTCTCGGGGGGGTCGGAGGCATCCTACGGGAACTAAGTCGTTACGTATTTGCGCGTGCCCGCAAACCAGAAGATTTCCTGCCCTTTGGCGAGCAACCGGTCGGAATTCTCGTCTCCGGCCCGCCAGGTACTGGAAAGCAGTCCCTTGTTCGCTCGTTGTCATGGAGAACGAGGACGCCCGTCGTCTCCCTAGGACGATACCTGGCCGAGACCCGGTCCCCAGAGAAGGTCGCCAAGATCATAACAGACGTGATAGACGAAGCGAAGAAGGTTGCGCCGTGCATCCTCTTGATCGAGCACTTGGATGAGTACATGGCGAAGGGCAGCAATCAGAGCGAATTCGATCACGAGGTCATCACACAGCTGAAGCTGAACATGCGACGTCTACGAGAGGGAGAGGAGATTGGGGGTGGGCCGCGGGTCGTGGTTGTGGCCACGACGAGCAAGCTCGAGTTGATTGATCCTACTCTCAGGAGACCGGATTATTTCGCCCAGACCATCACGGTCAAGGTGCCCGATACGGATTCCCGCGAGGAGATTTTCAGGGTATTGACGCGAGAGCTCGAGATCCCTCCAGAAGTTGACTTCAAGGCCTTGGCTGTCCGCACTCACGGCTTCGTGGGAGACGACATCCGTGCCGTGGTCCAGGTCGCGAACCGAAAGGCGAGCGATCGCTTCTTGGACCTGGAGGATGCGAGAGCGAGGAACACTCTCGAGGCGAATAGGATGGACATGACGGACGGAAACGACGTGAAAACCTGGGACAGAGTCTACGATGACACTTGCCTGTACCACGACTACATTGAACACCCCGCCTACTCAAATCCCACCCGCGTACACGTCAGCCAGCAAGATTTCGTCGATGCCATCGCAGAACACACCCCTTACATGCGCCGGGAAGGTTTCTCCTCCATCCCCAGCACAAGCTGGTCCGAGGTGGGTGCCCTGCACTCCGTCCGTGCCGCGTTCCAGGTCTCCATCGTTCGCCGCATCAAGGAACCTCTCCTCTTCCAGAAGTTCGGCAAGCAGCGCCCCGCAGGCGTCCTCCTCTTCGGTCCCCCGGGTTGCGGAAAGACGCTCGTCGCGAAGGCTGTCGCCAACGATGCCCAGGCAAGCTTCATCCTCATCAAGGGCCCCGAGCTGCTCAACAAGTACGTGGGAGAGTCGGAGCGGGCCATCCGCGAGCTGTTCACGCGCGCCAAGTCCTGCGCGCCGTGTATCCTCTTTTTTGACGAGATGGACTCGTTGGTGCCCAAGAGAGAGAACACCACCACGGAGGCCGGCGCCCGTGTCGTCAACGCACTGCTCGCTGAGCTCGACGGCGCCGGCGATAGAGGCGAGGTCTACGTTATTGGTACCAGTAACCGGCCCGACATGATCGACCCCGCCGTCCTGCGTCCCGGGCGTCTCGACAAGCTCCTGTTCGTCGACCTCCCTACCGAGGACGAGCGCGTGGATATCCTCCGCACGATTGTCCGAAATGGCATCGGCGGCACGGATGGGGCAGAGATTGAGAGCATCGCGAGAGACGCCCGTTGCAGGGGCTTCAGCGGCGCCGATCTGTACGGTTTGTACAAAAACGCTCTTGACGAGTGCGTGTTACGGTATGAGGGCGGAGAGCCGGCCCTTACGCGCGACGACTGGGAGGCTGCGCTGAACAAGACGAAGCCCAGCGTGCCGAACCCGGAGACGTACAGGAAGCTGGCTGCGAAATTGCACCATCAGAGTTAACGTGGAATTTGATGCAAGGTAGACCTGCATAGACAGCAGTTCGAGCAATGATGATAATGATGGGGTATATACGCCCCGATAGTTCCTAGCAATACTTTCTCAAGCACCTACATCATGATGAGTAAGACATCATGCGATGCCCTGAGGATCCCAGGATGGGGGAGCGAGAGTTTCTTTGCATACAAGGCGTATGCGATGCGACGGCGATTGGCCATTGAGAGTGGAGAAGTGACAATCACTTACCATGAATCGGGGAAGAAACATGGCAAAACGACAACTCCAGCCGCATCTTCTCAATCGAACCAGTCCATAATTAAGTCCCTTTGTCTCGCCAGCTATTTTTGAAAACGGCGGCTCCTTTTCTGTAACCTGCGCCTGGAAAAGTTCCACTGATCATTGCTGGGATATCGATGCAAGACGAGTCATCTGATTGGCTCGAGACAAAGGAGAGATGCTGTTCGCATCACATGAGTAAGCAGGTGCTTTTTTTTCTTTTCGTTCCTTGATCTGGATTCCGCGTGCGACTCGATTTCGGGACTAGCTAAGCGGGTTACATCATGGACGAGTCTGCCGACCGCAAGCGAGGGAAAAAAGAAAAAAATTTGTTTGGTGGTATTAAATCTTCATTGTTTTGAAAGAGGAGAATGTTCGAGATGAAATGGGGGCTATTGATAAAGCCCCAAAACACACTGTTCTAGTGGTCTATGATACAATTCGCAAATCGCCAATCCGTCTAATGCAGTCCTATCGTTACACGTCACCAAATTTATTTCGTAGCATCCTTGAGGTAGCTGCACAGCACATGTTAGCAATCGAGTCCGATTGTGTTGATTCAAATATAGTTCCGGGTGGTGAACGTACGCAATGAGGTCGTTGCGGTCCTTCTCCTTCTTGAGACCACCGAAGGCCATCTTGGTACCGGGGATGTACTTCTTGGGGTTCTCGAGGTAGTCGAACTGTAAGGGATAGCGTTAGTGAATGTCGCAGATCGAGAGAAAAGCCGAAATCGCTTACCAGAGTCTTGTCGTTCCACTCGATGCCCTTCTGCTTGTTGGCGTCGGTGTAGGAGTAACCCTCGACAGAACCGGTCTTACGGCCCCAGAGGCCGTGCAGAGCAGGGCCGATCTTGTTGCCGCCGTCCTTGTCGACGGTGTGGCACTGAGCGCAACGGGTCTTGAAGAGGTTGGCACCCTTCTTGAGATCACCTACATTGCCGAGGTCAGTGAAATCTGCTCACATGCTGCGTGTTGCTTCCATGCGTTGTTAAGGCAGGAAATCCCAAAGGAAAACCGCCAAGGTGTGTCTGCGCTGGAGACCAACGTCTCTCGTGAGCAAAATTCGCTCACCGATGGAGGGCGATCGTCACCAGCTGCCAATTGACTTGTCGCGCAGCCCCATTCCCACCCAGTTGCCGGTGACTCCCCTGCAGGCGAAGGGCCCCAGGAAAATGGCGCATGAGATTGGGATGAGATCGAGATCAAGTCGCACATGATAGAGGGTTCGCAGGTGGTCGATTCGAAGCGGAAAAGACCCGGCAAACAAGTCCGTGTCGTTTTGGGCTCATCGAAAAGCGTGCTGCTGCTCAATGGCTCGTCGGCGACAGACAAGAACACCTCGGCGTGGGATTTCGGGGATTCGCCAACCACGCACGGCTCAAAGGGGAAGCATGAAGATGCGTGCGCCGCAGGAAGAGAACTTACCACCGGCCATTTTGACGGATTAAAAGTGTTATTAAGGAGAAGAAGGTCGAAAGGGGGTATCAGGTAATGAGATGCAAAAGAGAAGAAGTCTTTTGCAAAGTCGTCAAGGTCGTTGAGGTTGGTAGATGTTCAGGAGTGTTGGGAGGGAAAAAGGGAAAAGAAAAAAAGTTTTGAGAGAGGATCGGGCCAGGGAAAAAGACGAGACGACAGCCACGGCCACGGCTACGGCCACCACGCTCAACCTAAGACTATCCGATTTTAATTATGACAACAGCCGGCAGCAAGGCACCTGCGCCTGGAATGAGCTCACTCACTCGCTCTCCCACAGTGCACAAGCCACAGCTGTGGCGACGCGCCCGCCAATCAGATGTGCAGCATTGCTAAGATGGTCATGCGTCCGGGGTCGCTTACCCGGGCAAAACCGGATACTAAGCCGGAACATCACTTGGTCCGCTGCGCTTCGGTGTTTCCAGCCCAGTGGTTGGCCTGGTGCGCTGGTGAACTGGGCGGGCCAGCGGGGACTTTTTTGCAGTCTCTTCCCTGCCAGTTGACGAGTTTTTTTAGAGCCCGCCGCCGCCGCTTGTTGGATGTCGTAGGTAACCCGCCCCGTCCATCCCGTTTCCCGAGCTTCGACTAGGATTCCTGAATATTCCCAGCAATTCCTGCGTATTTTCCCTCGGCGTCTGATACCGCAGAGCCCGGGCGAGTCAATCTCGCAGTCGAATCGTGGACCTCCCCGATACAGTGTAGTGGGGGGAGGACCACTCTATTCTCTCGCGAGAGTCGAACATAGCGGATGACGACGAGAGGTTGTACCCCGGGATACGTACCCAACGCGGTGGAAGTTCGGCGACCCGTTGTTGTTGGTGCGCCTTAGACTCACTCTAGCTTGGCTTCGGACGGACGCAGCTCCACACGTCGCCGGCCGCGAAGAAATTCTTCCTGGAGCTTCTTTTTTCCAAGGCCCGACACATAACCCACCGCCCGACCGCGCACCTGATGATCCCGCCGATCAAGCCCAGAGCCTCAATGACGCCGTGAAACGCTTTCACTAGCCTGGAACCTAAAAAAGTCTCATATGTCCAGCTGACCACGTCTCTCAAACCTGCGGCTCCCGGGAAAATATCTTGTGTGGCGGACATCTCAGCACACGACACATCAATGATGGCCTCAACCATCCTTCCCAGGTTCCTCCTCCCGGCCCTGAGCCCCATGTGGCGCGCCGGGGCAGTGAGAGCGACCGGCGGCCTAGCTCCGGCGTCCTTCCGTGGCAATGCCGTTTGGATTGTCCGATATGCCTCGACCGGGGGCGCGAAGGGCTCTATCGTCCTCGAGAAGCCCGAGAAGTTCAACCCACCCTCGCACGGCTCTCGCTTGCCAAAGAAGGGTCTCCCGAAGCATTATGGCGGCCAGCTGAGCTCTCAGGAGGTGCGCGCGCAGCGTGTGAAGGAGTATCCGGGCATGCCAGCCCCTGAGGGAACGTGGGCGCATTGGTTCGTGAATAATAAGGCCATTCACTTGTTCATTACCATGGTATGATCATGACCCCTCCACGGACCCTGTCAGGGGCATCAATTAATCCTGGGACCAACAGGGAACCCTCACAATATTAGCCGTCACGAGCTTGTACCTCAACTTCACCCACACATCCCCATTCAAGCACCTGCT